>NC_143064.1:33280000-33905000 GCF_052426305.1 Pelodiscus sinensis | reverse complement strand
GTTAGTCTATAAAGTGCTACCAGACCATTTGTTGTTTTTTTCTGTAACAGACTAACTCGGCAATCCCCTGAAGCTCCTAATTATTTAAGAGAATCTGGAGAATCACACTTAGACCTTATTTCAAAATAACAAGCAGAGCGTCCATATTACCAAGCCCGTTATTTCAAAATAATAACTCCTGCTTTCTTTGGGGAATAAGCTTAATTCAGAATAGTTATTTTGAGAGCTATTATTTTGAAATAAGTTATTTTGAAATAATTTCCTAGTGTAGACATGCCTTAGAATACTGTGCTCAATTATTTTCTTTTTGACATGTAGTATGCATTAGGGAAACTCAGTAAGCAAACTGTAAGGTTTAACACACATACTCTATTTATTTTGGAAATAAATCTTTGCAAACTTGACATATTTATCCCTCCCCAAAAAACTGACTAGTGACACGTTTAAAGGTGGGTGGGTTTTAATGTAGGGCTTTTATACCATAGAATACCCATCATTTAACTCTGTTTTATAAAATGGTAAAAATAACAAGAACTACAAAGTGGTAGTAGCAGTGTTACATATCCACATTTACACAAGATATCACCCACCTCTTGCATCATCCAGAATGTCCTTGACAGAGTACCCTAAGCCTTCACCATTCTAATTGAGTAAAATACTGAAGAATTAGATTTAGTCTTGAATCTATAAGTAGATGTGCTTAGAACAATTTTTTTAATCTCACAAAGTGATTATTAATGGGGATTTTTGAGCAAGTGGTGGGGTTTCTCACAAAGCACCACAGGGACTGATGCTCAGCCAAATACTATTCAGTTTTTTTCAATAACCTTGAAGAAATGTGCAATTATGGTGATAAAGTGTGTAGATGACATAACAATTGGATGAGTGATAAATAATGATAAGAACAGACAGCTGATAGAATGCTCCAGAGTAGACCCTTCACACGCTTGAAACAATCAAGTAGCATCCATTAAGAGAGCCAAAGGCAAGGTCATGCATCTCAGAACAAAGAATATGGGCTATATCCTGGAAAACAGTGACTCTAAAAAAGAATGTATGGCTTATTGATACGACTCCACCAAATTAATGGTAATGAAAAAATAAGTTGAGAACTGTGAAATCTGGTCTCCCTGAGGCTATGGCTACACTACAGAGTTTTTCCAGGAAACCTCTGGTATCGTAGAAAAACTCTGCCGCATCCAGGGAATGCGTCCATTTTTTAGATCAGTTTCCAAAAAAGTGGACGCATTCTTTCAAAAGCCCTGTATTCCTCATTTTATGAGGAATAAGGGCTTTTCTGAAAGAGGAGGTTTTTCTACATTTGGCCCCATGTAAATGCGCTAAATGTTGGAAAAGCCTCTTCCAAAAAAAGAATCGGAAAAAGGTACGCAAATTGCGGGTCACAATCTGCTCACCTTTTTCCAAAAGAAATATAGTGTAGTCATAGCCCCAGTGAAATATGGTCTTTTGCGTGCTATTTGCCTATACAGATTTCATGGAACAGACCATTGTTTCTCAAATTGAGGATCCTACCTAAAAAGGGAATTGCATGGAGGATTCAAGGTTACTTTAGGGGGATTGTGATATTGCTGCCCTTACTTCTATACTGCCTTCAGAGTTGATCAGCTGGGAGGCCATGGCAAATGGCTAGGTGCCTAGCTCTGAAAGCAGCACCCTGCCAGCAGAACAGAAAAAAAGGCATAGCATGCCACAATACTTCTGCCTTCAGAGCTGAGCAGCCAGAGAGCGACAGTACCATATTATCACATCTTCATTTCTGCGCTCTTGGTAGTGGAGGTGGCTCTGCCTTTGGAGCTGGGGTCCCAGCCAGCAACCACTCCTCTCCAGCTACTCATCTCTGAAGCCAGCACTGCCATTCACAGCACAGCAGAAGTAAGGATAGCTGTACTGCAACACCCCCCACAATAACTTTGTGACAACCTCCCAACTCCTTTTTAGGTCAGAACCCCAACAATTAACACCATGAAATTTCAGATTTAAATAGCTGAAATCATCTTTCCCCTGCCCCCAGACCCTGATTGGCCTGGGGGCAAGAGGAACGCACAAAGTTTCCTCATGCCCTGCAAGAGGTGGGGTGCTTCTAAGCGTCGCACACTTCTTTCAGGACAGGGGCAGGGTGGGAGGAGACTTTTCACACTCCCTCCACCCCCAGGCCAATCAGGGTTTGGGGGAGGGGGAAGTGTGCAAAGTCTCCACCTGCCCTTCAAAGGGCTCAGCACTTAAAGTCAACTTCCAGCAGCTACTCAGTTGGCGGTTGACTCCCTTGCAGGATGGGAGCAGGGAGTGAGAGAGTTCACATGCTTCCCCCTCCCCAGGCCCTGATTGACCTGGGGGAAGCATAGGGGAGCACGTGAAGTCTCCTCCCACTGCCAGAGGCACTGGTACCTAGAGGGAACTGTTAACTGTTCTGAACAGCTGGCAATTCTCAGAGGTGGGGGACACTTTACATGCTCCTCCCACCCCCACACTAATCAGGGTCTGTGGGTGGGGAAGCATGGGTGTTCTAGTCCCGTCCCATCTGCCTGAAGACCTGCCCCTTCCAGGGTGGCCCGAGGCAACTTAAAAATTTTCTCAAAAATTATTGCTCACCTTTGACTTAGACTTTTCTCTAGAGCAGGGGTCTTCAGTCTAGGGGTTCAGAGGAACATTTGGAACGGCACAGCTGAGGTCTGGACCAGAAGGGGTTGGGAAAGAGCACTGCCCAGCTCCACTCCTGGCCCAATTTGCCTGCTCCCTGCCTGGGAACCTGTTCTTGGATCCACTCCTGGCCCCAGTTGCAGCCCTAGCCTCAGCCCCATTACCCCCATCCACATCCCACTCTCCTGGAATCATGTTCCTACTCCTGGCTCTGGACAAGGAGGGCTGCCAACAGGGATAAGGAGAAGTGTGAGGTAAAGAGCATGGGGACAACTGCTCTAGAGCTTCAGTGTTTCTTGTTGCAGTTGTATATCAAAAGGGTACCACTTATTTTCATATCAAAATACAATCTTTGAATTGCAAACATGCTTCCCATGGAATGAAGCACTGGAATGGGTTACCTAGGGAGGTGGTGGAATCTCCATCCCTAGAGGTGTTTAAGTCTCGGCTTGACAAAGCCCTGGGTGGGTTGATTTAGTTGGGATTGGTCCTGCCTTGGGCAGGGGGCTAGATTGATGACCTTCTGAGGTCTCTTCCAGCCCTATGATTCTGAGATTCTATGAAACAAGGCACAAAATCACAATCCACATGTTTTCTAAGCTTAAATAATGACTGCTGCTCTCCACTTCCAGAATGACTGTGGAACTCACCTTTTATACAAATAAGCTATCTTTTCTGTATCTATCTGTGACATTCTAGGTTATATCAACCAGGTACCAATAAATTTTATCTGTGTTTCTGAAAAGCTATTATATCACCCAGTCAGATGACTTCCTTGTGTGGTTTTATTTAAAAAAAAAATCTCAATCTGTTCTTGCTTATTTAATAGATTTTAATGTTAAGGAAAGCCAATAGTGCATTTTTATTAAATAAATCTCAAAGATTAAGATAACATGAGGCCCTTTCTAAAATCTCTAGATTTCCATCAGAAATATACCCGTTCTGCAGATATTATTCAGTTTAGATTACACACTTCTGAACTGCTAGTCTCCAAGTGACAATCTCTTGCATTTGCCAGATCAGGACATTCATCTTCTAACTATATACAATTTTCTGCAGCTGCTTTGTCCTGTCCAACCAAGTATGGACAAAGTAAAGTCTCCATCCTCCTTTATTATCCATGCTCTCTGCTTGTTCTTGTGATACTGCATCAGTAATTATGAAGCTTTCACTTTCTATGAACATTCTTGGAATTTTAGTCTTGTTCACAGTAATACTTCAAATTGCAAATGACAGGGCCATGAATATCAATGAAGTAAATTGGCAGATTTTATTTACAATGACTTATAACACTAGCAGATTTACTGGGCTTTGCTCAGATCCTTAATTCAATTAAGGGGTTGGGGAATTTTTGGAAAATAAAAGGAAAATATACCTGCTTTATTTAAATGACTGTATTTTTTTCAAAAATAGGATATAGTGTTATTTTTATTAAGTTAATTTTTATTTTGGATTTCTTAAACAAGGGATTGTTAAAATTTGTCAGTTTAACTTTTTTAGTAATTATTTTTAAATGGGAATTCCATCGTGTATTTTTTCTTCATTCCTAAAAACACTTATTATTCACTATGGGTATGTCGGAGCAATGTAGATTTGTTTATTGGGCAAAGGGAAATGTAGCGGCGATTTAAATAATCACCACTTCATTTAAATTTAAATTTAAATGGCTGCCGCGCTGAGCCGACAAACAGCTGTTTGTCGGCTCAGCGCGCTAGTCTGGACACTCCACGGTTGACATCAAAGCCCTTTGTCGACCGCCCCATTATTCCTCGTGGGATGAGGTTTACCAGGGAGGTCAACAAAGGGCTTTGATGTCGACCGCGGAGTGTCCAGACTAGCGTGCTGATCCAACAAACAGCTGATTAGCTCAGCGCGGCAGCCATGTAGTGTAGACATACCCTTACAGTTTAGGAGGAGTTCTTGGTGAAACAGACAAATGGGCAAACGCTCTAAAATATATAGTAGATATATTTCTACTTTATTTGTTCAATTCTCCTATGCATATACATTCAGTTCATCTTTGGCAACAATTAGCAGTGAGCCAGGGAATATTTTGTGTTAAATTCTAGACATTTTCTTATCAGAAATATATTGACTAATTTCAAGCACTTTGGAGAACAACAACAAAATTATTAGGGCCTGGGTGGCCATCAGACTGATTTATGATAAAAAACTTCAAGTCTAATATACATCACATTGGTAAGCAAGAACTAAATGCCAGGCAATGGTTGTGGGAAAAGGAAAGCACACAACGAAGAATCATATGCTGGAAATTGGGGGAGGCGGGAAATAGAATATGGTAGGGGAGGAAAGGGGTAAAATAAAGTGAGTAAGGATCAACTGTAGATATTGCAATAATTATCTTTTTTAAACTTTTTGGAAAGAAAACCCATTAACATCTTTGAAAGGAATTTAAAATATTAAAAAAAAATAATTCATAATAGTACTAAAAAATAATTACTGTGTTTGCAGCTGAGATATTACACATGCAGACCTCCTCCCATCAGCCTCCAAAAGGCACACAAATGCTCCTGATGAAGTGACAAATTTCTAACAGTTGTTTGGAATATTTTACAATTTCTTCACTTCCCCATTGCTGATTCAGGTATGGTACACAATAAACCCATTCTTACCTGTTGCACAATGGTTGTTAATTCCAGGCACAGTTGAACAATATTGTTTTTCAGCAGTGAATATTCTGTCACACTAACAAATGGAGACCTGCCAGAGAGGGACAACAAGTTTGTTGGAGACCTTATAAATCTCTGTGTTACTGGACTCTACCTGTTTTAATGTATATCTACAGTCAACAACACATTAAATAATGCATTTGAGAAGCTGCAATATTAATAATTTGACATGGTACAACACAGAATTATTCCAAAAGAAACTTCAAAAGTCAGTCAGATTTACACAGTCATTATAGCATATTAAAGAGAATTAAGACTTTTGTTCTATGTGAGCAAACTTGTACTGCAGCTGCCATATTGAACAGTACTGTCATCAACCTGTTTATTTTAGAGATAATTACAGCTTCTGAAATTGCTATTCTTACCTATTGGAACTGATGTTATACCAAAGAAGATATAATGCAAAAATGATAATAAACATATACACACACTATAATGATCTTATAGTTACATACTAACTGACAATTAGTAGCAATATTTTTTAACATTTCATCTAACATCACACCTAAAAGCTTCAATGCAAAGATCTCAGCATTCTTGCCATGCATTTTAAAGACACAGTAACATTAGGTCATTATAGTATTTTCTCTAAGTATTTCAATTTGAAATATTTGACAATATGTGACTTCATGCTGAACTTTTTGCTAGCAGGACAAACAGTTTTTAAAACAGACTGTTAAGGTTGGTAACTTTACTTTGATTAAACTAGACTGAACCAAGTCAGCAAATTTTTTGTGGTTTTTTTTTTGTATTGTACGCAAAATAAAGCATCTGACAAAACACCTCCCTTTTCTTTCTGATGGCTCTCAGAGCCCTTTAGAAGATATCTGTGGTAGAGGTAAACTCATCTCACAGTAATCATGCCATTACACTTCTGCAATACTGAACAACTTTTAGGAAGGGAAATTAATAATGTATGTATTTGAAATAATTGTAGGTAGTTAAAAGAAATTATCTGAAGTTGGATTTTGGGCAGGACACTAGAGTTAACATCCCTGTTTTTGAAGAAACCGCAATACCAAAGTGATGAATCAACTACGCAGGAGACTAGGGTTCTGCTCAACCCCCTTTCCACTTCAAATTCCTTTCCTTCTGGCCAGATAAGAGAAGGGGCTAGAAACTCCACAAAAAGACAGGGAACCATGAAGAACTGAGCACTTTGGGAAGCAGCAGGGACAGAAAAGCCAGATACAGAGTGAAACACTTGGTATTTGTGGACACAGCAGGCTGTGCAAAAAGAGGAACTTACGTAGTGGAATAGTGCATGACTGCAGGATGAACCTGACATGCTTCTAGAACCTAAGATGTTTGCTATGCCCCAACACTGAGCAGATATAATAATTATAGCAATCAAGTCCTCATTTTATAGATTATCTGAAAAATGGTACATACGGCTCTTTAAGGGCAAACTACAGCCTCAGCTCAGTAAAGTAAGATGGATAAGGACTGTTTACTGAGCCACTAACACAGCTTTTGGCAGGACATGGAGCCTGCAGGACTCCAACTCTCCTTGGAGTATCCAAGTTCTATCCAGCTCTAACCCCTTTGGCTTATAAAGATTGATGCAATTACATTCCAAGAGAGCCTGATTCCTGGCGTTCTGTCAGAGAATGTCATCAGGGTCATAAACTTTGTGAAGAATTTTCATGTTGTCCCTTTATATGCATAAGAGTTTCAGATTTCAAATGAAGCTTTCGGTTTTATAGATCACTTTTATAGATTTTATTTTCATAGATCAAGAGAAATGCAAGTATATACATAAAATAGTGTCCCACACATAAATCAATATTGTAACATAGTTCACGCAGAGAGTTACATTGTAAACTGATTCCTAATTCATCATAAGAAATCATAGCATTCTTTCACCAAGCAGTAACTGACACAACAAGAGTGACTAATGTATAAACTTGTCCCTTACTGTTAACAACAAATCAATGAGTAAGCACTGACTTTCCAGAGATAAGTGAGTGGTATAATTTCTTGTGTAAATTATCCAAGATAACAGATAACAGCAATTCAAACTTCCCTGCACTGCTATCTTAACTTGCTTCCACCCTGAATGGTCAGAACCACTCTTTGCTCTGGATATAGGGCAGTTCAGTTTCTTTTTTAATGTATATCACTGCCTCCCTTCTGAAATTTAAATGAACCTGCCATCTGTAGTGGCAATTTTTGTGGCATGTATGTTTATTCACTAGGAACAAAACTGAAATTGCTAATTTCACAGAAGTCATCATCAAGCTTAGCTGACCCAAAAGAGAGTCCAATATCTAATAGCCAGCCCCAGGCCTAGGGCTTTTCAACTTAGAATTCAAGTATTTACTAAAATGTACAGGGTAAAACCTATAATTATAATTCTAATTTTAGAAAAAGAGAAAAAGAAACAGAGCAGAAGAATTACTCCTCCTGGTAAGAATTAAAAAGCTCTAAATTACCTGTCCAGCCAGGCAAGCAAGTTCTTGGCAGCACCAATCAGGTCAACAACAGAGGTAAGAAAATCATTTGGCAGTCTTCTGGAGGCCCTGCCATCATAATGGCCACTCCTCCTTCTACCCGTTATAAAGTTCTGAAGATTTTTGGCTGAGGCATTCAACTTGTGAGAGAGCGTTCTCAGGTTTTCAGTCTCCAGACCATAATTCTGAAAGAAAAAAAGAACAGCTCACACAACATAATTTAAACAAACAGCCAAGATACAGAATACTGAGCCAAAACATTTGCAACCTGCTTTGATTCACTCAATTCTTGAACACAGCAAAGTCAGGGCAGGTCAGGAATTGATGAACTATCCCAATAGATCGTGAGTCTTTAATAGCTGACCTTTCAGAGCCCTTTCCTTCCAACCACTTCAGCAATGAGAATGATCAAAGCCCACAGTCTCTCTGCAAGGTAGGTAAGTAATAAACACATTATTTAAAGAGGTGGAAATAGAGGGTCAAAGGTGTTAAATGATTTTCTCTGGTTGCGTAAGTGACACTATAGCTGGTTAAACTGCTCAAGGCAAATAATCTGATGAATTCAGATCTTTTTTGTTGTAACTCAGTCATATTTGCATTCTTATAAGTTAATTTACTATTCAGAACTGTTAAACTGTTTATGTGAATAAATTTCAGAACTGCTCACATCAACAACTCATCATTTATAGTTTATGGTTTTTAAGCACAGGTTTGACAAACATCTGTCAGAGATGATCTAGATCGGGGTCAGCAATCTATGGCTCTTTTGCAGCTTGAGCTCAGCATCCCTTGCTCCCTGCCCCTCTCTTCACCGACTGATTTTTCAATGGGTCAGTGACCCCCAAGCCAAAAAGCTTCCCCACCCCTGACATTAATAAAGACAATGTTAAAACCTTATGTGTTCATGAAAAGGAAGCCTGGCCAACAAGCCCCCAGTTGGGGACCAACTGACCACAGCATCATAATATTCCTGCACCCTCCTACATCCCAAACCTGAGCCCATCATACACCTGAATCCCCTGCCCTGACCCCCTCATACTTGTACATCCCCAAACTCCTGCACCCCCACAGCCCCAATCCCCTGCTATAACATTCCTGCATCCCCACACACCCAACCCTGTGCCCTGAGACCACTATACACCCAAACTCCCTGACCTGAGCTCTTCATACACCCCAACCCAGTATCCTGTACCTGAACATCCCCAGCCCCCTGCCGTAAGATTGACAGAAGACAGCCTGAATGTGCACATGAAGCTGGATTTGACCAGTTAGGATGTAAACTTCAAAGAAATGTGCAAAAAGACGTAGCAGCAGAAGTCCCATTAAATAAAATCTGTGAGTGCAATGTTTCATTTATGCTATTATTAATCATGTCTATTATCAATAATATTAAGTTGTCATGCAAATGGGCATTCTTATATGGCTTTGTTGCCCACGTGTTCTGAATTTTGATGTAGTTTGGCTCTTTGGCTTGAAAAGATTACTGACCCTTGATCTAGATGGTAGTTGATCCTGCCATGAGTTTGTGGGACTGGACTTGAGGACTTCTTGTGGTTCTTTCCAGTTCTATGATTCTATGACTGGTCCTATGATTCTATGTGGCATTGTCATTCACTCAAAGGGAAGAGACCAACTTTTTAAATAGGAACACAGATGCTAATGAACAAATAGCCTCGATTGTATGTGACTAGAGACAAATGTACAAAAACAGCTATTTCTCAAACATTAGTAAGAACAGAAGCCTGTTTGTATGAATATTCATAGCTAAGTTAAAACCACAAAGAAGTCTAAACTGATCAGCCATGTGAAATTTGAACAAATGTTTGTGAACGCTATTTTCTAAGATTCAACTAGGTCTACTTGATGTCTCGGTCTTGATGTCCTAAGTCTTCCTCAGAAAGTTTGACTGTTAGAAGATGGATTTGAACTGCTGGGTGGCTTACAGTCTAAATGAAGATGACATATTTAATCTTAGTAATCAGCTTTCTGCAATATGCTCTGATTTAAAAAAAAGGAAAACTGAAAAGTTTGGGGACAAAATTAATTTTTACATTCAGATTTACCCTGAAAGAATGTCAAAATACACAACAACAGGATATGAATAAAAACTGAATAGCAAAATAGAAAATATTTGCAGTGTTAGTATAGCTGTGTTAGTCCCAGGATACGAGACAGAAAGCAGGTAACATATCTTGTATTGAACCATTTTCTGTTGGTGGAAGGCACAAGTTCCTGAGTTACACAGAGTTCGACTTCATGTCTGGGGAAGAATATCAGAGTGTTTGAACTAACTATAAGTTAAGACACACTATTAAGCATCAGGGGCAATGCATAATATAGTCACTTGAAGTGGGCATTGTTATGCATAATGGGTTTGAAGTTCATAGTAGAAAATATACATAAATATGAGGTACTAGTTCTATGCTGTAATAAAAGAACTTCAAGCACTGAGTCTCAGGGCCCAGGTCAAGTGACTCAAGATTGTGGAGCTGGGCTCTTGTGGCTAAAAATAGCAATATTTCATCTCACATCCCAGACTCCAAAAGTCAATCAACCTGGGGTCAGATTCTCTGTTTTGTTCTGTTTTTTAATTGAAGCTTAAGACATACCTCAGGTGTTTGATATGGAAAAACAGTTCTTTTCAGTCCCTTACAAATAAGCATTAAGCAGTAAATTTTTGACAATTTTATTTGCCTAATACATTTGGTGTGCCAAAATCCTTGTTAAAAGCAGGTTGTTTTATATTAGCTTGTCATCTGCCTAACATTTATAGCTACTCATTCATTCACTGAAATACAAAGGAGATATGCATCCCTCCCTTTTTCTAGTGCAGGTACAATAAGCAAGTGGCCCCATTGAAATGCTTATACAACAGTTAGTTAGGAAGACAGCTGTGGTTCTCCCTTTCAAAAGGAGCTTGATTTTGCCTATTCAGTAAACCAAATAAAGGTGCATAAACCAGTTCCTCCTGTTTTTATTTCAGAGTCCATATCGTCCTGTCCTTGAACTAACAGACGAAACACCATGCCTGACCATAACTCACTAAATAGAAAGTTTGGGAGGTTGCCAACTTTCTTTCACGAAAAGCCATTATTGCCATGGGATAAGAAAAGGAAACTGAAATAGGAAATTGAAACAGAAATGTATTGGCTTCTTTAAGTCAGTAAATTCTCAAGTGCTGAAAAATGTAGGCTTGATATTTGCTGCGCATTCGCATTTTAAATCCTCATTTATTACAGAAACAGATGCAAAGCTTTGGGTGAGGACTTGATTAAGAACCTTGTTTTTCATTTGCATGCAGAAGATATCAGAAATACCATGTGCCCTCACTATAATTAAGTTATATATTTGCATGGTAAAATAAACTATCCCCTTATAATTGATTGGTTTAATTTGGGAAAAAATCCTGCATTTTCTACTCATCTTTTCTTATCCCCCAAATGGTGCATGAGGAAGGTGAAAGCAAAACACAATTATGTTTCTTTTCTTGACATTTGAGTACGGAGCAGGATCATTTATAAAGAAAGGACACAGGCAAACTGAAAATATCACATCCCTCCACAAAACACTCATACAGAGAGCTGTATGAGTTCAAGGAGTTTGATCTAAAAAATAAAACTATAGTAAAACTCCAATAGTCCGGCATCCAATTGTACGGCACTCCTGATAGTCCGGCATCAAAATGGCAAGAGCCTAGTGAGTGAGCTTTGGCAAAAAATCAGTTACAAAGCAACAGCGGCAGCAGCTGAACTGAGTGAAAAGGGTAAAAAAGGGTTAAAAAAACTAACACATCACAGTATACTGTATACAGTATGTACAATAAAAAGGGTTAAGAACCCTTTATATACAGTATATAATGTATACAGTATATATATATATAAAACCATTTTATAGTACCTCCTGATAGTCCGGCATATCCAATAATCCGGCACCACTGAGGTCCCAAAGGTTCCGGATTATCGGAAGTCTACTGTATAATGAAAACAACTGGTTTAAAATTTTGGCTTGTACGACTCAAAGCCCAAAATACAGGGTACAAAGTCAAATATTGGTGCTCTTCTTACTGAGGATTTTAAATTTAAAGAGAGAAGTACCTTTGATTAATAGATACACTATAGAAAGAATAACTTTCTATTGCAAGAAGTAGAGAAGAAAAATCAGAAAAAGAAAATCTGGAAGAGGATTTTGCCTTAATAAATGGGACTGTCTAAGGAGGTGATATGGTCAGTAATATTAATATTAAACACTTGTATAGTTCTTTATATGAAAGCATCATATAAACAGTAACATCTGTTAATCTTCCCAATCCCCCACAAATTAAGAAAATCAATATTGCTATCCCTGCTTAAGAAATGGGGAAAGAGATACTGAAATGTTCTTGAGCAATTCACGGGTAACAACACAGTGACTCAGGGTAGAGTTAGGATGAGAGCTCAGGAATTCCCAGTTTCAAGTCCCACTGTTAGTTTAAAGAGAAGAAATGGCAGCAATGGTGAAGATAGTTTCATGTGGTGGAGATTAAATTAAATACAAGAGTAAGGTCAATGACTAAGGGGTTTAATCACAGAAGAGTTCTAGTAATGATAAGACATGGTAATGCTTATATTGTCTAGAGTTTATCAAAACTCAGAATTTCTCTTTAATGGAGAAAACTGACAGTTTGAATTTTTTGTCCCAAATCAGTAAAAAAATCTATATTTTCTTTTAAACACATTGGCTAAAAAAAATTGTTTTGGTGAAAATTTTGTTTTGAAGTTTTAAAAATTCATTGTGAATTTTTTAATGTAATTTTGAATAGGGATTTTCATGTTTATAATTTTGTTATTTCATGACATGTCATTAATAGTAGGAATAGTTTAATGCACAAAGTGGGTGAAATGCATTAACATATTTCATTTGTCAATGAAAAATTTCCTAAGAGGTCTAGTAGTGATACTTGTCCAATGAACTACTCTGACTGAGAATTCTATTCATTACAGAAACCACATGTAAAACTTTGGGGTTTAGTATTGGGTTTATCCTCCACAGTTTATTATTTTAGGTGCATGTGAGTATCATGCTACAATTCATTGTGAGATGTCCATTTCAAAGTTTCTTCATGCTCTCCAGTGGCTAGTGCTATTGGAAGTGGCTGTGGCAGCGTGGTGACAGGACTGAGTGATTCCAGGGTTTGTGCAGGTTTTTCATAGTATAGAAATAACAGGTGGCTGTTGTTAGATGTGTGACAACAGCACAGAATATGGATGGCCTATTAAAGCCTTACTTCATTAGTGTGTTATTTGCTTTTAAAGATGAATAACAGCACTTTCATGAAACAAATATTGAATACCTAACCTTTCAATGCCATTAACAACAAATATGGGTAACTGTAAAAATGGCACATATATTTAAAAAAAAAATTCTTAAAAAACAGAAAAATCTTTTTTTTCTTTGAAAACCCCCATACTGAATTGTTGTGCAACTAGTTATATTGTTAAAATCTGGCTGAAAAAAGTACAGTGGAAAACTGCACAGTCTCCCATTCTTTATTGTATATTTCTTCAAATAAAGAAGTTGGTTTGCAAGCTACTATCCTGGGATTATTTTTAAATGCATTCTTTCAAAATTCATTCAATTACTTTATTTGTAGAAAGAGTAAATTGATCACAGAATAAAAATAAGTCTTGTGTTTGTATACTTAAAAAAGTAGAATGAGGCAAAAGGAAAGCCTAAAGATCTAATTTTAATGTATTTTTCAGAATAATCTCAATTGAATGTATCATGCTATATGTAAAATGATATTCAGAAATTTGGCAGAGTTTAATATGTCCTATAGAAAGGTAACAAGGATGTTGCTTATAAACATCCTTTCTCAAAAGACACGTTGACTGGGAATTCATAAGCTACTGCAACTTTTTCTTTTCTGTATATAGCGATATATTCTTTTTCAAAGCATCCTTTGAGATCTAACACAGTCAGTACATGTGGAAAAGAAAAAACTGTAAAGTACCTATCCATATTCTTCTATACTGTGACAATGCAAAAATACCTGTGTTGCAAAACAAAGTTAATTTAGTTTTATAGCAAGAAGAAATACGTTGCATTATTGGTTACTAACCTAAGAACAATGAAGTCACTTCCACAAAAATGTACTTAATGAAATAAAATAAATTTTATACACACACAGAGAGAGAGAGAGAGAGAGAGAGAGAGAGAGAGAAATAAACGACATTTGTGATTGGTCTAGGGCAAAATTTTAGTTAAGCATTTTGTACTACATAATTACAAAGAAAGATTCAACAGATCCCAGCAGATTGACTTTTAATCCAAATAAAGTATTTAAGTGTTTGCTGATGCTGTCATGCAAGTAACGGACAGGAAAGCAAAGTTTGCATAATAAGAACTTATATGCATATTTGGCTTCTGCCATGTGTGATATTTTGAGCATATTATGGTTTTCCCTAAGCTGTGAGAAATTAAAGGGTAGTACAGGAGAGCTGATTGATGAGGTTAAGGGAAACAACATATTTCTGACTGAAAATCAAACATTTTTATCCATAATCATATAAAGAAGTTCATTATATTTAAAGTAGGAATTTAAATATTAAGCTAGCTTAACTTTTAGGATGTATTGCATTTGTGATGGGGTGGAGTAGACCCGATGTCTCTGCTGGAGGCCTTGCTGCACCCCGCCCCAGGGAGAAGAGCAGAAAATAGGTCCTCCAAGCAGAATTGAATGGCTGCTTCTGCTACAGCCGATCAGGGCCCAGCAGGTAGACATAAAAGAAGCTGCAAGCCTAGGGTCTGGCAGTTCCTTGCTGGAGCTTGACCTGGGCAGATCTATAAGGGCTGACTGGGAGGACAGAAGCCCTTAAGGGTATGTCTACACTATCGCTCCGTTAGTTCGAATTTAATTCGAACTAACGGAGCACTTACTTTGAACTAGGTAATCCTCATTCCACGAGGATTAAGCCTAGTTCGAATTTACTAGTTCGAATTAAGGGATGTGTAGACCCTTAATTCAAACTAGTGGGAGGCTAGCCCTTCCCAGCTTGCCCTGGTGGCCACTCTGGCCAACACCAGGGAAACTCTACTGCCACCCTCCCGGCCCCGGAGCCCTTAAAGGGCCACGGACTGGCTACACAGTTTGTGCCAGTTGAAAGGCTGCCAGCACCCGTGCCAGCACACCCAGCAGCTGACACCCCATGAGCCAGCCACCCGATGACACCCATCCCTCCCCCTCTTCCCGTGACCAGCCTGGCGGCTCCCAGGACCCTACCCGGGGCCACAAGAAGCGGGCGCCCGCGTGGTCTAGTGCGGAGATCGTGGACCTCATTGAGGTTTGGGGGGAAGCCTCCAATGTCCACGATATCCGCACTAGCCACAGGAACGCGGCAGTCTACGGCTGCATGGCTGCCAGCCTGGCCGCCAGGGGCCACCAGCACAGCCAGGAGTAGGTGCGCTGGAAAATCAAGGACCTGCGGCAGTCCTACTCCTGGGCCTGCCTGCCAGGGGCCGACCCGGAGGCCTGCCCCCACTTCCAGGCTCTGGACCACCTCCTGGGGGCTCATGCCGTCCCTGCCCCCTGGGACATGATAGACCCCGGGGCAGAGGGACCGCTCCCAGAGACGGAGGAGGAGGAGGAGCAGGAGCAGGAGGGCTCCGAGAGCCAGGAGCCTGCCGGCAGCCTGCCCAGGACCCGGGACCCCCGAGGCACCCAACAGAGCCGCTCACCTGTGTCATCCGAGGCCAGGGAGGCGTCCACCTGAGAGTACCATCATGTTCCCCTTATGTGTATTGGGGGCTGAGGCGAGAAGGAGCCCAGGACCATGAGCCTGGGCCTTGCCCACCACGGAGCAGCAACTGGGGATCCTGCAGGGGCCCTGGCCTTGCAGAGGGGAGCTGGGTTTCACACACCTGGGCCCCTGGGGTAATTGACCGCTGTTCTTGTTTCACCACAGCCGCAGCACCTCGGACTGCAGGGCGCACCACACCGCCTGCAGCAGCCGTCCGCGCCCGGGCCAGCAGGAGAGCCAGGAACCAGGAGGAGTACCAGAGGCGGCACCTCCAGTTCCTGGAGCAACAGCTCCATATCCAGGACCACTGGGTCCAGGAGGACCTGAGGCTGCGCCGGAGGAGCTTGGGGGCACTGGAGGAGCAGGGCTGTGCCCTGCGAGACCACCTCCAGAACCTGCTCGACCGCTTCCCAATTCCTCCTGCTCCCCCTGCTCCCCCTCCTCCTCCCTCTGCTCCCCCTGCTCCCCCTCCTGATCCCGCTCCTGCTTCCTCCACACCCCCTGTCCCTCCTGCCCCACCCTCCACAACCATTCCCCACCAATGCCCCTGGATCTGCAGTGTTGCAAGACAGGAGAGGCAGCCGGACCCCCACCCCTGAGCTTTCCTTTCCCTTCCTCCCTTCCCTCCCCTTCCAGCTCCCTCGTCCCAGGTTTCCCCCTCCCCTCTCCCACCCTCCTTCCTCCCTCCCCCCACCCCAGTTATGTTAAATAAAAAGACGTTTTTGTTTGAAAAACAGGTGTCTTTATTTGACAGTAGGTAGGAAGGGGAAAGCGGAAGGGGATAGGGTGGAAGAAGGCCCCAGTGGGGCATGCAGGGAGAGGTCAGTCCTCCTCCTCCACCAGGAAGCTCTCCCGCAAGGCTTCCCAGATCTGGACGGCCCCCCGCTGGGCTTCCCGGATGGCGGCGGTGCGGGGCTGACCATAGTGGCCAGCCATGCGGTCAGCCTCAGCCATCCAGGCTGCCAGGAAAGCCTCCCCCTTTCTCTCACATAAATTGTGGAGTGCACAAGATGCTGCCACCACGGGAGGGATGTTGTGCTCGGCCAGGTCCAGACGGGTGAGGAGGCATCGAAAGCGGGCTTTCAGTCACCCGAAGGCCCCCTCCACCACGATGCGGGCCCTGGTCAGCCTGGCATTGAAGGCCTGGCAGGAGGGATTGAGGTGCCCCGTGTAGGGCTTCATCAGCCACGGCTGCAGTGAGTAGGTGGCATCCCCCACCAGGCACACGGGCATGTCCACGTCCCCGACCCTGATGTGGTGGTCGGGGAAGAAGGTCCCGTCCTGCAGCCCCTGGCACACGGAGGAGTTGCGATACACCTGGGCGTCGTGTGCTTTGCCGGACCAGCCCACATTAATGTCCGTGAACTGTCCCCGGTGGTCACACATGGCCTGCAGGATCACGGAGATGTACCCCTTGCGGTTGACGTACCGGGAGGCCTGGTGTTCCGGGGCACGGATAGGGATGTGCGTCCCGTCGATGGCCCCCCCACAGTTGGGGAAGCCGAGGGCACCGAATCCCCGGATGACGGCGTCCGGGTTGGCGAGGCGGACCACCCTGCGGAGCAGTACCCGGTTGATGGCCTTGACCACCTGCGGAGAGAGACACAGCAAAGCGCCAATCAGTGGGGCGCCCGGGTGGCTGGGAGCATTCGTGCTCTGGCAGTGCCCCGCGCCCCACTCCCAGAAGCAACCCCCCTGGCGGCGTGTAGTACGGCTGGGACAGACCGACTCCTCCGGTGCGGGGCGCTTTCGCCTCCTCCCTCCCCCCTCTTTGTCCCTGGGGCAGCCCATCCCCTCCTTGCAGCTCACCTCCCCCCCGGAGCAGTGGCCGAGGAGTGCCATACCTGCATGAGCACCGCTCTGACGGTGGATCTCCCAACACCGAACTGGATCCCGACGGATCGGTAGCTGTCCGGCGTGGAGAGCTTCCAGAGGGTGATGGCCACCCGCTTCTGGAGGGGGATGGCGGGCCTCATGTGAGTGTCCCTTCTGCACAGAGCAGGGGCGAGCCACTTGCAGAGCTCCAGGAAGGTGTCCCTCCTCATCCTGAAGTTCTGGGTCCACTGTCGGTCCTCCCATCGCTCCAGGATGATGCGGTCCCACCAGTCGCTGCTGGTGTCCAGACGCCAGATGCGGCGGGGCACGCCGGTGCCGGGGCGCTGCCGCGGCTCTTCCACAGCCCCCAGGGCGGCCAGGTGGAGAGGCAGGAGGCTGACGTGAACCAGGAGGTGCCAGGCAGCCTCGAGCCATTGCTAGGAGGCTTGCAGCAGCAAGTCCAGAAAGTGCACCAGAAGGTGCAGGGCGAGCTCTGGCTCCATGTTGCCACCTGTGGCGGCGTCCCCAAAGGGAAGCACCAACACAGACGGGCGCAGAGATCAACACTTTGCTGTCCCTCGGCGAGGTTGGCAAGCAAGCATGAAAAGCTGAGAACCAGCTGTCCGGGGGGGGGCCCTTTAAGCACGAGCCTCAGATAGCCTCAGACAGCAGCCACACAAAGCAACTGCTGACCTGATGCCCTGCCAGAACCGGTTTCAGCCGCCCTTAAATGAGCCCCTGCGTCCAATCAGTGTGGACGCGCTAGTTCGAATTAACAAAACGCTAATTCGAACTAGTTTTTAGACCAGGACAGAACCTAGGTCCAGCAGCTGAAGACTAGCTGTTAACACACAACAACACCCTGCAGAACCCTGGAAATGGTAGCCTGATCCCCCCAGGCAACTGACCAGAAAGATTTCTGGGGTACCTGCACTCCCAGAGAACAGCCAGGCAGAGAAGCTGCAGACCTTGGCCATGAAGGGGTGCTCAAAAGAGTGAGAGCCTCTTCACAATATTTCATGTATGTATTTAAAGAATCATCATCATGTTATTTAGCTTATATAGTGAGACACTTCAAAGCAATTCTAAATAATAATTTTAAAATATTTAATTGTTCATCAGCTCTCATATTTCTTCTTGTGCTTATAGGGATTCTTTGTCATTTCTCTTCAAGGACTATCTAGAGAAAATATTCTCCTCTCACTGTTCAGAATATGCTCTCTTTTTATGAGAAAAAACAGCTGGTTGAACAAGGAGGACACTGTACCATAGGAGAGTAAAATTTAACAGAAACAAAACAATACCAAGATGTTTACTATAAAAATGTTTCTTCGGTAGCATCTTTCCATCTAGATACTTATATGGCATCCATCGTCATAGTATCTGGGGGTACATCTACACAGTACCTTAAACTCAAAATAAGATACACAATTTGCACTATGCAAATTATGTATCTTATTTCGATTGAATTTTGAAATAAGCTATTTCAAAATTTGGCACTGTGAAATATCCTGAGTGTCTTTAAAACAACAATGTATTTATTTTTAAAGCATTCCCATTTTACTGTGAACTTTTAAAAAAAACCTTTCTTCAATACACAGATATGGTCAAGATTGACTTCTGATCCCAATTTGAGATGGTAAAAATCTTCAAAATCTGTGCAGTATAGGAAACCAATTTCCTCCTTTTCTCAAATAAGAAACTGATCCTTTGTAAACAGCCCTAAAGTTGTCATTGTTATGTGTCTTAATTATGTGCATCAGCTCTTAACGTTTTTCAGAGTGTCTGATAATGATTGTACTACAGCTGAACACTAAAGTTAGCATGTCACTCCTTACATCAAGCAACTGACCATTAGCATCAAATGTAACCAACAGACTGTGTATAAAATGCTGAATGATCTAGGGTAGGTCTGCATGAGCCAAGCTGACGTAAATTGGGCTGAACACAAGAATAATTTATAAGGTTTTGAATTACTGTTACATGCATGCCATTTTTATGTAAAGGTATATCAGTTTTGGATGAAGTTAGACATTCTGTCTACCGATTCACAACAGCAGAATAATTATGCTACAGGATGAAACAAAATACAGGACTATGTAGCACTTTAAAGACTAACAAGATGGTTTATTAGGTGATGAGCTTTCGTGGGCCAGACCCACTTCCTCAGATCTGAGGAAGTGGATCTGGCCCACGAAAGCTCATCACCTAATAAACCATCTTGTTAGTCTTTAAAGTGCTGCATAGTCCTGTCTTTTGTTTCAGCTATGCCAGACTAACACGACTGCATCTCTATCACTATTCTATATGCTACAGGATGCACATCTCAAATCTGGGACTCTCTGGTCTGACAAAATCTGTGGTCTGGCAGGACCATGGATGTTAATGGACCAAAGAGCCCTGGAGGCCAGAAGCAGGAGCCAGCTGTGAGGCTGGAGGCTGGGGACCTCTGGTTGGGCTGGTGGCGTATAAGGCGACTGGGCGTATAAGACGACCCCCTAATTTTCTAGTTAAAAGATAGGTTTTCGTCTTATACTCGCCGTATAAGACTATCCCCCCTTAAGAGGCCAACCGGCAGTGCCCCAGTGCCCCTCTGCCTCCCCGGATTTGCTCCCGGTGTCCCTGGTCTGCTGGAGACGGTCCCCAGCAGACCAGTGGCACCGGGAGCAAAGCCGCAGCCATGGCGGGGTCCCGCGCCTCCCCGCCTTTGCCAGAGCAAAGCCTCAGAGGCGCGGGACCCCTCCGCCTCTCCGGCTTTGCTCCCGGTGTCCCTGGTCTGCTGGAGATGGTCCCCAGCAGACCAGGGGCACCGGGAGCAAAGCCGAAGCGGCGGCGGGGTGTCGCGCTTCTGAGGCTTTTCTCTGGCAAAGCCTCAGAAGCGCGGGACCCCACCACGGCTGCGGCTTTGCTCCTGGTGTCCCTGGTCTGCTGGAGACGGTCCCCAGCAGACCAGAGGCACCGGGAGCAAAGCCGCAGCAGCCGCGGGGTCCCGTGCCTCCCCGGCTTTGCCAGAGCAAAGCCTCAGAGGCGCGGGACCCCTCCGCCTCCCCGGCTTTGCTCCCGGTGTCCCTGGTCTGCTGGAGATGGTCCCCAGCAGACCAGGGGCACCAGGAGCAAAGCCGAAGCGGCGGCGGGGTGTCGCGCTTCTGAGGCTTTTCTCTGGCAAAGCCTCAGAAGCGCGGGACCCCACCACAGCTGCGGCTTTGCTCCTGGTGTCCCTGGTCTGCTGGAGACGGTCCCCAGCAGACCAGAGGCACCGGGAGCAAAGCCGCAGCAGCCGCGGGGTCCCGTGCCTCCCCGGCTTTGCCAGAGCAAAGCCTCAGAGGCGCGGGACCCCTCCGCCTCCCCGGCTTTGCTCCCGGTGTCCCTGGTCTGCTGGAGATGGTCCCCAGCAGACCAGGGGCACCGGGAGCAAAGCCGAAGCGGCGGCGGGGTGTCGCGCTTCTGAGGCTTTTCTCTGGCAAAGCCTCAGAAGCGCGGGACCCCACCACGGCTGCGGCTTTGCTCCTGGTGTCCCTGGTCTGCTGGAGACGGTCCCCAGCAGACCAGAGGCACCGGGAGCAAAGCCGCAGCAGCCGCGGGGTCCCGCGGCTCTGAGGCTTTGCCAGAGCAAAGCTTCAGAAGCGCGGCACCCCGCCGCCGCTTCGGCTTTGCTCCTGGTGCCTCTGGTCTGCTGGGGACTGTCTCCAGCAGACCAGGGACACCGGGAGCAAAGCCCCTGAGGACGCTGGCCGCGGGACAGCCGCGGCGGGTCTGGGCTGCCCCGCTGCCGGCTTCCCCCGTGGCTTTGCTCCGCGTCTTCCTGGTCTGCAGACCAGGGAGACGCGGAGCAGCTTTTCTCGCCCCGGAATACACGGGCGGCGGGACCACGAGGTCCCGCAGTCTGTGTCCTCCGGGGCGAAAAAAGCCCCGTTCATACCTGCAAGTCTGGGACTGCCTGTATACCCGGCGTATAAGACGACCCCCGATTTTTGGGGGATGTTTTTTAGCATAAAAAGTCGTCTTATACACCGGAAAATACGGTAAGAGCTATTTTTTAAAGTTTTAAATTCTCCCTCCCCTCTGCACAGAAACTTTCCCGCTGCAGCACGGCACTGGGCCACAGCCCCGCCAGGCTCCAGGACAAGGCAAGGAGCCAGCTGGGCCACCAGGCTGCAGCACCCTGGCTCACTGCCTGCCCAGTGCTCCTTCAGGCTGTGCGCAAGCTCAACTGGGCAGGGGGCCCCCGCAGCAGGCAAAGAGCCGGTGGCGCTGCTAGGCTGCATCACCCTGGCTCACTGCCTGCCCGGTCTCAGTGTGGGCAGCTGGGCAGGGGGCCCCGCGGCAGGTGCGAGTCCCTTCCTTCCTATATATACCTTAAAATCACGAGTATAATGGGGGTGCGCATTATAGATAAGAGTTTAGTTTATTCAAGAATTCTGATGTTTAAAAGGCAGGTGTGCATTATACATAGGTGCTCATTATACTTGAGTTTTACAGTAGTTTCTCCGCAATGACCTTAACGTCATTGAATGCTTCTTTTGCATCTCGATCATCCAGTGTCCCCACTGGTTGTTTAGCAAGATTCCTGATTCTGATATACTTAAAAAATATTTTGCTTTTACTTTTAGAGTCTTTGGCTAGCTGTTCTTCATATTCCTTTTTCATAGAATCATAGAATACTAGAACTAGAAGGAACTAAGCACCATCTAGATCATCTCTGACAGATATCTATCCAACCTAATCTTAAATATCTCCAATTATGGAGATTCCATAACCTCCTTAGGCAATTTATTCCAGAGTTTAACCACCCTGACAGTTAGGAATCTTTCCTAGTGTCCTACCCCTTTTGGCTTTCCTTATTATATTTTTACACTTAATTTGACAAAGTTTATGTTCCTTTCTATTTTCCTCACTAGGCTTTAATTTCCACTTTTAAAATAATGCCTTTTTATCTCACGCGGCTTCTTTTACTTGATTGTTAAGCCACGATGGGAACTTTTTTGGTTCTCTTTCTGTGTTTTTTAATTTGGGGTGTACACTTAAATTGGGCCTCTATTATGATGTCTTTGAAAATCCCCATGCAGCTTGCACGGATTTTACTTTTGGCACAGAATCTTTTCATTTCTGCTTAACTAACTGCCCCATTTTTGTGTAGTTTTCCTTTCTGAAATTAAATGCCAGTGTTGGGCTGCTGAGGTGTATTTTCCACCATAGGGATGTTAAATTGTATTACATTATGGACACTATTTCCAAGTAGTCCCATTGTATTTACCTTTTGGACCTAATCCTGTGCTCCACTTATCAAGAATTACCTCTCCCTTTGTGGGTTCCCGAACCAGCTGCTCCAAGAAGCAGTTATTTAAGGTGTCAAGAACTTCATTTCTGCATCCTGCCTTGAGATGACGTGTGTTCAGTCAATATGGGGATAGCTGAAATCCACCACTATTATTATTTTATTTTTATAGCTTCTCTAATTTCCCTTAACATTTCATAGTCACTATCACTATCTTGGTCAAGTGGTTGGTAATAGCTCTATTGCTATATTCTTATTAATTGTTTTAATTGACTAATGATTTTAATTACATATTCTGTGGTAAAAAAGTAATGAGTCAATTGAACCCAACATGACCTAATTTTCAGATGGCTTGATCACGGAAACCTGCCTCCACACAAGTTAACTTATTTTGAAGCAACTCTCTGGTTGAATTACAGTTATAATGACTTACAATATCATGAGAAATTATTGTGTTGTTAATATACTAACTCATACAATTTAGTTTATTCTAATCTTAAAATGCGATCAAGAATACACCAAATCCTCAACTACATCCATTAATAAATTCATTAAATATAACTCATAGGCTTGGCTCTTCATTAAAGAAAGAACAAGCATAGTTAGGACCCATCTCTATGTACATTGGTAAACCGAATTATTCTGTCTTGCTTTCTATTCAATCTTAAAGAACCTGGCAGTTAGTGTTTTGTAAACAGCTAACCATTCCCACTAATTAAAAAGCTTCCAGGTAAGACTAATAGCACAGGTTCAATTTCTCTAGTCAGGCATCCTCAGAACCTGACCGGTGCACAACTAGAGAATTTGCTGAACCAGGGGAAGTCAATATTGTCTAGCACACAATAATTTTTGAAAGAAGGCCACTTCTCAAATTTCAGAAGTGTCCACAGGCCGCCCTGTAAGGGGTGGAGCCTCGGGCAGAAGGGCAGGACCTCAGGCGGAAGGGGCGGACCAAGTGCTGTGAAAAGATGTCAATATGTTTTTATATGACCAAGTAATTAAAATGAAATAATAATTAACCACATACAACATTATCCAAAGATTATCATAGAAGGCAACACTTGTAAAATTTGTAACAACACTACCATTTTGAGAACACTTGTAACATGTGTAATAACTACAACACTAACACTAAACATAGGGCACTGAAAATTAATACTTAGTCCTGCCGTAAGTGTAGGGGACTAAACTAAATGATTTGAGGCTACTTCTAGATCTATGATTCCATTAAATAGTATCAAAGTCCCTGGTTTTCTTCCCACTCACTCTAACTATGGGAAGCTCAGGGGGTTTCCTGTACTGACTTAGTCTGTACAGGAAAAAACAACAAATGGTCTAGTAGCACTTTATAGACTAACAAAACATGTAGATGGTATCATGAACTTTCATGGGCACAGCCCACTTCTTCAGATGACCGAGTTTTGAGTTTAGGATGTACAGACCAAAAATAAATAGGAGATGGGGCCGGGGTGGAGGAAGAGGGAAGAGGGAGGAGACAGGGAGCAGAGGGTATGGAAAATCAAAGGGAAAAACAGGAAAGTAGAGCTGGGAGTCAGTAAGTATCTAAAAATTGGGTAGGTAAAACGAAGCAGATAAGAATCAAAGTCAATAAAGAGTATCTTCCTAACATACGAATCTACACAAAGAGCTGTTTGCACCTTCATTGAATGTTAGGTTGATAGTGTCCCAACCATCCTTCATCACGGTAGAGAATTGAATTTTCTGATGAATTCTAATTCCAATGCTTCTCTGTGTATCTGGCTAGTAGAATTGGTTTGTGACAAGACAGCCACTTGAAGATCTTTTAAACAGTGATTAGGAAGATTAAAGTGTTCCCTGACAGGTATCTGTATGTTCCCTTTACGTATATCTGATTTGTGTCCATTGATTCTTTCCTGCAGAGTTGGTCCAATATATATAGCAGTGGGGTATTGTTGGCATTTGATGGCATAGATCAAATTACTGGATGTGCAGTCAAATGAAAGGCCAGTCCTTTAACTAGAAACAGCTGTAAGGGCTCGCAGCTACCCTTGCCTCTAGTGCATTGCCGGGACTGTGATCCCTTTCAGCTGTTTCTAGTTAAAGGGCTGGTCCCCTTCCCCAACCCTGTCTGGCAACACATTGCCTAGCAGCCAGGGAACAGGAGAGCCCTTTAAATAGAAACAGCTGAGAGGGCTAGCAGCTCCCGTGCCTCTAGTGCCTTGCTAGGGAGTCAGAGACACCAGCCTTTTCAACTGTTTCTATTTGAAGGGCTTGGGCCTTTCCCTCCCCTGCTACCCAAGGCTGGGGAAGAAGTGAGCCCTTTAAATAGAAGCAATTAGAAGGGCTCCTACCCCTCTCTCCCACTCTGAGGCAACGAGCTGGGGGGCAGGGCCTGAAACTGCCTCGCGGGTCAGATCAAAGTCCTAGGAGGACCGGATCTGGCGCCCTGAGAGGCTTTTGCCTACCTCTGGTCTAGCAGCATTACCTACACTTCCACTGCTTACTGGGCACTTAGAAGACATTTAGGGTAAGTTAGAGCTAAATAACAGCACAGAACACTGAAAGCCAGGACTGGTGGTTGTAAACAAACATTATGGGACAATGAGAAACTTGGCCACACCCATGATAAGAGGACATCCAGCTAACTGAAATCATGCTGGACACAAATGTTGCCGGACCAGAGAGTGCCAAACTATAGGGCTGTGTCTACACTGCACCCCTTTTCCAGAAAAGGGATGCAGATTAGACAAGTCGGAATTGCAAATGCAGCAGGGGATTTAAATATCCCTGATTTTAAGAGGAATAAGGGACCTTTCGGAAAAGGCTTTATTTTCCGAAAGATCCCCGTCTAGACTGGCGCTTTTCTCCGGCAAAGCCCCGAGCCGGAAAAAAGCGGCAGCCATGTTCATGCAAATGCAGCGGGGGATATTTAAATCCCCCGCTGCATTTGCAATTCCGACTTGTCTAATCTGTATCCCTTTTCCGGAAAAGGGGTGCAGTGTAGACACAGCCTAGGGGTTTATAATATACTGAATATATTAATTGTTCCATGAACATTACATCACTTATGGCTATATTGGCACTGCTGAGATTGATGCCCCCCTAAGGACCATTGTTTTTCATCGACTTCTGTACTTAAGCTCCTTGACAAGAGTAAAGTAGAATTGGCAGGACAGCATCTCTCATGGTTGCTGCGAGATGTAGGCACTCCTGTAGGTTGACCTAAGTTATGTCAACTTCCGTTACATTAGCTACATAATTTAGGTGGATTTACAGCTGTAGTGTAGACCAGACAAGACGTTACTTGATTCTAAAATCTAAAATAAGTATTGGGCACGTACAGCCTGTACTATTAGCCTCATAGAGCACAGACACTTTAAATGACATGAGTTTTTTTCCTCTTTCCCCTCTCTTCCCTTTTTCTGCTTTATAATTCAACCTTTATGCCTCTTGCTCCATATTTGTCATCTGAAGAAGTGGGTTGTGCCCTCTAAAGCTTATGATATTATCTATATATTTGTATTAGTCTCTAAAGGTGCATCTACAGTGCACCGTAACTTGAAATAAGACACAATTTGAGCTACTCAGCACCAAATTTCAAAATAAAGCGCTATTCCAAAACATACTTTACTCCTCGTAGAATAAGGTTTACAGGGTTATAGGAATAGCAAGCCTGAAATAATGAGCTTGCTGTGACGACAGAGGATAGCTATTTCAGGATAATCCAGTATCCCAAAATAGCATTGTAGAGTAGACATACCCTTAGGTGCTACAAGACCATTAGTTTTTTTAAGTTTTTTGGGGAAATATAATTACCCTAAGCAGGCACTACAAATTATATTAAATCTGAGGACTTCAGAATTAGAACCACCCCTACAAAAGCGTGATTGCTTCATTGCTCCATTTTCTTTCTATTCTCTTCACAAAGTTGGAGATTTAACTCCCTCTTCATGGAAAGGCAGAACATTTAGAAAAAATTGTACTTTCATACTTCATTGCATGTAGCACTGAACTTTTAGGTGCTGCCAGCTTCCAAGCAAATTTGTTGTGATGAATTTAATAATATGGTTTACAATCTGCATTAATTGTACATTATTTCATATTCACTGAACAACCATAAGGCTGCAATAATCTATCTGCCAATCAAGCATTCAATTGGCTAATATCAGAGGATTGTGTTAATCTGCATCTGCAAAAATAATGAGGAGGCCTATGGCACCTTGAAGGTTAACAGATTTATTTGGGAATAATCTTTTGCAGGCAAAAACCTACTTCGTCAAATGCAACAAAGTGGGTTTTTACCCAGAAAGCTTATTTCAACTGGACAGTAGTTACTACAGGTTGTACCTTTAAAATCTGGGGTGATCACAGATGTGCCAGATCAGAGAGTCCTGGGTAGAGGCTGGGGAGCCGGACCGTAACTCAGTTGGGCTGGGAGGTGGGGTGGGAGCCAGCGCATGGCTCAGTTAGTCTGGGGAGGAGTCAGGAGCTGGCACGCAACTCAGCTGGGCTGCGGGGGGAAGCCAAGAAGGCTGGGGGGCTGGCAGTAGGGGTCTGAAATGATCTCCCTTGGTCAGGAAAAATCCCTCATCTGGGACCAGTTAGGTCCAGAGGGTGTCAGACCAGGGAGGTAACACTGAAAGTTCATTTTAATAATTTTTCACTGTTGCTACTTTACTTTCTCTTTATATTTACAGGTATCCAACAAAAAGGATCAGTACCAAAGAAGAAAGAATATCTAAAGCATTGACATAATACTTCTTAGTTATATATGAATGAGTGAATCTGGACAGGAATCAACAGACACTAATCAAGTTTGAAGTCAGCAACAAAGAAAAATACAATGGAAGGCTTACAGCACTAAGCTGCATTACATTGATCTGCTAAAGTAATGTCAGCTATGGAACTCAATTCACTATTCATGAGTGCACATACACTTCAAACAGATCATCATCATACCTCAGAAACGGACACCTTGTTAACTGTAATTATAGCTCTGTACCCTGAGTGATGTTTCTGTCCTTTCTGGGCTTAATGATATTTTTGTATTGCACAGATGAATAACCACTCACATAAAATTTCATTTGCCAAAATGCAATTATCTAAACTAGTTGCCATAAAAAGTTTTACTATATTTGATATATTTCTGGCATATTCTTTTACATTCGCAGAGTAGTTAGCTGCAAGGTCCTGGAAACACAAAGTGGATAAATGATTCATGATTGGTCCTCTTTTAAACAAAAATAAGAAAAAAAAGTAGTACAAAGAGAACATTATTGGCCTCTGTTTAATTGTAACATATTGAAGAAAGAAAAATGAATATGCCATTTTAAATATTATATGTTGCACAACTATGGCATCAAGCATATTTATACAAAGGGTTAGATGCTATAACCTCAGATATTAATGAGGGGATTATGTCACAGTAAGAACTCCTAACAATGGCTGCTGCATCTGACCTGTTAGGTAAATGTGCTTTTCATTATAGAATAGCAACTCATACTATAATACACTTAAAGCCATAGCAAAAGCCAGGATGATCTAAACAAGGTCAGTTGACTTGTCTAGAATCATACCCCACAATTCTGATTAGAACCCAGGCATTTCAGAACAAACAACATTTTGTTAGATTCTCTCGAAAACACAGCCAGCAAGTTTTTGTTTTCATGTCTTTCAAAAAGTAAACAAAATTATAATTCCCCTCTGATAATGTTAATGCTTCTACTAATTTAAAAATATTGAAATATATGGCATGGGAATCTAAACATGGAAAACAAAGCACTGCTGTGCTCCATGTTGACCAGTATTTTTTCAAGCACTGACTACAATCTTTCACAGTCTTGTTTATGGAAAGCCTTTTGTAAATATCTTATTTCACTATTAATATGACCATAGAAAGCAAAGCAAACCACTGTAGCAGTATATCATCTACCCAGTAATGACATAGGACACCAAAACACTACTGGAATTTTTCCCTTTCTAGTCAGAGAGAAATAACAGAAAAGGGAAAGAGGTGCATTCCTTCCCCAGAACATACACATTCTAGTTAACACAGTAATTCCCAGACTTAATTACGGGTGTTAGCCCAGATTGGCTCACCAAACTCAGAGAAATTTCCTTAGGACATTCCAAGATACTTCCAAAATAGCAGCAAATAAAGCAGAGCGTCTTTGACCCAGGGGATGTGGGGCACAGCACAGATTTGCCCACTTGGCTCTTCTCTTCTCCACTCAGTGGCTCCTTTCCCAACAACAGCCTGAATTACTATGACGCATGATAATCTATACACATCCTCTCCCAAGAGCCTCAGACCTCAAGGGGGCCCCACCAACATCTCCTCTGAAGACACCAACCATCCCCCATTCCTCTTCTTATCTTCCCCCTCCCAGGTGGTAAGCCTCACACATTTAGGTCTTGAGTTCATGTCATTTCCGAGTCAGTCCCCAGCACTGAGAGAAGCCACTACGGTTCAGACAGCCAGTAGGTGAGGGCCTGCCCTGCAGCACACTCAGATTGGGACTCAGGTACCAACCACAACGCACTCCCAGCTGTCACATGTGCAGCTGTTAGTAAAAAGTTCACTGCATGAATGGCCACACAGGTACACTGTGAAAGAAGTGGGTAGGCCATGCCCCCATCAGCTCAGGGGCCTATGTTTTGATCTGTGGATCCAGGCCCAGCCTAGCATCTATCCCTGCGCTCAAGAGAATTTACGAGAAAAGAAATGTGAAACTCCACCACTGGAGAAGATTGAGGCAGGGGAGGATTTGGATAGGAGCAGGAGCTGGCCTTGATTGCCTTCTGTAGCTTCTTTTTTTAAATACGGCACACATCCCTGTCACACAGCATGAGGTGTGACCTGAAACACTATATTACATTTAAGAACAAAAGATAACGAAGAGTAGGATGAGGGTGCATGTGGTAGCATTGAGGCTGTTGATCCCATTAGACATTCATAATATTAAGTAAAGGTAGTGGTGCACAATCCTTGTCAGGCTCTGTGAAGGACTGGTATTAGTGAATGGGACATTGACAGTCTGGCCTGGAGATCTGCGCTGTATTCAGGAGCCAGAGTCTGATGCACAGCTGTGGGGTCAGGAGCCAGGTATGGAAGCTAAAATCAGGGCCAGGGTCAGAGAGGTAACAGGAGCTGAAGGTCAGTGCTGAAGTAATCTAAGGTTGAATCTGGAGTAGTCAGACACCAAGGCAACAGGGTTTACAGGCCAAGATGAGGCTCAGAGGAGGATTTAGCAACAGAGTAGAGTTGAAGTCGGGAACTGGAGACAAAGCTGAGAATTGAGAGGTAGCAGGTGGCACGGTTTGTATCATAACCAATCCAGAATCCACTTTGTTGCACATATAACTTCCTGTGTATCTTTCTGGATTAAATGGTGTAACTGGTCCAGTCAGAGGTTTGAGGTCCCTATTCAGGTTCCTGTGGTAGGTACCTTTAATGGAGAGTAAGGCCTTAAAGCTCCCAAATCTCCAACTATTTGTAGAGCCTTTGACTATTGCTGTGGATAAAACAGCAGACGATGAGCCGGAGTTCACAGCCTGAGGATCCTCACAGTTCCCTCCCTTATCCAAGGGAGAAGAGTCCATCTCCATCCCCTGAAACCTAGCAGTGGTTGTGAAAAGTCTCAGGACAAGCCATCAGTGCTCAGATCACTGTCACTCCAGAGGCCATGGTTTCCTGAATCCAAGACTGCAGAGATGGAACCTACTGCATCAGCAATTTCAGGTGAAACAGCTGATATTCCTAAGAAAAAAGAAGTCCTTCCACAAAGGTCTGAAAAATCATAATTCAGATATTAAAACAGTTTTTTCAGGAACTCCTCCCCCCCCATATATACGCAAAAGCATATGCAGAAGCTATAACACATACAGTCATTGCCTATGGATTAAATGCATTCTGCCTTTTAACTCCTGCTCTAGACACTGGTCTTGGATCAGCCTGTGTGGAGTTTTCAGTAGGGCTTTATCACATGGTCCTTCCCTACTCATTTAGGGTATGTCTACACTACCCCCCTAGTTCGAACTAGGGGGTTAGTGTAGACATACCCTTATATACATTTCTGCTACAGCGTTGCTTTAAAGCAGAAACACAGGACAAACATTTGCTATGATCTGCTATTACCTATCAGTGAGTGCAGGTAACACATATTTGTAATGGGAGTAACACCCATACTGAGATCCCACTGAGTTGACCAGGCTACATAACAGGATATAGTTTAAAGTGATGGATTGTGTTAGTCCACTTTATCTGTTCTTTTTAAAAGTGACTACTCTTCTTTGAGGTGACTTATCACTTTCATAACCTGTAAGTAGTGTAGGTTCTTCATGTTCACAATAACTTAAATGCATCAGTTTCATTTGGAAAAACTGTCAATCTCTGCTAATAGAATAACACTTGAAAAAAACTGTGTCTTAAAAAAGGACTACGAGACATTGGAAATCTTTAAATCTTTAAATTTTGTCACATATAATACAAAACAGAAATCCATTTGCCTTTCACTAGTTTGACTGAAATGTTCTCATCACATACACAATTTACATTCAACAATTAAAGGAATTAAAACAGACTCACATCCTTACTGTCTTTATATGTATGATATGTTAATGTTATCTGACCTGCAAAAGTGATAGTATTAAAAATAAAAAAAATTGAAGAATTTGGAAATGTTTCTTTTTTGAAAGCAAATTATTGTAAAACTGAAATTGTGGCAGTTGATATTCTGCAGGAAAAGTAAATTCATATAGACTAAAATTTTCAAAAGCTTACAACTTAGGCATGTAGGAATTTTTGTATTAATTTAGATGAAATATATAAGCCCAACGGTGTTAACATAACAAAATACTGTCCAACTTTAAACAGTGTTAAAGTTTGGAGTTCAATCTACCAAATCCTCAGCATGCTTAGTACCATGGCAATCATCATTAAACATCCTTTTTAAATGCTTTTATTAAAAACAAAATACTATAAAAATAAGTAAAATATTTAGCATGTCTTTCATATTAACAATATCCCTTGTTCCCTTTTCCTTTAGCTGAAAAAGATAAACACTTTGTATAGTAGTCTTAAATAGTATCAAAATAAAAATTGTACTTTTAAATAGTCAAAATGAGGTAGAGCTGTTGCTACTGAATGGAGAGAAGTATCAGAGGGGTAGCCGTGTTAGTCTGAATCTGCATAAACAATGAGAAGTCCTGTGGCCCCTTATAGACTAAGGGTATGTCTACACTATAAAGTTAGGATTTTTTGTGCAAAATGGAACTGTGTAGACAGCTCCTTTTTGTGAAAAAGCCTCTTGTGCAAAAATCAGGAGCTCATTAATTATGCAAATGAGGCTCTGCAATATTCCACTCTTTGCCTCATTTGCATATTTCTTGTGCAAAATGAGTGCAGTAGAGCCATAGCCTAGGAGGGTGGTGAAGCACTGAAATGAGTTACCTAGGCAGGTGGTAGAATCTTCATCCCTAGAGGTTTTTAAGTCCTGGCTTGACAAAGCCCTGACTGGGATGATTTAGTTATGATTAGTCCTGCTTTGGGCAGGGGGAGGTTGGACTCAATGAGCTCCTGAGGGGTCTTCCAGCCCTACGAGTCTATGATTCTATATACTATTCTTAGTCTCTAAGGTGCCACAGTACTACTCATTTTTAAAGTTGCAGACTAACATGGTACCCCTCTGAGACTGTCACATGCTTTTTACAGTTGAGCTTAAAAATGAAATAAATGTGTGGGTCAAGTTATCACAAGAGAGCCTAACTCTCCCTGGCTGTGTCTAGATTACATCCCTTTTCTCGAAAAAGGGATGTAAATTAGACACTTCGAAATTGCAAATGAAGCCAGGATTTAAATTTCCCATGCTTCATTTGCATAATGGCAGACGCGTTTTTTTTCCAAACAGGGCTTTTCAAAAGAAAAACGGCTGTTTAGATGGGGATCAACTGAAAATAAAACCCTTTTTCAAAAGATCTTGTACTCCTCATTTTTTCAGGAGTATAGGATCTTTCGAAAAAGGGTTTTATTTATTGATTAGATTTAAGATGGGGTGGATAATAAAATGGCAGCGGTTTGCCAGAGTTAGCCCCTGATAGGCCATCACCACTATATTTGCCTCTACCTTGGCAGATATGGACGATTACAGTGCCCATTGGCCACTGACCATCATTCCCAGTGGCCCGAGATATCGCTTCCAGCAGCTCCCATTGGCCGGGAATGGTGATCCATGGCCATTGGATGCTGCAATCACCTGTACCAGTAGAGGCATAGGTATATATAGTGGCGGCAGCACACCAAGGAAAAATGTATCCCGCCTGCAGGCCAGTATTTGCCCATTCCTGTTTTAAGTTAAGAAAGAAATACCTTTCCCAAGATTTTCAATGTTCACAATATTTACAAATCAAAGAATATGTCACCAAAGAAATGAAGAGGCTTTAAGGATATTTAGAAAATAAAAAAATACATTACTTCATATATTGGTTGAAATGAGTAAACTCAATTTATATAAAGCTTTTAAGAGTTTAATGCAAAATAATAGACCTTTATGAAGAAGAAATTGTGTACAGGATTGGAAACTGATATGGAGAACAAGTGCCTCATGTTCAATACGTGCTACTGCAAAAGTAATTATTGCAAATCACTACATCAACGTCACTTTACGCTGGTCAGATTAGAAAATGATTTATGGTAAAGGAAGAGATAGCTGTTAGAAGATGCTGGGTGCAAAGGGATTTCATTTAATTTGGCAGCCTTGTCTTAAAAATAGAAAAAAATCTGGAAGCAACTGTACAAAGAAATTAAAGATCTATTACTAACTTGTGGTCTATGTGAACTTTTAATAGGATCTTCCATTGTAAAAAAAACAACCCACCATGCTAAACATTAAGAACATTTATAACCTACTCATTAAGTGCAGCTAGCTGTATTGCAGATATTTTTTAGCTTTTTGTTTCCTTCACTTAGTTTACTTTTTCACTTACTTCCAATTCTCCTAATCCTCCTCCTTGGTAGACTGCTTATATTTTTTCGTATAGGCTGTCTTTAATGTCATAGAAATAGCAGCCTCCAATATCTTTTCACTGTCTTAGACTTTACATGCATAAATTTTAATTTCAGGCTATTTCAGATGCTAAAATAAAACCTGTTTTCCCTGTGCTGTTTATCTGTACACCATAAAATCCTATTCCCCAAGACACTGTGTATTCCTTTAATCTGCTTTTTAAAGTCAAATATTTTTATGTAACTGTCCCCACCAGGAGATAGGTTCATTAGCAATTTACATCTAATAAAGATTACAAGCCGTGCCCCAGATGCTCTTGACTTTCAAGCCTATGGATCATATTTGGCTCATTTCCAGTGATTAGGTCCAGAACAGGCCCTAACTATGAAGGTTTTCTTAGCCAGCTGTTATAAGGAAGCAATCCTACACCATCTGTAGGAACTGTCAGATTCCCCTAATTTGGAATGATAGCCAGGAAAAAAACCTGAATAATTAAAATAGCTCTTGGGTTTTTCAGCTCTATAAAATCTTCTTGTGATTTGTCTTTTCAGAATGGAGAAAGCACCAAAGCTGAGGCAATGGATTACCTCGTCACCTCTCACTGTATTTAATTTCAGCCAAAATGGTCTTAGCTATCCATGACGAAGTGCCACTATTATTTCTCCCTGCACAACTAAGCTCCCTCAAGCAATCTGTCTTTCACTTGTGCATTTATTCCCCCTAACCACTGTAACCCTAGTATTTTAAATGTTCTCATTTTCTTACATACAGATTCTATACTTAGCATATGATCACATGGACTATTCATAACGGTATCAAACAGATTTCCTCCTGCCTCTTCCCTCCATTTAATTTCTTCCAATGTTCCTTCTTTCCCTTATTTTCACCTTTCACCTTTACATGTGGGATTCTCACAAGTAGTCAGTGCCTATGTTACTGGATATTTTTAATTCAGATTTCTTTTAAAAGGAGAAATGTATTCCTTGATTGTATATATTAGTGATGCTTTTCAGTTTTAAATCACACATAATTTAGGGTTTGGAAATGATATGCTATTATATTAAACAAGAAACAGATGACACAGAGAAGACCTACCAGAGCTTGATTTTCCCACGATCTCTCAGCTATTGTGATCATTTTAACTGTGTAAAGTGGATGTAAAATTCTATCAGAATGAGTATACAGAATTAGTGTAACAGACACTGCAAGGTACAAGACAGTAGAGAAACAGGTAAACTGCTTCCCTTTAAGTTACTTAAAACTTAGAGGCCAGACTTTAGTTGTCTTTGTGCAGGTGGACAAGTGTAGCATTCCTCATGGTTCTGCACAAGGACCAGCCATGGAGTAGATGAGAGAGAAGTCAACGTTCCCTACTAATTCCAGCCATTCAAAAGGAAGAATGGTGGGGTGCTGCCCAAACACCAGGGTGGGTGCATGCAGAGCATGTATAACTTTGCAATGTGAATTTCCAGGGAACTGCAAAAGTTCTGGCTGGGTGACTCATGTTGCCAAAGATGAGCTGTATCTATGAGGCACAATTTAGCCCTTAATAAGTCTTAGATAATTTTAGGTATTTTTGAATCTTTTCTGTTTAGTGTATTGAACAATCTGTCTGAATAGAGGGAGAATGGAGTAGCCCATTAATACATACTGCAGGCTATGGATCACATCACATAGCATGAGGACCACCACCTTTTAAGTAGATGGCCCCACTGAAATCAATGAAGAATTCCATCTTTCAAAAAAATCAATGGTTTACAATACAGCCAATGAACAGATGATATACAGAGCATAAATTGGAACTGATGTTTATTGATATATTGAATTTTAAGGCCACACTGTACTCTGCTACATTGCTATAAATTTGAAATAGCTATGCTGAAGTCAGTGTATGCAGTGTTGTAGCAGTATCGGTCTCTGGATATTAGAGAGACAAGGTGGGTGAGGTAATATTTTTTATCGGACCAACTTCTAAACATGATACCTCACCCACCTTGTCTCATTCAAGCCAGTGTAGTAATTCAAAATATGCATAGATGTAACTGAGATCAGAGTCTGTCCTTCAGTGATTTCATGAATAATACATGAAATAGCAAGAATGTACAGGAGTACTCATAATTGATAAAGACAGTTTAATATAAAATGTGCATTTACAAAATTGTATGGGTATTTTAGGTTTGATTAGTTTTTCTCATTCTGTTTTTCTCTTTTCCAAAAGATTATGTATATTATGTTCTTAGTATTAAAACATTGTAAGATCCAATTATTAAAAAAACAATGGTACTGTTTACCTGTAAGTACAGTTCAATTTATAAATGACAGGAAGTTAACACTTGTAAGTATTTGAGCTTTATTTTCACTCTCCATAGCCATGCAATGTAGCATATTCAGAAAAATCATGTAATCATTTATGTATGTGTCATAGGGGAGTTTTATTTTTTTAAAGATATATTGAAAGGTATACCTAGACATTTCAGATTAGGCTAGAACCATAAGAATACAAATTTTCCATTGTCCTGCAGCCATTATTGACATAGCTGTAGCTTTTAGCAGTTTGCCTTGACTTTAAATCCTAAACATATGACTGAAGTGGAAAATGTCATCCTATCCCTTTGCCAGCATGCTTCTCTGGAAGATTTAAAATCCTTGCCTATCTACATAAATATTTAGTTCAATCCCCAAATATCAGGCCAGATTATCGGCATGACAAAACAGCATAGTTCCCTATACTTCAATGGAACTCTTTTTATTTACATCTGCTGATTATATGATACAAACTTTCTAATTCCATTATTTTTTCCTGCTCACCTTATTATTTTATAAAGTACTATACAATAGTCTTCACTTCACATTCCTTCATTTTCTTCTTGTACTTTTTTATTTGACCTACTTCTTATTTATATAGTGCTAAATTCAAGTTGCAAAACGTAGTACCTGAAAATCTGATTCAGGCTGCTTTTAACAAAGTATCTTGAATGGTTGTTAACATGTTTTCCACTTCCAGGGAGAAAGGGTTCTGTCCCACATGTTATGCCTTTGCAGCTTTCAGATACCAGTGTCATGAAGGCAATATAAGAACCAATATAGCATAGCTGAAACAAAAAAACAGGACTATGTAGCACTTTAAAGACTAACAAGATGGTTTATTAGGTGATGATCTTTCATGGGCGAGACCCACTTCCTCAGATCAAATTGTGGAAGAAAATTGGCACGACCATATATACCAAAGTATACAATCAAAAAAAATGAACACATATGAAAAGGACAAATCAAATTTCAGAACAGAAGAGAGTTGAGAGGGGGGGAGGTAAATGTCTGTGAGCTAATGGTATTAGAGGTGATAATTGGGGAAGCTATCTTTGTAATGGATAAGGTAATTAGGGTCCTTGTTAAGACCTAGGTGTAAAGTGTCAAATTTAAGCATGAATGACAGTTCAGAGGATTCTTGATCAACACATATTCCTGCTCATCCAGAAATATAATTTATGCTACCATGTGCTGGCAATGTCCGTATGCTATGTACATTGGACAAACAACTCAGACAATTCGCCAAAGAATCAATGCACACAAAACAGATAAGAGGGTATGTCTACACTACAAAGTTAGTTCGAACTAACGGATGTTAGTTCGAACTAATGTTGATAGGCACTACACTAGCGCTCCGTTAGTTCGAACTTAATTCAAACTAACGGAGCGCTTAGTTCGAACTAGGTAAACCTCATTTTACGAGGATTAAGACTAGTTCGAACTAGCTAGTTCGAATTAAGGGCTGTGTAGAAACGCTAATTCGAACTAGTTTGTAGTTCTAGACGCGTTAGTTCGAATTAACTAATTCGAACTAAGTTAGTTCCAATTAGCGCTGTAGTGTAGACGTACCCTTAGACAGGATCACAAAGAAAAAACAGTTTCTTGCCATTTCAACCAGAAAGGGCATTGTCTCAACGACTTGATTACCTACATCCTGCTTCAAAGACCTTTTAACACAAGACTTGAAAGAGAATCCTCTAAACTGTCATTCATGCTTAAATTTGACACTTTACACCTAGGTCTTTACCTCCCCTCCTCAACTCCCTTCTGTTCTAAAATTTGATTTGTCCTTTTCATATGTGTTCATTTTTTTTTATTGTATCCTTTGGTATATATGGTCGTGCCAATTTTCTTCCACAATTTGATCTGAGGAAGTGGGTCTGGCCCACGAAAGCTCATCACCTAATAAACTATCTTGTTAGTCTTTAAAGTGCTACATAGTCCTGTTTTTTGTTTCAGCTAGACCAGACTAACACGACTACATATCTATTACTATATAGCATAGCATAGCTTAAAATTTAAGAACAGCCATACTTGGTCAGACCAAAGGTCCATCTAGCCCACTATCCTGTCTTCCCACAGTGGCCAATGCCAGATGCCCCAAATGGAGTGAACAGAACAGGTAATCATCACATGATCCCTCTCCTGTCATCCATTTCCAGCCTCTGACAAACAGAGGCTAGGAACACCATTCCTACCCATCCTAGCTATTAGCCGTGATGGACCTAACCTCCATGAATGTTAATTCATAAAAATAAATGTGTGCACAGCTGTTCTACTGAAATAAAATGGAACCACAGAACAAAGAAGTGTGCATCTCCCATTGTAATGCTCTTTTAAGGCAAAAACATGTGACAATGTACATGTATTGTGTAACCATTAAGGCCCAAATCCTTGTATGGGGCTCCAGGAATGCAGACTACTATTATCCAGGCCTTATATGAATGATGGACTCATAGAACACTAGAACTGGAAGGGCCCTCGAGAGGTCATCGAGTCCAATCCCCTGCACTCATGGCAGGACCCAGTACCATCTAGACCATCCCTGATAGTTGTCTATCTAATCTGCTCTTAAATATCTCCGGAGATAGAGATTCCACCACCTCCCTAGGCAACTTATTCCAGTATTTAACCACTCTGATGGGAAGTTTTTCCTAATGTCCAACCTAAACCTCCCATGCTGCAGTTTAAGTCCATTGCTTCTTGTCCTATCCTCAGATGTCAAGGAGAACAAATTTTCACCCTCCTCCTTGTGACACCCTTTTAGATACCTGAAAACTGCTATTATGTCCTCTCTCCGAGTATGTCTACACTACAGCACTAATTTGAACTAACTTAATTCGAATTAGTTAATTTGAAATAAGCTAATTCAAATTAGTGCATCTAGACCTAAAAACTAATTCGAATTAGCGTTTTGGTAATTTGAAAAAGCATGTCCACATTGAGTGGACCCTGAACTTAAGTTAAGGCTGGCCAGAACCAGTGCCAGCAGGGCATCAGGTTAGGACTTAGAGTGTGGAGCTGCTGCCTCAGGCTAGCCGAGGGCTGTGCTTAAAGAAACCCGACCTCCACCCTGGACAGACAGTTCTCAGGGTCCCCCGCTTGCTTGTCTAACTCGATGAGGGACAGCAAAGCTGTCCTGTCTTGGAGTGCCCTGAGTGCCCGCACTTGGGACACCAGAGCACTTGGCCACATGGAGCCAGAGCTGCCCCTGGGCACACCGGTGCATCTCGTGGGGTTGTTGCCACCAGCCCAGCTGCACTTGCTGCAGGCTGCCATCCAGAGGATCCATCGGGAAGCTGTCAGGATCTTCTTCACACAGCACATAGTCAACCTGTGGAACTCCTTGCCACAGGAGGCTGTGATGGCTAGAACTATAACAGAGTTTAAAGAGAAGTGAGATATATTCATGCAGTTTGGGTCCATGGAGTGCTATTAACCAGGGGGTAGGAATGGTGTCCCTGGCCTCTCTTTGTGGAAGGCTGGAAGTGGATGGCACGAGACAAATCACTTGGTCATTGTCTTTGGTCCATCTCCTTCGGGGTACCTGGTGTTGGCCGCTGTCAGCAGACAGGCTACTGGGCTAGATGGACCTTTGGTCTGACCCAGTACGGCCATTCTTATGTTCTTATGTTCTAAGCTCAGGGCTCAGGGTCGGGGGTCTCACTGGACCAACTTGATTTTCAAGCAAACCTTCTCCTGGGTTCGCATGTGGCCTTTGGTGGTCAGGCTGGCAGCTATCCTGCCCTGGACGGATGCATTCCTGTGCCTAGTGCGGAGGTCGTGGACGTTGGAGGCCTCCCTCCAAACCTCGATGAGGTCCACGATCTCCACACTAGACCAGGTGGGAACCCGCCTTTTGCGGCCCTGGGCAGGCTCCTGGGAGTAGGATGCTGGGAATAGGTGGAGGGCTGGGTGGTAGCGGATGGCTGGCTCATGCAATGCCAAGTGCAGGGTCTGCTGGCTGGGTGCTGGCAGGCTTGCAACTGGCACAAGCACTGCTGCCAGACCGTGCCCCTTTAAGGGCTCCGGGGCCGGGAGGGGGCAGAAGAGTTTCCCTGGTTTGGCCCAGAGTGGCCACCAGGGCAAGCTGGGAGGGGCTAGCCTCCAACTAGTTCAAATTAAGTGGCTACACAGCCCTTAATTCGAACTACTTAATTCGAACTAGGCGTTACTCCTCGTAGAATGAGGTTTACCTAGTTCAAATTAAGCGCTCCGCTAGTTCGATTTAAATTTGAACTAGCGGTTTGTATGTATAGCCACTATTAAAGTTAATTTGAACTAATGGCTGTTAGTTCGAATTAACTTTGTAGTGTAGACATACCCTCTGTCTTCTCCTTTCCAAACTAAACAAGCCCAATTCTTTCAATCTTCCTTGGTAGGTTATGTTCTCTAGACCTTTAATCATTCTTGTTGCTCTTCTCTGGACCTTCTCCAATTTCTCCACCAGAACTGGACACAGTACTCCAACTGAGGCCTAATCAGTGCACAGTAGAGTGCAAGATTGATTTCTTGTGTCTTACTCACAATACTCCTGTTAATGGATCCCAGAATCATGTTTGCTTTTTTGCAACGGTATTACACTGTTGACTCATAGGGCACGTCTAAACTACGGTTTTTGGGGGAAGGGGAATTTGCATATCTTCTTCCAATCTCACTTTTGAAAGAAGATCTTGTGAAAGTGAATGTAGTCTAGATGCATTTTTTGGGGAGAAAAAACCTTTTTTTTTTTTAAAAAAAAAAGTGTAAACCTCCTTTTTTAAGGAAAATTCTTCATAATCTAGACATAGCCATATTTAGCTTGTGGTCCACTGTGATTCCTAGATCCCTTTCTGCAGTACTCCTTCCCAGACAGTGGCTTCCCATTCTGTATGTGTGAAACTGATTGTTCCTTCCTAAGTGGAGAACTTTGCATTTGTCCTTATTAAACTTCATCCTATTTACCTCAGACCATTTCTTCAATTTGTCCAGACTATTTTGAAATATGACCCTATCCTCCAAGGCAGTTGCACCCCTTCCCAGCTTGGTATCATCTGCAAACTTAATAAGCATACTCTCTATGCCAATATCTAAATCGCTGATGAAGATATTGAACAGAATTGGTCTGAAAACAGACCCCTGTGAAACCCTACTTGTTATGCCCTTTCAGCAGGTTTGTGAGCTATTAATAACTACTCTTTGAGAATGGTTATCCAGCCAGTTATGCACCCACCTTATAGTAGTCCCATCTAAGTTGGATTTGCCTAGTTTATTGATAAGAATATCACACAGGACCGTATCAAATGCTTTACTAAAGTCTATGTATACCACATCCATCACTTTTCCCTTATCCACAAGATTCATTATCCTATCAAAGAAAGCTATCAGATTGGTTTGACATGATTTGTTCTTTACAAAACCATGCTGTCTGTTACCTATCACATTATTATCTTCCAGGTGTTTGCAAATGAATTCTTTAATTACTTATTCCATTATCTTCCCTGGCACAGAAGCTAAACTGACTGGTCTGTAGTTTCCTGGATTTTTCTTGTTTTCATTTTTATATAAGGGCACTATATTTGCCCTTTTCCAGTCTTCTGGAACCTCTCCTGTCTTCCATGATTTTTCAAGATGATAGCTAAAGGCTCGGAGTACATCTACACAAGCCCCCTAGTTTGAACTAGGGAGGCTAATGAAGGCGACCAAAATTGCAAATGAAGCGTGGGATTTAAATATCCCGTGCTTCATTAGCATGTTCCTGGGTGGTCGCCATTTTGGAAACTGACTAGCCCGGAATAACTGCCCGTGTCTACAAGTGGCAGTGAAACGGGAGTTCAAAGTAAACCCCTTAACATGAATTAGCAGTTAAACCTCATTCCACGAGGAGTAACAGCTAATTTGAGTTAGGGGTTTACTTCAAACTCCTGCTTCACTGCCACGTGTAGACGCCGGCAGTTATTCCGGGCTAGTCAGTTTCCAAAATGGCGACCGCCTGGGAACATGCTAATTTGCAATTTTGGTTGCCCTCATTAGCCTCCCTAATTCGAACTAGGGGGCTAGTGTAGACGTACCCTCAGATACCTCTTTTATCAGCTCCTTGAGTATTCTAGGATGCATTTCATCAGGCCTTGGTGACTTGCAGACATCTAAATTTACTAAGTGATTTTTAACTTGTTCTTTTTAAATTTTGTCTTCTAAACTTACCCCATTCTCACTAGCATTCCTTCATCATCAGACTTCTTGGTGAAGACTGAAACAAAGAAGTCATTAAGCATCTCTGTCATTTCCAAGTTACCTGTTACTGTTTCTCCCTCCTCACTGAGCAATGGGTCTACCCTGTCATTGGTCTTCCTCTTGCTCCTAATATATTTATAGAAAGTCTTCTCATTTCCCTTTATGTCTGTAGATAATTTGAGCTCATTTTGTGCCTTTGCCTTTCTAATCTTGTTCTGCATACCTGTATTGTTTGCTTATATTCATCCTTTTTAATTTATCCTAGTTTCCACTTTTCATATGACTCCTTTTTTATTATTAGATCATGCAAGATCTTCTGGTTAAGCCATGGCAGTCTTTTGCCATGCTTTCTATCTTTCCTATGCTGTGAAATAGCTTGCTTTTGGGCCCTTAATAATGTCCCTTTGAAAAACTGCCAACTCTCTTCAGTTGTTTTTCTCCATAGTCTTGCTTCCCATGGGACATTACCTACCAGCTCTCTGAGCTTACCAAAATCTGCCTTCCTGAAATGATTTCAAAACAGCCACCAGTGAGGCTAAGGACAGGTTCCCCAGCAGCTTCTCTTTGGATACATTTCCTTTTACCTATCCTTGAAAAGAAGATCTGACATTTTGTGTACGTAATGATTCTCACCAGAAGTTGCTAACCAAGATTTAATATGGACCTTTGGTACCAAAGTACAGAATTATTGCTTTATATACAGGAGTAGCTCTTTTAGTTGATAGCAGCAGTAGGCTCTTTTCCCCCCACTTGGACAACCCAATAGGGAGTAGAAGAACACATTTAGCCAGTGTGTTTACATATTAATATTTAGTTAGGAGCCCTGTAATTACCAGTTTTCCAATTCCACAGGCTGAGGGACATTAATGTTCCAAAAGATCCAATTAGGAATTTGTATCTGAGATTTGACTCTCCCTCACAATTTCATGTGGTATAGCAGGTGGCCTTTCATTCTTCCTATTGTTCCTTGAAACTACTTATCTGGTTCAGAAGTACTTCCCAAATAGGTGATAATGGAACAGGCCCAAACTCCTTCTGGTCCCAAAGGAGTTGTAAGATTTGGTTACTAAAAGAGTCTAATGTAATACAGTACACGATAATTTGCTTTATGTATAACTCTGAACACATGATGGGGTACATTTAGACTGCAAGGCTATTTTGGGATGCTAGAGGTATTGAGAAATAGGTAACCCATGTCCTGGGAATGCATCCACTAATTCGAAATAATTTTTGCAATAACAGACATGCTATTTTGGCATCTCTGTAAACCTTGTTCCATGAGGAATAAGGGATGTCTCAAAATAGTGTTTTATTTCGAAATTTGGTGCCATGTAGATGCACCAAATTTTGAAATAGCCTATTTCAAAATAAAATCAAAATAAGATATGTAGTGCAAATTGTGTATCTTCTTTCAATTTTAGAGTGCAGTCTAGATGTACCCCTAAATGCTACCTATTTGTTACTGTGGACTCATGTGCTTCATACAACAGTTGTACAACACTTTTAACTTTAAATCCATACCACACCTATGTCACAGTGCTAATATGGGAATAATATGGGAGAGTATTGCCACACTTTGCAGTTTGATCTTTATATGAAGGTGCCATGTTGCTTTTATATAAGTTCAGAAAGCAGATGCATAATAGCTAAAAAGCTAGCTTTATATTAAAGAAATGTTTGTGCAGACATTCCCATGGTGTTAACTTTTGTTGAGCACTGTACTATTAATTCTGATAGATGGCTTCACATAAGATTTGATGCTAGCCAATACAAAACTTTAGTCTTTAAAATATTAATTTTCAAGTCAAATTTTCAGAGACAACAGCAAAATGAGATGCACCTTATCTTACTCTAAAAGAGCTAAAGTTCACTATCATCTGGAAAGAGCAATTCTTCAATAAAAGATTCCAATGCCTTCACTGATTAACATCTTTTGTCTGCATGAAAGAGTCTGTATGAGAAACATCTAAGCTTTACTCCCAAGGGCAGGTTACAAGGTCCTGAATATATCTGCAAAGAAAATGTCAAATACAGCTTGGAGGGTGATGGCCCCCTTGTTTAATACAATTTGCAATACAGAAAAAATCATTTTTCAGTTTGCACACTCTTGCCTAATTGTATGTTAATGAAGTTGTCAGACAATGCTGTCTATCTGAACCAATCATTCACAATTTCTGAAAAGTGCCAATAACAAGGAAGGCATTTGGCAAGACAACAGAGACTATGTAAGCCTTTTCTATCATTCCCATAATATTCTTGAATGGCAAAATTCATATGAGTAGTTATTCATTATAATCAAAGATTGCCCCATAGCTCTGGAAGTACACAGATTCTGATTTTTCCAGGGATTGACTAAGACTATTTGTCAATATTTTGTTTGCAACAGTGAGAAATCAGATTTCTGGAAATTGCCTGTCATCTTTTGGTCCTTTTTGCTTGAGAATGGCACTTTTAATGTTGTATTACTGTTTATTGCTCCCAAACTTGTAGAATAATTAGGTTAGATAGTTTAATCATCATGCTACATTGATATTTTTAGCTCACAGCAGGTATTCTCTAAGACCAAGGAACCTTACAATTTTTAATGCTGCCATGCCTTATAACTTTAGGCATTTATATAGTACCTTTCCTTGCCGCATCTTGCATCAGGTATGTCATCTTTGAAGTGCAACATATAGCCACTTTTGATAAAAATAGAGAGATCATTGAAGAATCCTACTTTTTAGATGCTCATATCATAATTTTTTCCATTTTTCTAAGTGCTTAGTTTGAACTGGAAAAGTAAACCATCCATAATATACACATGGTCTTCTAAACACTTGTTTTATAAACTTGAGTATCTGAACTTGGGAACAGTTTTTACTATTTCCTTGAGTTACTAATAATTTAGATTCCTGATGCTATTACTTGGTTGAAAAGGTCACATATGGAATAGGACTACAAGAGTATATGCCTTATTCACGGACCAATATTGTTAAATAAACAAAAGTGCTTCCTGGAGAAGTTTGAGAGGGGTAGCCATATTAGTCCATAACTTTAAAAACAAGTAGGCCTGTGGTACTTTAGAGACTAACAAATATTTATAGTATTATGAGATTTCATGGGCAAAACCTACTTCTTCAGATGAGTTTGAGTGATGTGCTTAAGATGGAGAATTTTTCAAAAGTCAGCAAAAATTGCCCTTCTCTAACAATACGGATGTGTCTAGACTGCATCCCTTTTCCGTAAAAGGGATGCAAATTAGCACATCGCAATTGCAAATGAAGCGGGGATTTAAATCCCCCCTGCTTCATTTGCATAAACATGGCTGCCGCTTTTTTTCCGGCTCAGAGCTTTACCGGAAAAAAGCACCAGTCTAGATGCGGATCTTTCGGAAAATAAAGCCTTTTCCGAAAGATCCCTTATTCTTCTTAAAATAAGGAATAAGGGATCTTTCGGAAAAGGCTTTAATTTGTGAAAGATCCGCGTCTAGACTGGCGCTTTTTTCCGGCAAAGCTCCGAGCCGGAAAAAAGCGGCAGCCATGTTTATGCAAATGAAGCGGGGGGATTTAAATCCCCACTTCATTTGCAATTGCGATGTGTCTAATTTGCATCCCTTTTACAGAAAAGGGATGCAGTCTAGACACAGCCTACATGTACATCTTGTAATTTTTAATATTCATCCTTCATGCACCAAATGTTTTGAAAATATTTTATACAGAAACCACACTGGTTTGCATGCATTTTCAAAGCCTAGGATTAGTGATTCTGCTTATCTAAATTAAAATTCCTTTCAGATCATAAAGAGATTTTTGACTGTAAAAAAGAATGAGAGTATCAGATGATAAGAATTTACTTTTCCATGGGATTATTATCTGTAAAGTAATCCACACTAATTAAAACAAGTAATGTGCATAGTAATAATTCTTTGCTGTCCTCCACAGCAGTGGTGAAAATATTCCATGCAACAAGATATAGTACATATCTACTGTTGACCAATAAAATGTTAATTTATTTGATAATTTGAAGATCTTAGGCCACATCTTGACCAGTACAAATAAATCTCTGTAAGTATATGGGGCCAAATTCTGTCCTAATCTATACCCTGCTGTGCAGACCCATTGACAGTGATGGGAGGGAGAATAGTGAAGAAAGCCAGAGCAATACATTCTTGTATTTGCCCCACCCCCAAATCCTGCCTCCACCTCAGGTTTCCTGGATCTAACCATTCATTTAAACCCTCCCCAGACAATATATTTGTTCCTTTCTCTGATGCAGCCCATACCTCCTCCAACTTTCATCCCCTCCTCATCCATTGTGTCTGCCCACTGCAGTCCGATGGCAACAAACTCACAGTGAATGGATTCCCCTGTCCATGACTATTGACCGAGACAAGAGGAGAGTGTAGTTTACAGAAATTCTCTACCTTGCAGCATCTCTGTGTAGCAGTTAAAGAGTTTTATTTTCTTTGGCAACCTCTCCATGAAATTACATACAATATAATCATATTAACTAGAATGTATTAAAAAAAGAAAGAAGATGGAAATGAGAAGTGATTTGGGGCCACTTTCTGGCATGGGGCTTATTGGCTGGGGACCAGGTTGGGCTCACATAGCCAAGTGGGACCTTGAGTCTATTCCTGGACCCAAGAGTCAGAAAAAAAACCCATTCCTTAACTACTAAATCCACCAAGAAGTTGTGAGGGGAAGTCAAGCCATCCACTCCATTAGATTCCAGCTCAGGGCTCTTGAACTAGCTACACAGAGTCAGGATTCAACTCTAACAATGCCCTGAAACGTCTTCATACCTTCCCCTAGATATCCACAGGACTGAAAAGATTTAAAAAATATTTTAAATATTTTAAAAATTTCAGAGGCGTAGCCATGTTAGTCTGTAATTAGAAAAAAAAAACTTTAAAAAAGGCAAATAGTCCTGCGACACATTAAAGACAAACAAAAAACTGGTATCATGAGCTTTCATGGGCAGGGTGTGCCCACAAAAGCTCATGATACCATTTACATTATTGTTAGTCTTTAAGGTGCTGCAGGACTATTCGCTTTTTTTTTTACGTTTTAAACATTTTCATTTCTGTGGTTGAGGTAGGGATTGACTCTTTCCTGAAATGTACGACATGGCTGCCATTAAAGGACATTCATAATCTTAAGGTTAAAGAGTGATCCTCTCTGATTCTGAAAGTCTACTATTCAGCTTTATTCATTTTAAAATGTTTTCTGGTGACTGTGCATGTATACTGACAAATCCCCAGATGTGGCAATGTCACTTTGTTTCTTCACATCATGTTTCAGAAGGAGATGTTTCTGTGATAGGTCACACAAAGATTCAACAGATTTCCCCCCATTTGTCAGAAAAGAGTCAACAATATCCTTGAATTCAGTTAACAGAAAGCAACATTTCTGATCCCTCTTTACAGAGAAAATAGCTTTTAAAGGATTTAATGAATATTCTTACTGAAACTCATCCATGCAGCCATATTGTACTGTGGAAATATTAAAAGATTGATGCTTAACACTACACAAGCTTTGGAAGCCAAGTCTCCATTATACAGACAGAAATTAATATAAAACTTGAGCTTTGGGAGGAGATCCCCAGTGAGAACAGACTGTCATAGCTGCAGCCTCTAGAAGTTTGATCACCCAAATACCTAATACCATCAACCTGTCTCCAGCAGGAATTTGTAGTATTACCCAAGATTTAATATTCAGAATTTCAGTTTTCAATTGTGTATTTTGTTTTCCTTCATAACCCAAATATCATTTTGATTTTGATAAAACAGATTTTATTGAATTGAACACACCCTCCCTTTGTAACTCTAGAATTTAACAGTGAGAGAGTGTTGTAGAATTTTTTAAGTGGACAAACCTCAAAAGATGCAGTCAGATGAATAGTCAAAGTTTGGTGGTTTCTCCATTATTTATCAATCTTGTCTGAACTCCTTTTAGTTGAGAAATCAGGTAAAATCTAAGCTGAGAAATAACCTCTTGTGACTCCTTTTACTATTTCTGCTTAAAGCCAATGCAAGGAACCAGGTAGAAGAAAAATGAAAGTGCAGTAAGCTGCCTCAAACTGCAGGAACATTTTTTTGAAGCAGGAGTGGAAAAGCTAAAATTATATTGGAGACGAAACAACTAAAATGTCCCTCCTATCTCCCAGACTTAGAGGTGGGATGTCTAGGCCAGCTGGCAAAAGAAATCACTTGTCTTTTGTAAGGTGTACACACCACTCCCCACCCTGTGGGCATTCAGTGCTCTAGTGGTCTTGTAGAGCTGGGTCTCTGGCCTCTCTAGTGGGACACAAAGATGTAGCAAATCCTGTTGACCCCTGCACACTTCATGGGATTATTTATCAGCCTTTTCTTTAGCTCTGAGCACCATTTTACATAGGAAGAAAAGCTTCCCACTAAGAATTAGGGATGGGTCAGGTCTTTTGGGTTTAGCTTTGGGCATCATGCGTATTGCCTTTGGGACCAGGAAATAATTTTTCCTCACTACCTGATTGGCCTAGGCACTATGGCATTTCTGCCTTACTCTTACTCTTCAGGTTCTGATATGTAAGTTAGACAGTTAAGTTAACTTCCATCAAAACTTGGCTGGTGCACAGTGCAGGTAATCGATCTGTATCTGTCCAGTTACCTGATAGTGGAATTAGAAACATTAGAGGATAACATTTCCTGAAGAAGGTGGGCATGTGGCTGGAGCCCCTAATAACCTGTGCACCAGAGAGATAACTTTTTCTCTGATGAGGCAGGGTGGCAGGATCTTAGAAATGTTGCTGGAATGAAGCAGAACATAGTACAATAAGATTACCTGCAATGTACAAGTTATTGGTTCTCAGATATGTTGCTTAATGAAACTGCTGCCTAATTAAACCACGCTCTTGATGTGTTGTCTTTTTTTTTCTGCAGTCTCAAAGGACAATTTCAAATCCCTTTATTAGAAGAGTTGGCAGTATATGCTATGCATGTCACCACATCACAGTCACATAGTTTTTGTTTAATAAAGTATCTGTACCTACCAGATTTCACTGCTTGTGGTGTTGTTTTCAAGTATTTTATATCAAGTATTGAAAAATACTATTTCTTTAGTTTCTTTCGTACAGTGCAAATATTTGTAACAAAATAATAATATGAAGTGGGCACTGTACATTTTGGATTGTGTTGTAGTTGAAATCAGTATTTTGAAAATGTAGAAACATCCACAAATATTTATGAATGGTATCCATTATTTATTAACAGCGCAATTAAAACTGCTATTAATCCTAATTCATTTTAAAAACCATTTGACAGCCCAAATTAAAATATTTTAATAGCACCACCCACTGCTGCCAGAATCACCTACTGAATGGAGTGCAGTCTTTACTGTCACAAAAAATGTCAGTTAGATTTCTAGATGATTGTCCAAGATGACAGTGATTTTTCATGAGGCTATACATATTGAAAAAATTTGCATTGGCATACCTTGCTCCAGCTATACACCACCACCTCCATCCTTGATAAATACCTAAGTGGCACGTCTATCAAAAAAGCTGTTGCTGCTTTCTGTACATGAGGCGCAACATACCTAAAAATTTGCAGTCTGAGCTACCAGACTATTCATCACATAAGAAACATACCCCTCTTTTTAATTACTATTTATACTCTTTTGTATCCAAGTTCCTCTGCCTATAATCTCTTACATGGACAACTTGAGATAACCTTTGATTTTTTTTAAGATTGGTGCCAGCACATTTAATTTTATCAGCTTGTAGGATGCACTTTAAGAGCAAAAAAGTACAGTATATTCTTGGCATCCAGACACCTTGGATAGGATATATGTAAGAGTAACTTTTCACCAGCCAGAAAACAAATTTGCTTCCAAGCTTGAGTTTTCTGGGCAATACAACTGTGCTACTACAAAGCTAGTAAACTGATCACAAGATGTCAGTATTTAATATTTAGGTAACGTCTATGTTGATTTGTGCAAAAATGGTTTAAAAATAATTGTACGGTCTCTTCCCGACTTACGAACCGGTTACGGACCAAGCAATTGGTTGTAACTCGGTTCGTTCGTAAGTCAGACCCCATTGAGTCACACGCGACTGTTCGTAACTCAGGGTCCGCCATTTATGACTGCTTTGGTCGTAACTGCGAACGGTCGTAAATCGACCGTTCACAACTTGGGGACCGGCTGTAAATAATCTTGCAGCCTAAATAACACTACATCTGAAATTTCTGTATTAGCTCCTTGAATGTTGGCAGGCATGTCTTACACATGCAGGAAATACATGGTTTACTGCACTAGCGTAAAGTTCAGTGGAACTTGAGGACATATGGCATACAATCATAGGCCATAAGGATGCCAGTACTGATCATGCATGGCATATGAATATGGCACTCAAGAAGCTAAAGGAAAAAGACTAAATGACAATTAATGGGAAAAAACTAAAAATAATTTTAAAATTTTCAGAAAATACATGGTTAATTCATTTCTACTTACAAAAGCTTCTGCAAATAAATCCTGTTTTGAAGCACTAAGACAATATTTAAGTAAAGCAGTAATTGGAGGAGGTGTTGTATGCGATGCAGCCTTCATGACCTTCGGTTAGGAGATGAGATACATACACCTTTATTATTAATATGAATGTCCCCAAAAACAGTCTACTTACCAATGCACAAAGCAGATCAACTGCTTCTAAGATCAATTCTTGGTGTCCAATGCGGGTGACTCCCAGTTCTTCAAGTTCTTGATGAGTGATGTGCAGCAGCTGTTCTCCATTGATTTTTTCCTTTTCAAAATTTTTAATGTATTGCTGGAGGCAGTCATCAAGGCCTAGTTAAAAAAAATGCATGTTCAGAGAATAATGGCCATGAATATCAAAACTGTAATTCAATGTACTATTTCCCTTTCGAGCTGAGACATACTACACTTTTGTGATTCTTAAGGATGAATGTGCTTTATGCCAATATGGTTTCTGTCAGCCAGTCATGCTTCCATTTTAATTTTTTTTATTTTGATGTAGATACAACTGAAAAATATCTATCATGGTCTAATCAAAGGCACCATAACCAAAAATTAAAATTACAACCAAATTAAAAATTAAAGTCAGCAGCTACTCCTAACCAGAAAATGACTGGCTAAAAAAAATTAAGCTCAGAAAGTATTCCTTTCCTTCATTAAACATTAGCTTTTATAGCATCCTTGTGAGTTAGGAAGATGAGCTATACAGCATGGCCTGAAGGTCAAATTATTTCTTTTCTAAATGGTAGGGAAACATTCTAAGCCTGCAGGCCCCTTATGAAGGGCATTTTGCCAGAAGTTCCTTCCCTTATGAACAGACCTCTATCTCAGTGCCACAGCTCACTGCTTCTCTCTCAGAATCACAGAGAGAGTCACAGTCTCATCCTGTGATATATGGATAAAAATCAACAATTTAAATTCTAATAGAAACCAATAATGACATCATAGTATTCAAAAATAGTGTTTGCCATTTCTATTACATTACTCCCAGAAGCATAATTTTCAAGTGTAATAATTCTATTAGAGACAGCATTTCACATTTGGAGACAATGCTATTTAAAAGTAGGCTTTCATAGATATTAACAGACTTAGTCAAAAGCAAAGCCAAATCAAACGCATAGCCTGGGATCTCTTTTCTAAGGCTCTTTAGGAGACCTTGCACTTGAATTGTCTTTCTGTTCCTATGCATTCTCAGCCTATATGGCAGTGTTGCTATCACTATGTTCAGATATGCTTTAAAGTTCAACAGATTGATTTACCAGGACTTGAGAAGCAATTCTTAAATGTTAAGGTCTCTACCAAAGACCTAGAATCTTTAATTAGACAAATATTTAAGAAAATATACGTGCCTAGAATTATATTTTCATTCCTAATTCAGAGTTCATCTGGCAAGAGGAATAGTACCCATTGTAAAGTAGTACCCATAGTATACTTAAGCCTAGATCAGAAAAAGCATAAATCCCTCTAAAAACTGTTTTACATCAATATATGCTTTAAATTTCAGGCAAGGATATATGTACTGCATATACAAAATGTCCAGAATATAAATCTTGAAACCTATTTCTTATCTAGTGAAAGTTCAAGTATCAAAGTCGTCTCAAGAATTGAACTTAAAATATGGCCAGGTAGAATGGTACATGGACATTGGCCTACATTGCCTTTGGGTCATACAAATCTTTCCCTCTTGCTAAAGTTCATGAAACTGAATTTCAACCAGCAGAGTTTACCATAGATCTTTCCGTTAAACTGAGTGCTCGTCTTCTTCTGATGCCTTCCTCCTATAGTGGAAGAAGCAGTCAATATAAAAACTCCAGAAGGTCCAGGACACCCAAGGAAGATAAAGCATCCCTCTGTATTAACCTCTAGATCCCATAGAATCTACAGAAGCATGGTGTTACCAGCATAGGTGAACTAAGTAAATGATGGAAAAGCACTGACAAATCTGGGAGGACTATATGAAGGCGAGAAAATAAACATACATAAGTAATGTCTGAAAAAGCAAAGTAATGAATATGAATCATTATCTTGCATTGTAGAAATGCTTTAAACTTCCTTACTAAAGGTATGTTTACACTGCAACACTATTCCAAAGTAACTTAGTCCACGTCTACACAGCAAGCAGTTATTTCAAAATAGTGTGAAAATACTGTTAAGCTGGAGGACTTCTTATTCCGACTCTTGTAACCCTCATTGTATGAGGAATAAGGGAAGTTGGAGGAAGAGTGCTCTACTTCGAAATAAGAGCTGTGTAGACACTTCCTGTTTCAAAATAAGCCATGCAATTGGCATAGCTCAATTTGCGTAGTTTATTTTGAGTTAAGCCCTGCAGTGTAGATGCACTCTAACACAACATAAAAGAAGCTACAGAAAGCTTCAGTTGCACAATGTACTCACGTAAAACTAGAACTACCATGATATTGGTTATCTTTTTTTAGATGCTACTTTTTTCATAAACAACAAACTAATCTTTTCAGCAATTCAGGTTATTATAGAAATGAGAAAATGCAGCTTCTAATGTAATAACTTCATAATATCACTACTATATAAACAAAAATATGCTTTATGTACTATCTATCTTGCTAGATAATTACCAATACCAGAAGCCATTTGTGTATAAATTATAGACATTTAATGAGGGAATGAATTAATTATCTGGAAATACATAAGCAGCTTCTTTTACCAAATACGGGTTGAACCTCTCTAATCCAGCACCCTTGGAACCTGACTGGTGCCGAACTAGAAAATTTGCCAGACCACAGGATCTCAATATTCTCTAGCAGCATTACCAACACTTCCACTGCTTACTGGGCTCTTAGAAGACATTTAGGAGTACATTAGAGCTAAATAACAGCACAGAACACTGAGAGCCAAGGCTGGTAAATAAACTTTATGGGACCATTGGAAACTTGGCCACAACCTTGATAATTGGACTTCCAGATAACTTAAATCATGTTGGACCATGGATGTTGCTAGACCAGAGAGTGTCAGACTAGAGAAGTTCAACCAGTACAAAATAGAGTGTGTCACAAGAAGCAAGCCCACTCTCAAGAATGTAATCTCTGTTAAATGTCTCCTTGGAGAAGCATTGAAAAGAAACTGTGACAGTTGTAACCATTATTGTTTATTTTTTGCTTTATTTAATATTGCCTTTTCCTTTCTTTAACCAAGTAGTCATGGTTTACCACTGATTTTCTTTTCAATTGCAGTGTCCCTGTGGCAAAGACTCCCATGTGACTAAAATAGTGAGAGCCATGTTCCTAAACTGACACTAAGAGGGTATAACAGATTTGGGCTATCATTGCTTGTTTCTTTAGAATACAGAGATTTTTAGAATAAAAATACTAAACTCAAAACATACCTTTGTATCCATCATAGCCTAAGAGGAGAATTTCATTTCATTTCATTTCAGAGAGAGAGAGAGAGAAAGAGTGCCCTATGCCTAGGCCTAGTTTGTTGTTTCTTTGCTGAGTTAGGTCAGGACTCGGGGTGCTAATGATGTCCCTGTCAATAAAAAGGAAGGTCCTAAAATTATATATCATTTGTATAATGATCAAAATAAAATACCAAGTCAGGGCAGAATCAGCATTCAAATACAGAAAGGCTAAAATTAGTTTTAATGTTCCTTTCTAATCAAGAGCAGTTATAAAAGGGCAGATGTGGGTGTCAGTATTTTTTTTTTAAATCATCTTTAACCCTAACTGTAAACTCAACAGTTAGGTGATTTAAATGTATTGAATTTTTCCAAATATACATTAATTTTTAAAGCTTCATGTCAAAATTAATATCCATGAAAGGAAGTTATTCCAGGAAACTGACCTATATTTATCCACACAGCATATATAATGGCATATGTACTGGCAATACCCCCAAACCTGTAGCCAGTGGTAACAGAACAATATCTGAAGTGGAGCTGCTCTGCAGCACAGCCTTATTGCCCTGGTCTGCACTCCTCACTACCCCCGAGTGCTGGGGCCAGCAGCCAGAAATCCACACACAGGGCAGGCAGCCTGGTGGCCAGATGAGACCCTGCATGCAGGGCCTGACAGCAGAGCCCCTGGGAATGGGGCTGGCTGCTGACTGAGAACCTGGGGCTGAGCGGGGTGCAGGGCCAGGGGCTGAGGCAACATGAGTTGGGGCTGGGATACCCAACACCTGAGGTTGCTACAGCACCCCCTACATGCCACGCCTGGGCCAATAGGCCTCAAACCTATCCTTAGTGAACTGCACCTGCACATTTCATGATTGGTCTTGTGGCATCTTTAACAAGAACACCAGACAGGACCAGTTGTTATGGATGTGTCTGTAATGACACTAGAATTAAGCATATCATTAATGATATAATACACTTGACAAACTTAGCTGCCTCTTCTTCTCCTACATGTATGCCAGTAAATCACAGTCTTTGCATTAATTTTAAAAATTTCAATATTTTCTGAAATTTTAGCTACAATAGTAAGCTGTCACTAATCAAGTAATGCACATAGAATTACAGTCTCTGTGTATACACAGGTAAATGGATGGGAACACTTAGCCAATCAGATGGTAGCTTTCTTTAAAGCAGTTTTAGAAAGGTGATTATTCAGTTGAAGCTAGGTAGAAGAAAAGATGAGGGACTCAGATTACAGAGCAATCTGTCATAAAAGCAGCTTTATTATTGGTTTATGTTGTAGATCATGAAAAAACATTTTTTCCCGTGAGCTCAGGAACACAGTGAACCATTTGTTTGATTGTTTAGGACAGTGATTTTGCCTCCTGCAGAGTAAGCTGTAAGAGAAAACTAAGTCTAATTTCTTTGAAGGCAAAATCCACATATTTTCACATTTCTTTCTCTGCCTATAATCCTGCTTCCTGACGTGTGTTCTCGGGGCTGAAGATCACAAGGAGGAAATGTAGGGAAATGAGAGGGAAAGAAGATGTATAGTTTCTTTCAGTATAACAATGAAAAAAATATTAAAATGGGCTATGATGGCATCTTATCTAACGCTAGTTTAAGGAAGCAATACGCTTTCATATTATTTGTGTGTTTTCTGAAAATACTTCCTACTTTAGATTTTTGTTAAGATCTCTTATGAGTTGTTATGCTCATTCATGTTGTGATTTAATAGGGAAAATAAATTCAGTGTGATGTCACAACTGACCTGGCCTCTCTTGCTACTTTGTTCCATTACTTTTAGGCTGTGTCTACACTGGCATGAATTTCCGGAAATGCTTAAAACGGAATACTATTCCGTTTTCAGTTTTTCCGGAAGAGGAGCATCTACATTGGCAGGCTGCTTTTCCGGAAAAGCCCTTTTTCTGGAAAAGCGTCTGTGGCCAATGTAGACGCGCTTCACCGGAAAAGCGCCCCGATCGCCATTTTCGCGATCAGGGCTTTTTTCCGGAAAAGACTACTGGGCTGTCTACACTGGCCCTTTTCCGGAACAGTGTTCTGGAATAAGGACTTATGCCCGAGCGGGAGCAGAATAGTTTTTCCGGAATAGTGACTGATTTTGTACAGTAGAGCATCGTTGCTTTTCTGGAAATTCAAGGGCCAGTGTAGACAGCTCGCAGCTTATTCCGGAAAAGCGGCTGATTTTCTGGAATAAGTGGCCCAGTGTAGACACAGCCATAGTGTTTGCCTAGGGGAAAAATGGGAAGGCCAGCAAAGTTTCTTGTTTTTTATTGTGGATATAAATAATATTCCATACAAAAAACTAGTTTAAGAGAATATTCAGTTGCTCTCAAAAGTTAGGAAATGCCATGCGGTGGCTGGTGGCTTAAAAACAAGTTGGTTGCATATACACAGAAAAAGGGAAAGGCTCCTTATTGGCCCTAGCAATATCTTCATTGCAAATTGCAAGTGTCAGCTCCATACCTGAAAGATGTAAGGGCCTGACAGAGCCACCTGTTTTCCCATTAACTCCATCACAGAAATGGCTGAACTGTCTGTGGGGGGGATTTGTTGTTTGTTTTTTGCAAACAGTATTTGCTCTGTCCTATTGAACAAATGTGACACAGCATGATAAGGAAACTGTGTAACTAGTTGCACTAAATACGCCTTTATGTCAGGTACGATCTTCTGTTTTTATGACTCATAGTGCTCTGTAATAACTCCCCAGGGCATGGTTTGGAAGACATTTACTTAATGGTGCAAACAGTATGGCAGCTGACAATGGAAGAATACAAAAATTCACTGTCAAAGGACCAGGCTGTCTCATAACATGACAGTATGTAGTAAACACACACACAGAAGAATTCCATCTGGGTGGATCTCTGCTTTAACCATTCATGTGGGGATTAAAGTTTGAGGTTTTTTTTCTATGCTGGAGTGATATGAATTTTTCTTAGCATGGCATCTTAAAATATATTAAGAATTCACTTATCAGTAATCTAGTGCTTTATTACTGTGGTAATCACTAGCTCCTCCAAATAATTATATATTACTGGGGAGGCAGTACTGAGAATAATAAAATAATAACGACAGGCTTGCACAGTGTATATTGAGAAAATAATTTGGTCTAAAGGGAGCCAAGCTGAAACAAAAAGGGGTTTTGTATGCTCACTGACGGCTACATTAGGCACCTATAGTGCTTTTATGTAATGATAATGAATCTTCTGAACAATTTTTATTAATACTCTTAACACCCTCTTTGTAGGGCGTAATAACCCTATTTTACATAGGAGTAAGCAATCATAAATGATTATCTTAAGGTCACATAGGAAGTCAGGTGCAGAGTTAAAAAGCCCACACATGCAATTCCTGACTCCTTTACTCTGACTCCAGACTGTGAGGGTACGTCTACACTGCATGTTTCTTTCGGAATGAGCTATTTCTGAAGAAAAACTCCAAAAATAGCTTATTTTGAAATAGTGCAACTGCACATCAAATGCCCATCAAAAAGCAAAGAGCTATTTTGAAATAGAGCGTCCACACTCATTGGACGCTGAATTGCATTTAAGGCCGCCCAGAAGCACTTCAGGGAGGGCAACAGGATGCAGTTACTTCCTGGAGACTCATGCTTAAAGGGGCCCACCTCGAGGGACAGCTAAGCCATTACTCTGACTGCTGCGGTTGCCCTTGTGGACATCTCAGCACTCCTGCTGTGGAGCTGGAGCTGCCTCTGGGCGGTTGACGGCTCTTATACTGCATGTTGCACTTCCTGCTGCAGGTACTGCAGGCTACCCTCATGGCCCTGCAGGAGAAGGACCCTAGCTCATTGCGGGGCACCTCCTCACCTCTCTCCAGGCACTGCTCATGTAGCTCGATGCCACCTTCCCTCCCATGCACAATGTGCACCGCCACTTCTGGCGACTGGACACCAGTTCCAGCAAGTGGGACCACATCATCATGGAGCGGTGGGGCGGCCAGCAGTGGCGCCAGAATTTCCAGTGGAGAAAGGACACCTTCTGGGAGCTGTGCGAGTGGCTCACCCCTGCCCTAAAGCAACAGGACACCCACATGAGACCTGCCACTCCCTCCAGAAGCAAGTAGCTATCGTCCTCTGGAAACTCGCCACACAGGACAGCCACCACTCCACTGGGGGATTGACTCTCTTGTGTTATTGTCCCAGAAGGGTGGTGAGCTGCTGGAATGGGGTTCCCTAGGGAGGGGGAGGTAGTAATGGAAGCCCCTTCCCAGGGAGGTTTTTCAATCCTTCCTTCCCAAAGCCCTGCTGGGGGATGGGGCAAGTCAAGGTTACTCCTGGTGTGTGGGGGGGAGGGAAGGGGTGTTTGGTTTGGGGAACTCCTGAGGGTCCTGGCAACCCTGTGATTCTCTGTGTGTCTCCTTCTATAGGTAACGAAGGCCATCAACACTTTCCTGCTGTACAGAGTCATCAACCTGGGTAACGTGGACTCCCTGGTAGCCAAGGGAAGGGGCTAGGGGGAAAAGACAGGGGGCAGGAGCAGGAGCAAGAGCAGCCACCAAGCAGTCGAGGATGGCAGTGCACATCCTCCTGCAGTCTCAGGTCCTAGGAGCACTTCAGGGCTTGCAGTGTGGTGAGATGTTCTCTCTGGAGGTCCTCATGGTACACGCCTCACAGCTGGTCCAGCTGTGTAGAACAAAGGGAAGGTCAATCATCCCGGTAGACATTGTGCATGAAGCCTGGCCCTCATCTCTGAGCTGAGACTGGAAGGTCTCGGGTCTGACAAAGGCGATGTGCTTAGAGCAAGGCCATGTGTAGCCTAGACAGCTGGCCCCTTCCTGCAGGCACACAGATGTCCAAGGGGGGAGTCTCACTACCTCCGCATCCTGGGGACAAGCAGGCATGGGAAGGTGCTGGCCAGACCAGGAGCCTGCGGGCAGGAGGGGGGCCAAGCAGAGTCTGGGCTTCCCTCCGTGCTGCACACACTCTGGATCCGGCAGTGGCGATGTCCCACGGTGAGAGGACAATATCCCTGCCTGCTGGAGGAGAGGTGGGGAGGATGTTGGGAGGTTGTTAGAGGAAGGTGTGTGTGAACCGCTGACGCTCCTCCGCCTCACCACACTTTGCCCAGGAGTGGATGCTGAACTGTTCTCTGTGTGTGTCTCCATGTCCCCAGCCTCCTTCTAGTGGTGGCTTGTGGTGGGAGGGTGTCCCCCCACGTCCGGAGGAAGACAGGCCTCTCCAGACACCCTGTGAGCAAGAGCACAAGGGTCCTCTGGTGCAGCCAGACTGGTGCTCCACATGCATCCATGCACACAGGTTGTGGTGTGATTCCCAGGCCAAGAAAGCTGCTTGTGGATCACGCAGATGCCTGCTGCCACCTTCCATCTCCACCCGTGTGTGTCTGGGGAAAGTAATGGCACTCACCTGATGGGCTTTCTCCGGCTTTGGATGCTGCCTAGGAGATATCCTGGGTGGGGGTACCGGTCCTAGGGTGAGCATGACCTCCTGTGTGGTAGGCATCGAAAAGCTGCTGGCCTCGTTCGGCTCCTCCTCTTCTTCTGCCTCCTCACTGGCTCTGCCCCCCAGGAAGATGACCATGGGCATCTCCATTCCTGAGTCCACAAGAAGGGACTCACCTGCCCCCTAGGATGTAGTGGGCAGGCCTGAGGTGCCACCCCAGTGCAGGAGCTGCGCTCCCTGGCCTTGGCATAGGCCTGCCTTAGTTCTTTAACTTTCCTGCACACATGCTCCTGGGTGCACATGTGGCCCTTGGTGTCCAGGCTGCCAGCCATCCAGCTGTAGACATCTGCACTCCTGCACCTGGTGCAGAGACCACAGAGCTTTGCCTCCTCTCCCCAGACCTTAATGAGGTCCAGGATCTCTGCACCAGACCAGGAAAGCTCATGCCTCTCCCATCCTCAGGCAGAGTCCTGGGAGCTGGCTGCTGGTTCCCTTGCAGCTGTGGATGGCTCCGTGGGAGCAATAGGGTCGCTCTTGGTGGCTGCCAGTGCTGTGCAGGCTGCTGCTCTGTGGCTTATGGCTGTCAGGGCCTGCTGTGTGCCACAAGCCCTTGCCTCTGTGGTTGCGCCTTTAAAGCCTGCTGGGGAAGGGGGACTACAGAGTTCTGATGAGTGTGGACAGAGTGGCTAGCAAGGCACGTGTCAGATTTCCTGGAGGCCGCTTATTTCGAAATAATTCCAGCTGCCCTGTCTACACAGCATTATTCCTCATAAAATGAGGGTTACAGAATCCAGAATAAGATGCCCGTCATTTCGATATTATTTTGAAATAATAGGCTTGCTGTGTAGATACTCACATAGTTATTTTGGAATAATGTCCATTATTCCAAAATAACGCAGCTGTGTAGATGTACCCTGATAGGCCTGTATGTTTCTTAGAAGCAGGTCAAAATCAGTGAAGGGCATGGAATGGTTTAACTTTGCACGTCATCTTAAAGTTTGGCTCAGTGCCCATGTTGAGATATAGTACCATGTGCTGAAATCTGCTGCACTGTCTTCCTCTCTATTTTTAACTGAACAAAAAATAAGTTATTTATCTCCCTTGAACTTGGGCTACATGGTGTCCTTGACACAAAGAAGTGGAATCTGAGGGAAAAGAATTCTAGCTCAGCCATTTTCACTACTAATGGTGGGTATGACAGTTGTATGACAGATGGATGAGTGCCCCAGGAATAGAAATGGGAGGCTGAAAAGGGAAGGAGAGAAAGAAGCTAGTTCCAGCTCAGGCAACTGTGAATGCCTGAGCCATACACAAGTGATCAGGAAGAAAACTAATTAAAAAAAAAGGCCTGTTGTGATAATTTGGCCTCAGCTGTATGAAAGTGTCACAATAACCTACCACAATAAGTTTGATGGAAAAACCATCAAAGCAGATAGAAAGGTTATTTAGGAAAAGCAAAATCTTTTGGGGGAAAATTAACAAGAGACAAAGCTGTCTGTCAACAACTGCTACAGCGAGTTTCATCATTAAAGCCTGACCGAATGCTGCAATCAGACTGGTGGGTCAGCACCCTGATCACTGTTGCCTCAGTTTCCCCCAGTGATGACTAGCTGAATAATTAGCTAAATCAGAAGGAGAGTCTGGGGAGATAAGCAACTGATGAGCCCTCAGCTGAACAACCTGGTAGAAGTCAGGAAAGTTAAGATTAAAGAACTTCTTAGAGATGTAAGGGCTGAAAGATGTGGGAATTTGAAACTGTGATGTAGCATTGTTCTGGTGTAGATGGAAGGGTTAAAATAAAATGCAGTCTGAACATTAAAAAAGTGGGTCTGAGTAGTTTCTGGGGCATCAGGCTATGTCTGCACCACGGGGGGTTTTCTCGGATACCAGAGGTATCCCGGAAAAACTCTGCCGCGTCCAGGGAACGCATCTGCTCTTCCACTTTTTTTTTTGTGGTAGAGCAGACACCCTCTTTTGGAAGCCCTGTCTTCCTCCTCCCACAACGAAGAAGGGCTCTTCCAAAAGAGGAGGCTTTTCCAAAATTTGGCCCGGTGTAGATGGGCCAAATTTCAGAAAAGCCTCTTCCAAAAAAACTATCGGAAAAAGGTACACAAATTGCAGAGCACAGTTTGCGTACCTTTTTCTGATAGATCATTGTAGTGTAGACATAGCTTCAGAGATCTGGGGCACAGCATGACTGCCACACCCATTATTTCCTGTGACCTTATACTTGCATCTTCTTAATCCTTAGACCTGTCCTGCCCCAATAAAGCCAGAGGGACCCAGGTGACGTTGCCACTTCACTGGCTCCAGCTAAGTCTCAGACACCACCTGGAATGTCAGAGACAGGCATGGATGATTTTGTCTTTTTTCCTTCCCCACATTATTGCTTCTCTTTCCTGGACCACTCCTTTTGCCTTCTGTCTAAATAAAAGCTTGGTATAACCAGCAAAGACAATATTTTGTGACACTGCCGTAAGCCTGTGACTAGAGAGACAGCTAAAAGCAATGCTTTAAGCAGTTTGATGCTAGTATAAGTTTACCAGGTCTTGGAGTGATACAACCACGTGCTTTTGTAAGCCACACACCTAGTAAGTTTGGTTCACTATCCCATGTAGTGACACTTAGGCCACTTACAGGGACAATGAATATGCTCTCCAGTGTTAGCTGGGAATCAGTTGGCTTTATAGTTCAGGCTGTAGAAACTCAGGCACCAAGCTCCAGAGGTCCCATGGGTCAGTTCTGCCTGTTGGTGCTACACTTTGCCTATATTTTTCCAGTAATGATTCTGCAAGTAAGCATCACTATGAGAGACAGATGCTACATTTCCTATTTTTGCTGTTCTTCTCTTTCTCATTTTATATGGGTTTGTCTTGTTTTGCTGTCTAAGCAATGGGATGGGACTTCAACAGCAACAGCAGTAGCCCTGGCTCATCTCAATGAATTTCAGCATGGACAGCTCTTACCATCAAAGCCCTGGTATACACTAGGGAATTATTTCAAACTAGTAGGGGGCTGCACCCACTTCTTGATACTCTTGCCAACTCTCCTCTCAGCTGGGGAGGGCCCAGGGCTGAGGCCTCAGCTCTTCCCCTCCCCCAACAATGGGCAGAGTCCCCTTATTTTGAAATAACAAGCAGAGCTTCCACACTACCAAGCCCGTGATTTCAAAATAAGGGGTTGGTTATTTCAAAATAATAACTCCTGCTTTTCCTGAGGAATAACACTTATTTTGAAATAGTTATTTCAGTAGTTATTATTTTGAAATACGTTATTTTGAAATAATTTCCGAGTGTAGACATGCCCGAGACTATCAAATGCCTTTCTTTCCTTCTAAAAACTCTCCAACTAATGGAAAAGAGAACAAGGCATGTTAAAATGAAACTCATAGATAACACTGCATTTAATATATTTTAAGTGTTCTTCCTTCTTTTCTGTATTTTTTTAAAAGGTTAAAAAGTATTTAGCATCTGTTTGCCACTGTACTAAGCAGGCTGAGATGTCTGCATACCAAACCTGGAACCTTCTTTAATGCTGGACATCTACAGGGTTGTGAACCTTTGATTCTTGGGGTCCTTTATTCTATCTGAGGATATGCCTACACTATAAGCACTAGGGCAGCAAAGCTGTGCCACTGTAGTTATGTTGTTGCGGTGTAGATGCTTCAGGCCAGGTCTACACAAGGGGGCAAAGTCTAATTAAGGTACACAACTTAAGGCAGGACAAGGAGTAATGGGCTTAAAGTGCAGCAGGGGAGGTTTAGATTGGACATTAGGAAAAAATTCCTAACTGTCAGGATGGTCAAATATTGGAATAAATTGCCAAGGGAGGTGGTGGAATCTCTCTCTCTGGAGATATTTAAGAACAGGTTAGATAGACATCTGTCAGGGATGGTATAGACGGAGCTTGGTCCTGCCTTGAGGGCGGGGGGCTGGACTCAATGACCTCTCGAGGTCCCTTCCAGTCCTATTATTCTATGATTCTATGATTCTAACTCCAGCTATGTGAATAGTGCGGCATCCCCACTGTAGGGAGTTGATGGGAGAAACTCTCCTGTCAACTTCCCTTACTACTTGGTGGAATAGTGGAGTCAACGGAAGTGTGAAATCTGGTCGAATTAACGGGTCTTTACTAGACCTGTTAAATCAGCCCCGGGAGATCAATCTACTGGTAAGTGGAGACAAGACCACAGTAACATAGACCACAGGTTTTCCATTGCACTGGTAAATCCACTTCCTCAAGAGGCAGTACCTCGTTCTCTACAATGGGAGTTACATCAAGCTACCTATGTTGCAATTTTTTTTTAATGGCCCTGAGTGATATAGTTAAGTCAACTTAAGTTCCATGGATAAACCAGGCCTATATACAGTTGTCAGGTCACACAAATCAGGAAGGAAAGAACAGTTCCTTAAGATGGGGATACTGAAAAAAGTTACTTCAATTAAAAGCATAAGCTTTTGATGTCTCTAAGGAATGACTTCCAACAGATGGTAGAAGTAAAGCAAAATTAGAGAGGGCCTCAGAGGGAAATGTGCATTGTAATGTGATGGCAATAACTCAGACTAGTATAAGCATGATGCCAGGTTTACAGAATAGTCATTTTGACACATACGGAATATTTTAAAAAAATTAAGTGCTTTAGGAAGTGATTTTCAAACATGACTTAGGCACTTAGACACCCAAGGCCCTTTTACTTTCATCTACATTTACTTTACTTTTGAAAACAGGACTCACTTCCCTAATCAATTAGGTGCTTTGAAAATTCTGTGCAGCATCTAGCAAATCTGGTTTATCTGCACTGAAGAGGCAAGTAAGAGACTGAGATTAGCTGTAATGAAGCTGATATGTTCCATTATATAGAGAGCTATGCAGATACAAAGTTTGTATTCACATCCACATCTGAAAAAATGATCCAGATGTTCATATCCAAGGATGCAAATACCTGCAAATATCAAGTAGACATCCACAAATTTGCAGGGTTTTAGATACAAAATTTGTATATGCAGCCATATCTGCAAAAATGAGCCTGGATATCTGTATCCACATCTGCAGATGTGGATACTTGCTGATATTAAGTGAATATTTTCAGTTTTGCAGGGATCTACCAATGAAAGAGAGAGAGGGATATTCTGGCCCAATAAATAATGCATTTAGAAATTTTATTTTACAGGATGCAGTACGTGAACTGTGCCAAACATAAGCCCATGCTCTGAAGACCTTGTAATCTAACAGCATATGTGTTATAATAAAAACAAACAGAACAATCATGGAATGTGTGTTTCAGCTGGAACACTTTAAATAGACACATATATAAAGATTTTTTGAAAGCAGAAGGGGAAGGCACTTCAGTTATGTGAATAAGAAGCACATTCCCAGGCTATGGGGAAGCATGAAAATAGGTATGAACCAGGAATATGCATAGGAGTTGATGTGAGAAAAAAATGGAGTGAAAACAGGGAGCAGAACAGATTGCAGGAATTATGGGAAAAATATTAATGGGGATGGCACTAAAAAATTTTGAAAATGAAACTAGCCAATTAAAATGAACATTTTTAAAAATTATTTCTGCTTGCATTAAACAAAGGAGATGAAGGAACCAAATTTCTAAATCCTTCAAAGAAAAGCAAATTAATAACAAAATAAATTAGGAATTGTCTAAATAGGGACACTCTGAAACATTAACTGAAGGTATGAATTTAAAGTGGATTAATTAAATAATATTAAAACCCAGTGTGGATGCTCTTATTCAGAATTATAGTTGCCTTAAATCAGATTTCTTTTACTGTAAACCAAAATCAAATTAAGGCCACTTTAATACTGAATAAAAATATCCACAGGGGCTTAATGTGATTTAACTAATCCCACTTTAAATTCATACCTTTAACTAATTTGGATTAGCTTTCCTGAGGTGTCCTCTTGTTGACCAAAAGCCCTCAGGTTGTCTGCTAGGACACCAATGGAGATGGACTAAGAAATAACGGGTGGTGGTGGAAATGGAATCTAGAAAACAAAGTCCTAAGTAAAAGTATGAGAACACAGGAGGTGATTCTGCTGACAGAAAAGTGTCTATAAAATATGTTCTGTTATTAAAATGCATCTGTTCAGCATCTGTGCTTAAAGAAAGGGGCAGCTGCTTAATGGTTAATTGTGTTTACAGCTTCTGGGTTACCCAAGTCAGAACTGATACAAGGAAATATCTAAGTCCAGTCAGAGCACCCAAACAAAATGCAGCAGTGGGAGGAGAAAGCACCTCAATAATAAACACAATTTGCAGAACACAAAAGTCTACACAGCCATAAGCTTTATTTAACTAAAATAGCAAACCACTTAAATATTCAACCAATGCCACCTTTCTGCTGCAGTGAAAGGCTGACTTGCTCAATGGAACATTAAATATAGTGTCTATCTTTATTAAATCACCATAATTTTTGTGATTACAGTGTAAAATAAACCATCCTTTGTAACATGGAAACAGAGAAGATGGTTGCATTGTTATGTTAATTCTAAATCAGGGTGTTGTTTTAAAACCTTAAAGCTATGTCTACACTGCAGGCTGTTCTTGTGCAAAAGCTTGTGGAGTGTCTACACTGTACGTGTGTTCTTGTGCAAGTAAATTTACAGTAAGGTGTCGGAACAGAGGGTTTCTTGAGCAAGAGTTATTCCTGTCCCCACAAGGAATAAGCCCGCTTGCACAAGAGAGCTTGCACAAGAACGCAGTGTGGACGGGCAACAGGGATTTCTTGCGCAAGAAACTCTTAAAGCTAAAATGGCCATCAGAGCTTTCATGTACACTGCCATGGACACTCTTGCACAAAAGCACATAGCAGTGTGGAGGCACTCTTGTGCAAAATCTTTTGTGCAAAATAGTTCTTGCGCAAGAAGCCTGCAGTGTAGACATAGCCAAACTTTATTCTGAATGTATATGTTAAGATGATACAACACCACTAATCTACCAAAATGTGGAAGAAGTCAGAAGCATACAGAATAAGCATCAAGGGGAGCAGTGAAAAGGATGTTCAACAACCATAAAAAATGACTGTTTTGATTGTTCATTTGTTTTCATTTTAGGGTGAAATGTTATGCTAGTCTGAAAGCTAAGGATTCAATCATGCAAACCTATTACTATCAAAGTCAATAGAAAAAGTTTTCATTGACTCAAGGGAACCACAGTTTGATTAGAAATTTAGCCTCAAAATACATACCAAATATCCCTTTTACTGTAGCTTCTCAGACCAATAGTAAATTATGTTGCAATGTTAACACAGTATGGTGAATTCTGTGATGGCGTCAGCAATCCAAGAAGATTTAAAAGAGAAAAAAACTAAATTCAAACATATTTTAATTTGTTCCATGAAGGCAGTCCTTCATCTGGTTATTGGGGGAATTCAGCACATATTTCTGATTTTGTCCAAACTTTCATTTTGTTCTTGCACCCAATCTTAAACATGACCAGTGCCTAATAATGTCTGGCAACAGTGTTCAATGACTGAGAGTTAAATAAAGTGAAAACTGTTTTCCAATGAGAAGATATTTTCAATACATTTCAGGAAAGTATACTAGGGAACAATTGAATGTTCACATCCTTTTTTAAATATTCATGGTTCTCCCCTATTTAAATGTATAATTTTGATCAATCTTAAACTGACTTTGGTTTTAAATGGGATCAATGTTTTTTAAAAAAATCTAAAATATAGCTACCATGTGGAAAAAGGAGAGACTAATTGGCTAATATTTGAGTAGAAAGCAATAGGTTAGAAAATACTTTTTAAAAATACATTGTTATTAAGTGCACGCTTACAAAATTACAAATGCATGAACATTTGGCCTGATGTAAAGTCCATTGTGGTCAATGGAAAGACTTCCAATGGGCCTTAGATAAGGTCCACTGTGACAGTCTGTAAGTACTTATCTCCCAACAATAAAAACACTGAAAGTGTATTATTAAGCTACAATATTAAATGGTTTTAAGATTCATCAAATCAAAATAAGTTTTTCTCAAACCAAGAAAGGTCAAAAACAAATCTTCAATGAGGATTATGTCCATGCTAAACTTCATCTTTCGAACTTCTGATTTTTGGGCTTCAGGCCTCTTTGTAAACAAATCTGGCTTCTTAGCCCAGTCCTAGTCCCACCATAGAAAGTCCAAGTCTCCCCCACATTCTCAATCTCCCTTTCCAGCCAATCCCATTTCCCTCCCCAATCCTTAATCTGATCTATTTCCTCCTTCCCAGCCTTCTGTTTCCCTCACATGTTCATCATCCTACCTGACAACTAGAACCAGTACCCTCTCCACTGTCTTTGTCCAATCTCAGCCCTGGTCTACACTTATTTGGAAATAACAAGTGTAGTATTCACACTACCAAGCTGATTATTTCAAAATAAGGGGCTGCTTATTTTGAAATAATAGTTTCTGCTCTCCATGAGGAATAACACTTATTTTGAAATAGTTATTTAGAAATAGTGGTGGTACGGACACTCCACTGCTGCTATTTTGAAATAACTACTCCCCAGAGTCATTCAAAGTAATTGTTCCCCAGTGCTTCCTGAGACTCTAAGTCAAGGTAGCACATCCACGTTAAGGGAGTCTGCCTTAGACTAATTTTGAAGCTCCCTTGTAGTGTGGACACACAATTTCAAAATAGTTATTTCTGGAGTTATTATTTCATTTCAAAATAATTTCCTAGTGTAGACGTGCCCTTGGTGTCCTCTCCATCCTGGCTCCTTATCCCAGTCTCTTCGCTAGCCTCAGGTCTCCCTCTGGACGAAGAGATCAATATCCTCCTCCATCCCAGTCCACAGGTTCCTAATCCCTTGCACTGCCAACCCCAATCTTCACTGCCCATATCCCAGTTTCCTTCCCACTGCCTGTCACTAATCCCATCCCCAGGCTCCCTGTCCCAATCTACTTCCTCTATTCTCCCTCTATCTAGCTCTTGTCTTTTCTGTATTTGAATTGGCTTCCCCATCCATACTATCCATGCCCAGAAGAGGCATGGTTGGAACACAGTGAAACACAAACTCACTATTCTGAGTTCCAGTGCCCTGTCCTGGCTATGTCTGGCAAGGCCATGAGCAATTGAAAGCAGGGTTATAATGGAAAGTTTTGAGCAACTTTAATAAGAGGTAGTGTAACAGACCCAACCTTCAGTCTAACATTTGCTTTCAAATGTCTGATGTCAACTTCAGATTGACCTTTGTATATGTGTAAGAAATAGCTTTGTACAATTTCCTGTCACTTGTTAATAGGTAAGAGATTTACCTGGCTTTATGTAAGTGAAAAAAGAAAGGGAAATGAATGAATCCTACCTTTTTTATAATCAAAATTACAAGAAGAAGAAATTATAGATATTTTGAATTGTCGAGTCATAATCAGTATTCCCTCTATGTTGTGGGGGCATCACAGCTTCACAGGTGATTAATCAGCCCCACCCTGTCCGAGGCTCAGGGCTCCTGTGAAGCTGTGCTGCTGTGCAACATAGAGGGGAAACTTATCGTGATGTATCATGAGATTAATGAATAGCATTTTCAGAAACTAGAGCCAGATCCAAAAGCTGGTTCTGGTGACACTTACTGGATGCATCCCATATCCTTTGCTGAATCCCATTTCAGAGCAATCTTAAGCTATAGTTTTGTGAGCAGTGCTGCTACGTTTGTACCAGCTGCATTTTCCATACAAATGATGAAGTACAAAAGAGGCTGCACTTCCCTTAGTGATAATAAAGGTCTTTAAATCTTTCATAAGCCACATTTGTTTCTCTTTGATAGAGATATAACAGCAGCCTGCAGCCAACATTTGTAACAAGTGAGGCTGAGGCATGAGTCAGCAGTGCTAGCTGATTTTAAAAGTAAGCACGTATCTAGATCCCATTTACTTGATTGCGTGCTTTCAAGTTCCAGGAGATACTGTGGCAGAGTTGAGACTGCTTTGGCACCGTGTCTCTGTCATTATGATATTTATTTTAAAGGGGCAAGGTTTCTGCCAGCTGTGAGGCAAGTACTTGTATCCTCACGCTGTGCCTGACTCAAAACACACACTGCTCTGTCTCTTCAGCAAGCCACATTGGGGAGCCCTTTAGCCCAGGACCCTGGGATGCAGCCTCTAAAGCCCCTGCATGCTGCATCCTAGGCCGACTCTGCCTGACTGGGGTGGGGAGGCAGCCCTCCCAGGCTGGAGCCATGTGCATTACCAATAGAAGCACCTGTTTCCCCCCAGGAAACAGTAGCTGTGCCAGTTAAGTATCCAAATCCCCTCCCCCTTTCCCCCTCTCAATTCCAGACCCCATTCCCCTGCCCCCAGCCTGCTTCTGCACTCTACCTCCTTGCTGAAACCCAGCACCCCCACCCCAATCCACTCAATTGCAGCCCTCTCCCACACTCTGAACCCTTCATTTTTAGTCCCATGCCAGAGCCTAGGGGCCCCCACAAAATCTACTAGCTCCAGGTCCCCAGAAGAGTTAATCTGGCCCTGCACTGCTCTATTCCATTGAACTGCCATTTCAAGATAACACTCCAAACACTGTTTCAGAAAGTAGATAGAAAACTTTCAAAAATTAAAAAAATAAATCAGAAAGGTAAATGAAATGGAAATTGAACCACACCACAGAACTTGGATTCTGATTTCCCCAGAATTAATGGGTGTTTTTAATCCACTGTTTTAATTCAGGTTCAACACAAAATGTAGGCTCGCTAAAGAAAATCATGGGCCATGTTTACACTGTTATAAAAAGAGCAGATATCCCATATGATAATGTAAACAAAATTGACCGGATCAGAGGATGGTTGCACCTAGTTCCTGAGGATAGCAGAAGTGAAGTGTGGATTTCCGTGACAATGATGAACTCAGGTAAATGGGCTTTTTTCTCTTCTCTGAGCTGATCAGCACAGACCTTGATCCCTCTACCAGGATGCGGCAGTACCCATGGCATTACTGCCTGAGGTGAGAGAAGAACTACCAAAGCATTTTAAAAAGTCATATCTGAGTGTGAGGAAGAATTGTAAACTCTAAGTTGTGTCATGTCCCTCCCATCACTCCAAAACTGAGGGGAGGGTTCTAGATCACAACAGGCCTTGGGTCTACACCCAAATGACATCTCCATTTCAGAAGTGGAAGGCAGGAGATCCCTACTGGTCTATTCTTTCTTCTTAGCTGCCTGGTAGATATGGAGGGGGAGAATTCATTTGCTATAGGAGGTGGGAACCATTTCACGTGTCCTTATAAATAAGAGTTATCTTAGATGAAAGGTTACTAGTTTATTAACACAAACCACCACCCTCTCTTCCCCCTGCTCTTCCCTCTAAACAACTGAAGAATTCCATGGCTGTTTTATTAAAATAGAAAAATTACATTAAAACCTTTTTCTAAGGCACAAGATAGGTCTCATGGCTACTTCTCCTCTCCTGACCTCAGCCTGTCTCTCTGCACCACAATTCCAAAAGAAGGTTGCACCTCACTATGTGAAGCCTTGACTCAAGAAATTGCATTTTGGTGAGGTGCCTTCCAAGAATTAGGTCACTTACAAGTGATTAGGCACCAGCCTTCCCAGAAATATGCAGTGAAATATAGGTGAGATGCAAGTCATCTGTCCATACTTCAGTTCCAAGAAAAATGGCACCATGCCCTCTGGAAAGTAGGCAGTGGGTTTACAGAAACTCAGTGGGTTTTTCTGAGTCTTCGTGGGCTGCTTGCACCAAGACTCTGTGTTAAATTTAGGTGGGATTCAGCTGCTGAGGTGATCAGTCTTAATGCCACAGATGGTGGATTCCTCTCACCCCAGATCTACCCCAGGCAAGAACATATAGATGTCAAAAACTGAGGTTCCCCTTGTGCTGAACAAGATTGATTATTGCAACATCAGTCATCTCTGGGAGAAAATAAACCAGTACAGGATGGTCTAAACCCAGCTTACATTTTCTGTTAGCAGGTGAACAATCCAATAGTTAGCAAATTCTGCTGTATGATAATAGGAACTGCTGACAGAGATACCCAAAAGCAACATCACTGTAAATGCTTTGATGCCACCAGCTACTTATCTTTGTATTGATTTTGCTGACAATTCCTACTCAAAATCCAAAAAGTCAGAAGGAGAATAAAAACCCAGCCTACATTCTTACAAAAAGTGAGGGTAATTTGCCCTTCTCTTATGTTTTACCACCCGCCACTCTGTCTAGGAGCTCATGTTAGGACATCTGTATGTCAACCTAACTGCCCAAGAAGGCCAGAAATTGCAAGTTTCTCCTCAGAAAGGGAAAGCAACAGTTCCTTAGATTTGCTTATACAGCTTCTGAGGCTATTAGTAATGTAATCTACTTGTACCACCAACAATATAGATGACACAAACTGCAGCTGTCAATTGACTGGTGAGTTAACTCAATTTATCTATCCTCAAGTTACTTACCTTGAGTTTACCTATCTAAAGTGAAAGCGGCCATGCCATGAAACAATACTTGAGCTGCTGTGTCAACATTGGCACAGCACTGACTTATATCTAACTCAGCAGTTTTCAAACTTTTTGGGCTCCGGAGCCCTTTCTATGCGTAAAAATTTATGCAGAGCCTCAGCAGTCCACTGATTGTATGTGTTGTACCTATCGATGTTTCCAGTTTGTCAACCTTATGGAGCCTCTCCAGATGTCTCTGCAGAGCACAGTTTGAGAAACACTGGTCTAACTCATTGACATGTCTACAATAGGAAATTATTTCAAAATAACTAAATTCGACATAATAACTCCTGATTTAACAACATTGAAATAGTGTGTCCCCACTATGGCGAAATTAGTCAGAATTATTTTGAAATGGCTTGCCCACACTGATTGGAGCCTACCTCAGACTTAGAGCTGCTGGAAGCATTAAGGGGAGGGCAGAGACTTGCTATGGCTGCTTGGTCAGGCAAGCTGTAACTCATGCTTTCAGGGGCTCCTCTCTAAGGCTGCATCTCATGTGCCACTCCTCCTCTGCCTCCCCCTCGCAGGACACAAAAGGGATACAGTGTGTTCTGGTTGCCCTTGTGGATGTCACAGCACTCACATCATGGAGCCAGAGCTGCTGCAAAGCAGTGCTAGGCTTATAGGCATCATGCTGCACATCATGGCACAGTTCATCCAGACTTCCCGCATGCAGCTCCAGCAGGATGAGGACCAGCATGGACCGCAGGCCCTGATTACTCCAGTCCTGGCACTCCTGCTGCTGCGCATACCCCTCAATCCTCTGGACACTGTGGAATGCCACTTCTGAAGGCAGGAGACGAGTTTGAACTGGTGGGACTGCATCATCCTGCAGGTGTGGGACAACCAGCAGTGGCTGCAGAACTTCCACATGCAGAAGGCCACCTTCCTCGAGCTGTGTGAGTAACCTGCTCCTGCACTCAGCAAGAGGACATCCACATGCGACCTGCCATCCCCATGCAGAAGCACGTTTCCATTGCCCTGTGTAAGCTCACCACCTCAGACAGCTACCGCTACATAAGGAACCAGTTCAGCATGGGGAAATCTACAGTCAGGGCTGTGCTCCTGCAGGTAGTCAAGGCCATCAACCATATGCTGCTATGACCCTACGAAGGGTAGTCACTCTGGAGAATGTGGACAGCATTTGCCGATATGGGTTTCCCCTTCTGCGGGGGAGGAGGGAATACAGATGACACGTAAAACCCCATCTTGGCCTCTGTCCACCAGGCCTCGGACCACATAACAGGAAGGGGTCCTTCTCCATGGTGCTGTAGATTCTTGTGGATCACAAGGGACACTTCATCAGCATCAACATCAGCTGGTAGAGAAGGTGCACTATGCCCGCATCTTCTGGAACTCCTGCCTCTTCTGAAAGATGCACGCCAGCACTTTTTTTCCCCCGACTACACCATCAGAGTTTAGGAGGTGGACATGCCTATAGTGAACCTGGCTGACACAGCCTACCCTTTGCTCCCATTGCTCCTGAAACCCTACACAGGCAGCTTGGACCCCACCAAGGAGCACTTCAATGCCAAGCTGAGCATATGCCGCATGGTGATGGAGTGTGCGTTTGGCCACTTAATGGAGGAGGTTCAGGAGTCTCCTCACCCATTTTGACCTCACCCATCTTGACCATCTTTACCTTTGTGGTTGTGGCCTATTGTGTGCTGCACAATCTTTGTGAGAATTAGGGGGAGACTTTTCTGCCAGGGTAGAGGGTAGAGGCTGAATGGCTAGCCAGAGCATTTGAGCAGCTGAATATCAGCACCATCAGGAGAGCACATAAAGGGACTGTGCACATCAGGAAGGCCTTGAGCAAGAGTTTCATTCAAGGCCAGTTGTGAGATTCTCTCCTGTGTCTTTCCACAAGGGCCCCCTGCATTTCCTCTGTGTGCCTTTCTTCCACCGTCTCTCCCTTCCCCTGCCCTCCCTTCCCATCTTCCCCTTCCCCTCCTCTACAAAGTAAATAATAAAGCCTTCTTTTCTGAAACAACAGGACTGTTTATTGAGAGGATATATAACAGGGAAGGGACTGAGTAAAGAACCTGCAATAGGGCAGCATGGAGGAGAGCTCACGGCTGGGGCTGGGATTGACACCTGCCTCCAGGTGGTCAGGAGACTTCAGCTGCCCAAGAGATCCCACCACCTTGTCTTCTGGGTCTCTGCTGGCCCCTTGAGGACCAGGAAGGGAAGCCATTGCAGGGGGGGAGGGGCTGGTGGCCCTGTTCCATGTATGATGCCATGCACTCCATCATCATGCAGCTATGCCAGCTGGTCCCAGGTGGCCTTCATTGTTCCTGATCAGCCCAGTTGATGGACTGCTCCTGGTGCTCCTCCTCAAGCCCATGGACAAGGCATTGCAGACAGGCCATCTGCTCCTGCATCAAGTACTTGTGGGTTCTTTTCCTCCTGCAGATCCCACAGAGTCAGGAAGGTGGCATGGGAGGTGGAAGATGCATCAAGCTTGCAGCTGGCCCAGCTGTGAAGAAAAGTTCCAAGGGCAGTCGTCCCAGGAGACACTGTGTATAAAGCCTAGCCCTAATCTCTGAGCCAACACTGACGGCCTTGGTTCAGACAATGGTTATGCGCTTTGAGCAAGGCCGTATGTTGCTTAGACAGTGGGCACTTTCCAGTAGGGGCACAGTTGTCCCAGAGGAGCATTGTTATACCCACGGCCTGGGGCAGGCAGGCATGGAAAGGTACCAACCATGCCAGGAGCCTGTGGAAGGCAGGGGGGAATGGGGCAGCCCTGCTCCTTCTGTGTCCTGCAGAGAGAGAACTTCTATCCCTGCCTGCTGGAGGATGGGGGGATCTTGAGAGAGGTGTGTGTGAGTGGCAGAGGCCGCTAGCCAGAGAGAGTGCTACTGGGTTTCCCTCCTGTTTCTCCTCCCAGCAGGTTCCCATGCAGGGCATCAGTCTCCTCCACATTGCCGTGCTTGACAGGGAGCAGATGCTGCCTGAGAGGGGGCATGACCCTGTGCTGTGTGTGGCACTGCTGTTTGGTTCCATGACCCCAGATTCTTGACTCTTTAGTGGGATCTGGCTCCAGGGTGAGGAGCAGCTCCTGGCTGGCAGGCATGGTTGCCTGGCTGGCCTCCTCCTCGTAGTCATTGGCATGTCCTAACCAGACTCTATAACAACTGGGTGGTGGGAAGGAGGTGACCAGCCCCTTCCCAGGATTACATCTGGCTGGTTGAAGTAACAGCAACTGTGTGGTGCCACCTCAGAGCATCCACTCTCCTCCCTGGTCTTTTGGTAGGTCTGCTGGAGCTCCTTAATCTTCATGTGGACCTGGTTGAGGGTAAAATGTGGCCTTTTTTGACAAGGCTGGAGGTGATCTGACCGTAGACCTCCACAGTCGTCTTTCAGGTGCAGAGATCCTGGAGGTTGGTCTCCTCCCCGCAGACCTCGATGAGGTCTAGGATCTCTGCATCAGTCTAGGTTGGAACTCTCCTGCATCTCTGGTCAGCGGCAACTGAGGGAGCAGCAGGAGTGCTATCAGCCGTGGGAGGCTCTGAGGCAGTGTTGGGGTCTGTAAAGGCTCTTTCACTGGCTGATGTCTTGCATGTATGTCTCAGTGCTTTCCAACATTTGAGAAGCCCTTCTCCTGCTGTCTGGAGTTTTAAGCTCCACAGGAGAAGGGGAGCAGTGGAGATGCCAGGTGTGGCCAGAGCATTCAGAATTGCAGCTGCGACAGGCCTCTGGAGGCCAATTATTCTGAATTAGCAAAAGCGGTACATCCCCACTAACGCTATTTGGAAATAATTATTTTAAAATTAGCGTTATTCCCCAAAGAAAGATTTTGAAATAACCAGCCCATTCTTTTGAAATAACGTAGTGTGGATACTCCTCTTATTAATTCCATGAATGCATTATGGGACACTGATGTCATATACCCAGAACCACCTGCTGCACTGTTTTGGTCCCATTGGCATTGGGAGCATAACCCAGAATGCAAAGGAGCAGCAGGAACTTTGGGATAGCTACCCAAAGTGTATCACTGTCAAAGTCAAAGGTCATCACCCAATTAAACAACATCACCCCTGGGATACTCAGGATCTTCTTTTATGTTAAAAACATCAGGCACCCAGGCACACATGTGAGTTTGACCTGCATCTAAGTAACCCGGGGAGGAAAAAGGGGGTTACACACAAAATAATTTACAGCCGGTCCCCGAGTTATGAACGGTCGATTTACGACTGTTCAAATTTACAACTAAACCTCCCATCAAGCGATCGTAAAGGCAGTCCCCAAATTATGTATGTGACCCGTGCTTACAAACAGTGTGGTTGCAATGTAACTCAATGGGGTCCGACTTATGAACATTTTGAATTACGGCCAAGTGTTTGGTCCATAACCCATTCGTAACTTGGGGACCGTCTGTATAAGAGGAGTAAGCAAAGAAAATGGCAAACATAGTCAAACTCAACAGTTTTCTTTCTAGAAGAGGAGAAAAGTTGGATCAATAAGAATAGGAAGGAGGACCAGGCATGGTCGACTAAATGGCTCTTCCTATTCTTATCAATTGTTTCACATTGTCAGTTTTGCAAGTATTACTTCTAAATGAGCTGCTTCCATATTTGCTAAACATTTGTAGTTTTAGTTGCTACATGTTTGTAACAATTTTGTAATTTTTAGTAGATCAAAATAGGGATAACTTGAAAGTAAATACATTTAGCAAAATTAAGTAAGATGTTATTGACTGGCTGAGGCTTGATGAAAATGTATAGTGCCATTTGTGATTGGAACTACAGTAGGCTTCCAATAATCCGGAACCTTTGGAACCTAAGTGATGCCAGATTATTGGATATGCTGGACTATTAGGAGGTACTATAAACTGGTTATATATATATACAGTATATACTGTAAATAAAGTGTTTTTAATCCTTTTTATTGTAGCACAAGCACTGTCTACTGTCACACAATGCCAGTGGCAGACTGACTCAGTCCCATCCGGTTTTGCTTGGTTCAGCTGCTGCCACTGCTGCCTTGTGACTAGTTTTTTGCTGAAGCTCACTCACTAGGCTCCTGCCATTTTGATGCCGGACTATTGGGAATGCCGTACAAATGGATGCCGGACTATTGGAGTTTTACTGTTATTTCCTCCCAATGATGGTTTGCACAGAATTAGAATGTAAAAATGGCTTCTTCAACCTCTCTAAAATCGAATCTAATAACTACTCCATCTTGGCCAGAAGTCAGTCATAAATGTCCTTTCTCCTTCATAGCCATATATACTGTTGTAGACATTGAAAACAACAACAGCTTTTACGTACGTATCATGGTGACAAAGCTGTGAAGAAAATGTTTTCTGTAACAGAAGCTTCTAGTCCACAAATTAATATCCTCATGAACTGAAGTGAGTGTGAAATGGATTAGGTGGTTACTAAGATCTCCTATTAGTGGACACTGCAGACTTGAGATGTACTAAATAAGCAGGACTGCTTGGAGCAATTAATTACACCGCAGGCCCATGGCAAATTCAAGCAAAAGCAAGGCAACAGCATATGTAGCATATAGTAGTTAATTCTACAAACCACAGCAAAATTTCACACACTGCTTTTTCACTAAGAGGATTTAATGATGAGTGAGTTACAACTTGTCTCTTAATTATTATTAGTATTATTCAGAAATGGAAGCCTAGCCCTTCTATGCTAAGAGGATTGTATAGGCAGAGTAGGTAACAGTTTGCATCTTCATTTTAGCCAGGACATTTTTTTTTGTTGGTTGGGGGGGAGGGGGGAAGAGGATTTGTCAGGTGGTTTTAGTTACAATCTGCACTTTAATTATGGATCATTTGGAAAAGTATCCCATACTTCATAGCTTGGGTCAGTATGGATATAATAACTTGTTGATCTACAAATTGCACCTTAATTGTCTCTGAAAAAGAAACCTAGCCCTTGAAAGTCAGGATAATTAATCCAGCAGCATTTCAGTATTTTGCACCATAATTTTAAATGGTCACAATTGTAGATCTTTATTATTACTATGAAGATATTTATTACTATGTAGTCTGTACATATTTTACCAGTAGTAAACATAATAAGCTAGCATCATATACATTTTAAAGATCATGTAAGATCGTGTAAATAAACACAAATTAAGACACAACTGAATTACAGAAAGTGACTTATGCATGTTTTACTCTCTTCTTTATGAAAACGAGTTAAAAGAATTTACCCAGGACTGGTTATGTCTATAGATAACAAATCCCTGCCTCTATGTCTACCAGCTGAAGAGGTTTTAACTAATTTACAACATATAAAAGCACAGAGTTGCTGAGAATCAACTAACCATCAGGAGACTTCAGAATCAAAGTAGGGCGCTTCAAGGTCTCGCAGATAGCAGCCGTACCAAAAGACTGACATTGAGTCATTTTTCTGGCCAGACCCTCTAAGAAATGAGCTGGGTTTTTGTCAGCTAAAGGATGTTCATTACATCCCACCCTATGACTTTTTCAAAGCTAGTTTATAATATGACTGTATAGGCGGTATTATTCATGTTCTCCTTTTGCGCTCACAATATATAAAGGACTGAGAATTTAATTATGTTATTTGCTTCTTACTATCAACTCCCAAATATAAATCAAGCCAGCTATCAGAAATTATGTTAAAAAGTAGATTATTGGTACAGTGAGTTTTTTAAATTAAAGTCTTAATAAATTTGGACTTGATCCTTGATCTTTTCACTCATGATAATAGGCCTTACTCAGTTTAGAAGCTTCATTGACTTCAATAAGGCTGATCGTATGAGCCAGAACTCTTCACATGGGGCTTGAGGCTACTTAGTGGTAAGCACTCTGGCCCTAATTCAGAAAACTTTTCAAGTACTTGTGCAATTTTAAGCATGTAAATAACCTCACTAATTTCAACAGGACTACTCACATAAGTAAAGTTAAGCACATATTTAAGTGCTTTGATGGATCGGGGCAGAGTGCTTTGCAACTTGCAAGATGGAGCCCACAATGAGTGAGATTTTGTAAACTGAGCCCTTGAGACTTAAGGACTGAAATTCAGGGCTCATCTAGACTATGTAGAAGATTCGAAAATGCAGGGTTTTTTTTGGCAACCCCCCCTTTTTTTGAAAAGCCATTTTTCCTCAAAAAATGAGGTTTACGCAGCTTTTCAAAAAAGGCGAGGGTTGCCAAAAAACCCATGTCTTGATTACTTTCACTTTTGAAAGCTCCGCTTTTGAAAGTGAGATCAGAAGAAGATATTCAAATTCCTGCAGAATTTGCATATCCTCTTTCGAATCTTCCGTGTAGTCTAGATGACACCTTAGACCTACGCAAAGGGACAGAAGAATGTCTACATGTCACTTCATTCCCATTTACACTCTATTTTGAAGTTTTAAGAGGCATAAAAGCTTTTTGAGCTGAAGTAATTTCACCTATGACACTTATAGTGAAGGTACAAGAGTTATCTGTGCTGCTTTAATCAAATTAGGAAGATGGTTTGTTGATATTATCACAGCTTCTATCCATTCCGGTGATAAAATCACAGCGTAAGCAGCAATTTCTTTAACTCAAACAATATTGCCAGTCATTATTTTTTGCACACTATATATCACTGATCAGATTACAGCTGCTAAGCAAGTATTAATCATTTTAGGGTGATTCTTAGTCAAAGTGCCTCTGGGTATGTCTACACTACCCTCCTAATTCAAACTCCTCGTGGAATGAGGAGTACAGCTAGTTCGGATTAGGAAGCCTAATCCAAACTAGCTACTCCGTGCCGCGTGTAGCCGCGCGGCACGGGGTTCGAACTGCCGGCATTTAAAAATGGCGCCGGCCGGCTTCATGCAAATGAAGCCCGGGAAATTCAAATCCCGGGCTTCATTTGCAAGTGCGGTATGCCTACATTACCCTCCTAGTTTGAATTAGGAGGGTAGTGTAGACATACCCTCATTGCTTGTATGTAACTCTCTTTGTTCCTGACAATTGTTCAATCCTGGGTTTTATTGTTTGTGTAAAGTATCAGAGGGTATGTCTACATTACAAAGTTAGTTCGAACTAACGGACGTTAGTTCGAACTAACTTTAATAAGCGCTACACTAGCGCTCCGCTAGTTCGAATTTGAATCGAACTAGCGGAGCGCTTAGTTCAAACTAGGTAAACCTCATTTTACGAGGATTAAACCTAGTTCGAACTAGCTAGTTCGAATTAAGGGCTGTGTAGACCCTTAATTCGAACTAGTGGGAGGCTAGCCCTCCCCAGGTTTCCCTGGTAGCCACTCTGGCCAACACCAGGGAAACTCTATGCCCCCTTCCCGGCCCCGGACCCCTTAAAGGGGCACGGGCTGGCTACGGTGCCCGTGCCAGGTGCAAGCCTGCCAGCACCCAGCCAGCAGACCCTGCACCTGGCACGGCACAGAGCCACCCACCCGATGTCCCCCAGCCCACCCCCTCTTCCCGGGACCAGGCTGGCAGCTCCCGGGAGCTTGCCCTGGACCGCAAGAGGCGGGCACCTTCCTGGGCTAGTGCGGACATCGTGGACCTCATCCACGATCTCCGCACTAGGCACAGGAAAGTGGCCATCTAGGGCAGGAGAGCTGCCAGCCTGGCCACCCAGGAGCAGGTGTGCATGAAAATCAAGGGGGTCCACTGAGACCCCCGACCCTGAGCCCTGAACTTACAATGGCCGTCCTGGGTCAGACCAAAGGTCCATCTAGCCCAGTAGCCTGTCTGCCGACAGCGGCCAACCTTAGGGACCCTGGAGGGGATGGACCGAAGACAGTGACCAAGCCATTTGTCTCGTGCCATCCCTCTCCAGCCTTCCACAAACTTTGGGCAGGGACACCACTCCTACCCCCTGGCTAATACCACACCATGGACCCAACCTCCATGACTTGATCTCACTTCCCTTTCAACTCTGTTCTAGCTGTAGCCTTCACAGCCTCCTGCAGCAAGGAGTTCCACAGGTTGACTCTTTGCTTTGTGAAGAACAACTTTCTCTTACTAGTTTGAAGCCTGCTACCCATTCCTTTCCTTTGGTGTCCTCTAGTCCTTCTTTATGGGAACTCATGAAGAACTTTTCTGAATGCACCCTCTCCACCCAACCCCTGCTTTTAGAGACCTCTATCCTGTCCCCCCTCCGTCTCCTCTTTTCTAAGCTGAACAGTCCCAGTCTCTGTAGCCTTTCTTCATCTGGGACCTATTCCCAACCCCTGATCATGTTAGTTGCCCTCCCCTCTCCCAGCCTTTCTCTTCCCCTCTCCCACCTCCTTTTCCCAGTCTCCCCCAGTTTTGTTCAATAAAGACAGAGTCAATGTTGGAAGAAACGTTATCTTTATTTTGTACATCAATAAGAAGGGGGGCTAGGGAAGGGTAAGTGGAAGGAGGTGAGGGAGGAATGGGGTACGAGCCCCCGATGGGGAGGACTGGGCTGGCTCTGCGGGCTTCTGGGGCTGGAAGATCTCCTGCAGCCCCCCGATTGTCCGCTCTCCCCAGATGGCAGCCTGAGGCAAGTGCAGCCGGGGTGATGGCCGAGTGCTGTGATGTGCCCAGTGTGGGTACTCTGGGCACTCCAAGCCAGAACTTCTTTGCAAGCAGGGCACCCCTTAGAACTGTGTGTCCGGGGTGGGGGTCGGGACCCTTTAAGCGCAGCCCTCGGCTAGCCTGAGACAGCATCTCCATGCTCTAAGTCCTCCTCTGATGCCCTGCCGGCACTGCTTCCGGCCATCCTTAAGCCCTGTTCAGAGTCCACTCAATGTGGACTTGCTAGTTCGAATTAGCAAAATGCTAATTCGAACTAGTTTTTAGTTCTAGACGCGTTAGTTCGAATTAGCTTAGTTCGAATTAACTAATTCGAACTAAGTTAGTTCGAATTAATGTTGTAGTGTAGACGTACCCAGAGGGGAAGCCGTGTTAGTCTGGATCTGCAAACGCGACAGAGTCCTGAAGCACTTTAGGGTATGTCTAGACTACAGGCTTTTGTCAACAGAGGCTTTGTCGACAGATACTGTCAACGAAGCCTCTGTCGACAAAGAGCGTCTAGACTGCATCAAGTTCTGTCGACAAAGCAAGCCGCTTTGTCGACATGAGAGTGTAGACCCAAAGGACAGTGTAGATGCAATAACGCCTTCTGTCGACAGAGTTGTCGACAAAAGGTGTTATTCCTCATAGAATGAGGTTTACCACCGTTGACAAAACTGCCAAGATCTGCCGACGTTATGTCGACAGAACTCGGTCGCAGTGTAGATGCAGGTATGCCGAACTCGGTCGCCAAAGCCCTGTAGACACACCCTTATAGACTAACAGATGTATTGGAACCTAAGCTTTCGTGGGCAAAGACCCACTTTGTCAGATGCATGTAGGGGACATTTCCAGAGGCAGGTATAAATATACAGGCAAGAATCAGGCTCGAGATAACGAGGTAAATTCAATCAGGGAGGATGAGACCCACTTCTAGCAGCTGATCTGGAGGTATGAACACCAAGAGAGGAGAAACTGCTTTTGTAATTGGCTAGCCATTCACAGTCATTGTTTGTGTAGTAGACCTTTTTTATATTGCACTTTAGGGTCTTTTTTTCAACAACATGGTAAAGGGAAATCCTGTCTTACTAATCTATTAGAGTTCTTTGAAGGGGTTAACAAACATGCGGACAAGGAGGATCCAGTAGATATAGTATACTTAGATTTTCAGAAAGCCTTTGACAAGGTCTCTCACCAAAGGCTCTTGTGTAAATTACATGACCATGGGATAAGAGGGAAGATCCTTTCTTGGATTGAGAACTGGTTAAAAGACAGGAAACAAAGGGTAGGAATAAATGGTAAATTTTCAGAATGGAGAGGAGTAACTAGTGGTGTCCCCCAAGGGTCAGTCCTGGGACCAATCCTTTTCAACTTATTCATAAATGAACTGGAGAAAGGGGTAAGCAGTGAAGTGGTAAAGTTTGCAGATGATACCAAACTATTTAGGATAGTCAAGACAGAAGCAGACTGTGAGGGACTCCAAGAAGATCTCACCAAACTGAGTGATTGGACAACAAAATAGCAAATGAAATTTAATGTGGATAAGTGTAAAGTAATGCACATCGGGAAAAATAACCCCAACTATACATACAGTATGATGGGGGCTAATTTGGCTACGACAAATCAGGAAAGAGATCTTGGAGTTATCGTGGACAGTTCTCTGAAAACTTCCACACAGTGTGCAGGTGGCAGTCAAAAAGGCAACTAGGATGCTAGGAATTATTAAGAAAGGGATAGAAAATAAGACACAGAATATCTTACTGCCTCTGTATCTAGTGCATCTAGACCTAAAAACTAGTTTGAATTAGCATTTTGCTAATTCGAACTAGCATGTCCACATTGAGTGGACCCTGAACCGAGGTTAAGGATGGTCGGAAGCAGTGCCGGCAGGGCATCAGATTAGGATATAGAGCGTGGAGCTGCTGTCTCAGGCTAGCAGAGGGCTGTGCTTAAAGGGACCCGACCCCCACCCCGGACAGACAGTTCTCAGGGGTTCCCTGCTCGCTTGTCTAACTCGATGAGGGACAGCAAAGCAGTCCTGGCTTGGAGTGCCCTGAGTGCCCACACTCGGCACATCACAGCACTCGGCCATCAGCCCGGCTGCACTTGCCGCCGGCTGCCATCCGGGGAGCTGCAGGAGAGCTTCCACCCCGAGGAGCCCACAGAGCCACCCCAGTCCTCCCCATCGGGGGCTCGTACCCCATTCCTCCCTCACCTCCTTCCACTTACCCCTCCCTAGCCCCCCTTCCTGATGTACAAAATAAAGGACACGTGTGTTCAAAAATAGAAACTCTCTTTTTTGAACAAAACTCAGGGAGACTGGGAAAATGAGGTGGGAGAGGGGAAGAGAGAGGGTGGGAGAGGGGAGGAGGAAACCTGGGAGGAGGGAGCTGGAAGGGGGAAACCAGGGGAAGAAGGAGGAGGGGAAGTATCAAACAATGGTACGCCATATCTGTGTACAGATGTGATCTCCTCACCCCAGAAAAGATATTTTGGCCTTGGAAAAGGTGCCGAAAAGGGAAACTAAAATGATCAGGGGTTTGGAAAAGGTCCCATATGAAGAGAGGCTAAAGAGACTGGGACCTCGAGGAGTACAGGTAGTTCGGAATAGGAAGCCTAGTCCGAACTACCTAGTTTGTGCCGCGTGTAGCCGCGGGGCATGGAGTCCGAACTAGTGGACATTTAAAAATGGCGGCACCCGGCAACATGCAAATGAAGCCTGGGAAATTCAAATCCCAGGCTTCATTTGCAACTCCGGATGACTACATTACCACCCTAGTTCAAACTAGAGTGGTAGTGTAGACATACCCTAACAGAGTTAAAAGAGAAATTAGATAAAGTCATGGAGGTTGGGTCCATGGAGTGGTATTAGCCAGGGGGTAGAAATGGTGTCCCTGGCCTCTGTTTGTGGAAGGCTGGAAATGGATGGCACGAGACAAATGGCTTGGTCATTGTCTTCGGTCCATCCCCTCCAGGGTACCTAGTGTGGGCTGCTGTCAGCAGACAGGCTACTGGGGTAGATAGACCTTTGGTCTGACCCAGTATGGCAATTTTTATGTTTTTATGTTCTAAGCTCAGGGCTCAGGGTCAGGGGTCTCACTGGACCACCTTGATTTTCATGCAAACCTGCTGCTGGGTGGCCAGGCTGGCAGCTCTCCTGCCCTAGACGGCCACTTTCCTGTGCCTAGTGTGGACGTCGTGGATGAGGTCCACGATGTCCGCACTAGACCAGGCAGGCGCCCGCCTCTTGCGGCCACGGGCAGGCTCCTGGGAGCCGCCAGCCTGGTCCTGGGAAGAGGTGGAGGGCTGGGTGCCAGCGGGTGCCTGGCTCGTGCCGTGCCAGGTTCAGGGTCTGCTGGCTGGGTGCTGGCAGGCTTGCACCTGGCACGGGCACCGTAGCCAGACCGTGTCCCTTTAAGGGGTCCGGGGCCGGGAGGGGGGCAGAAGAGTTTCCCCGGTGGTGCCCAGAGTGGCCACCAGGGCAAGCTGGGGAGGGCTAGCCTCCCACTAGTTCGAATTAAGTGGCTACACAGCCCTTAATTCGAACTACTTAATTTGAACTAGGCGTTAGTCCTCGTAGAATGAGGTTTACCTAGTTCGAATTAAGCGCTCCGCTAGTTCGAATTAAGTTCGAACTAGCGGTTTGCCTGTGTAGCGCCTATCAAAGTTAATTCGAACTAACGTCTGTTAGTTCGAATTAACTTTGTAGTGTAGACATACCCTAGGGTGCCACAGGACTGTTCGTTGTTTTTACTATGTAATCAGGTTCCAAACACCTCCACGAGTTACATCACAGAAGATGGCACCCAAGGGAAGGGTTTTAAGCCACTTTTATTCCAGCCTGAGTCTGGGCTGCGTCTGGCATAACTGAGGAAGTCCAGAGTGCTGCTCTAAGTTACAGAAGCCAGTGTGGTACAAGACAGAATGATATTAGTGGTATGCACTGGAGCACTACTCCTACCCAGGGAATGTGGTTGTGGGCCTCGCACAGGACTTGCACAATGGGAAAATGCTCCCTTGGCTACTAGCAGGCTGGTTTTGGCCACTATATAATGTCAGATCAAGACACTGGAGCCATAGAAGGAGCAGAATCCCTGCCACAGTGTGTTTTTATGAGGAACCCTTCACAAAGTCAAGGTGTTTTCTCCTACCAGGGTGAGTTTAAAGCTTTTCCTTATACCTGTCACACAGTTGTGGGCTAGAGCCCTGCAGCAGGACTGGGACCCAGGTATCCCCTGGACTTACTGGCATGATAGCAGGATTGGGGAAAAGATACTTCAATGTGGATAGGAGAGGGTGGGCAAAAATTGTTGTGATTTGTGGGGGAAAATGTTTTAATAAAAAATTTAATAAATTTAAATAAGGGATAGAAAGATTTTACATCTACTGTAACAAGAGATAAAATTGTATGTTTTTCCAAGATTTGTTTTATTCTTTTAGTGGTAAAAACTGTATCTGAAATCCTTTTATACATCTACTAGATATCAGAGAGCGATTGTCTGTGAGCGAGTCTATTTGTCTGTGAGTCCATTTATTCAAGAACTCCTTCCAAACGTAAAAGCTTAGGACCACCAAATTTGGTATACAACTTCCATTTATTGTAACTGAAAGCAAGGTAAGGCTTTGGTTGTGCAGGAGGAGGCGGGAATGTATATAACAAAACAGAAAAGAGACAGAATGAGCAGGCAGGTTCCCTATCTGGGACTACCCCAACCTGGAGCTTCCCACCTCCCTGGCACACTTTAGGGAGGGCTGCAGCTCCCCTCCCCAATTAATATGGAAGCATTGCTGGCTGTTCCATTTTGTCAGGGAGCAAGGGGAAAGTGCACAGTTTGCTGCATTCCTCACTCTAGCACAGGGACAGATGAACCTGAGCCTGCCCCAGCTGGGAAACATCCACCTCTCCCCCCAGCTGTGCCTGCTGGAGCTGCAGCAGCCACAGACAGGCATTTCTTACCTGTCCCCAAGCTCCTGCAGTTAGAGAGGGCTGGAGTAGTCCTCTCTCTTCGGGGAAGCCTGCATACTGAACCCCTCATTTCCAGCCTCACCCCAGAACAGTGATTCAAATGAAGAAAAACACATATAAATTGAGTTAAAGACCTAAGCAACACTAGTTAAAACTCCTAGTTTAAAAATCTACATATATACACTAAATGTAGTTGATTTTTTAAATTTTAAAATATATGGGGGAATTTGTCTTTTTTTGTGTGGGATTTGCATGAAACAATGTGGGAGTGGACACTATGGGATGCAATGGGAGTGGGATTAAAAAAAATAGTTCTAGTGTGGACCTATTTTTTTCTGGCCCAGAAGCTCCACAGTCATCAAGTCTCAAAAATTCATTTGCAATCAGCTAGTAAAGCAAGAAAAATAAATGGTGTTTTCCATTTTGGCAGCGCTATTAACATCCATTCTACATCCCCCCCCCCCCTCACCTGGCATATAGAAACAATCAATAGAAGTAGCAAACCACATACCTAAATAATGCAATCACAGCATATTCATGGACACAAATATATCCATCTCCCTTGCCAAAGAAGACAATCCAAATCCTAATATTTGTCCAGAGATACCAATACTCAATGATAAGTGGGGCCCTACCAAATTCACAGTCATGAAAAACACATCACGGACCACGAAATCTGGTCTCCCACCATGAAATCTGGTCTTTTATGAGCTTTTATTCTCTACTGTTCATATTTCACAGCAGAAACCAGCACTTCTCAAATTGGGGCTCCTGCCCCAAAAAGGAATTGGGGGGCTTACAGATTTATTTTAGGGGTTTTCCCTTACTTCTTCTCTGCCTTCAGGATGACTGGAGAGTGGCAGTTGCTGATCAAGGGTTTGGCTCTCAAGGCAGTAGAGCAAAAGTAAGATACCTATGTCCCAAAAAAGTAGATATACCGATCTTGCAGGAAAAGGGGTTTTTTGCACAAAAAGAAAACATCTACGCTCCTTGTTTTTGTGCAAAAACGGATCTGCAGAAAATATGCAAATGAGATCACTACTCATGCAAATGAGTCCCTAATTAGCATATTTTTGCCCAGAAAACTCATAGTAGAGATGTAGCCACTGATTTTCAGAATTATTGATGAATTTAGACATAGGCAAATTGTACCATTTTCAGCATCACATATATTGTTTTCACCGAATAAATAGTAAAAAAAAAAAACATTTTCAGGACATTTTTCACAGTGAAAAAAAACCTGGTGTATGTGTGCATAAACTGCCTTATTTTACATATGAACAGATTTAGTGCTGGTGAGAAAATTCCAGACAATCATCCCTGAAGTCTTAAGTCTTCTATTTATCCACAAAATAGGCATAGCATGGCAGTAGGATCACAAGATCTTCTTCACTGCACTGCCAATGCAGTAATTCTGGTGCAGAGATGCCATTATGGGCATGATAGGCTAGTGTCAATCTCCATACAGCTCTTGGCCTCTGCTGAGACTACCTGTTTTTGTTAATTTTTTTAGAAAATGTTTGAAAACAAAAAGTTTAGATTTTATGTGGACATTTGTTTTTTTCCACAGATGATGCTGGGGCACAACCAACCAGAATTTTCCTAGGAAGGGGACTTAGAGCTCTGCCCCTCCTTTCATCCCTACACACACTTCTTGTTGCCCCCATGCCCTGACCCCCACTCTACTCACTCCACTCAGCTCCATACCCCTCCCAGAAAGAAAGAGAGAGAGAGAGAGAGTGAGGGTGTGTCTAGACTACCTAGTTTTGTCGACAAAAGTGGACTTTTGTCGACAAAACAATACCAGCATCTACACTACCGCGGAGTTCTGTCGACATAACGTCGACAGAACTCCGCGGTTTTGTCGACGCTGGTATACCTCATTTTACGAGGCATAACACTTTCTGTCGACAGGACTCTGTCGACAGAAGGTGTTATTGCCTGTAACACTGCGTCCAGACTATGGAGTTCTGTCGACAAAGCGGCTTGCTTTGTCGACAGAACTCCATGTGTCTGGACGCAAATTGTCGACGGAAGTTTTGTCGACAGTATCTGTCGACAAAACTTCCGTCGACAAAACGCGGTAGTCTAGACGTACCCTGAGTGAGTGAGAGTATCTGTATGTGTCTGTGTCTATGTCTGGGGGAGGGTGGCAGTCTGCATGTCAAAAGCCAAGAGGCCAACTTTCTGGTTTGAGTTCCATCCTAAAGAATTGTAATTGTGTCTTCTGAACATTGAGAGTAATTTAGCATTCTACCAATTTGAGCAGGAGACTGGGGATCAGGACTTCTGGGTTCATTTCTGTCTCTGACATTGATTTGCTGTGTAACCTTCCACAAATCACTCCTTCTGCCCTAACATTTTCCTACCCCATTTCCTAAACCATAACATTTGTATAATGATACTCATCTGTCTCACAGGAGTATTGTGAGGATTCAAGTGTTTAAAATGCTCTGAGGTCCTAGAATAAAAATATAGTATCCAGTATCCCCTTTGCGATAATTATTATGGTTATACAAGCAGATGCATTTTCAAAACAGAAGAAGCATATTAATAATGTTCAGTATGATGATTTACAGTATGTTTCAAACCATTTATTTGAAAAAAAAAAAATCCCAAATGGGGTTAATGAAGGTCAGTATTTATTCCAGATGCTTTGTTTTCCAAGTTTTGCTTAGCGGGCTGGCACAGGAAGTAACCTGTGATTCATTACTTAATTGCTGCCCCCAAAAGGGGCTACAATTGCATTTCATTTAAGTGAGCTGCTTTGGAGGTCAATTCTTGAAAAAATAAGTACAATGGAAGGAAACAGACTTTCCAGCTGCACCTTTTTGTTGAATTCCATAAGACAACTTTCCTCCTGCACACCATAGGCCAGATTTTTGCAATGCTCGATGCAAAACTGGCCTAAGTACTTTGGTGGGGATTCCCCTAGTATTGGGTAATGCTTCAGTGGTGTAGAACCAGCCATGAACCTTTCTCCCCTCTATCATAGGGGCACAAATAGACAAGGGAACATGGACAGCCCTGGAACATGTGGTGCTCTGCCAAGCCCCAACTGCTGTAGCAGCACCATGCAGGCTGTTGTAGGTTGTCAAAAGTTACAGAAGACGTGAAGCTGCTCAGATATACATTGGAAACCAAGTCATGAATTGAGTGATCACAAACACTTCAGCCCTTAGTCCCTATGAGATCATGTGTCTCAAAATCTGACTCCAAGGATCAAGGCATGTATATTCTGCCTGGTCATTTGATACATGCTACTTACATATGCCTGCTTACTGATATTCCAGAATATCTCATCACCCTCTGCTTTGAATGTTGTGGTAAACTGAGGCAGATAATGCCAATTGCAAAGTTCACTCTTGTGTTATAAACTGGATGCTTTACATTCAGAGACAAAGCCTGCCTAGAAGTGAGAAATGGATCTCCACCCAGGAAAGGTGATGGCAGAGGAAGGATAGCTCAGTGGTTTGAGCATTGGCCTACTAAACCTGGGGTTGTGAGTTCAATCCTTGTGGATGCGATTTGGGGCAAAAACTTTCAGGGATGGTACTTGGTCCTGCTGTGAAGGCAGGGGACTGGACTTGATGACCTCTCAAGGTCCCTTCCAGTTCTAAGAGAGAAGCAATCTCCATTAATTTCTTCTTTCTTTCTTCACATGGGTGCCTCAAGAGACAATGGAAGGGGAATACAGGTGCAGTTACCCTGAAAGTGTGATAATGTAATTTTAATCCATCATGTGAATTCACTTGTTCATTTTTATGTTAAAATGTTTACAAGACAAGCTGAAATAAGCACTATTTTTTCAAATAAAGTCTTCTGACACCTTTTTAGTTTGCATATGTTTGTAATGAACATCAATGTAAGTAAGATGTGGAAAATTGCATTAATTAAATCATTTCTTTAATCTACATGGCATCTTTCATGCCAGAAATCCCAAAGTACTTTATTCATTGTATATTCACACTTTTTAGCACTCAAAAGCTCTCTCAACACTGCTCATTTTTCCATTCTCTTCTCTCCTCTTAGTCATTCTGTGCTCTTCATTCTACCAGCCTCTCTTGCTGCTGCCGCTGCTTTCTGCCTTTGCTCTCTTTTGTCAACTCCACTGTCTCTGTTTTCAAGTCTACCCTCTTCTGTCTGACTCCTTTATTCCACTCTCATACAAGGCTGTTCATCATTCTGCTCCCAACTACCAGTTGCTATCACCATTTCTATTGCTGTACTGCTGTGCTGAGTGCATGTAGAGAGCCTCATAACAAAACAAACTTGTTCCAATTTCCACTAATCCTCTTTTTTTCAAGGCTGCTCTATTCCCTTTTAAGCAATTTTAATTCCACTCTGCATGCATATGGTGTTTCTCCAAACAGATAATATGCTTGGTTAGTTCAAAATGCACCCTCTTCCCACTGTTTGGCTTTGTTAATAAGTTAATGGAACACAAACCTACTCTATCCTAGGCACGGTCAATAATTTTTAATAGGGGGCCACTTCAAGATTTTGGTAAGTGGTCAAGGGCTGCACTTCTGTGGAGGGGGTGTGGGATGGAGGTTGGGTGCAGAAAGGAGTTTGTGGAAGGAGACTGGGGTGCAGGAGAGGGTATTGGGTCTGAGAGGAAGTATGGGTGAAGGAGGGGGTTGTAATCTGGGGCAGGGGCTTGAGGGGTAGGGTGGGAGTATGGGTGCAGGAGAGGATTCTGGCCTGGGGGTAGGATATAGGAGGGAGTGCAGGGTTTCGGAGGGGGTAGTGACCTGGAAGAGGTGTTGCGGAGAGAGACAAGGGGGGGTGCTAGAGGCAGGCTCTGGCTGGGAGGTGTTTACCTAGGCAGCTCCCAGCCAGCAGCCCTGTCTCTGCTCCCAAGTGGCCTCTCATTCTCACTCCTACCCTTCCCTCCCTGAGCATGAATGATGCAAGTGAGCTATTTGCAGTGCTACAGAAGTCCTGGGCGGGCACAGGAGGAGATGCTGAGCACAGGGCTCAGGCTTTTCCCCATGAGTGCTCCAGCTCTGGAGCACTGACAGATGTCAGATCACAGATGTTGCCGGAGGAGGAAAGTCCAGATTACAGAGGTCCAAACAATATCACATGTGCATATCCACCATCATTTATACTTAGCATAAAACTATACATTTGAGTGGCAACATCACTAGTGTATATTTATTGTTGACATGTTCCCTGTAGTTTAACACCAGTTATATGATTTTGCTAAAGAATGTGAAACACTTAATTTTTTATTTGACCTGTTAGATCTTTGAGATCAAAATCAAATCAGTAAAATACTTTTGTTACAACGCCATTTAGAAAAATGATGAGTGCTGATTTTAGGTTTCTTACCCCCTGGATCACTCAATCACCTTTATTCAGTTTCTCATTTTACAGAGAAAATAATGACTTAGATAATTACATTTGAGAGCTCTCTCATTTTCTGCTCACCAAGCTGCAATTCTGTTTCAAGACTGTCAGAAAGCTGCTGCCTGTTTTAACAACTAAGAGGTTTCTAAATACCACCAAATAAGTGCTACATTTTGTGTCAATCTTCAGTACTGTTGATTAGCAGGTTATTCTTTAAGATTTTCTTACCTATAGTTATATCATGAAGTGGAGTGGCATTATTTAGAAAGGCGCTCTGTGCAAGCAGCATGACTTTCTGACTGCAGTATTTGCTTCCCCAATTTCCATAATGACTATCCGGTTTCAGTTGTTTAGACCAGATTTAACAGGCTTCTATTGACTTTGGTATTTTAACTGTTAGTATGAGTTATGTACTAACTAAAGGGATGTTAGTACACATTACTAGTACAACATGGTGCCATAAACTATAGGAAATGGACTATTCAGTTTTCTGTGTCATCACATTGTACTAATGAATAATAATGCTTTCAGTATAACATAATTAATCACATGTTGTGCAACGAAAAATTGGAAGTAAAAACTTCACTACTAAAACTTTAACTCTGATTAGGTAAAACAGCTCTAAAATCTCTATTTTCCAGGATTGGGTCTCAGAATCTAGGTGTCTCACACCATCCATCCATCCCCCCTCCCCTGCCCCTCCTCCTCCCCCCGCTTCCAGATCTGAGGTCCTAGCATTCTTTTCCTTTCAATCTGCACATATTGTTCAGCAGTGAGATTATTAGAGCTAGCAGACAAATGGAAGGAGTTCCCCCACAGAACATTCCAACAAAAAATTAGCTGAAAATTGCTCAACAAAACCGAACATTTTGGTTTTCAGCCCCCACATTTTCAGTTTTTCTGATGAAAAAATATCTATGTTTTAGCTTAACACAGACAATTTCCACTAAAATTCCATCCAAAACCAGCTAAAAGAGAAAAATTTGGGCCATCCCTAGAGATCGAGCACATGAACAGATATTACCTGGAAAGCTGGTTCATGAAGTGTGAGTATGTCTATACCCCTGCTACACTCAGCAGCTTGGAGTTACTGAACTTGCAGAAGTGAGAGCACATCAGACCTTTAGCCAAAGGAAGCAACTTGTTAGATCAGCAGCACAACCCATGCTTGGATACCTAGATAAATGTTGCATATCTGCAGCACCCTAGGTACTCCCAACACTTACATAAAAACACACAGGATGGTAAAAGGACATTGCTAACTCAATCACTCAAAAGTTAAAAAATGCCAGAATTAAGGCTATTCATACAAATATAATTCTTCTCTCTCAGGAGTATGCTTCATAATAGTGTTTAATTATATGTTCCAAAAATAAACAAAAATAATTAGTCTGAAACACAAACTCTGCATGCAAAATTTAAGCTGTAATGGTTAAAGTTTAGCACTAATGCAAGGAACTGAAAATCGGGTTTCATAATGGAAGTGTCGGGCAACCTTAAGTATAGGCAGCTCAATCATCTCTGTCTACACTAGACATTCCACCCCTATGAAAAGTATAGGGAACACCTAGGAATACTAGCAACTGTTACAAACTCTGGGGTAATGTTATTCAAATATCTAAGGCATTTTGAATGGTTTTAAAAAGGAAACACTGTACATAAATACTACATAATAAAAATTATAACCTTAAGCTTCATCCAAGTGGCATCTGATATCAAAACAAATTGAATAGGTTAAGATCCAGTTACTAGAATACAAGTTCTCCACAAATTGAGAGTCATTTCAAACACATTACACACAAGATTCATCAAGGCAACACCCCTTTTCTTGAAATGTCCATAGAATGCACTGCCGAGAAGACCATCTGCTGTTGCCAAATATTATTTTATTTAACTTTGATTTACTCTTCTTCATATCTGTGGCAATTTGTGTGCACACCCTGAACAAAGTGAGTAATGTGGTGGCTATGGTTTTGCATTAGTACGAGTGGATCTTGCAAACTCAAAGGCTAAAGCTGTTGAGTTTGCAATTAACTGTGACTATAGGGTTTAGTGTTTGCATGGAAGCAAAGTGCTCAAGAATTTATGACTTGCAATTTGTATGCATAGTGGAACAACTCCAATGTTTGCAGAGTGCTATAAAACAAGAATCAGAGGGAATTACCAAGTGTTTTATATATAATTAGCTTTAATCATTTGAAGAAGAGGAAAGAAAAAGATGTCCTTTTACCAATGTGAGTTAAATATTAAATACATCTGATGCAGTTTTGGAAAAAGCCAAACAATTCAAAGTTGTAGATCTCTGAGCATATACATGAAGAGGAAAATACAATATTCTCCACAAAACCATTATCGATCTGAATGCTGATTTATTTAAGTGGTATTGTTGGTGTTTCTCTACAAACAGAATTAGAGGTACGGTGAAGATTCATAACTGCAGTGTTAAGAGATTACACACAGAGGAACTTCAGAAAGAATAATTTAATCTTCTTACTATATATTTTAGAAATGCATGTCTGTCTGTCCATCCGTGAGTCTGTTTGTTCAAGAACTCCTCCTAAACTGTAAGAGCTAGGGCCACCAAGTTTCGTATGCAGCTTCCTCTTATCACAAATTAAAGGTCAGGGTTTGGTTGTGCCAGCATAATGGGATGTGTATGGAGTTCAATTGTTTCTCATAACATTGAAAGGAAAGAGTCTGACAGGCGAGCTATACTGCAGAATGACCACAGGAGAGGGGGCAGCCAGGGCCCAGAGATGGGGACTGGGACAGCTATAACTTCATTGGGCCAGCAGGGACGTGCTGGAGAAAGAGACAGCTATCTACTAAATATTTCAGAGAGTTTGTCTGTTTGTGTTTCTCTTTTTCTGCATGTCTGTCTGCCTCAGTTGGGGGATGTCATGACGAGCACCCAGTGACTAAGGGATTAATTTAGGTACCTAGCAAAGATGTCAGCCATGGGGATTAGGGCAGTCAGTCTGGTCCTGAGAAGAGATGGAGGGCTGGGTGGCAGCGGGTGGCTGGCTCGTACCGTGCCAGGTGCAGGGTCTGCTGGCTGGGTGCTGGCAGGCTTGCAACTGGCACGAGCTGATAAAGATCATATAACGGCTATCATTAATGATGCATACATAGTTGTAAAGATATAGCATATAAATTCAGAGGAGGATAGATAACAAGCAAATGAATTACAAACAGAAGATTATGATTGAACAAACCTAGTTTTTTTGAATATGTATGTTAGGCTAGGAACAGAAATACCTTAAAAGAGCATTTCCTTTTCTCAACTTCTCATCTTCTCTTGGTGATATGTTATAAAAATATTTTGTGGTTATTCACACCACTAAGGGGAAAAAGGCTAGTCATGCACTAGCTCCCCAAATGCCTCTGTCCTGAGATAAATTTAGCACTCATCTCTTTGAGAAGTTCAAAAGCCTTTGTTTGGCACAAAATAGTTTTGTTCAGCATACCTTATGATTTGTAAGTGTGCCAGTTGCATGTAGATGCTTTCAAACTGCTACCGCACTTCAGAAAACCTTTTTATGATCAATATTTAATGTATCTGGACTCTTTTGGTTGCATATGTGACTTAGTACTCTACCACACCAGAGTGATTTTATTTTTAAAAATACAAATAAATATTTCACATTAATTTTCTTCATAACTGATTTCTTGGTCATGTACTTCATAATAAACCCCCAAATAAAATCCAAAGCAAAAAAATTCACACACAAGGAAAATAAGATGATAGTAGTTAGTTACTAATGCAACATTTTATTGCTACAGCTGTGATTCTGTACTAGAGCTACTTTAGTAAAATCTCCATGCTGATTCAATCTGTAAGCAAACAAGGAATGTTTAGAAATCTGTTTCTAAGATTACATTTGAAGCAGTGCCACTAAATCAAGCCAAACAGTTAAAATTCTATAGTGCCATTAAAACACAAGCAAAGTAGCTAAAAAAATATCATGAAATTATCACATCCTCCCACATGTTGGAAAGTGTGTGGGAGGAACCTATTTAGAGATTATTCTGGAAAACCAAAACAAATAGAAAAACCTAAACAAACCCAACCCTGATGACAGCCATCCAGCACAAAAAAATGTGGAATCAGATCATGGGCAGTCAGTGATGGTAGGTCCGCCCCTTCTGCTGGGGCCCTGCCCTCTATGGGAGCCAAGCTGTCTCCTGCCCCCTTACCACGGGGAGGAGGCACGGTGAGCTGCACACAGCTCCCCACCACCACCAGGGGCAGGGAAGAAGGGTGGGCAGGCATGTGCCCCCTCCCACCCCCCAGCCTCCCTGGCCCCTGAGCACAGGGAGGGAAGCAGGGTGCGAGGGTGGACACATGCTTCCTTCAACCTCCAGAGGAACACTCCACTCCCAGAATGCCTACAGTAGGTGTTCTGGTGGCGGAGTGTCAGTGAGGCTAGGCTGGCAGTTTGGGATGCAATGCTTTCCCCTGACTATAGTACCAGATGCCCATGAATCAATTTAAAAATGCCACAAAACACCAGACACCAGCACCCACTGTAAGGAAGATCCATGGCACTCTATCATCGTCCTATAAAGGACACCTCTAAATGGAGCAGAATTATCTGTGCCCTTCAAAGGACTTAACTTCTGTCCTACCACAGAAACCAGTGCTGTACTAACATGTTTAGAACTAAAATTTATTTTGCAAAATCTGCAATAAAGATGACACCTCCTCCAAACACCATGTCCCCACTGACAGTCATAAGAAAAAAAGACTGACTGGACTCGCCCTCGGTGGATGAAATCACATCTTGATTGCTTCAGGGAGGGAGGGGGGAAAACAGTTGTGAAATCCTTACCAAATATCACATCAGCAACAATCATACCACTGTGGAGAGGCTAGTTATACACCCCCTGAAATCCACAACCAGATAACAACCAAGCCAGCAGACATGATAGCCCTCGACTGTGATGACTGTCAACAAAGCCAATGAACAACTGAAACCACCTACTATAAACAACTTAGAGAAGACCCCAAACCACAGTTCACACAGGAATCTAAGGAGGTCATCAAATCCTTCCCCAAGCAATTCCTAAAAGAATCCTAAACTTATGTCCACTAAGCCCCCTCCAGGAACTACTATAAAGAATCATAAAACTGAAAGGAACATTGAGAAGTCATCAAGCCCAGGGCCCTGTATTCATGGCAGGATCGAGCATCATCTAGATCATCCCTGACAGGTGCTTTTGTCTAACCTGCTCTAAAAACCTCCAATGATAGAGATTCTACAGCTTCCCTAGTCAATGTATTACAGTGCTTAACCAGGCTGGGGGGGGAGGGTCTCTGTCACAGGGAGGACATACTAAGCAGCTGGCTACTTCTGCCAGCAGACAGTGCTTCACCCCTGCTCCTAACCTATCCACCATCGTGCTGAAGAACTATTATGCTGCTCCAGCACTGAGAGATGAGGAATCACACCCCTAAGGTGGAGAAGAAGAAGCCATGTACCCCCAAGTCTGGGAGGTCTTCAGCCGTCACTTCCAAGAGCTGTGTGGAACTATGATTACTGGGACTTGTGACTTTGTTTTGGGAATAAGCAGGGTGATCACTCTATAGGAGTTTGCTGAGAACAACAGAAGAGGGCATTGGAGGTATTTGTTGGGTAAAGTTTACTGGCACTGAAGATGAATGGGAGCTCTTAAAACCTACTGTTGATCTAGAATTCTGATGAGGATTCCTGAACTCTGAGGAAGGTTACACAGCTTGGAGTATACCCTTCCGTATTGTGATACCACTATGATTCCTCATGTTGGATGTAGCCCTGTTTTTCTTCTCCCTCTGTGTCCATCCACTGTTTTTCTTCATCCTTCTATAAATACAAACTTTAATTTCCTATATTCATTGTACCATTTTCAGAAAGCCATTGCTCCATATCTGCAGTATTAGTCCTCAATCTCACAGGAAATCTGCTCAACAACTCCCAAAGATGGGTATGGGATCTTAAATTCATGGTTCTGCTACACAATAAAACCCATAAACTAAACAAAGACATTAGCTTTATGGCTTATTACAACAATTTGTAACCTACTAACTGTCCGTTGTCCTATAATTGCAGAGGTTTTAATTGCCAATTTCATTGTAAGTGGTTTCTTACAACATGTATTAACTCACAATGCTTAACAATCCTTCCCACCTTACACTTAGATTTGATTTCCTTATATAGAACTGAAAAGGAGCTCTGAAGTTTCATAGCTTGTCTCTTCCTCTAAGAATATGTTTACACTGTCCACGTAATAGTGTTGTGACTATGTGCACTGTAGTCACTCTTAATCGCTGGAATGAGCACTCTTTCAGCCTTGGTCTACACTTGGAAGTTATTTCAAAATAACCTCCCTGACTTTGAAATAATAAGCAAAGTGTCCACGTTACCAAGACTGTTATTTCAAAATAACGGGCTGGTTATTTTGAAATCTGTACTTCTGCTTTTCTCAGAGAATAACGCTTATATGGAAATAGTGTTGGTGTGGATGCTCTGCTGCTGCTATTTCAAAATAACTACTCCAGGGTATGTCTACACTACTCCCCTAGTTCGAACTAGGGGGGTAATGTAGTCATTCGGAGTTGCAAATGAAGCCCGGGATTTGAATTTCCCGGGCTTCATTTGCATGATGCCGGCCGGCGCCATTTTTAAATGCCGGCTAGTTCGGACCCCGTGCTGCGCGGGTACACACGGCACGAACTAGCTAGTTCAGATTAGGCTTCCTATTCCAAATGAGCTAGTCCATGCTGCGTGTAGCCGCGCGGCACGGGGTCCGAACTAGCCGGCATTTAAAAATGGCGCCGGCCGGCTTTATGCAAATGAAGCCCGGGAAATTCAAATCCCGGGCTTCATTTGCAACTCTGAATGACTACATTACCCCCTAGTTCGAACTAGGGGGGTAGTGTAGACATACCCCCACAGAGTAAATCAAGTAAATACTCTCCAGTGCTTCCTGGGGCTCTAGGCTGAGGTAGCGCGTCCACAACAACAGAGCCTGTCTTCGACTAATTTCAAGGCTCCCCTGTAGTTTTGATTTTGACACACTATTTTGAATTTGTTATTTTGGAAGTTGTTATTTCTAATGTAGCTGGAATACTTGGAAGATCCATGACTTCATCGGTGCTGATAGTCTTGCAACCAATGAAGATCACAACTTTTTCACACTGTCCTATCTTGCGTGGTTCTCGTCCATATCTTTCTGTGAATCCTCCATAAAGGATCCACCCAACATGCTGGAGGCCTTTCTCTTGTTCTTTTTACATCTTGTGGATACCAATGGGCTGCGTCTAGACTGGCAAGTTTTTTCACAAAAGCAGCTGCTTTTGTGGAAAAACTTGCCAGCTGTCTACACTGGCCACTTGAATTACCGCAAGAACACTGACGCTCTCATGTAAGATTGTCAGGGTTCTTGCGGAAATACTATGCTGCTCCCGTTCAGTGCCTGTGCCAGCTGCAAACCTACCAGCCCAGAGCCAGAAGTCACTGCCCTTGACCCAGTGGCCCCAAAACATGAGCCAGGAAGCCACTGGCAGCCAGCCCTCCACCACTCCCCAGAGCAGTCTGCTAGCTCCCAGGAGTCTACCAGGGCCCAGAGAAGGTGGGCACCTTCCTGGTCCAAGGTGGCGATCATGGACCTTATTCAGGTTTGGGGGGAATGCCCTCAATGTCCATGATCTTCACACTAGATGGAGGAATGTGGCCATCTATGGCAGGATAGCTGCCAGCCTGGCCACCAAAGGCCACATGCGAACCCAGGAGTAGATTCACATGAAAATCAAGTTGGTCCGGTGAGACCCCCAACCCTGAGCCGTGAATTTCCCTCCTTCTTCTTCACCTTGCTTCCCCCTTCCAGCTCCCTCCTCCCAGGTTTCCCCCTCCCCTCTCCCATCCTTTTTTTTCCCTCTCTCCTGCCTCCTTTCCCCAGTATCACCAGAGTTTCATCTGCCCTCCCCCTTCAGTTTTGTTAAATAAAGTGTATTTGAAAATACACTCATGAAAATACGTGTATTTTATTTGACATCAGGAAGGGAGATTAGGGAAGGGTAAGTGGAAGGACATGAGGGAGGAATAAGGCATAAGCCCCCAGTGGGGCAGACCAGGGAGGCTCTTAGAGCTCCTCAGGGTGGAAGCTCTCCCACAGGGCCTCCTGGATACTGACAGCCCCCCGATGGACCTCCCAGATGACAGCCTGCAGAAAGCGCAGCCAGGCTCACAGCAACGCGTTCAAGAGAAGCACACGAGTGCCCAGGGGCAGCTCTGGCTCCATGTTTCAGAATGCTGTGGTGTCCCAAGTGAGGGCAACCAGAGCACGCAGAGACAAAATGCTTTGCTGTCCCTCAGGGTATGTCTACACTACCCCGCTAGTTCGAACTTCACGAGGAGTAACGCTAGTTCGAACTAGGAAGCCTAGTTCGAACTACCTAGTTCATGCCCCGTGTAGCCTCGCTGCATGGGGTTCGAACCAGCGGGGTTTTAAAAATGGCGGCTCCCCGCTTATGCAAATGAAGCCCGGGAAATTCAAATCCGAACTAGGAGGGTAGTGTAGACAAGTTCGAACTAGGAGGGTAGTGTAGACATACCCTCATTGAGGTAGGCAAGCTAGCAGGGAAACCTGAGAACCAGCTGTCCGGAGGGGTCCCTTTAAGCACAGGCCTCAGATAGCCTCAGGCAGCAGCCATACAAAATAACTCCTGACCAGATGCCCTGCCGGACCTGGTTTTGGCCAGCCTTCAATGTGATTCAGCATCCACTCAGTGTGGACGCACTATTTTGAAATAGCAAAATGCTTTTCTGAAATGCATTTTGTGTGTAGGCATGTTATTTCAAAATAACTAATTTCAAATTAACTATTTCAAAATTAGATATTTCGAAATAATGCTGTAGTGTAGACATACCCTCAGTCTCCCTACATGGCCAGCCCATCTCTTTTTTTCTGATCATACATAACTTGGATGATATCATTGGCACTGCTTCTTGCACTCAAATTGTTAACAGTAACATGCTGAAGCCTACTTACACCCACCATCTGTCTTTCCATTGCTCTTTGGGTAGGTTGCAGCTTTAATTCTTCTGTAAGCATCATGTTCCAGGTTTCACAGCCATACATCCCTTACTGGAAGGACACTGATATTAGAGATGGGCTTTCACATTGGTAGAAAGTTTGGCATCAACAAAAACACTGCACAGACTCCCAAAGGCAATCCAACCCAACCTCCTCCTCCTGCTCAACTCCAGGCCCAACTCATTGTCCATCTGTAACACTTGTCCAAGATACACAGATTGATCCACTAACTCAATGGACTGTCCATCCGGCTGCATAATGTTCTCCAGTGTGGATAGAGCTACTAGCTTTCACGTTCTTACCGATGTAATTGAGGAGGGTTTGCAATGTTTTGGGTTTTGATGTAATTAGTATGATGTCATCTGCGAAAAGGAACATCTGAAGACCCTCACCATCAATCAGAAATCCAGCTTTCACTTTGATCTTCCACAGGACGTTTTCCAGAATGCTGGCAAACAACTTCGGAGAACAAATGTCCCCTGCTTTACTCCTCACTTAACTTCAATAATCAAGGGATCATCAAAAAGCGTGATTTCCATAATTGCGTCCATCATTGAATCTTGTATGATTCTAACATACACAGGGGAGACACCCAGCAAAAGGAGAGCACTGAAAGCTTCATTTTGTTCCACCGACTCAAAGGCTTTTTTTAAAGTCAATGAACAAAAAGCATAGTGGGATCTTGTACACCTTTCACCCATCTGTGTGACCACAAAAATATGGTCCACTCTGGAAAAACCTCTACGAAAGCCTGCCTGTTCCCTTCTCAGGTTTTCTTCAAGAATACCCTTACTACAGCATAGATCATTCTGATAAAGATGAGAAAGAATGCAAATGAGTTGGTAGTAGTGAATGTCTTCTCAATATGCCTTTTTTCAGCAGAACAGTTCACAATTACTTCCAGTCTTTTGGAATTCTCTCCTCTTTCAAATATCTTGAGAATCTCTCACTAAGTGCTTTTAAGAGTGTATCACCTCCTGCACAAAGTTCTTCTACGTGTACTTTGTCTAAACCTGTCTCTCTTCCCAGCTTCATCTACTGAAGGGCTGCTGCACTTCTCCACATAGCATATCAGGTTTGGGAATTACGGAGCCCAGGTACAATGACTCTGCTGCTGTTGCTGATGAAAATAGTTCACTATAAAAGCGCCAGCAAATTTGCCCCATTTCAAGTCTGTTAGTTGTTTTTCTATCTTCTTCATCAACAAATGTGCTTGGAAGAGTTTGGCTTAGCTGGATTTTACACTGAGCTCTTCACAAACTCATTTTCTCCAACTGCCTTTTGCTGTTTTGCAAGGTGATACTGCTCATAATCTATCATCTTTTCTCCTCAATGTTTTGCAGACGAGTTTATACTCCAGGCTGGTATCTCCCTGGGCTGCCATCTCTCTCCACTTAGCAAGAAGAACAAGCATTTGCTGGGTAAGACTGTTTCTGGACTTCTTAGGTTTCTTCACAGTGGCAGCAGTTTTACATTTATCAGCGTGATAGTAGTCAGAATCAATAGCTTTGGTTTCATCCATTTCCCATGACTCAGAGTTGACAGCATACTTAAATAGCAGAACTGTTGTACTCTTATGCAGTGCCTAACTTGCGCCTTTATCCTTTCATCCCATATGATGATTATTTTGACTCTTTTTTGCTATAACCAGTCTATGATCTGACTGTGTACAGATGGCCAATTCCTAAATGATTGTTATATCTGTAACCAGTTGCCTCTTGTCCATCAGGACATAATTGATTTAATTTCTTATTATATCATTTATTATTACATCATTAGGTGCTCCCCAAGGCCATTGCCTTCCAACCCTCTTCTTGAAGAAGTAGTTTATGATACAGAGATGTGAGGCTTCTGTGTGGTCAGCTAGCCCTTGATCTCTTTCATTTCTCATACTTGAGCCATATTGTCCGATGTAATTTTCTTGATCTTCCCCTATACCTACCTTAGCACTGAAGTCATCAAGCTCCATCGTGTATGATGTTCATCTGAAGAATCCTATCAAGTTCTTCATAGAACCTTTCCACTTCTTCATCTTCCACAGTGGATGTTGGTGCATAGGCTACAATTATTTTCATGGTGGCCTGTTTGCCTGCACTCATTGTGACCACTCTGAAATGAGATGATAAAATTATCCAACTCCCATGTCTTTTCCTTCTGCTGCTCCCAGAAGAATTTGTGATATATCCTTCCATTTTGCCACAACTTCCTTTTTTCCCCCTGGTTTCAGTTATGGCAAGAAGGTGAATGTGAATAGGATGCAATTCTTCCAGAAATGTATCAACTTGTTCATCACTTAAGGGATCACACATTAAGTGTGCCAACATATAAATGAATACAAATGGACGGTCTTAATACAATGAGACTCTTGGCGTCCTCTGCCCCCATATCCACCAATCTACCATCATCATTATCACTGCAGAAGTGAGGAGGAACTGCACAGGACTGAAGGCCCTGCTGTATTATCATAGTGTTAATAGATGTTGTGACCAAATCATCACCTGGTAACTAACCCCTCTGTACTTTTCTAGGCTGGTCCTTGGATGGTGGACACAGAGCCTGCCGTAAGGGCCATACTTGAAACTTCTCCAGCTTGGTAGAACCTGCTAGAGCTTATGCTCCAGTGGCATAGCCTTTGAGAGCCCACGGTCACCTCCACACCATGATGAGGCAATGGAATAGGATTTTGTGGAGGTCGAATTTAGGAAATTATGTTAAAATAACTAGTGTTGACATGCCCCCAGTGATTTAAAAAAGCTCACCCTGAATGAGCAATGGTAGCTTAATTGGTGGAAACCCAGACCAGTAAAAGATATCTTACTCACTTTGTCTCTCTCAAAAATTCTCACCTCAATCTTATTTTACATTCCACTGATAAGGAAGAGGAGGCAATCGAACCAAATGTTGAACCTGGTAGAGAATGGAATTGGCACTTACTGCCATAGTAATTGGCTGCATTGAAAGACAGAGAGAGATGAAGCTATGACAGTGACTGCACCTTTCAGAGTAAGATAATTTCAGAGTAATTTCAGAGTAAGATAACACTTCAGATAGTTGCACAGGCATCTCCAAGGGAAGCATTTTTTGTAGCAATAATAATATTGAGCCTTTCTGTGATTTATGTCCTTAAGAAAAGGAGAGGGTGCAACAAGCACTAGTGATCTGAGTCAAAGAAAAGTAAATTCCTAATAAAAGGAAAGCACGATACAAATACAACATCATCAGAAACTTACAAGTCCCACTTCAACAAAAAAGTAACCACATGGACAGAAAGAAGGGCCACTAGAGATATAATTCTAGGAGATACTGAGATATGGGTTCCTCAAATTGGGGAACAAAAATTTAAGTTTAGTGCAAGGGGGGAAATAACTGTTTTGTGTTCTGTATCAGATTTATATCTATTCTGTATCAATTCCCTATGAAATCTGTGCTATCTAACTTTATAACTGACCAATGAACCCTATCAAATGCTCAAAGGACTAAGATAAACTATCTATCTTAAGTACTTTCCATATTTTAGTCCTTTCGTCTTCATGGAAGACAACAGAACACAATTATGAGTCTCTGGCAGTATATAATTGTTGGGAAGAGCTCAACTGCTATTGGCACAGTCCCCAACAGCTAATCATTAACTGCACTTGCTGTGATCCATCTGCAAACATACATCAAAAGCCTTCCTACAGAATGGCTTCCATGAGGGAATTCAGTTATTTCCAAGCCAAGGCTGTGCAGCTTTTTTAATATCCCATGGCAGACACATGCTTAAATGGTTGGTGCTGTCAATAGCTCACAGTTGTCTGAAGCTGTTCTTTTATTGCATATGCCTTTCAGTGTTTATCTGATGCTTTCCTTTTGAATTGCTGCCAAAATCATTCATTGGCAGTATGTAACAATCCAATAATATGATAGCAACAGTGAGCCAAACTGGAGATTCGGTTTGAAGATTTGTAGAAAGCAAGCACATCTTCTTTGCAATGTATAATATTTCATTTTCTAGATTTTAGTGCCAATTCATCGTTAGGGAAAAGTAGTTTAAAGTACAACTGTTGAAAATGCCTAGAAATTCATCAGTGCTGTCAAGTCTTATACTAACCTCATCTCATGTTTACTCCCACTCGCTGCTACCCAAACCTTGTTAACATATACATACATATCAGATACCAGAAGGTAAAGTTAAACATAAGAATCTCCCACACAGATGCATACACCTGAGGGAAATGAAATTTTAAGACAGTCTTCCAATTTACAGGCCTTCCATTCAAAAATAGTAAAAGACGTGACATTCAAAACTAGCGCTGAAGATTTAGTTTTGTAGATCTCGAAATGTCTCTGGAGTCAGTTATCACAGCCATCCCTTCCCCTCTGGCTCAGAAAAGTGTGCACTGATTTCCTACATCACCAGGGTCATGGATTACAGTAGGGGGAATTAGCAGAGTAAACATGGAGTCCTGGCCTTCGTAACAGGGCTCACTTCCATGGACAAATAGCCCTGAGCCCTTAGCAGGCTGTCCCTCATGCAGCCCCTCGGGCAGGGGGCAGTTCATCTCACAGCCCCACAGGAAGCACCAGTAGGTGCTGGCCACTTTGCCTGTGGTGGGGAGATATAAGGTTGCAGTGGTAGGGAAAAGCAGGCCAACCTGATTCCACTGTGTTCCAGCCCAGCCTAATAATGGCAAGTTGTCCCTCCACCTGGTCAGCGGAGATCCTCCCACAACATGCTGACCAGCTGTTAAGCCACACCACCACCAATTAAATACCCATGACTCTTTCCTATCTGAGTTTCAGATCAGGTTTGTCTGGGTATTCGGTCACTGGGAGTCCTACCAGCTCCAGCTCCTCAGGTTCATCTGGGTATCTGGCTGACAGCAGTCCTGGCAGGTCCAACTCCTCCTTGGCTATGGACCTTTCCAGGTCCAGGGCACTGCCTGGCTCGGTATAAGGTTGGCAAGACACAGAGAGCAGGGCCCATCTGTCTGCTTCTGTGGATCAGCCCCAAGTGAGTTAGGGTCCCTGCTTTTTGTTCTTCCTGTCCCACTCCTCAACTTCTGGTGGGAGGGCCAGGCCCAGGTGGACTCTGCCCATGCTGGCCACAGAGAGTGGTTATACCCCTTCTGGCTCAAAATGAGGCCAGACCATCTCTCTACCGTTTCCTTTGGCATTCCTAAAGAATGAGGGTGGAAAGCAGCTTCTCATATAGCTGCTCATTAAACCAAATTGTAGTAAAACTCAACTTACTCTTTGACAATGCTACTAAAGATGTTTTCTTGTGCTGAATAGTTATTTGCTTCAAAATTGTTTTCAGAAGACAATATAAATTAAAGAGTGGCAAAATGCAGTTTAAAAGAATACATAATCCTGATCTTAGCAAATTATTTCATGATCAATTCTGATGCTCTTTGCCACCATGGTTTCTCCTTTAGATTCTCCATGCCAGAACTTCCTAAATAGACGTAGATGCCCAAATGCTGAATTGATTTATCAGCAGATTAAATAAACTAGTTAGCAAAGTACAACTCTCAGCTACTCATTTTTCATCTGTTGATAACAACTGATTGCTGCAAGGCAAATCCAATAATAATTAATCTAGATGGCCTGCCATCTTTCCTTTGCATAATATTTAACAATGACCTCTACTCACAAATTTATTCTGTAATTAGATTCTTTTACATGACTCAGGTTACTCCCAGGTTCATCATTGTACTGTATCATCTTCTAAATGTTAATTTTTGTATTAAGAGTCATATCCCTGATCACAGTATATTCATGTACCACATCAAGTGATACTTCTCTGAAGGACAGAACAGCTCCTTGAAAAGCTTTATTTCCTGTCTAAACATGTGTCATTTCAAAAGAGTAGCTCAAATTATTTTACTAAGTCACAAACATGAAGAATAAGAAGGTATGCATCTCATTGTGTGCTGCCCTGGTATACAAATGTTTTCTTTATGTAATCAAAGGTCACTCACTTTAAATATAATCTCATTGCTATATGGGGTAAGAAGCTTCAGGAAAAAAGAGCCTGTATAGTCCTCTCACCTAAAACAGAGCAACAAGTATGTCTGTATGAAAACAAACATCCATGCCGCTAACATGAGTTCTGATCAGTCACTTTTAGTGACACTAATGGGTCCTCATAGAGTAATGGCTCACAAGTCTTCTGCTGTTAGTGCTACTCGCAGCAGTTTTCGACTATCTGTCATTATAGCACATGCTGTGCACCTGCATTTTGGGAGAAGTTCTATTTTTCATTACTTCTCTTTTTATGTTGTGGTGGCTTAAGTTACTGACCTTAATTAGTATTTTTCACCTTCTTTTCTCTCACTAATCTTCAGTCCAGCATAGTCCACATTAGCATTACACAAGTACTATGGCTAATAATCAAGAGACAATAACTTACCTTGACCGGAAATATCTATCTTTGTCCCAAATTAATGCCAAAGCAATTTTTTAAATTGCACCAAAGCACCATAGTGTTTTTAAAATGTAAGCTTTCATTCTACTAGATTTGGGGAGGCAGCATGAGATCGTGTGGGGAGGAAAATTCTCTCTCCAGGAGGAATTTACTAACAATAAAATGATGCATTAAATGGTTTAAATAGAAATTTTGCCTGAATAGGAACTCCAGGGTTGGGCCTATAAAAAGTGTCTGGGTCCAAGAGGCAAATCATCAAGGAGATTTAAAACAAGATATTTCACTGTGCAGTAGAACTTTGTCAAACATTTATTGTGAGCAATTTTCCTTGAAAATGCTGGCATTTTCCCATCAAATAATTATTCACAAAGAAGCTTCTATCACCCAACCCGCTCTAATGTCCAAATATCCCATTGGAAAATATTAGGATATGTATATACACACACAACTATAAACGATTAGATAGGATTTTTGAAAGAATATGCAAGTTTGTCAAGTAAGATCTTTTTGTGAATCCTATTGAGAGAAACAACTTGCATAAATGCAAGACAATTAAATATGTCCATCATTGAGATGGACTACAACTCTTAATGTCTGAGAGTGTCAATGAAGACAAGTTATGTGGAAAGCAACAATCCAGGTCCTGGCACTTTATGCCCTAAAATGATATGATCTTTGCATGTTTAACATTTCTCCATATCATTCTTGGACCAAAAGCTCTAACTCTCCCTCTATTTTGTGGGTCTGGCCCACTTAATAAAACATCTTGTTAGTCTTTAAAGTGCTGCATTGTCCTGTTTTTTGTTTCAGCTACACCAGACTAACACGGCTACATTTCTATCTCTATTCCACAAGAGATCAGAGCACTTATTCTCTGAACACTCATTGCTCTGAGCATTAAGAACCCAACATAACAGGGAGAAATTAATAAAAAAATGGACATATTCAATTGTCTTGTATTATTGGTAAGACTGGTTTGAAAATCTTGAAGGATTAGGCTGTCTCAGGATATTACTAACATTTTTTGCTTTCTGTCAGGCTCAATACCTTGCAAGAACAAGTGTGTTTGGGGTTCACTCTCACTGCCTGAAGGTCCCAAGAAGTTCATGGACAGGCTGAAGATGAAATATGTATAATATAACTCTTTTATTTTTATACTATACCCTACAAAAATACTTTAAAGGCATGGTAAGTTTTCAGAGTCATACTGCAGGAATTCACAACTGGAGAGACAGTAATAAAATTGTAAGTTATGTTAAAATATTTGAAACAATGTTCATCAGGTTTGCAGCTGCAGGCAAATGATCGGTGCCGTCTTTATAACAATTAGAATGTGCTATCCATTTATGGGGCAACAAAGTACCACTGGAGCAACTAACATGAGCAAATGCCCCATATTCTTCCTGGAGCCTGCCCCCATTTTTGGTGGTCTGTTAGTACCTTTCTATAGGAGATCATAGGTGCTTTTGAAAATTTTATATACGTCTCACTGACTTTCTTAAATGCCTAAATCATGTCTGAAATGGCATTTAAGAGCCTAAATCAGTTGTGCACTTTTGAATATGGCACCCCCTGACATGTGTGAATATTTTCCAATGGAAGAATTTACATGATTGTATGTTGAGAGAGAGAGAGAGAGAGAGAGAGAGAGAGAGAGCAAGGGTATGTCTACACTACCCTCCTAGTTCGAAGTAGGAGGGTAATGTAGGCATACCGCACTTGCAAATGAAGCCCGGGATTTGAACTTCCCGGGCTTCATTTGCATAAGCGGGGAGCCGCCATTTTTAAAACCCCGCTGGTTCGAACCCTGTGCAGCGTGGCTACACGGGGCTCGAACTAGGTAGTTCGGACTAGGCTTCCTATTCCGAACTACCGGTACACCTCGTGGGAATGTTACATGTATCCCACTTTACTCCAGTGGCATCCAAGCTACTTGTTCCAACTGGAAATAGAGACAGTGTCAAGTACAGAATGACTACACAGTATAAACGTATCTAATTTGCTCATTTTACATATGCATTAGACTACTCTGCAATATTTTTCAACTTAGGTTAGAATTTTTAAAAAGTACTGATTTTCCACAGGACCCCAGTCATGCAGGGTATGTCTAGACTACATGCCTCTGTCAGCGGAGGCATGTAAAATAGTTTACCCAACATAGTCAATGAAGCCGGAATTTAAATATCCCCGGTTTCATTAAAATAAAAATGGCCACCGCGCTGTACCGGCTCAGCCAATTGTTGGCACAGAGCGGCAGTCAAGACGCAGATAGGTCGACAGGGGAAGCCTTTGTCGACCGCTCCTGTAAACCTCGTTTCATGAGGCATAAGGGAGCAGTCGACAAAGGCTTCCCCTGTCGACCAATCTGCGTCTTGACTGCTGCTCTGTGCCAACAATCGGCTGAGCCAGCACAGCGCAGTGCCCATTTTTATTTTAATGAAACCAGGGATTTTTAAATCTTGGCTTCATTGACTATGTCGGGTAGCCTATTTTACATGACTCCACCGACAGAGGCATGTAGTCTAGACATAGACGCAAATACTTATGTACATGAATAACTTTATGCATGTAAGTTCATTATGGAGGAGTTTGGGTAAAGTAACTCATGGGTAAGGATTTGTAGAATTCGGGCCTAAATATTTCAAGTTACATGTTAATGAGAAACTTTCAGTGTGTAAAAAGGAAGTTCCATAATTACTGGTATGGAAACACTTGAGTAATATGCATATTAATGGTATCACATAATGAGATGTTCAGCTTTCTAGAGAACACATAAGAATGTCTTGGGCACGTGTTGTGTATTAAAATCCATTCTAATAATGTACTTGTATAAAAAAAAAAACTTTGTAATTAGAATCACAGCTGGCGGCTGGCATAAATACAAGGGAGAAATGACAAATTGAAAAAAGAAATGCTACACAATGGAAAGTAAAAATCTCTGAACCTATCAGACGAATAATAAATCTTCAGTTAATAAATGAGCCCAGTCTTTCAGTTGTCTCAGTTATGGAAACTATTATTAATGTGAGTAAAATCTTATTAAGAGGACTGTCTGTATTTTGCTATAAACTAAAACTAACTTGCGTGTTGTGAGGAAACTTCCAAAGTGTTCCATGCTCTACTTTCAGGCAGCAGCCTCCTGCTGACAGTTTTTACAAGTTGAATCCATCCACTACAGCAAAAGAGACTTCTGCTGGGCTTTTTTCACAAGGGGAGAAAAGAAATCACAAAAGCATACTCTCTTTATTTATGATTCACTCTCTTATCCCATTTGCACAATCTTCAGATCCATGGTTCAAAGCACAATGTTTGTCCCCACTACTTTGAGCACTGAAGATTTTTAATATAAGTATCTTTAAAAGATTTCTTCCTATTAGCTGCAAAATATTTTGATCCAAATTCAGTAATCTTCAACAAACTCTCCCCAAACTCACCATTTCATATTATGACCATTTAGGAAGTATAATCACTTTTCCACTTCCGCAAAGACTTCACTCCAGTGCAAGCATTGAAGTAACCGTCTGTACAATACGGACAGTTTTAATACATAACAGCCTGTAGGTAATGATTTCTTTGTATAGATTTCTTTTCTTTTAATAGTACTACTAAGGGGCTATGCCAAGGCTGCTGCAGTGGCACGGGAACCCCGCCCCCATCTCTCTCCCCGACTGCTGGGATGGGGGGACAGACTGAGGCCGTGGTGCACCAGCCCTGGCTCTCTCCCACTGGCCGCTGGGGGAGCAGAGGGAAGGAGACAGGCCGAGGCTTACTCTTCCCAAGCACCGGGGAGGAAGGGAGGACACAAGCAGAGTGATATGATGATGTCACTCTGTTGTCCCACAGGAAAAAAACTTATATATATAGCGAGAGAGAGATTTTATTAAATATTAAGTTCAAATTTCACTGCTTTACTTTTATGATTAAAAGATTAAATGTTAATTGTTTTCATTGCAAGACTAAGAGAAACCATTATCATGATTTAAATTGTATAATCAGCACATGCACTCAGTCCTACAATACAGTCTGAATCATTCCCTATACTGATTACTTAATTTCCAAAATAAAGCCAGGGGATTCCTATTGGAGTGATAACACTTTAGAGACATTATGAAAACTTCACCTCAAGGAAACTCTCTTATTAACAATGAAGAAAACTTTACTATTTTGTTGCAAATAGAATGTAATTACTGAATGAGATTATCAGTAAGGGTACGTCTACACAGCAACATTATTTCGAAATAACTAGCGTTATTTCGAAATAACTTAGTCCGTATCTACAGAGCAGGCAGTTATTTTGAAATAATGTTGAAATACTGTCAAGCTGGAGGACTTCTTACTAGGACTCCTGTAACCCTAATTGTAAAAGTAGTAAGGGAAAAGTGCTCTATTTCAAAATAAGTGCTGCGTACACTCCCAGTTTCAAAATAAGCTACGCAACTGACATAGCATAATTTGTGTAGCTTAGTTCGAGTTAAGCCCTGATGTGTAGATGCACCCTAGGAAATAAGTTACAGCTGTATGTTAGTTTAAATATGTTTTGAATCTATGTACTGCAATATATGACTCAACACCAGAGATGAAAAGGCTACCTCTTCACCACCTTCCAAACTCCTGAAGGTAAATAATACGTTGATAAAACCCTCAACAGGAGATGATATTCCTTCACTATCGGAAGCAGCCTGCCAAATTTATTGTCATGAAAAATGTCACAAATTGTAAAATCTGGTGTCCCCCTATGAAATCTGGGGGTTTTGTGTGTGTGTGCTTTTACCAAATGCAGACTTCACAGACAGGACCAGTGTTTCTCAAATTGGGGATCCTGACCAATGTTCCCTCTAATTTTTTTCCATCCATGTGCAGAATAAATTTTGTTACATGCACTGAGGCATGGGAAGATGTGTACCACCATTATAAACACGTTTCTGTCTGTGGGTACTTTGCTAATCAGTTGGGTGACATTTGACTCTGTCTTGGATGGCCGCCCAAGCACTCAGTTTACAGAGAATGCTGGACCTGACCCAAAAAGGAATTGTAGGGGAGTCATGATACTACCACCCTTGCTTCTGCACTGCCTTCAGAGCTGGGTGGCCAAAGTTTGGCAGTTTATGACCAGGTGCAGTATTCCCTGTAAGCTGAGCTCTTGGGCAGCCACTCAGAAGAGATTCAAAGGCTGAGCACCCACACAGGGCAGCACATCTGCACATGCTTTGGTGCACATAACATTAATTCCTCACATAGAATCATAAGAATACTAGAACAAAAAGGGACCTCAAGAGGTCAACAAGTCCAGTCCCCTGCCCTCATGACAGGACAAAGCAATATCTAGATTATCCCTGAGAGATGTCTATCTAGCCCAGGGGTGGGCAAAAGTCTTTCAGAGGGCCAGATCCGGCCCGCACAAGGCTTTGATCTGGCCCACGAGACAGTTCCAGGCCCAACCCCCTAGCACGTTGCCTGAGAGTCAGAGACATGTGAGCCCTTTGAACTGCTTCTATATAGCAGCCTCAGCTAGACAAAGCTGTATGGACTTGGGAAGATTATGGTCAAGGTGCTGGACAGCTCTGATGTATCAGTACACACCCAGCCCTACCTTTTTATGCTTTGTAAATGTGCATAATTGACTTGAAAGTGTTTTATTAGCCCATTCCCACAAAACATACAAAAAAATCCTGAGAAGTTAAAGACACAAATGTAAGATAACAGTAAGCAGATAAGCTTCCAGAAGTCTTATTTTTGTAACCACTACAGCCATCAAGTTATGTTAGACTGTAAGTACACTGTTCATTTTCATTTTGGGTAAAAGGAAAAGAGAAGCGCCAGATCATAGATTTTTGCTTCTTCAGTATTCCTAAGTCTGCCGTACTTCTCTATTATAACCAATCTACTTTACTGGTCCTCATACCACTTGGCTGGTTTTCTTTGTCAGCATTTAATTTAACTCTCGGTCACTAAAGTGAAATAAATGCTTCCATGTGCCATATCCTATGGTTGCAGCAATAAGAAATGAAATAAAATCCTTCTATCAAACAGGAGATACTGAACATTACATCACAGTAAATCTGACAATCAGGCATTACAATCCTTCTCAACAACAATTCACTTATTGCTTGCACTTAGTAAATAATAGCCCCATTACTGGTCCCTAGAGATTAGTAAGCAAGCTAAATTCCTGGTAAGTACCCCCTTTGCCCAAAAAAGAAACCCCTTCTGCAATTTTGTTTATGCAGTCATGGCTACAATTTCCAGTGAATATTTGCATGTACAGTACTTTGCTGAGATTAGGGCTCAAGTGCAGATCCAAACCTTGGTTGAAAATGGGATGGAATGGAGAGATTTTTCTGGATCCCATTTTGCTGCAATTATTTTGCTTGAGTAGATGCTGTAACACTGGTGGTGCCAAATATACGTGAATATTCTATAAACTATTTTTTCTTCCAATACCTAGAATTATTGTGTAATGTACCAGATTTGCTCCTTGAAATGCAATACTAATTTATGAGAACATATCTGTAATCAATTGAAAATATTAGAGACCCAGTGTAACTTGCTGACCTGTGTAAAGGAAGGGATTTGGTGGAGTTCATATCATCTGCATATGGGATTTACCTATGTGACTAAAATGAATTTTTCTTTTTTAAAAAAAGCACAGGATAGAACTAGAGCTTTTAGGATTCTGTGTGATGCTACTACAGGAGCTAATTTAATTGAGCTTTGGTGAACATCAAATTGCAGCAGAATGTAACACAGTTGTAATCTCCCTTTCACTCCCACCCAAGCCAAAACCTGCTTCAAAACTATTTGAAGTTTCAGTAAAACTTTTTTCAATGAAAATCAAAACCATAAAGATGGGTGCCAAAAAGATGTGCAATAGTTGAATGGTTTATGACTCTATTATGATGTACTGACCCCATTTATTGCTAATAATTGCTATATAAGCCACAGCACTTATACAGTGTATCATCAGATTAGCAATAAGAAGAATGCACATGTTCTGAAGTAGTTGTCTATTGGGTTACTGAAGTAGAAAGGTCATTTTGATGCAAGTGATGTATTGCTTAAGAGTAAAATGAAGACTCCGTTTCTAATTTAATCAGCAAAATCAGCAGTGACTCTGGTTTGAAAAGGGACATTTACAACAGTGATCAAATGGAATTCTTAGATATTATTTTAAGTTTCAGTTTTAGGAGATTCTTCTTTACAAGCTTAAATAAGTATCCATCAAAAGGAGCTACTATATGTGTGGTCATCAAAAGAACAGAATGATTATCCATTTAGCAGGATGATTGGATGTTCATTAAAATGATGAACCGTCTCTCTGAGCCACAAGCCAACTAAGATAGCATTATTCAGAATACTATCTGTTCGATATTTTAATGGTTCCAAATTTCAACACTTGAATGACTCTGAGTAGAATTAATTCTAGTTGATAATGGAGAGGTACCTACTGGTCCGTAGAACTATAGTACTTGACACATGGTGAATTTTTAAGTGGTCATGAAATGTTCACATTTTACATCAAGAAATTATGCAACAGATTTTTGTAAAGGAGGCATCTGTTGTGATAGGTTTGTATAAAACTGTCAGCTATGCACAGCGCTATTTAGTAACGTTAACATGTCACAGATTAGTCACCAAGACAGGAGCAAAGTCAGGGGAACTGACAGACACACTGGGCCCCTGGGCAAGGTGTGGGGGGAGCTCTACGCTCCTAGAAGAGGCAGGGCCACAGGCAGAAGGGACAAGGCCGGGGCAACCAGCCTCCAGCACGGCCTGCAGTGCGCTGACCCTCACCTCAATGCCAGCTCTCAACACCACCCAGAGCCCCTCCCCCAAGCCTAAGCGCCTCCCCCAGTGTACTGCCTGGGGCTCTGCCACCTGTTTAAAGGGCCCAAGGCTCCAGCTGCTGCCGCTGCTGCCACAGTAACTGTAGCAGTGGCTGGGAGCCCCGGGCCCTTTTGAATCACTGGCCCCAGGGCAGTTGCCCCTTTTTTTCTTCCCCTCTTCCCTCCCCTCCCTTTGGCGGCTCTGGGCAAAATGGAGACTAGCAATAGCAACTTAATTTAAAAAAATACAAAAAAGCCAGTTTCCAGCACTCCCTAAAGATGCACAGCAGGACTGTGTTCTTCACACAGTGCCACCTAGTGGCCAACTATTATATTGCTCTTTAAACTTTCCATTATAGCATGATTTAAAACAACAAAAAATACTAGTGATGCATTTCTTGGTTAAAATACTCAAAATCAGTTACTGTGATAAATAAAATGGTTTCTGGAAGTAGTCTGTATTAATTTCTTCTCTTAGTAGGACTCTTGAAAGTAATAGCAAGCTTTTATAGGCATAATTATAATTAGTACCCCCCACATAAGCATAAGGTAAAGTAATTTGTGTCATTAGAAAATAGAGAGTAAGAACTACATAGTTTTGTCCCAGGAAAACAAATCTCCTATTTAAGAACACATATGTGTAAACAAGCAGGACAGCAGAAACTAATCCAATGCTTCTCTACCTAAAATTACCTAAAAAAAAAATAGCTAGCTGCACATATTTGATATACATAAAACATATTTGATGTTATATTTTATTTGACAATTGGTTTAAAAGTACTTTAGCTCTTCTAGAGTTGTATTTATATAATATAGCCCTGAGTAGCATACAAAATATGAGGTGATTTCACTGATTTGAAAATTTACTGCATGACAAATTATTATATGGAAATGCTTTTCAAATTTTTACTTGAAACAACTTAATTTCTATCAACTTTTAGAGTAAATATTTCCAGTTGTTTAGCACTGTAGCTCCAGTCCAGCTAAGCACATTTGCTGTAGGTGAGTAATCACCAATTCCTGCTAGATGAAGATCAGAACATTTTGCTGGTAGGCGCCCTTAATTCACTGAGCTAGATGTCATTTGTGGGTGATCCAGCAATGCAGAAGGAGTGCACAGGTGTCCTAAACCCATATTAGGTAATTAATATATAACCATGCAGTGGAGAAAAAGAAAAAACATTTAAACAAGTCAATCCTTCTTGATCATTTCTATTGTTTATTGGAGATCCATCTAGCAGAGCAGATGAAGGATTTCACTATTACCATACTACCTCTCACAAAATGTATGAAATATCAGGTCTTCTAAAAATATCCTACCCCTACTTTTAATAGAAAGGGTGTATATCAACTTGACAAGCAGCCTCTCTTTTGTACTGTTAGCAAACAATGTCTGTATATACTTCATTAACATATTTTTCTTTTCTTAGTGGCAGTCTGATCAATAATGGACCACTGCATTCTGCAGCTGCAGTATTTATGGTTGCATCCTTGTAACTAACTGTGTGCAAAGACAACTTCACAATTTTTTCTAGGATAAACAACCAAAAGATCAGCAGGAAGATGAAAGAGTGGTTATTATATTCAAACCAAATCAAGGATCAGTTCTGTATCTAAAAAAGCACAGAAAGGAGTAATATATAATACAATGAGGCACTTGGTAAATTATATATGATCTTCATTATGGAGGAAAACATTGTATATACATAATTGTATATAATTCTCTGAAGTATAATGCTTTATAGCTCATGAGTTAAAAGTAACGTCCAGCAAAACTCTACAGATTTGGGACATAAATGTCAGCAGATTTTGTCAAAATTGTCTGCATATGTCCGTTGGCCCTGCAACCATTTAGTAAAATGGCATATAAGGCTGCCATGAAAAATCAATTACACTGAAATCCTGTTTTGTGCCATTAAAAAAAACTGAAAAATTACACATGCTCTGCTGTCTGCTCCCCACCCCGATTTCTCAGTAGCATTGCAGAAAACTGAATTTCCAACTATAATTTCCCATTATTTCATTAGATCTGATCAGAATTATTTACTTACAGCTATTCAGATTACAAGTGTAGATTCTACAGTAAATGGACAATTTTTGTTAGTACAATTATAAAACTGTCCATGGCCTTTATATCAGTCAGTATATTTTGTCCTCAATATACATATTTATATTTAGTCTCATAAGCAAACAATATAATTACATTTCAGGAAGGATATTTTGTTCATAGTCATTCAGCTTCATTGTTCTCAAGTCTAACTGTAAAAGGTGGAGACAAACAGTAATCCAATTGTACATATTAATTTATAATAATTTTACTTTCTGAAAAATACAGTATTGCTGTGCTAACATTGCTGCATGAAACCAAGAAAGCTTTTCACGAAATCCAAGTTTCATAATTGTTCTAGCTTGTTTTGATTTTTAAACAACTAATTGATACCAGCAAAATTAAAATTTCTTCAATGTCCTATGCAAATTTAGTGCAGTGTGATATATGTTCATAAAAACAAACAGTATATTTTTACATTTTGTGAAAATTAAGAATTACAGTAAATGAGTCTGTAACTAGGCATTCAAAGATTAGTATGAAATATTTAAACTGATAAAAATATTGGATATCTTATTTCCAGAGCTATTAAGGTGATGAACTCAAAGTATTATTTTGTGAAGAGCAATTAGCATACTGTAGTATGCTAGCAATGTTTTCCAGAGAAGTATAATTGATTTATCTGAGACTGACGTTCCCTTGTGTTACAAATTTTACAATAACAGAAATGTAACACTGTTCTCACTAGCAAAAAAAAAATAAAATAAAAATTCCTACATTACATCCTAATAAATATAGATCCATACTATAGGCTCTGGAGTGGAGCACTGGTAATGTTGCTGTAACAGTCAGTCTTCAACCATAGTAACAGCAGTCAAGTGAAATAACTGGTGCATAGGAGGCCTGCAGCATCTTTCTATGCTTGGGTTAGAAAAGCAATTGCATGGGGGCAGAAATCAATTTAGCTCAGGAATAAACAACCTTTCAGTACACGTACACAATATGGCTACTGAGACTTTTTTCACTTTTCATCTTCCAGGAATTTAGAGCAAAGACTAACATTTCTAGACTGTAGCACTGAAGAATACAGTGAAAAAAAATATGAAAAAATCTTTTCTGAAAAAATACAGACATTCAAGTTCAGCCAACATACTGCTGGGTTCAGCAAGCCATCTGCTCTGTGCTTCTAATTTGTACTGGGTAATTAAAAGGGCAGACATCACCATAAAATAATTTTAATATTGGTTTTTCAGCAAGAACACTTAATATTCCAGAAGTCCTGTTTTCATTATTGAAAGCCATCAATTTCCTCAGGATTTCTCTGGAAGTGACTTGCCTGAGAGCAAGGAGGGTGGAGGGAGAACTTTAGTGTTGGTGGCCCAGAAGGAAGGTTTTAATATGAGTATTATTCCTAGGCTGACAGATCTTTATATATTTTTTCATAAAATTTTATTTTGTGCCTTAAATTTTCGGTTGAAGTAAGTACATATTCATAAAGGTATTATCCCAGAATCTCTGAGACCTGAGGTTCAAGCAAAAATACACAGTCACTTTTAAGAGTCACCTCTGTAATGAATGGAGAAAAGTGAAATGTTGAATTAATATGGTTTCTTATTCCATTATAAATCCTATATTTAGACCTTGTTTGTCAAAGGGAGCAGGGGACTGGACTTGATGACCTCCTGAGGTCTCTTCCAGCTCTATGATTCTATGAAAGGGTCCACTAAGATTTATAAATATTTCACCTTCAACATATGTAGCAATCAATTTATGGGGTTATATTGAAGTCATGTAAAGTTTGCATTTTTACAACATTCATAAGAAAACATGGAACTCAACTGAGATTTTCAGTTTGTTCAAACCTCACATTCAAAGTAAAAATCATGGGGCAAATCCAAAGAAACCAATGAAAGATTTGCCTAGATGGGGTCATAGTGAAACTACCCACTTTTTTGCCTTGCAGTATAAAAAAAAATCATAATATTTTCTCTTGCTTAAAACAGATACAAATTTTACTTACAGTGGACACTGTCCTGGTATTGTACTGACATGAGAAAAAGTGCATAACCCAAAGAAAGGAGAACCGAAATGTATATTTAGTAATGACTTTGTTTAGCATTGCTCTAAAGTCAAAGTAAATACCCAGGGTCCTACATATGGCAGCGCTAGATAATCTAGAGATATATTAATCACCAGATATCTTAAGGGTTTTTTCCTTTCTTAAAAAATACAAACATGACCCTTCAACAATTGGGAAACTTGTGAAAACTTATTGAAAATACTTTTTCAAAAAAAATACTTGAATTCAATTTATTATAGAAAAATATTTCTAAAAGAAAAAAAAGGTATATGGCCAATAAAAATGATGTTAGGAACTGCTTCACTGTCCAATCCCCTTCAAAAAATTTACAATCCTTTCCCCATGTTACCTTTACCAATAAAAACCTCAGGCCCAGGGGCGACATCCAGCCCTCAGCTTGCCCGGATCTGGCCCCCAAGGCTCAGGGCCCCCCTTCACCCCCACTGCATTGGAAAGCCTTCAGAACTGGAGCAAATAAAATCTAATAGCCTGGGCCCCCCTAGGCTCTGGACTGGGAGGGGAATGTGTGGAGTGTCTTTCTCCTCCACACTCAGGGGCCATGTCAATAGGGATTTGGGTAGTTTATTTTTGTCTTTCTTCTCCCTAGTGTGTAGCCACCAACTGATTTTTCTGTGGGTCAGCAGCCTCTGACCCACAAAAGATTCCCCATCCCTGCTTAAAATCTCAATTTGAAATCATTCTAGGTACATTTATAGCTGTCTATAAATATTTAAAAAAACACAGATAAAACAACAGTTATGCCATCTCTTGCAATACAGTCCTGCTCCAGACACACCTATGTTTAATCAAATACTTTTGTTTGCTTTGACATCCACTGCTCCCAGAATACTAACACTACACTGCCTGGTACAAACAGAGGGAAAAAAATTGGAGCATGAATAACTCTTTTAGAATCAAAAAACCATTAAGACATCTCCATCATATAACCACTAGCAAATTTCAGAATACATATAGGTCAGCATCTGTCCTTCAGACATTCAATTCCTTATTTCACAAAGCTCCTCCGGGTACCAGTTAAAATATTTTAAAGTGAGTCTGTCAAATATGGACTGTTGCTGTATGCATCAAGCAGCAGAGGTACAGTTCTTCATACTCTGCTAAACTATCTGTCACTTGATAGTTCTGAGAGATCATTCAAAAGCAAAAGCAAATTTACACACAGACTGCAAGATTAGGACCCAAATTATTACTATGCAGGAATAAACTGATAACACCTTTTTGGTTACATATTGGTAACTGGGTGCACTCTGTCCTTGATGTATAAATGTGACGTTTATGCTTCTGAACATAACAGGATTAAATATTTTTAGCATCTGGAACCTAGTGAATAATTAAAATGTTGTTCTGCTCTTAAAAGTGACTCTGCAACGATAACATCATGGGGTTTCGTGTTTGCTGATTCCATACAAGTAAATGTATGTGTTTTTTCTTAATGTTAGGCCTGCAAACTCTGAATTGACACTATAACATATAATATTCTGATATACACTTGCAGGTATAACCTTCTGCCGAATCCAGTGCCAGCAGACTACAGAAGTGCTTTTTCCCCCACTAATTGTCTTTAGGCTGAGCTGGTAAGTATGGTAGGGATGATCAGTATTTGTCACCTCTGATTCTACAAAGGCTAATCTGTCATTGCTAATATCTGTGGAACTAATAATATCCATACTTATGGATTCTCAGTTTGTGAATGTTTTGATTCCCCCATTTCGTGTTTTACCTTTACCACCACAGTTCCTACTCCATTGAAGTGATGATGAAGTGAAGTGTGTGAGACACAAGAATTATGGATTTTATTGAGGAGGAGAAGATATGGCCCTTAAGATTTACTCACCTTTTTACTATATGAAAAGTCCTATTTTTTATTAAAATATTTAAAGGAACATACAGAATTTTATAGCAGGTATGAAAATACCCAATTCCATACGTTTGTTCAACTGTTCTCCACAAAGAATATAATTCCCTATTAAATTACATGGAATTGAAGAGTAATTTCTAAAGGATCCTACTGGTTTCTTCCATGTTAAATTCTACTTGACTTTTCTATAAAAGAACAAGTACTTTTCCTACCTTCCATTCTCTTTCACTTTCTCTGAATATGTAGGGCTCAGTTCTCATTCAGATATGTCGGTATGTATCTTTGAGACAGGATCTGATTTCATAAGCCCACCAGAGTCAATGGGAGTCTTTCCATTAATTTCGGTGTGCAACAGACCCTCCGCTACACTACTTGCTTTTATACACCTTTAGAGTTATTAATTTAAAACAGTTATTAATGTTTCTTTATAAAAGTGCCCAGTTACAAGACACAAAGCTGTCCTGTCCATAGGATGGTTTGAGGCAACTGCCCCAGGCCCTGTATTTTGAGGGGACCCTGCACTTTAGGGGACCTATTGGTGGCCACTTCAATCATCCTATAGACAGATCCCAAGGTGGCCTAGGGCATTATGGGGTGGCCTGTCACACTGTGACATCACCTGTTTTCTTTCCCCTCCCCATTCATCATGGTGGCAGGAGCCAGAGCAACCTTACAGTCAGCTCCACTCCTCTCTGCCCCTGCCTTTCCTCCTACTGCACTGCAGCAGTGAAAGCAGAGTGCTCCCATCCCAGGGTGCTCTGCTTCCCGCTACTGCAGAGAAGTAGAGCACAGAGGGCAGGCAGAGGGCAATGGGACGGAGCAGAGCAGGTTGCCAGGTCTCTGATCCATATTTGTCTCCATGCAAGTCACTAAGCAGTTTTCTGCTCTCCCTAAACTTCTTCCTGACTGCTTTCTTCTTGTCACATATAGAAAGTTTACTCTCTTTTTTTTTAACTACAAGATATCATTTACAGATACTGGTGAATTATGTATAAGATTAAGCATTGAATAAACAGTTTAAATATATTGCAGAAAATAAGTTGCCAAACGCATGTCCCAGTTAAAAGCGTCTATTAAACAGTATCAATAGCACAATTTTATTTGAATTAAAATAAAACTAATATACTTTATACATTTTCCCCCCAGCATGAAAAAAGCAAACACAAATCTAAAGACAAAAGCTGGGTTATGATTCCAGCCAACAAAAGGGATTTAAACATACCAAGAGATGAAAAACATCCAAACCCCACAGAGATATGAATTATTTTCCTTCCAGGAAATCATATAATTTATATTGTAATTACAAATGTTGCAGTGTGTTAAATATGTAAATTTTATTCCATAATTGACACAAATCTTGCCTTGGGACAATTCCAAAAGATCTTTCTATTCTTTATCTAGCTCTCAGATAATATTTGTAATGTTCATTTTTTAAATATGACTGTAAACATGAAAGAAGCACCATGAGAAGCATAACAAGTGGGGTTCCGCAGGGATCAATTTTGGGACCGGTTCTGTTCAATATCTTCATCAACGATTTAGATAATAGCATAGAGAGTATGCTTATAAAGTCTATGGATAATACCAACCTGCAAGGGTTTGCAAGTGCTTTGGAGGATAGGGTCATATTCAATATGATTTGGACAAACTGGAGAAATGGTCAGAGGTAAATAGGATGACGTTTAATAAGGACAAATGCAAAGTACTCCACTTAGGAAGGGACAATCCGTTTCACACATACAGAATGGGAAATGATTGTCTAGGAAGGAGTGCTGCAGAAAGGGATCTAGGGGTCATAGTGGACCATAAGCTAAATATGTCAGGTGTTGCAAAAAAGGAAACACAATTTTGGGATGCATTAATAGGAGTGTCATGAGCAAGACATGAAAAGTCATTCTTCCATTCTACTCTGCACTGATTAGGCTTCTGCTGGAGTATTGTGTCCTATTCTAGGCACCACATTTCAAGAAAGAAGTGGAGAAATTGGAGAGGGTCCAGAGAAGATCAACAAAAATGATTAAAGCACTAGAAAACATGACCTATGAGGGAAGACTGCAAGAATTGGGGTTTTTTAGTTTGGAAAAGAGAAGACTGAGAAGGGACATGATAGCAGTTTTCAAATACCTAAAAGAATGTTACAAGAAAGGGGGAGAAAGATTGTTCTCCTTGACCTCTGATGATAGGACAAGAAGGAATGGGCTTAAACTTCAGTAAGGCAGGTCGTGGAATCTCCATAATTGGAGATATTTAAGAACAGGCTAGATAAACATCTAACAGGGATGATCTAGATCAGTGGTCACCAACCAGTAGGTCAGGATCTACTGGTAGATCTTGGAGCCTCTGACAGGTGATCCTGTCTGGTATGTCTATCAAATTATCAAGTACTGTCACTTCACTTGCCCCTCCACCCACTGTCATGCTGCTCCTGCCCCCTGCCTTGGAGCTTCCCCCTTGGGAAGCTGTGCTGGGTGTGGGAGGAAAAGAGGGGGGCACTGATGTTAGGGTGTCCCTCCTTCCCCCGCTTCTGTACCCAATCTCCACACAAAGGCCGTGTCCACACTCAGGGGTTCTTTCGAAAAAAGTAGCCTTTTTTCGAAAGAACTTCCCCTGCGTCCAGACTCAAGCCGCGTTCTTTCGAAATTAAATCGAAAGAACGCGGCTTTTCTTTCGACGGCGGTAAACCTCGTTTCACGAGGAAGAACGCCTTTTTCGAGGGAGATCCGTCGAAAGAACGTGAGTCTGGACGGGGGGAGCCCTTTCTTTCGAAATTATTGGCCTCCAGGAACAAGCCCTGGTGGACAATCTGGGCCATGGGTTGCACGTCTGTGGTTCCTGGCTGCAGCCATTCCTTAAAGGGACAGGCGCACCCTCACAGCCACTTGTTGCAGACAAGGAGCCAGAGCACACGGCGACCTTGCTGCAGCATGTCACAGCCCCAAGAGCGTCCTGGCCCTTCCTCCGAGCCTTCTGGGGACCCAGCCAAGGGCTCCAAGCGCCGGGCACCATCCTGGTCCGGCGCAGAGATAAAGAGCCTGCTGGAGCTGTGGGGAGAGGAGGAGGCCTTACAGGCCCTCAAAAGCCGGCGGCGAAACGCCGACATTTATGGCCGCATGGCTGAAGCCCTGGCCCAGAAGGGCCACTACCCCCGCACCCAGGACCAGGTGCACTCCAAAGTGAAGGAGCTGCGGCAGGGCTACGCCAAAGCCAGGGAGGAGAGCTCCCGGTCTGGGGCAGCCCCCCACTACTGCCCCTACTACTCAGAGCTGGACCAGATCCTGGGTGGCAGTGCAGAAGCACGCACACCACGGAGGTTCGTGCAGTCCGGACTGACAGACCCGGTGGTGGACACTCCAGAGCGGGAGCTACAGCACTCTGGAGACGGGGACATGGTCCCAGAGGAGGAGGACACCGACGAGACGGCGACCCTCACCCTGGAGCCAGTCTCCCAGACCTCTGAGGCCTCCCAGGCATCATCTGGCGCGGGAGAGGAAGCAGCAGGTGAGTACAGTGAGTTTGTGTCACACCCGGGGGGGGGAGGTAGGTGGGTGGGTGCACAGTGGGTGATGCACAAGGGAAACCTGTCATGCTCAGGCTGATGCCCAGGTCTCACACACACACACACACACACACACACAGTGTGACCTTCAGAATGTCTGCTTCCCCTGTCTCAAGGGAGAGGGCATGCCCTTTTGGACAGCTGTTGCACACAGGACTGATTGTGATAGAAATGTAGCCGTGTTACTCTGATCTGAGGAAGTGGGTCTGGCCCTGGAAAGCTCATCCCCTAATAAACCATCCTGTTAGTATTGTAAGTGCTACAGAGTCCAGTTTATAGGACTGATTGTATCTTCTTCTTTTCCTCCACAGCCGGACCAGCCGTGGAAGAGGGCCGCAGCACCCCAGCCCCACCTCCATCTCCATCTCGGAGACATGGGAGCCGCAGACACAGGCGTGTCTACGCCGACATCCTCCGGCAGCACGTCGAGGCTGTGCAGGAGCAGAATGCCATCCTGCTCCAGAGGGCGGAGGCAGAGGAGCGGTGGCGTGATCGGCTCATGAATGAGCTGATCCTGCAGCGCACGGTGCTGTACGCCACCCTGAGGGAGGTCAGCGGCTTGCCTGCTGCTGTGCCTGGTCCTGCTCCTCCAGCACCCCATGACCCCACCCCACCAAACCCCCCTTCCACAACAGCAGCCCTTTCCCCCCTTGGACCTCCCTCTCCCCAAGCCCCCCCAGGTCCCCAGCCCCTCTCTCCCCCTGGCCCTCCTCTCCCCCAGGCTTCCACGTCCCAAGAGCCCCCCAGCAGCCAGCCAACCGACAGGTGCATCACCCGATCCCGTAGCCGGGGAGCATCCCAAACACGAGGCCCAGCCAGGAAAGGGAAATCTGCCAAGCCCCGTTCAACCTGATCCCCTTCCCCCCTCCAGGTTTCCAGGCCCCTTTCCCCCTCCAGGTTTCAATCACCCCCATCACCCCAGTTAAAGCACAAACAAAGGGTTAAAGGCACTGTTTGTTTATTGTATATAGTTTGGCAACAACAAAAATGAAGAAATTTTTTGTTATTTTGCCACATTGTTTGATTATATGTACAAAATTATAAATAAGTAAAGAGAACATTTTATTTTGAAACACACCCTGGTGTAAGTGATGTGTCCAAACAGGGTCAGGAGATGGGTTGTGGAGGGAAGCTTCTATTGGGGTCAGGGCCCAGTCCCCCGGCAGAAGCCCCTCAGTGCACTCAGTGGCCTCCACTGGAGAATTGCTCCCGGAGGGCCTCCCGGATGCCAACTGCAGACCGGTGAGCCTGGCGGATGGCAGCTGTCCGGGGCTGGGCAAAGAGCCTCTCCTGGGCATCAGCAGCTCTCCCCCACCCTGGTAGGAAGGCCTCCCCTTTCCTCTCCACGAGGTTATGGAGGACGCAACACGCGGCCACCACCTCGGGGATGTTGGTCTCCCCCATGTCGAGGCGTGTGAGCAAGCACCGGAATCTGCCCTTTAAACGGCCAAACGCACATTCCACCTGGTTGCGAGCCCGGTTAAGGCGAGCATTAAACTGCTCCTTGCTCGCATCCAGCTGGCCGGTGTAGGGCTTCATCAGCCACGGCATCAGGGGATAGGCGGCATCAGCCACTATGCACACCGGCATGTGCACATCCCCAACCTCAAACTGTCGATGGGGGAAAAAAGTTCCTGCCTGAAGCCTCCGGTACAGGTACGAGTTCCTGAAGATGCGGGCATTGTGTGCTCGCCCTGACCACCCAACACAAATGTCTGAAAACTGTCCACGATGGTCAACCAGGGCCTGGAGGACCATAGAAAAGTAGCCCTTTCTGTTTATGAATTGGGCTGCTCGATGGGGCGGTGCACGGATGGCAATGTGTGTCCCATCGAGCGCTCCTCCGCAATTGGGGAAGCCGAGGGCAGCAAAGCCGGCCATGACGCTGTCCAGATCCGGTAGACAGATGAGCCTGTTGAGCAGCTCCGAATTGATGGCCCTCACCACCTGCAGAACGAGACAGACAACAAAGTGTTAGAAGGGGTGCCTTATGTCTTAGGCTGTGTCCAGACTCCATGCCTCCGTCGACGGAGGCATGTAGATTAGCCAGCTCGGAAGAGGGAAATGAAGCCGCGATTAAAATAATCGCGGCTTCATTTAAATTTAAATGGCTGCCCCGATCTGCCGATCAGCTGTTTGTCGGCAGATCGGGAGAGTCTGGACGCGATGCCCCGACAAAGAAGCCTTTCTTCATCGGCACAGGTAAACCTGGTTTCACGAGGCTTACCTGTGTCGATGAAGAAAGGCTTCTTTGTCGGGGCATCGCGTCCAGACTCTCCCGATCTGCCGACAAACAGCTGATCGGCAGATCGGGGCAGCCATTTAAATTTAAATGAAGCCGCGATTATTTTAATCGCGGCTTCATTTCCCTCTTCCGAGCTGGCTAATCTACATGCCTCCGTCGACGGAGGCATGGAGTCTGGACACAGCCCTTGGAGGAGAACCCACCACCCACCTTCCCTCTCAAACACCCCGGGAATCCCCTCCTCAGAACCCCCCCCCCCCACAATTCAGGGTGAGTGGAGGAGCTCCCTCCCACTCCCACTCCACTTGGCCCTTCCTGACAGTCTCCCTTCCCCCCACCCCAAACTGTGACTGTCCCCAGACAATGACTTACCTCCATCAAGACGGCCCCGACAGTAGATCTCCCCACTCCAAATTGGTGTCCCACGGAGCGGTAGCTGTCAGGGGTTGCCAGCTTCCAGAGGGCAATGGCGACCCTCTTTTCCAGGGGGATGGCGGGCCGCAGGTGGGTGTCTTGCCGTTGCAGAGCAGGGGCGAGCCAGGTACACAGCTCCTGGAAAGTGGTCTTTCTCATGTGGAAGTTCCGTAGCCAGTCTTGGTCATCCCAGATCTCCATCACGAGCCGGTCCCACCAGTCAGAGCTGGTGTCAAACCTCCAAACACGCCTGTCCACGAAAAAGTTCGGAGGCAAGGGCTGTGTGGCTGCCGGACGGGGGAACCCCTCGTCCCTCTGGTCTGGGTCCAGCTTGGGAAGGAGCCTCATGATTGTCTCACGAAGATGCAGCAACAGCTGCAGTATGGTGGTGTGGGGCCCTCGCCTGCCCAGGGGCAGCTCTGGCTCCATGCCACAAATAAGGGTCTGCAAGCAGAAAAACCTCAAAAGAAAAAAGCTGCTGGGGTGTCCCAGGAAGCTGAGCACTCCAAAGCAGCACTGCGATGCCTTGCAAAATTCCTCAAGGGACAGCAAAGGCAGCTGCAGGAGCAGAGCAACGGGTGTTCAGGAGTGTCCCTCTCACTACGCGTCTCTGCAAAGGGCAGGCAGGCAGCACCCGGAAGGAAATGCTGCCCCCATGCCCTGGCAGAAGCAGTTCCGGGTGGCTTTCAATTTCGAAAGAGCGTCCGGCAGTCTGGACGCTCTTTTTCGAAATAGCGGATCGATCTTTCGATCCGCGCATTGTAGTCTAGACGCGCTCTTTCGAAAGAGCCTCTTTTGAAAGATGCTTTCGAAAGAGGCTCTTTCGAAAGAAGCCTGCAGTCTAGACACACCCAAAGAGAAGGGGATTGAGAGAGCCTGACAATGCAAATCTGTCACTCACACATTATATGTGGCTCTGCCATTCTCACAAACACACACTGTCCTTCACTCTCACCTCCTGACCCAACACATACATGAGGGGTTGTTGTTACTCCTTTTACTGCTTGCAAATTGTGTTATTTTTGGGTTTTGACTGATCTGTGCATTTCATAATTTTCATTTATCTCTTATGCTTAAATGTAATTTTTTTATAGTGAGTTCTAAAATGCCTAACCTGTCGTGTCTGGAGTCATTATCCCTATGGTAATTGCTAGTCCTGGAAGCGGCTGGCATGTCCCTGCAGCCCCTGAGAAAGGCAGAGCAGGAGGTCCCCACATGCTGTCCTTGCCTGCAGATGCCACTCTTACAGCTCCCATTGATCCATATTGGGGAAACGTAGCCAGTAGAAGCTGTGGGCTCAGTGCCTATAAATGAGGGGAAGCACATGGAGCCATTGCTGTACATGCCAGCTACTTTGAGGAATGGTGCAGGGCCAGGGCAGGAGTAAGCCTGCCTTATTTCCACTGTTCCACCACCCAGAAGCGGTCTCTGTTAAACGATGCCCAACCAGAGCTTGCTTCCTGAACCTCTGTCTGACTCCTGAATCCCCTCCTCTACCCAACCTCCTGCCCAGACATGAGACTCAAATTCCTTCCCAGAGCTTGCACCCTGACACCCCTCCAGGACCCCAATCCTGCTAAGCCGGAGCCCTTCCCTCATTCCAAACCCCTTGGGCCAAGACCTGAGCCTGCACCCCAATCGCCTACCCCAGTCTGGTGAAAGTGAGTGAGGATGGGAGAGGAAGGGGGATGAAGTGAGCAGGCCTTGGAGAAGGGGTAGAGCAGTGGCAGGGCCTCAGAGAAGAGACAGGAAGGAAATGGGGCAAGAGTATTTGGGCTTGAGGTGGTTCTTACATTGCACTTAAATTGAAAAAATGATTTTGTGGTTACAAAGGTTGGAGACCACTCATCTAGACAGTGCTTGTTCCTGCCGTAAGGGCAGGGGACTGGACTTTGTGACCACTGGAGGTCTCTCCCAGTTGTAGTATTCTATGATTTTATGATTCTCTGATTTTTCACCTCCATCACAATGAACCTTAACCAATACTAAAAAGGTAGCACAAGGTGCATGCTGCAAAGTTGATACCACACAAAGTTTCTGACATTGTACTACCTGATGGAAAAGAAGGAAGACAAAGTATTCCCATCTTTTAACTTACAGGAGGCTCTGAGGACCATGAGTGTCTAGATCAGGGGTAGGGAACCTCTTTTGGGTTGGGGGGCCCTGACCCACAGATAAATCAGTAGGGGGCCACACACAAGTGAGAAGCCGCAGAAAAATCCCTCACTGAGAAGGGGAAAGACAATCCCCACATTCCCCTCACACACCAGAGATTAATGGGGCCCACGCTAGTAGATTTTGTGTGCTCCAGTACCACAGTAGGCACAGGCTCCCCAATGATGAAGGGGGAGTCCTGACCTTGGGGGCCGGATCCTGGCAAGTCAGGGGCCACATCTGTCCCCCAGGTCTGAGGTTCCCCACCCCTCGTTTAGATGAAAGAAAGATAGTACTGATCTAAGGATGCTATTCAAGCTAATTTTCCAGTCTCCTAAGAGCATGAACATTATTTTTACATTAATGAGATCTCATGCGAAATATTTTTGTATGAGTGGAGAAAGCATAAGTCACTTGGGGGCTGGTAGTGGTGGTACTCAAATGTATTGGCTCTGTGTGACCGTGATTGAGTGGAATTGCCCTCTAGAGATTAGCTCATGGGAAAGTGGAACCTACTAGTTTTGTAAGGGAGTTCTTTAATTCAGGTGGTAGAGACCTGTGGTTTAACAACTAATGAATCAGGCATCTAGTCCTAATTCCCTTTATAGAAGCACACATGGATGATTGATATCATGATTTGTATCACATGGATTGATTGCAATATGCTACCTATTCCTTGTTTACAATCTCTAACTTTACTCACAATTCCAGAATAGCTGGATATTTTTAACTAAAATGATCCTTAGCAGTGTTTCTTGTAAGCTGTGCCTTTGTGAGGCAGATCAGGCGAGATTCAAATGCTGCCTACCTGATTACCAGCATGCCCATGGCTAGATTTTGTTTTTCCTTATGGTGCACATACAAATTATTCTACACATAGCTGGAAAGAATCCATATAAAGATGAAAAAGATTAGAGGACAACCATGATCGCTAAATATAGTTAAGATTGAGCTTTAACTTGGTTTCATACTGCTTCAGAGTTAGTACTTTATTGAGCCAAACAGGTCAGTTTCCACCTTTCTAAGGCTATTATTTCAAGCTGGATGGTTGCAAACTTAGTAAGATAGCACTGTATTGGGTCACATTTTGGAGATATTCATAGAAAAGCTTTTATTAAAAAATAATGCTTAAATTCTGCATAATTATTCTTATTTCAGCCCAATCCCTGACTGAAAGGGATATTTCAAAACAAATGCTGACCATTCCTGAATATAACCCTTTGCAGAAACTATAGCCTAAGGCCTGGTTTGCCCAAAGCTTTTGAACTGGTGTGGCTATTTTGGTTAAGAGAGTAATTAATTTTTAATGAAACAGTTATGTAACCTATACACGTACTGGGTGTGGGTCACTGTTTTATGTAGTGGCTATTAGACCACTTCCAGGAGAAAGAATGAGAGAGAGAAAGCTTTTAGCTCAGGTTGAAGAGGCGTGTGCACTGAATCATAGAATCATAGAGCTGGAAGAGATCTCAGGAGGTCATCAAGCCCAGCCCCCTGCCCAAGGCAGGACCAATCCCAACTAAATCAATCCAGCCAGGGCTTTGTCAAGCCGAGACTTAAAAACCTCTAGGGATGAAGATTCTACCACCTCCCTAGGTAACCCATTCCAGTGCTTCACCACCCTCCTAGGCTACGTCTACATTGGCCCCTTCTCCGGAAGAGGCATGTTAATTTCCAACTTCAGAATAGGGAAATCCGCGGGGGATTTAAATATCCCCCGCGGGATTTAAATAAACATGGCCGCCGCTTTTTTTCCGGCTTGGGGAAAAGCCGGAAAAAAGCATCTACACTGGCGTGATCCTCCGGAATAAAGCCCTTTTCCAGAGGATCTCTTATTCCTTCAAAGTAGGAATAAGAGATCCTCCGGAAAAGGGCTTTATTCCGGAGGATCACGCCAGTCTAGATGCTTTTCTCCGGCTTTTCCCCAAGCCGGAAAAAAAGTGGTGGCCATGTTTATTTAAATCCCGCGGGGGATATTTAAATCCCCCACGGATTTCCCTATTCTGAAGTTGGAAATTAACATGCCTCTTCCGGAGAAGGGGCCAATGTAGACGTAGCCCTAGTGAAATAGTTTTTCCTAATTTCCAGCCTAGACCTTCCCCACTGAGGTCCAGAGGTCCCAGGTTTGGTTTTGCCTGTCAGTGTTTCAGTCATACTGGTCCAATTTTTAATGTGGGCAAAATAAAAGTGCTTGGACAGGCAGAAGTTTATTCTCCTTCTCATAGTAGAATATGCTATAACAGTAAACGCATTTTATAGCACTATAAACTATACTAATACAAGATTCTTAATGCCACACTTCACTGGTTATGTTGCCTTAGTTATACGAGAATAGTTAAAGAGATACAAGTTTTGTGTATTGTAGATGATGCCTTACTGGAGCTGAATTCGCTATTAAATCAGCAATCTATGTGCACTGAAAACTGCTATTTAGTCAATATGTAAATTAGAGTTTCTGTTTGATCTTATTTTTCTCTTTTTTCCACTCAAGTCTCCTTTCAAGTGTTAGAGAAATCTCCTCCAGTCTAACATTAAAACACACTGACATCAATAAGACTGCAAGACTGCTAGCTTCTCTCAAGCAATGCCACCCCTTGATCTGTGAATAAATGTTCCAGTTTCAAGGCACATCACTGCTGTAAAACTATCCTTTTGAGTTTCAAAGAAGAGCTCCATGTCTCGTGCCCTCAGATCCAAAAACCTGTGTCGTTAGCGTGCGAGTCAGAAACTGAAACCATGGTTTGCAAGAAGACTTACAACCTATTTCCCCCCCTTTACTAATAAATTAATTGCAAAAAGCATAGCATTTTTAGAAGCTTATTAAGTGTTGTTCATGCATTTTTATTCTAAGCTTTTAAAATTCTATTGCAGTCAGGAGCCCTTGAAAATATGCATTAGGAATACAATTCTAGGGCAGTAATTCATAGATTTTGTTACCTCTATTTTATATCATCTGCTTTTAATTTTTGTTTTGTTTGATGACCCTACTGATAATTACTAAGAGCACTGATGATTTCCTACAAATGCTTCAGTATTTTCTTTTCTTGACCTCACTATGCACTTTTAGACTAGAAGTTTAATGTTCTACAAATTTCTTTATTAGTGTTCCTAATAAAGAAACTTTTCCGGAAAAGCGTCCGTGGCCAATGTAGACACGCTTTTCCAGAAAAAAGCCCCGATCGTCATTTTCGCAATCGGGGCTTTTTTGCAGAAAAAACTACTGTGCTGTCGACACTGGCCCTTTTCCGGAACAGTTTTTCTGGAAAAGGACTTTTGCCCGAACTGGAGCAGCATAGTTTTTCCAGAAAAACACTGACAATTTTACAGTAGATCGTCATTGCTTTTCCGGAAAAGCAAGCGGCCAGTGTAGACAGCTGGCAAGTTATTCCGGAAAAGCGGCTGCTTTTCTGGAATAAGTGGCCCAGTATAGACACAGCCTATATGTTTTATATTCTCCCCTTTGATAATTCCAGAACAGGGCTGCAAAAAAAAAACCCTCTCTCAGCTTGCAAGTTCATATTGTTTCACAGTCACCCACATACACTGAGTAACTTGTTGCCTTTTCACTATGTATATATTTATACTGTGACATGTGGTTCAAAAATATAATGCAGACTTACAACAAAGGGGACCTTCCCTTTGCCTAAACTCACTCTGAGCATATCTACATAGCAGGGCTAAAGCACAATTTGAGCTACGTCAATCACGTAGCTTAAGTCGAAATAGCTTATTTCAGCTTTTGGCGCAGTCTACACTGCAAGAAGTCTGAGTTAGAGCATTCTTCCTCCAACTTCCCTTACTCCCTATAAAATGAGGGTTACAGGAGTCAGAGTAAGAAGTCCTCCAGCTCAACATTATTCCGACAATATGTCGAAATAACAGCTTGCTGTGTAGTTGTAGACTATGTTATTTCAGAATAACATCAGTTATTCCAAAATAACACTTCTGTGTAGACATAGCCCCTGGGAGCTCCCTACTGAGTTACTGTTGCTGCTGGTTCCTCCCACTTATATATTCCCAATTACTTCATCAATAGTCCTGAGATTACCCGCAGGGGCTTACAACCTTCACCTCCCTCCCCTGCAAGAAAAAGTATGTATTAGCTTCAATTTGCTCTTCCCAGTGTTGCAGCAAATCCAGTGACCAATCATTGTCTTTTCTTAGGCTTAAAACAAACAAAAAGGAGTATTTCTGCACACAACACATGATTAACCCGTGGAACTCTTTGCCAGAGGATATTGTGAAGGCTAACACTATAACAAGGTTAAAAAAAGAAGTAGACTAGATCCATTAATGGCTAGTAGCATGGATGGGCAGGGAAGCTGAGAATGGGGCACAGGTGATAAATCACTGGATGACCTGTTGTATTCATCTTCAGTGGGGCACCCAGCATTGATCACTGTCAGAACACAGGATATTGGGCTAGATGGACCTTTGATGTTACCCAGTGTGGCTATTCTTATGTTCTTAGATCAGCTGCTGGCAATTGAGTACCTCCAGTTTCAGAAGATAAATGTTGCTTATAATATTCCTTATAATTTTGCTCATGAAAATGCCCCATGAATTAACCCTGACTGAACCTCTGTGAATTTCTAACCCTCTTAAAACTAACTACTGCAGAGAACACATAGGCCAAAATGTCATAAGATGGGAGAAAGCATTAACATTCACACCTACATTTTGATAGGTAGCATATAAACATCTTTCATCCTACATTTTTCCAATTCTCAGGAAAAGCTCTTCTCTTACCCTGTTCTGAGCAATACAGTTGGTAAACAAATTCAAAAGGTAACGGAAGTTATTCAATCAAAAGCAGGATTGATAATTGAAGTCCTGACTCAGTCTTATCTAAAAAGTCCTGATCAATGCCCCTGTAACACAATAGATACCAAATAACCACAGCGTACCACAGACAGGTTAGTTTGGTGGCATATTTCCTCTTGAGTCATTCCTGGCATCTGTACAAGGTCTGATTCAGCCCAGGAATATCCCTGTCATTTGCTGCAGTCACAGTAATGCACACTGCTATCTATTGATAGCTCACCTACTTTAAACAAGCATGTTTTTGCAGAACATTGTTTTCTTTTATTCTGATAGCGGAATTAAAAAATAAAAAATTAAAGGGGAGAGAACAATTTGTAAACATCACCGGCTTTAAAACAAGAGCCCTTTTCCCACCATTGTGTCCTGGTAAGTGGCAGCATGCTGTGGCTCATCATCAGTCATATTTATCCAAGGTAAAGGTTTTAATTGAACTCTTAAACTATTGTCATAGATTTAGTTTCTAATGAACAGTCTCAATTTTCTCAAACCTTCAGTGACAACCCTTCTACATTTATCAACATTCACATGAGCTTGTCAGTGAAAAGTGATCATGAAATTTGTTCCATCCTGCCAGAAATCCAACTGGCTGGCAGCAATGGAGCCAAAAAAGCTTTTACCTCTCTGCAGAGACATTCATCACAAAAGTCTTAATTGAATTCAATGCATCTTAGATTTAAGAGACTATCGAAGGAGATGGGGGGAGGAATAGGTGGGTATACCCCTGATTGAGGACCACTGATCTACTCTATTACACACTGGCAGTTTCTAGACTTTACCAACCAAGACCACAGAGTCCTCCACCTCCTCCTGGAAGTGACTGATGCCAGGACCCCCAAACACTTGCTTCCCTTCATGAACCTCTGAATATTCTCCTTCAATGTCCCATGCCAACTCTTTAATCACCCAGTACCAAGCACCCTAACTCTGCCCCTTCCCTGAGGTCATGCTCCCTGCTCTACCCCTTCCTCAAGATCCTGCCCTCCACTCACAATATCCTCCCTCCCCTAGTGGCTGGCTCTCCCCACCCTCACTCAGGGTACATCTAAACTACATCCCTTTTTCAATAAAGGGATGTAAATTAGATGTATCAAAATTGTAAATGAAGCCGGGATTTGAATTTCCCATGATTCATTTACATAATGGTGGCCGTGGCTTTTTTTTGTGGTCAAGACAGGGATCATTCAACAGAAATGCCCCCTTTCAAAAGATCCTGTAACCCTCAAAAAATGAGGGCTTTTTATCGAAAAAGAGATGTAGTTTAGATGTACCCTCACTTGTACTGTGATCATAGAATTCCCTGCTTTACTAGTAGGTTCAACATTTTATTTACCCTGCTAGGAGTCTACCCCCAATTTTGAGTGTTTATGAGCCTGAATAGCTGCAGTAGGTGACTCTCCAGCAGGTGGGTGAATGGGAAGGGATAGCTAATCAGAAAGGATTTTCCTCAGATTACTCTGGGGAAGTCTTAGCCTCAGCAGGGGTATTATTTAACTAAACTACTACACTAGTTTATAGGTACCTTCTCTCCATTTTATGGAGACAAATTATAAATTGGCCTTTTCTCTAAGTGCTGTGGTGAGCTGTGCCTTCAATATGCTTGCAAGTGGTTAGCAGCAGGAGGTACTGTCTCCCTGGATTCAACTGTGGTCCATGCAATCTGTGTTGTGACTGTACTGAAATAAAGGCCTATTGTTTGGGAAATCCTACCAGGGGTTCTGTGTCAGTTACCTTGATCTGTAAGGTACTGCACAAAATGAGACACACACACCACTTTTGCTAGTCTTATTAGCGATAGGTCTATTTATAGCCATATTAAAAGGAAATGTGTTCATGTGTCATTCTTTTAACCTTACAAAGCACAATATTTAGGAAGGGCTTTAAAAATATGGTAACATTTTGCCAGAAATGGGTTTATAATGATGTTTTGAAATGTTGTTAGAATGAAGGTATTTTTAACATTGTCACTCGCTTTGCATTAATGATCCTGATAGCTTTGAAGTGACTGTTCATCAGACCAGTCGTATGTGTGGAACATTTCATAGATAAGGCTACAATATATCTCTTTATTATATATTCTGCTATGTACAAAACATTTATAGAGAAGATTATATTTACAATAAGTGAAGGTAACCAGAAATGGCATAGCAAAAAATGCAAATGTTTCAATTTTATTTTTTTTAAATAAAAGTTGTGTTACATTATTACAATTGATATTGAGTTATTTAGTAAGGGAATAATGAAGAAGAATCATGCTCTCACCATATATAAATGTCATAAATGTCATGCTATTTTTAAGCCTCATTTTACAGTCAAAGTGTTTTAAATGAGTTAATAATTTTGAACATACTTTAAAACCATTTGAAAGGACTCGTAACTATATGCCTGCTTTAAGTGTGTTTTCTATGTATAGTTGGGATTATTTTTTCAAATGTGCATTACTTTAAATTTATCAGCATTAAATTTAATTTGCCATTTTGTTCCCCAATCACTTAATTTTCTGAGATCCTTTTGAAGTTCTTCTTAAGTATCTTCATCAGTTTAGTATCATCTGCAAATGTTGCCACTTCACTGTTTATCCCTTTCTCCAGATCATTTATAAATAGGTTGAATACAATTGGACTCTTGGGAGACACCACTAGTTACCTCTCTCCATTCTGACAACTTACCATTTATTCCTATTGTTTGTTTCCTGTCTTTTAACCAGTTATCAATCTATGAGAAGATCTTCCCTCTTATCCCCTGACAACTTACTTTACTTAAGAGCATTTGGTAAGGGACCTTGTCAAAGACTTTCTGGAAATCTAAATACACAATGTCCACTGGAATCCCCTTGTCCACATGTTTGTTGACCCCCTCAAAAAACTCTAGTAGATTAGTAAAACATGATTTTCCTTCATAGAAACCATGTTGACTTTTCCCTAATAAATTATGTTCATCTATGTGTCTGACAATGTTATTCTTTACTATAGTTTCAAATAATTTGCCCAGCACTGATGCTAGACTTACTAGTCTGTTGGAGTATGTCTACACTACCCCCCTAGTTCGAACTAGGGGGTGTAATGTAGTTATACGGAGTTGCAAATGAAGCCCGGGATTTGAATTTCCCGGGCTTCATTTGCATGAAGCTGGCCGGCGCCATTTTTAAATGCCGGCTAGTTCGGACTCCGTGCCGCGTGTAGCCGCGCGGCACGGAGTCCGAACTAGCCGGCATTTAAAAATGGCGCCGGCCAGCTTCATGCAAATGAAGCCCGGGAAATTCAAATCCCGGGCTTCATTTGCAACTCCGTATGACTACATTACCCCCCCTCCCCCAGTTCGAACTAGTGTGGTAGTGTAGACATACCCTAATTGCCAGGATCACTTCTAGAGCCCTTTTTAAAATATTGGCATCACATTAGTTATCTTCCAGTCATTAGGTACAGAATCTGATTTAAAGGATAGATTATAACCCACAGTTAATAGTTTCACAATTTCACATTTGAGTTCTTTCAGAACTCTTGGGTGAATCCCATCTGGTCCCAGTGACTTGTTACTGTTAAGGTTATCAGTTTTTTCCGAAACCTTCTCTAATGACACTTCAATCTGGAACAATTCCTTAGATTTTTAACCTAAAAAGAATGGCTCATGTTTGGAAATCTCCCCAATATCCTCAGCAGTGAAGACCAAACCAAATAATTAATTTATTTTCTCCACAATGACCTTATCATCTTTAAGTGCTCCTTTAGCATCTCGATTGTCTAGTGGCACCACTGGATGTTTAACAGGCTTCCTACTTGTAATGGTGTTTTTGAAAAGTTTCCATGCAGCTTGCAGGGATTTTACATTTGGCACTGTACCTTTTCATTTCTGTTTAACTAACCTCCTCATTTTTGTGTAATTCCCCTTTCTAAAATTAAATGCCACAGCCCTTAGTTTAAAAACTGCTCTACAACCTTCTTAATGTTAAGTGCCAACAATCTGGTTCCATTTTGGTTTAGGTGGAGCTCATCCTTCTTGTATAGGCTCCTCCTTTCCCAGAAGTTTCCCCAGTTCCTAGTAAATCTAAATCCCTCCTCTCCACACCATCATCTCATCCACACATTGAGACTCTGAAGTTCTGCCTGCCTATCTGGCCCTGCACATGGAATTGGAAGTATTTCAGAGAATGCTACCAGAGAGGTCATGAATTTCAATCTCTTTCCTAGCTGCTTACATTTGGCCTCGAGAACCTCTCGCCTACCCTTCTCTATGCTATTGGTACCTACATGTACCACAACCAGTGGATCTTCCCCGGCACTACACATAAATCTATCTAGATGTCTCAAGAGATTCACAACCTTCACCCCAAGCAAGCAAGTCACCTAACACCTGCCTTTTCCTAATGAGTGGGGTGGAATCTCCATCCCTAGAGGTGTTTAAGTCTCGGCTTGACAAAGCCCTAGCTGGATTGATTTAGTTGGGGTTGGTTCTGCCTTGGGCAGGGGGCTGGACTTGATTACTTCCAGCTTATGATTCTATGATAAGTAAAAAAAATGGGAAGGTAAAATATTACAGCACATATGTGTACTGAAGATGGGTGGGCAGCATGGAGCAAATACAAATGCACATACAGCAGCCCTATTTGTAATAGAATGAACATCTAGCTTCTTGGTCTTGAGTTTGGGGAATGGTCCCGCTATTGTGGGGAACTTTCCTGGCTTCTACACTATCCCAGTGAAATGGACCAGCGAAAGGATCTGAGTCCCCGCTCCCATTTCTTTTACCCAAAGGCTTGCCTGATCCTGAGGGCTCCCCTTCCACTCTCCTGAGTAGCTGAGTCCTTGAAATCCCAACAAGGATGGTCCTAGGTTTTCTGGAGCTTACTCCCTGACCTTGTAGTCAGTTGGGGCAGGGGTTAGGGTGTCCCCACTCCAGGGTGCTCTTTTCATACTGGATGCTTTCTTGACCATTGCATACAGTTCAAAGAAAATATAATTTATTAAACAGCAACTGATTAAAAAGAAAAGAATAAGGAAAAATGAGGAAAGTTAAATGAGAACAGATAGTCCTGCTCTGTAGCACGGGGAAATCACAAACAGCAGTTTGCAGAGTGTAAGGACAGTTCACTGTCTGTTCTTTCTCAGGCCCTGGCTGTGCTGCAGAGGGGGATGCAGGTTGGACACGCTTGCTCTGGCAGTGACCACACGACTTCAGGCTTTAGGTGGCAGGGCCCTGCTCCCAGTTGGGCTACGTCTAGACTGCAAGCCTCTTTCAAAAGAGGCTTTTTCGAAAAATACTTTCGAAAAAGCCTCTTTCGAAAAAGAGCGTCTAGATTGCAAGCAGTACTTTCGAAAAAGCAAGCCGCTTTTTCGAAAGAAAGCACCCAGGCAGTCTGGATGCTCTCTTTCGAAAAAGCCCTGATTGCATTCAAGAACGCCTTTTTTCGAAAGAGCACTTTCGAAAAAAGGCATTCTTCCTCGTGAAATGAGGTTTTCCGCCATCGAAAGAAAAGCCGTGTTCTTTCGATTTAATTTCGAAAGAACGCGGCTGTAGTCTAGATGCAGGTGAAGTTTTTTCGAAAAAACCCTTGAGTCTGGACACAGCCTTGGAGTTACAAGCCCTCTCCAAGTCTGGCCTGCAGGCCCTGTTGGCTGGTGGTGTCTCCCTGCCCAGAGTTTCTTTTCCCCTTTTGCTGCTCCCAGCTGCTCACCACACCCAGCTGCAGACTGTGCTGCTTTGCCAGCCTCCATCTCCTTGTGTTGCTTCTCTGACCCCTTTGGCTCTCTGGTCGCTGCAGGTCTGCTTCTCACCAGAGGGTCTGTGCTCCTTGGGCTGTGTGTGTGGCTCTGTCACTGCAGGACTGCCCCTCAGCACAACTTGCACGCCTTAGGCTGTGTGTGTCTGGCTCGGACACTGCAGGTCTGCTTCTTAGCACAGGGTCTGTGCTCTGTGGGGTATATGGGCCTCTGGCTTTGACACTGCAGGTCTGTCTCTCAACACAGCTTGCTCTTCTTGATGCTCTTCTTAGCTCTCTCTCCTTTTCTCAGAGAGACCCAGAAAATCCCAGCTCACATGGAGGACGGGACCTGGCCTCCTAATTCCCTCATTGGCCTGTCCAACCTGTCAATCAGGCTGAGGTGGAGTGTTGGCCTCTTTCCATTGTCCCTGGGGTCTGTCAGCCTCAGGGCCCTGATTTCTCATGGACCCTTCCCCTTTTGGTACTGGGAGCTGGCCAACCAAAAACTCCCACTGAGTTTTAGTAAGGGGCTAGCAGTCCCCTTACATATTCAAATAGTGTTGCAGCATTACAACTACATTTTGTATAGGGGGTCGATGTGATTGCTGGGATAGTGGGCAAGATGGGGGGCCATCTCCATGTTCATAAAAGGGGGAAGGCCTCAGGCTGGGGGCAGCCAACCCTTAGTGCTGCCCGGAGTGTGCCATGCTACACCCCAAAAACCTCCGCAAGCAGTAGTTGCAGCAGCAGCTGGGAACACTGGGTGCTTTTGAATTTCCAGACCTCAGAGCAGTTGCCCCTTTGTCCTCCAACCTGTCAGCAGGCCTATGTGTATATATCTTAGTATCAACTCAAAAACTTACTGCTTTGGGAACACAAAATTATAAGGCTATATAGCAAGTTATTGATACAGGCATTATTATGAAATGAAATATTATCACTCCCATGCTATTGTAATTGGGCTATTATCTGTGTTATGCCTCTGAGCATGCCCAGTGTAAATTGGATTTGGAATTTTATAGGCGACTGAATAGCCACAGACTGATCTGAGTGCATACATTTAGTAAGTATTCAGACTGCCTGTCTCCTGAGTGCCTATTCAACATTTATACTGGGTCAGCAGTTACATCAAACCAATGATGAAGTAGTTATTACTTCAAGTCAACTAACTTTGTAAAGAAACTTTGGAGAAAAAAATAATATAAATGTAAACAGCCAGTTTGACATTTTTCCCATTGACAAGAAAACCGCAGAGAAAGAACTTTAAGTTCAAGGTATGTGTGTGTGTGTGTGTTTCAAATTTTCTACTTTACGGCTGTGTCTAGACTGGCAAGTTTTTCCACAAAATCATCTGCTTTTGCGGAAAAACTTGCTAGCTGTCTACACTGGCCGCTTGAATTTCCATAAGAACACTGACGATCTCATGTAAGATCATCAGTGTTCTTGTGGAAATACTGTGCTGCTCCCGTTCGGGCAAAAGCCCTCTTGCGCAAATCATTTGCGCAAAAGGGCCAGTGTAAAAAGCACAGTACTGTTTTCCGCAAAAAAGTCCCGATCGCGAAAATGGTGATCAGGGCTTTTTTGCGGAAAACCACATCTAGATTGGCCATGGACGCTTTTCCTCAAAAAGTGCTTTTGCAGAAAAGCGCCCTGCCAATCTAGACGCGCTTTTCCAAAAATGCTTTTAACGGAAAACTTTTCCGTTAAAAGCATTTCTGGAAAATCATGCCAGTGTAGACGTAGCCTACTTGTATAGAAATAGAAATAAATCTGAGCCCAAATAGTTCATGAGGAAACAGCCAACTTGTAGAGATGCAAGATTTTCTAAAAAGTCATGTTAGAAAGAATATGCTATTTAAAAAGTCACATTAAATAAGACACTTTTAGGACTAAATTTGCTTCTTCTCCAAGGGTTCATAAATCCATCTCATAGCTGTGAATTACGGAACATATAACTTGGCCAATATTTTCAGCATGGCCTTAGCTGAGTCTCAGCTTTGTGGTCACAAATAATTATAAGTATAATTTTATGCCCTCAATTACTTGCAACTGAATAAAGAGAACAAATGTGAACTTCCTTGTCTTCTCCAAAACAAAAAGAAATAGTTTAATATTACAATCAACCTGAGTTAATTAAACTATCTGCACAGTGTATCAAGGCCAAAGTACCAGTATGTTCATAAAACACTTTTTTCACATTAGCAGAAACAAGCAAAGTTGTTCACTATTCTTTATTGAGAATAAAGAATTAGATTAGTAATTTTCTCTCTTCATCATTATCTCAGCCTTGCTGCACAAAGCTGTTGTAACCCAGATGGAATGATTCTTGTCACAATATTATGCCAGAGAGTTGCTCTCATTTAGTCATAAATTTAAAGTCATTATTGAGCAAATGAGATTGGTCTGTCTGTATGACGAATACCAATCTGTAGATAATTGCTCTTTTCATCAAAACAAATATAAAAAGCTTTCCATAGATCCACTTCTTTCTAGTAGATTTTTAATAGTGAAATCCAGAGTCTAATTTACGAAACAAATATATTTTAAAAAAATGGAAAGCAGCATTCAGATTACTTCAATATTTTATATTGCATTAATCTTCTTTCTCAAAGCCATCCATTTTTTCTAATGCTATCTCACATTATGTCACACTTAGCTTGTTACGTCTTCCTTAAATCTTTACCCTACTATTCATGAAGGAATGAGACAATGTATTTTTGTTATTAACTCTATTTTTGTACTTCACTAAAGCTCTGATTCTGCAAGATGTGCCACCTTGAGCCCCTCTGACTATAGATATCTACTTGTGTGGTACACAGTATAGGATTGGGGAGTTAGACTCCAATCCAGCAAAGCACGTAAGCATGTGCTGACAGCAAAATGACAGTCGCCTTATTGACATCAATAGGACTACCAACAAACTTAATATTATACATGCGCCAAAGTGCACTGCTAGATAGCTTAGATATGAAAACAGCAAGTGCCTTAAAATACACTAGCTCGGGATTTGGTCAACAGTCTCTTATTCGGGTCGATAGTGCTGTATATATTATTTGTTGTATTTATATTGTTGTATATATTATTATTGTATTTATTTGTTTGTTTGTTTGTTTGTTTATTCATTTAAAGTGCCCAGAGGCATTCTAAATTAATAGTGAAAATGTGTTTAATAGCTATGGTCCAGCTTCTGCCATACTTTTGAGCAAGTTGAGATAATCATGCCATCAGTTAATACTATTTTTCTACATTCTTACACCCAGCCATATGTGCAAAAGGAGCAAAAATTGGCTCTCAGAAGTAGAACAGTCTAATTCTAAAACATAGGATTGGCAAGAATCTTAAGAAGCTTTGCCTCAAAGTAGCTTGGCTCTAGAAACATGTTTCCAACGGCTTTGTGCACCCCCAGTACACAAATGGTACATTAATAATTCATTTGAATGCTCTAGCAAATTTAATTTTTTTAGGCATTCTATTTACTTCATAGAACTAAATGGCTCCATCTGACAGACTTTTAATCCTACAATTTTCCTTCAAATTTATTGGCTGTATTTTTCATCCATATTTCTATTAACTGTTTTATCAATATAAGTACAGATTAATCATTACCATTTTTAAAGGCAAAAAATCTCTAACTCATGCATGCAAAAAAGCTGAATTAGCAAAGTAGTAGATCAGACACATCAAGACCGGGTGCTTAGAAAAATGGCCACATTTTCTCAGGGGTATTCATATCTATATTTAGAACTGCAAGTTGTTAGAAGTTTGTAAATAGAAATGTGTATTTGTTTTTTAATATTAAATAACAGGGTGTTCAGAGCTTATGTATGGGCCCTCACTATTATTCCAAATGGAAAATAAAGAAATAGATTGATTAACCTAAGGTACCTCACTAATTCAGCATTTCCGTGTCTGTATTCATGCCCCTTATTATTTTGAGTTTATGCATAAGTATCTCTATGGATTTCATAGCTTTAGAATAAGTTGATCATTTAAACTGAACAGACTTTTCTGACGTATTAACATTTACTGGCTTTACATCATTATAAGACCAAATATCTATTTTGTTAAGTTGGGCTCCAATCCTGCAGAAACTTACATGAGTGAATATTCCCATTGAAGTCCATGAAACTATTCCCCAGCATAAAATTACAATGAGTATTTGCAAGGTCACTTATGTCAATTCTGTTACACTGGTGCAAATGAGAAAAGAATCAGGCAATTTATTTTTGTATATAAGAATAATCTTCGCTCATAAAATTACAAATCAGCAATTCTTAAAAAATGTACAGTGCTGGAATATCAGATTTATTTTGAACTGGTTCACCATTCTGCTTTTATTCTCTAGTGCTTCCATAATGCTGCACTTTTCCAGGTACAATCTTCTAGTCCTAGTGTCCTGCATATGACTCTACTTGGGTTCCAATTCAACAAAATAGTTAAGCATGCGCTTAAGGACTTCATTGAATTTGGGCCTTGAGAAGCATATTGTTTGATATCTTTTGTTATACCACATCTGCTTCATAGTCTGTCTCTAACAACTGTAATAGTTTTGTTCCACTATATGTAGTAAAAGGTGATCCAGGAATATACAATAAAAATAATAAAATGTAATTATTTAGAGGTATATTTCTTGTGCAAGTCTACCACAAATTGTTTTTGCTTTCTCACATTTTGTTTCTGAGACATTACTGAAAGTTAGATGAGAAGGGATACCCATCTCTATTTTCATCAGCCAAGCTTCTCTTAAAAAAACTCAAAACCCTAAATACAAAATGGCATGGAAGTGCATCGCAACTCACTGTTAATTGGCCATGTTTTTCATCTTTCATTTGGTGAGGAAATCCCCATGCAAATAGCTTTCACCAAATGTTTCATTGATGCTATTTTAATTAAGAATATTTTGTCCCTAATTTGTTTTCTTCTAGGTTATGTAGCTGCTGGAAAACAGGTGCAAGACAAGTTAGCACTTGCCAGCTCTTGTTTGTTTGTGTAGGTTTGGGATTTTTTTAAGGTTTGGAAGCAAAACTGCATTTGTTTACAAGTTTGCTTAATGACAGCATTATAATATTTAGAGTTCTTAGCAATATAAAAGGCATAAAAAGCTTCAAGATGTCTTTTTTAAAACAGCTGAAAAAACATATTTTTTGCTTTCCCACATTTACAGAAGGCAATTTGGGATACAATGCTAAGCTTCATTATAAATCTGTGTTACACCTGCAAACAAGTAGATCCTACCTATTAGCTTTAATTCATGAGTGTTCAGAACATAGGCCGTGTCCAGACTCAGGGTTTTTCGGGAAAAGTAGCCTTTTCCCGAAAAAACTTCCCCTGCGTCCAGACTCAAGCCGCGTTCTTTCGAAATTATTTCGAAAGAACGCGGCTTTTCTTTCGATGGCGGTAAACCTCGTTTCACGAGGAAGAACGCCTTCCTTCGAAAGTTCCTCTTTCGAAGGAAGGCGTTCTTCAATGTAAAGAGGCCGTCTTCGAAAGAGAGCATCCAGACTCGCTGGGTGCTCTCTTTCAAAAAAGCGGATTTCTCTTTCGAAAGATCCGCCTGCAGTCTAGACACGATCTTTTGAAAGAGGCTCTTTCGAAAGCATCTTTCGAAAGAGCCTCTTTCGAAAGAAGCCTGCAGTCTAGACATAGCCATAGATATACTAACATCTCCATTCAGTTGTGGAGTTTCCTAATCCTTTATTTGACTTCTCCATTAACTTAGTCTCTGACTTTTTGGCACGTTAAGGCCACTGCATCTAACTAGCCTTTGTTGTTAAGTTCCAGAGCCTAATCATCAACTTCATGTGTGGTTGTCTGAGAGCAAAATAAAGTATCTACAAACACCAGCTCACTAAGGAGCACTGTTAGAATGGAGTTCTAGCGAAAGCAGGGGGGTAGGTGGTGGGATTTGGGGTAGTGCAAGCTTCTTCTCTGGGAGTTTTTTCAGTCCTGTCCTCACAAAGCCCTGCTGGGAGATGGAGTAAGTGGGGGGGCATAGCTCCAGGTGTGTGGGGGGAGGGGAAAGGAGGAGAAAAGGTGGGGAATCTCGGGGACCTTCCTGTGATTCTCTGTTTGTTTGTCTTCTTCTACAAGTGGTGCAGACCATCAACACCATCTTGATGCGCAGGGTCATCAACCTCGGCAATGTGGACACTGGCTTTGCCGATATGGACTTCCTGAACTGTGGGGGGAGGGAGGGAACTACTGAAGGCACAAATGTCCCCATCCTGGCCCCCAACCACAGGCAGGCTCTGGTCAAGAAACTTACTAGTTTCATCACTCCCAGCCAGCAGCTCAGCACATTTCTCAGGAGCCTGCCCCACCCCTGCACAGGCTGCAGAGCCATGTGGTCTGTGAATAAGAGCCTCAGTGAAGAAAGGACTGGTGCTTCGCACTCTGCCTGTTATTGAAACAGGCTGCTTTCATTGGCCAGAAACCGGCCAATGGGATTGTGCTGAGGGCAAGAGTAGCCCTGAAGCACCACTCCTTCCTCCCCTCAGGCTCTTATGTGAAAATTAAATGGCCCCGCAGACACTTTTCTGGGTGGTGGTGGGGGGGGGAAGGGGCAAACAGTGGAGTCTGCCTGGGGGCTCCTTGCTGTGTCTGTGGCTGGATTGTTTTGCCCAGGCCTGGTGTAGCACCAGTGCGGTCTCCCGGCTGTGAAGAAATGGGGGGTAAGGGCTGGGTTTGAGCTTTAAAAGAGCCGTATCTGGCTCCCTAGTGAGCCATATTTGGCTCGTGAGACAGATTGCTGACCCCTGAACTAGAGGATCTTAAGTTCAAGAATGAGCAGCTGAGTGAAGAGCTCCAGTTCAGCAAGCAGGAAAAAGAGCATTTGCTCCATACAGTGTATGACTGTGAGACATAGTTAGAGACTCTGTATTTCTGTAGAGAGAAGAGAAGAGAACCCTGGTATATCATGGCACAGAAACAATATAAGTAATGACTTCCATAAAGAGGAATTTGGGAGAGGAAAGACTTTGCTGACATGAGGCAAATATGGGGTACAATGGAAGAGTGTCTTCTATAGAAATTCTACCCCTCTTCCATCAGGAAGGGCAAGAGTGTGACGAGGTGGACTAAGCCCCTGGCTGGAGGCCTTAGGATCCTGCCATACCCTGCCCACAAAAGGCAGTAGAGGTCCTCCAAAGGGGCTAGAGTGGCCACAGAGGAAGCAGCTAATAGGAGCCCAGCAAGCCAGTGAAGAGCTGCTGGGCCAGAAGGAGGCAGTTCGTCTTGGGGGCTGAAGAAGCCAAGACTCGGCTGGATCACAAGAGGGTCACCATAGCAGTGAGTGCAGGCACATGCACTCAGCGAAGGGGGGATGTTCACAAGAGGTGAGTGCCACCCCATCACACCCTGTCTGTGTCAATCTACATCTCTTTCCCCTTCTTGTACAAATATCCTGTTTAGGCCTCTCTCCAGTTTGTTAAATTATTTACAAAGTGATGTGATAAAAGCAACATAATTATTACATTATAAATAGCATCTCAAATTATTGGGTAAAGTAGTAAAAAAGCAATTAAAAAATAAGGTGACTATGGCACTTGCATTTAAATCAAGCTAATCTGACCTTTAAATGTTTGACTAAAATCCAAAATTTGAGAATTAAAAGAGGGTTTATTCTGAGTAGGAACTTTTGACACACAAACTTGGTCAGGTATTTGATGACTAGCATAAATATGCACTTTAAAAATAAAATTAATATAATAGAGGTATAAATTTCAAGGCCAGAAGGGACCACTGCAATCATCTAGTCTGACCTCCAGTACAACACAGGACAAAGTAATTCCTAGAACATTGCTTTTAGAAAACTATCCAGTCTTGATTTAAAAACTATCAATGATGGAGAATCATAGACAAAGGTGTAGGACAGGGGTGGGCAAAAATTTTTGAAGTGGCCCTGGGCCGCCCCAGAAGGTGCAGGGCCAGAATGTTTCGTGGTTTCCCCACCCCCAGACCATAATTGTTCTGGGGATGGGGGAATCCTTTTGCCCCCCCTTCCCACTAGGCACCTATGCCCCTGGCAGGGCAGGAAGAGACTTCACACACTCTGATTGGCCTGCAGGGTAGGGGAAGAGCAGGAAGCATCCTCCTGCCCTATCCCTGCTCTGCCACTTCACAGTGCCACACGCTGCTGGCAGGGTGGGAGGAGACGTCACGCTTTCCCCCACCCCCAAGTCCTGATTGGTCAGGGGGCGGGGGAGCTGTGCAAAGCTTCCCTAGCCTTGCTTCTGCCCTGAACAAGCGTACAGCACATTAAAGTGCCGTGCGCTCCTCACAGGGTGGGGGAAGGAAGGAGCGGAGGAAACTTGGGGCTTGGGAGCAGGAGAGCACGTGATGTCTCCTCCTGCCCTGCCAGCAGCGTGCGGAGCTTCAACGCGCTACATGCTGCTCACAGGGCAGGAGGAAGCTTCGCACACTCTCCTGCCTTCAAGGCCCTAATTGGCCTGGGGGCGGGGGAGTGGCAGGGCCGCTTGGCAGGCTGAATCCAGCCTGCAGAGGCCCTTTTGCCCACCCCTAGTGTAGGGTGTGCTTCAGCACACTCAGTGACCCAGAGTAGCACCCAGGATCCTGGCCCCCAACACTGTTTGCTGGGGGTTTTGCTGCTGGCTCTCCCAGATGCTGGTCTTGCACACTAGGGGTTCTGCTGCTGCTTCCTTGTGCCAGGTTCCCAGCTGTCACCCTGCATGCCAGAGAGTTCTGCTGCTATTCCCGTATGCTGGAGCTTTGCTCCCAGCCTCAGCTGGGAGTATGCAGAGGTCAGGGGGCTCAGCACTAGCATATTTAAAAATGTTCTTGTGCCACTGTGGAGAATCCACTGTGATCCATGGCATACCGTTCCAGTGCTTAATTACCCTGATTGCTAAAAAATGTATGCCTTATTTCCATTGTTAATTTGTCTAGATTCAATTTTCAGCCACTGGAACATGTTACACCTTTCTTAGGTAGACTGAGGGGCTTCTTATAAGATACTTTTAGGCTGAAATCAAGTCGGCCCTTAACCTTCTCCTTGTTAAGTTAAATAAATTGAACTCTCTGAGGGTATGTCTACACTACCCCGCTAGTTCGAACTAGCGGGGTAATGTATGCATACCGCACTTGCTAATGAAGCCCGGGATTTGAATTTCCCGGGCTTCATTAGCATAAGCGGGGAGCCGCCATTTTTAAATCCCCGCTGCTTCGAACCCCGTGTAGCGCGGCTACACGGGGCTCGAACTAGGTAGTTCGGACTAGGGTGCCTATTCCGAACTACCGGTACACCTCGTTTCACGAGGAGTGCCTATTCACGAGGGTGCCTATTCCGAACTACCGGTACACCTCGTTTCACGAGGAGTACCGGTAGTTCGGAATAGGACCCTAGTCCGAACTACCTAGTTCGAGCCCCGTGTAGCCGCGCTACACGGGGTTCGAAGCAGCGGGGATTTAAAAATGGCGGCTCCCCGCTTATGCTAATGAAGCCCGGGAAATTCAAATCCCGGGCTTCATTAGCAAGTGCGGTATGCATACATTACCCCGCTAGTTCGAACTAGCGGGGTAGTGTAGACATACCCTGAGTCTGTCACTCTAATGCATGTTTTTAAATCCTTTACTCATTCTTGTGGCTCTTTCTGAACTTTCTCCAAAATATCAACATCCTTCTGGAGTTGTCCACACCAGAGGAAGTCACAGCATTCCAGCAGTACTTGTACCAGCACCACATAAAGACACTTCTATGCATCCACAGTTTCTGTTAGTGCTTTTGGCCACAGAGTCATATCCGGACCTCATGTTCAGCTGATGATCCACAATGACCCCAACTCTTTCAGAGTCACTATTTCCCAAGATTCAGCCTCCCATCCCCATTGCATAAGTATGGCCTACATTCTTTGCTCTTAGATGCAGACATTTACGTTTAACCCCATTAACATTTTTATCATATTGTTTTGCTTGTTCCCCAGCTTATCAAATGATTTAAAATGCTCTGTTTCAGGTAGTTACCACTCCCTGAACTTAAATGATCAGATAATATGCTATGTTATTAACAACTGATATAGTATGAATACATGACACGGCTAGTATGACACTTATAAAATGCACTTCATGCACAGAGCACTGATCAAATTACTGATTGCTACTCATTACCTATGTTCTGAAACTAACAGCTGAGCCATTATGATGTGCCATCGCTGTTGCAAGTTGTGGCAATACGTATCTTAGTGGGGTGAATTTTAATAACCTGTGAAAGCTACCTCCTATAGGGTATGTCTAAACTACAAGGTTAGTACGAACTAATGGACGTTAGTTCGAACTAACTTTCATAGGCGCTGCACTAGCGCTCCGTTAGTTCGAATTTAATTCGAACTAACGGAGCGCTTAGTTTGAACTAGGTAATCCTCATTCCACGAGGATTAAGCCTAGTTTGAACTAGCTAGTTCGAATTAAGGGGTGTGTAGCCCCTTAATTCGAACTAGTGGGAGGCTAGCCCTCCCCAGGTTTCCCTGGTGGCCACTCTGGCCAACACCAGGGAAACTCTACTGCCCCCCTCCCGGCCCTGGACCCCTTAAAGGGGCACGGGCTGGCTACGGTGCCCATGCCAGGTGCAAGCCTGCCAGCACCCAGCCAGCAGACTCTGCACCTGGCACGGATCGAGCCACCCACCCGATGCCCCCCCAGCCCTCCCCCTCTTCCCGGGACCAGGCTGGCGGCTCCCGGGAGCTTGCCCGGGACTGCAAGAGGCGGGCACCCGCCTGGCCTAGTGCAGACATCGTGGACCTCGTCCACGACCTCCACACTAGGCACAGGAAAGTGGCCGGCTAGGGCAGGAGAGCTGCCAGCCTGGCCACCCAGGAGCAGGTGTGGAAGAGAATCAAGGGGGTTCACTGAGATCCCCGACCCTGAGCTCTGAGCTTACAATGGCCTCCCTGGGTCAGACCAAAGGTCCATCTAGCCCAGTAGCCTGTCTGCCGACAGCGGCCAACCCTAAGGACCCTGGAGGGGATGGACCGAAGACAGTGACCAAGCCATTTGTCTCGTGCCATCCCTCTCCAGCCTTCCAAAACCTTGGGCAGGGACACCACTCCTACCCCCTGGCTAATACCACTCCATGGACCCAACCTCCATGACTTGATCTCACTTCCCTTTAAACTCTGTTCCAGTTCTAGCCTTCACAGCCTCCTGCAGCATGGAGTTCCACAGGTTGACTCTTTGCTTTGTGAAGAACAACTTTCTGTTACTAGTTTGAAGCCTGCTACCCATTCCTTTCCTTTGGTGTCCTCTAGTCCTTCTTTATGGGAACTAATGAAGAACTTTTCTGTATGCACCCTCTCCACCCAACTCCTGCTTTTAGAGACCTCTATCCTGTCCCCTCTCCGTCTCCTCTTTTCTAATCTGAAAAGTCCCAGTCTCTTTAGCCTCTCTTCATATGGGACCTGTTCCCAACCCCTGATCATTTTAGTTGCCCTCCCGTCTCCCAGCCTCTCTCTTCCCCTCTCCCACCTCCTTTTCCCAGTCTCCCCCAGTTTTGTTCAATAAAGACAGATTCCATTTTGGAAGACACGTTATCTTTATTTTGTACATCAAGAAGAGGGGCTAGGGAAGGGCAAGTGGAAGGAGGTGAGGGAGGAATGGGTCACGAGCCCCCGATGGGGAGGACTGGGCTGGCTCTGCAGGCTTCTGGGGGTGGAAGCTCTCCTGCAGCCCCCCAATTGCCCCCTCTCCCCAGATGGCAGCCTGCGGCAAGTGCAGCCGGGCTGATTGCCGAGTGCTGTGATGTGCACAGTGTGGGCACTCAGGGCACTCCAAGCCAGGACTGCTTTGCAAGCGGGGCACCCCTGAGAACTGTCTGTCCGGGGTGGGGGTCAGGACCCTTTAAGCACAGCCCTGGGCTAGCCTGAGACAGCATCTCCACGCTCTAAGTCCCTGCCGGCACTGCTTCCGGCCATCCTTAACCCCGCTTCAGGGTCCACTTAATGTGGACTTGCTAGTTCGAATTAGCAAAACGCTAAGTCGAACTAGTTTTTAGTTCTAGATGCGTTAGTTCGAATTAGCTTAGTTCGAATTAACTAAGTTAGTTCGAATTAGCGCTGTAGTGTAGACATACCCTAAAGGATGAAAGGCTGATTGAAGGGTCCAAATGAGGTTTAATAGCTGAATTTTGCTAAAATATGTGCAGAGCATTTATGGCAAGAAATGTTTCAAAACCCAGTATGGAATTTTTATTTTATTTTATTTATTTTTTGGTATCCTCCAAAGTGAATACAGCACAATGGGTCAGTTTTCTATTGAGCTCAAGACTTTTCATCAGAATGTTAACTGACACCACCTAGAATGCTGACAGAAAAGACCAATGTAGAGTCTATCAGCTTTACATTCTCCCTTGCTGCAGGTTTCCACAGTGACCACTGATACTTTATATAACTATAACTGCTGCCAGTAATAACTTTCACTTCTTAGGCAGTGGTTGAAGTAAATCTTTATGAGGGCAGATAAAAACTGACAATTGCCCTTTAATATCTGTTTAATTTTTAAATTAAATATTTTTCTTTAAAAAAAATCTATTTTAAATAGAAATTGTGAAGCCAAATTAAGCCTTAAACATATTATAATTATTTAAATGAAAATAAATGAAATTAAATGAAAATAATATTGAAGTAGCACTTACTGCTGTCATGGTTTTTAAAATGTCACCTCAACTGAACTGCTAAATCATTGTTTAAGTACCAGTGTTCCCTCTAATTTTTTATATCCATGTGCAAAATGAATTTTGTTATGTGTACTAATACAGAGGTGATGAGTGGACAGATGGGAATTTGGGGTTTGGAGTGTAGGAGAAGGCTCAGGTCTGGGACAGAGGGGCTACATCTACACTGCAAGCTTTTTGCGGAAGAGATCTTCCACAAAAACTTCTTGCACAAAAGCGCGTCCACACTACAAAAGTGCATTGCAAAAGCCATGAGCTTTTGTGCAAGAGAGCATCCACACTGCATGCATGCTCTTGCTCAAGAAAGCTCTGATGGCCATTAACAGAATGGCCATCAGAGCACCTGTGCTTTTTCTGATAGGCTCTTCCTGGGCAAGAAACCTCTGTTGAGTGTCCACACGTGCCTTTTTGTGCAAGAACTATAGCACGGAGTTATTCGTCATAGAAAGAGGTATACCTACACTGCAAAAAGCCCTCTGTTCTACCCTTCTACTGTAAATTTTCTTGCGCAAAAACTCACTTGAGGTTTGGACATAGACGTAACCTTATAGACTTGGCTTTTATCATCTGGCAAGGAGTTCCTTGTCAGGAACTCAGGTTGACTGCACATTGCGTGGAAAAATGATTTCTTTTTCTTTGTTTTAAACCTGCTGCTTGTTAATTTCATTTGGTGATTCATTTGTATTATGAGGAGTAAGTAAAAATTTCTGATCTACTTTCTGTCCACCAGTCATGATTTTATAGATCACTATTATAGCCTCCCTTAGTCATCTCTTTTCTAAGATGAAAAGTTCCAGTCTTATTAATATTTCCTCATATGGCAGCTGTTCCAACCCCTAATAATTTTTGTTGCCTTTTTACAATGTTTTTCCAATTTCAATCAATCTTTTGTAGACTGAGTCCTCATGGAATGCTGACAGAAAAAACCAATGAAGATTCTGTCAGCTTTACATTCTCCCTTGCTGCAGGTTTCCACACTGACCTCTGATACTTTTTTATAAATATAACTTCTGCCAGTAATAACTTTCACTTCTTAGTAGTTGAAGTAAATCTTTATGAGGGTAGATAATTAAACCTGCTTCAGACTATGTTCAATTCTTCTCCATAGTGAGAACATGGAGGTTTGAATTTGTAAAATCAGATGACCAGAAGTCGAACTTAGTAACTTCAGACTAATCTCCTAGTGTAGACATGGCCTTAGATGCTTTTGGAAATTTTACCCCAGATGCTTACCTCCATGTAAATTAGTGTAGTTATATTGACTTTCAATGAGATTTAAGGCCCCTAAAATATTTAGGTGTTTTTAAAATGTGAGCTCTGGTTTTTAGTTTTCTGGATGATTAGTCAGATGACACTTTCGAAATAAATTATACAGCAAATACTTGTATTTAGTGGATCAATTATAGTTCTTAAATTAATTCCTGAATGTTACTTAGGACTAAGCTGGGAGTAGCCTCTCACTCTGTGTGCTCTAGAAATTGGCATTTCTAAGAAGCAATAGTTTAAAGTGCTGAAAAAATATTTTTCTAAATCATACCCTGATGAGACACTAAACCTGTCTCTATGTGGGCAGTTGTATCCTCCATTACTGCTTTAATAGATCTAGTGTCCTCTTTGATCTCCTTTAATATTGTGCACTTTATTACTTTTGCAATCCAGAAACCAATAATATGTAACATTACTGACATAATTGTAGATTTTGACTGTGCAGCCATATGTGCTCTTTTCCAGCAGAAATTTTATCTCTTTTAATACTATAAAATATTTTAGGTATATTGCTGCAGTCCCGACACTGTGGTGTGATCTGGCCTTGTATCATTTACAGCAAAGTCTGATAGTATCTCATAATTGCATTTCTGAAACACAGGAGATTGGCACAGTCAGCAGTGGATTTAGGGCAGGGCGAGCGGGGCGGCTGCCCCGGGCCCCGCACTTCCTGAGGCCCTGCGCATGCGCAGTGATGCCACGGCGCATGCGCCGTGACGCCATGGCGCATGCGCCGTGTCAAAGGCGGGGCCCCGCAAAATTTCACTGCCTGGGGCCCCGCGGTGCTGCCCTGGGCCTCACGGCACTCTCATCCGCCCCTGGGCACAGTAGATGCCACTGCCTGATATTCTGGTTTACCTGTTTTTGTTGTTAAGATTCTCATATAGGTACATATTACTTGCAGAGATGGTGTCGTAGCCATGTTGATCCCAGGATATTAGAGAGAGAATATGGGCCAAGTAACCTCTTTTATTGGACCAACATGTGTAGCTTGAAAATTTCTCTCTTTCACCAACAGAAGTTTGTCAAAGAAAAGAAACTACGTCACCCACCTTGTCTTTCTGATGCTGGCACATTGATATTAATTGTTTTTAAGTTTAGATGTGGCTCTTAGTATCACTGCTATCCCTAACAGAGGTATTTGTTTGAACCGAGTGTTCTTAATAACCATACTTATTCCATTTTCTAGTTTAAGTACTTCCTCACAACTCTATTTAGTTTGTGTGACATGGGTATACGTTAGTTGAGTTGGAGTTAATCCCTTGGACTAGAAGCCTTTCAGAGAAAACTAAAATAAAAGCCCTGGACTGAAGTATTTTTCCTACTAATCTAAATTTAGGATTGGAGACCTCTTTTACATTTCCCTTTTCCATTGATTTCAGTATGTACAAAACCATGGGGCCATCCCTAGCACACACTAGAAGTCTGTAAGTGTCTCATGACAGAGCATATAGAGCAACTCAGAAAAAGACATTCTGTCTAGTCAGACTGGAACACAAGTCTTTATCTACGTCAGACATGTAGAGAACTGTGTTGCCCCCAAAACGTCCTTGGAAAACGGCCTATGCCTGGGGATTGTGGAGAAACTCCATTATTGTTTGTTGAATCTTCCTGTACATGAAGAGGTAAAGGTGTCTGAGGTAACATTGCTCTGCATAGTACTTGCTTGTGTATGCTTGCTCTTCTGAGGGGAACATTCCATCTTCTGGATGTGGGAGTGACAGGCGTAAATGTAAGAGTAATAGCAAATGATGATGATACCATCATCAAAGAGAGTGAGTAGTGACAAATCTACCCCACCTGGCCTGAAAACAAGCTTCTTGGGCCTTGAAAAGATTTTTAGTCATTGTGTTTTGCTGTTTAGTATTTTAGATATTTTTGAAATAGTGAATGAGTTTTAAAATAAACAGTTTAGTTATAAATGTGAACTGCAAGTCAAAGTACTTCTGGATGACCATGACTTTAACAGAGTTCAAAAAAGAACTGGATAAATTCATGGAGGTTAGGTCCATCAAAGGCTATCTGGTATTGGCCACTGTCAGAAGACAGGATACTGGACTAGACAGAGCTTTGGTCTGACCCAGTACTGCTGTTCTTATGTTATGTGTTTTTCACGTTCTCTCTTGCTACAGGCTGCTAGGATTCACATTTTTCTAATTTTAGAGCTAAGTAGAGTTTGTTTTCAAACATGAAGAATTAAGACCTATGCTATGTGGTTATGTTTTTCTCTTTGAAAAGAGGATCTGAAGACTAGGACAATATGTGTGGGTTTTTTTTAACCTGGCATAGTACATTCTGCCTGCATGAGCTTGAATTAGATTGTGATAATCATTTAGTGCTAGTTTATGTGAATATTCATTTGTCTCCCTGGAGGAAAATTATGTTGTTTGAAGAATCACAAAAAAAACCCAGATGCAGACTCTGACAACCATAATATATCTATTCCTGTGAATATTCTTTGGCATGAACGTAAAGCAAGGGAAGGCACCTCTAGTTTTTAAGACTGCAGGAAGAATGTCAGAACTGTCAGATGTTTTTATACTCAGTGATTCCTCTCTGTCCATCAGGTGATCTTTCAGTCAGCCCTCCAGGGAAGAACAAACATTTTATTCTAGACTATTTTTATTACACTAGTTTTGATGTTATTCACATGATTGTGGAAACCAGGGGTTAGTAGACAAAACAAATATAATCTCTTTTGCCACAGAATAATGCATCTGTGGGGATAAACTAAACATGACCCCAAGAGTTGTCAAGACAAATTGATTGCGCAAGCACTATTGAAGTTTTTAAAGACCTAGTTTTCTAAGCTGGGGTTTTTAAAAGTGTTTCATCATTTTATACTTTAAATTTTAGATCTACATTATTTATGCTACCAGTGGTTCCTTTAAAAAGATTTTAAAGGTACAAGATTATTTAAAAAATAAGGTCATCTTCTGTCTGACTTCTTAGCAGTGAAAAGACCATCTGAGAAAGAGGTTGCAGAAGTAGAAATAAGCTGTAGCCATCTCCTTGTTGAAGGTGTCCTTCCCGGATGGCAGAAAACCTGGATGGGAATGTGTCAGACAAAATAATAATTCAGCTGCTCTTACCAATGTGGTGTCCTTGGTAGTCCTGTTTGCAACCAAAAACTGCTTTTAATTTCCCCAGCAAATAGCCTCAAATACAACATGCTCACCACCAGTGAGGTGATACCCTCTGGTGAAAAGAATAATTAGCTATTCTAGTGGGTAGAATTTACGTACTCAGTGAGCCTCATCTTGAGGTATTTCCAAAATCAAATGTAAAGCAAATGAGAAAAATTAGAAAAGCATAAGAGATAGAGGAATAAAAATATGTAATAATTTCAAAGCTTCTCAGTAGGTAAAATAATGAAAGTTTTGATGATGATTGGTAAGTATTTGCACATATTGGGCAGCTAAATTAAGTTTGGGAAGCAGAATATAACATATGTAGGTTGTTAGTCCTTCCAAATCTGAAGTCATTCTGTATCACAGATTATATAATAAGACTCTTATTGATAACAGAAAATCAAGAGCAATTCCTGGAAATGTATACTTGAACTTCACTTAAACTCGCTGAAAAAGAATTCTCTTTAAATAAGTCTTGTCCATTATAGACACTCTGAGGTCTGCCAATATGATGGACATTCTACGCAATTTCTCTTGGTGATGAAAAGAGGCAGACGGCTCTTGTCACCAAAAGTAGTCGATAGTTAATCACAACATTTTCTGCTTAGGGATTAGTTTTTATACAACTGACCTCCATATGGGTGTAAACCTGAAAGATGCTGATGACTTTTTGGCCTTATTATCCAATAAGACATGCAGGGGAAATGAAGCATATAATTGGTTCAAGTAAAAAAAGTGTAATACACACAAGAAATGGAGCTCTGGTATGCTGCGTCTTCACTGCCTTGTAAGCTCAAAATATAACCTGCATGTTCCCCTGAATTGCATTCACACACACAAATCTCTAGTTCAAATTGAGTGTGTTTTAAATTCAAGGTGGTTATCCCATGAAGAGGTTGTTGGTTGATGCTCCAGTGTTGATGACTCTTGAGTTAGTAGTGCAGTGGAAAGCAGATACTCTGTGCAGTGGAAGTGCAGTTTTGCATCATGAGAGCTCTCACTCGAGCTAAGTAATCTTAAGAGGAGTAAACTTTAGTATAAATAATTCAAGTTAACACAGCAGTGAAAATAAGACTTTAGGATGTATTGACATTATTACATGATTGCTGTATGCAAGACTAGCACAACAAGCATACAGGGGAAATGTCACAATGAAAGTGAGATGTGGCTAAAGGAGGCAGTAACAGAGGGTATGTCTACACTACAGCGCTAATTCGAACTAACTTAGTTCGAATTAGTTAATTCGAATTAAGCTAATTCGAACTAACACGTCTAGAACTAAAAACTAGTTCGAATTAGCGTTTTGCTAATTCGAACTAGCATGTCCACATTAAGTGGACCCTGAACCAGGCTTAAGGATGGCCAGAAGCAGTGCCGGCAGGGCATCAGAGGAGGACTTAGAGCGTGGAGATGCTGTCTCAGGCTAGCCGAGGGCTGTGCTTAAAGGGTCCCGACCCCCACCCCGGACAGACAGTTCTCAGGGGTGCCCCACTTGAAAACCAGTCCTGGCTTGGTGTGCCCGGAGTGCCCACACTGGGCACATCACAGCACTCGGCCATCAGCCTGGCTGCACTTGCCGCAGGCTGCCATCTGGGGAGAGGGGGCAATTAGGGGGCTGCAGGAGAGCTTCCACCCCCAGAAGCCCACAGAGCCAGCCCAGTCCTCCCCATCGGGGGTGCGTACCCCATTCCTCCCTCACCTCCTTCCACTTACCCTTCCCTAGCCCCTCTTCTTGATGTACAAAATAAAGGACAATTGTGTTCAAAAATGGAATCTGTCTTTATTGAACAAAACTGGGGGAGACTGGGAAAAGGAGGTGGGAGAGGGGAAGAGAGAGGCTGGGAGATGGGAGGGCAACTAAAATGATCAGGGGTTGGGAACAGATCCCATATGAAGAGAGGCTAAAGAGACTGGGACTTCTGAGCTTAGAAAAGAGGAGACGGAGAGGGGACAGGATAGAGGTCTCTAAAAGCAGGAGTTGGGTGGAGAGGGTGCATATAGAAAAGTTCTTCATTAGTTCCCATAAAGAAGGACTAGAGGACACCAAAGGAAAGGAATGGGTAGCAGGCTTCAAACTAGTAACAGAAAGTTGTTCTTCACAAAGCAAAAAGTCAACCTGTGGAATTCCTTGCTGCAGGAGGCTGTGAAGGCTACAACTAGAACAGAGTTTAAAGGGAAGTGAGATCAAGTCATGGAGGTTGGGTCCATGGAGTGGTATTAGCCAGGGGGTAGGAGTGCTGTCCCTGCCCAAAGTTTGTGGAAGGCTGGAGAGGGATGGCACGAGACAAATGGCTTGGTCACTGTCTCCGGTCCATCCCCTCCAGGGTCGCTAGGGTTGGCCACTGTCGGCAGAGAGGCTACTGGGCTAGATGGACCTTTTGTCTGACCCAGGACGGCCATTGTAAGCTCAGGGCTCAGGGTCGGGGGGTCTCAGTGGACCACCTTGATTTTCATGCACTCCTGCTTCTGGGTGGCCAGGCTGGCAGCTCTCCTGCCCTAGCCGGCCACCTTCCTGTGCCTAGTGCGGAGAACGTGGACGAGGTCCACGATGTCCGCACTAGCCCAGGCGGGTGCCCGCCTCTTGCAGTCCCGGGCAAGCTCCCGGGAGCCGCCAGCATGGTCCCGGGAAGAGGGGGAGGGCTGGGGGGGCATCGGGTGGCTGGCTCGATCCGTGTCAGGTGCAGGGTCTGCTGGCTGGGTGCTGGCAGGCTTGCACCTGGCACGGGCACCGTAGCCAGCCCGTGTCCCTTTAAGGGGTCCGGGGCCGGGAGGGGGGCATAGAGTTTCCCTGGTGTTGGCCAGAGTGGCCACCAGGGAAACCTGGGAAGCCTTAGCCTCCCACTAGTTCGAATTAAGGGTCTACACAGCCCTTAATTCGAACTAGCTAGTTCGAACTAGGCTTAATCCTCGTAAAATGAGGTTTACCTAGTTCGAACTAAGCGCTCCGCTAGTTCGAATTAAATTCGAACTAGCGGAGCGCTAGTGTAGCGCCTATTAAAGTTAGTTCGAACTAACGTCCGTTAGTTCGAACTAACTCTGTAGTGTAGACATACCCAGAAAGAGTTTGTTTTTTGCCTAATGCTTACAAAAAGCGGAAACTTGGACAGATGACTAGGGAGGGGTATAAATATATAGCTCAAGAATGCAGGGGAGTTATCAGGAAGGCGAAAGCGCAATTGTAATTGCGACTCGCAAGGGATGTGAAGGATAACAAGAAAGGTTTCTACAGGCATGTTAGCAAGAAAAAAGTGATCAGAAAGGATGTGGGGCCCCTACTGGATGAAGGTGGTAACCTAGTGACAGATGATGTGGGAAAAGGTGAAGTACTTAATGCTTTCTTTGCCTCTGTCTTCACAGACAAGGTCAGCTCCCAGACTAATGCGCTAAGTGACGCAATATGGGACAAAGGTGGACAGTCCTTGGTGGGGAAAGAACAGGTTAGGAGCTATTTAAAAAAAGCTAGCCATACACTAATCCATGGGCCCTGATTTAATACATCTGTAGAAGCTGTAGAAACCATTTTCATATTTAGCTAGAAGCCATCTTGTATATCAGAAACCATTTCAGCTTTTCTCTCAAGCACGTAGACCAGAGTGAACTTTCTGTCTCCCCGTGAGAAGAAGCCTATAGGATAGGCTATTGGTATGTGTTAATTAGGCTGGTTGGGACAGGAGATGTACTCCCTCGTACCTGTCCGCCATCTTGTTGATAAGGCTTTGTTTTTCCAAATTTAATTGAAGATTTCTGTAATTGGATGCCCTGACGTCAGACTGTTTGGCTAAGGGTATAAAGATACTAGGATTGATCGTATTAGCAGCTTTACTGGGCCCGGCTTTGCTGGGACCACGTTTGGCTCACTTTGCTTTACTGATCAATAAAGCAATCAGTTGTTAGCCGCCTAAACAGAGAGGAGCGTGTTTTTTTTGCTTCAACACATCCGAGAGTACTGAGGAAGTTGGTAAATGAGGAGCCTTTGGCCATTATCTTTGAAAAGTCATGGAGATCAGGAGAGATCTTGGATGATTCGAAAAAGGCAAATGTAGTGCCCATCTTTAAGAAAGGAAAGAAGGACGCTCCAGGGAACTATAGGCCGGTCAGTCTTATCTCAGTCCCTGGAAAAATCATGGAGGGGATCCTCAAGGAATCCATTTTGAAGCACTTGAAAGAGGGGAAGGTTATCCCGAATAGTCAGCATGGATTCATGAAGGGCAAATCATGCCTGACCAATCTGATTAGCTTCTATGATGAGGTAACTGGCTCGGTGGATATGGGCAAGTCAGTGGATGTGATATACCTTGACTTTAGCAAGGCTTTTGATACGGTCTCCCACAATATTCTTTCCAGCAAGTTAAGGGAATGTGGATTGGATAAATGGACGGTCAGATGGATAGAAAGCTGGCTGGAAGGTCGGGCCCAGCGGGTAGTAATCAACGGCTTAATGTCAGGATGATGGTCGGTTTCTAGCGGAGTGACCCAAGATTCGGTTCTGGACCAGTTTTGTTCAACATCTTTATTAATGACCTGGATGAGGGGATAGATTGCACCCTCAGCAAGTTTGTGGATGACACTAAGGGTACGTCTAAACTACATGCCTCCGTCGACGGAGGCATGTAGATTAGCCAGATCGGCAGAGGGAAATGAAGCCGCGATTAAAATAATCGCGGCTTCATTTAAATTTAAATGGCTGCCCCGCTCTGCCGATCAGCTGTTTGTCGGCAGATCGGGGCAGTCTGGACGCGCCGCGCCGACAAAGAAGCCTTTCTTAATCGGCACAGGTATGCCTCGTGAAACCAGGTTTACCTGTGCCGATCAAGAAAGGCTTCTTTGTCGGCGCGGCGCGTCCAGACTGCCCCGATCTGCCGACAAACAGCTGATCGGCAGAGCGGGGCAGCCATTTAAATTTAAATGAAGCCGCGATTATTTTAATCGCGGCTTCATTTCCCTCTGCCGATCTGGCTAATCTACATGCCTCCGTTGACGGAGGCATGTAGTCTAGACACACCCTAAACTAGGGGGAGATGTAGACATCCTGGAGGGCAAAGATAGAGTCCAGAGTGACCTAGACCAATTGGAGGATTGGCCCATAAGAAATCTGATGAGGTTCAACAAGGATAAATGTAGAGTCCTGCATTTGGAACGGAAGAATCCCAAGCACTGTTACAGGTTGGCAACCAACTGGCTAAGTAGCAGTTCTGCAGAAAAGGACCTGGGAATTACAGTGAATGAGAAGCTGGATATGAGTCAACACCGTGCCCTTGTAGCCAAGAAGGCTAATGGCATATTAGGTTGCATTAAGAGGAGCATTGCCAGTAGATCCAGAGATGTGATTATTCCTCTTTATTCGGCTCTGGTGAGGCCACATCTGGAGTATTGTGTCCAGTTCTGGGCCCCCAATTACAGGAAAGATGTGGATGCATTGGAGAGGGTCCAGCGGAAAGTGACCAAAATGATTAGGGGGCTAGAGCATATGACCTACAAGGAGAGGCTAATGGAGTTGGGTCTATTTAGTCTGCAGAAGAGAAGAGTGAGGGGGGATTTGATAGCCTTCTACTTCCTTAAGGAAGGTTCCAATTAGGCTGGAGAAAGGCTGTTCACAGTAGGGCTGGCAGAACAAGGAACAATGGTCTCAAGTTGTGGTGAGAGAGGTTCAGGTTGGATATTAGGAAAAATTATTTCACTAAGAGGGTGGTGAAGCACTGGAATGGGTTACCTAGGGAAGTAGTGGAGTCTTCATCCCTAGAGGTGGTTAAGTCTTGGCTTGACAAAGCCCTGGCTGTGTTGATTTAATTGGGATTGGTCCTGCCTTGGGTAGGGGGCTGGACTTGATGATCTTCTGAGGTCTCTTCCAGCTCTATGGTTCTATGATGCTATTCACTATCTCTAGGTGTGAGCATAGTGCAAGAAAGGGTATGTCTACACTACAAAGTTAGTTCGAACTAACTTTCCAAGGCGCTACACTAGCGCTCCGTTAGTTTGAACTTAATTCGAACTAACGGAGCGCTTAGTTCGAACTAGGTAAACCTCATTTTACGAGGATTAAGCCTAGTTCGAACTAGCTAGTTCGAATTAAGGGCTGTGTAGACCCTTAATTCGAACTAGTGGGAGGCTAAGGCATCCCAGGTTTCCCTGGTGGCCACTCTGGCCAACACCAGGGAAACTCTATTGCCCCCCTCCCGGCCCCGTAGCGCTTAAAGGGCCACGGGCTGGCTACACAGTTTGTGCCAGTTGCAAGGCTGCAAGCACCCGTGCCAGCAGACCCTACACCTGCCACACCATGAGCCAGCCACCCGATGACACCCAGCCCTCCACTGCTCCCCAGGACCAGCCTGGCGGCTCCCAGGAGCCTGCCTGGGGGCGCAAAAGGCGGGCGCCCGCTTGGTCAAGTGCGGAGATCGTGGACCTCATCGAGGTTTGGGGGGAAGCCTCCAATATCCACGATCTCCGCACTAGCCACAGGAACGTGGCCGTCTACGGCCGCATGGCTGACAGCCTTGCTGCCAGGGGCCACCAGCGCAGCCGGGAGCAGATCCCGTACAAAATTAAGGACCTGCGGCAGTCCTACTCCCGGGTCTGCCAGCCAGGGGCAGACCCGGAGGCCTGCCCCCACTTCCACGCCCTGGACCGCCTCCTGGGGGCTCATGCCATCCCTGCCCCCCGGGACGTGATAGACCCCGGGGCAGAGGGCCCGCTCCTGGAGACGGAGGAGGAGGAGGAGGGCTCTGAGAGCCAGGAGCCTGCCGCCAGCCTGCCCAGGACCCAGGACCCCCGAGGCACCCCACAGAGCCGCTCGCCTGTGTCGTCCGAGGCCGGGGAGGCGTCCACCTGTGAGTACCATCGTGTTCCCCTTATGTGTACGGGGGGCTGGGGCGAGAGGGAGCCCCGGGACCGTGCGCCTGGGCCTTGCCCACCAAGGAGCAGCAGCTGGGGATCCTGCAGGGGCCCTGGCCTTGCAGAGGGGAGCTGGGTTTCACACACCTCGGCCCTTGGGGTAATTGACCGCTGGTCTTGTTGCACCACAGCTGCAGCACCTGGGCCTGCAGGGCGCACCACACCGCCTGCAGCAGCTGCCCATGCCCGGGCAAGCAGGAGAGCCAGGAATGAGGAGGAGTACCAAAGGCGGCACCTCCGGTTCATGGACCACCAGCTCCGCACCCAGGACCACTGGGTCCAGGAGGACCTGAGGCTGCGCCAGAGGAGTCTGGAGGCCCTGGAGGAGCAGGGCCGTGCCCTGCGAGGCCACCTCCAGAGCCTGCTTGACCGCTTCCCATTTCCTCCTCCCCCTGCTCCCTCTGCTCCTCCTGCTCCCCCTGCTCCCCCTCCTGCTCCCGCTACTCCTGCTCCCCCTCCTGCTTCCGCTCCTGCTTCCTCCACACCCCCTGTCCCTCCTGCCCCCCCCTCCACAACCATTTCCCACCGACGCCCCCGGACCTGCAGTGTGGCGAGACGGGAGAGGCAGCCGGACTCCCACCACTGAGCTTTCCTTTCCCTTCCTCCCTTCCCTCCCCTTCTAGCTCCCTCGTCCCAGATTTCCCCCTCCCCTCTCCCCCCTCCCCCCTCCCTCCCCCCACCCCAGTTATGTTAAATAAAAAGACTTTTTGTTTGAAAAACAGGTGTCTTTATTTTACAGTACGTAGGGAGGGGAAAGGGGAAGGGGGGTAGGGTGGAAGAAGGCCCCAGTGGGGCATGCAAGGGAGATTTCAGTCCTCCTCTTCCACCAGGAAGCTCTCCCGCAGGGCTTCCCGGATCCGGACGGCCCCCCGCTGGGCTTCCCGGATGGCGGCGGTGCGGGGCTGACCGTAGTGTCCAGCCATGCGGTCAGCCTCAGCCATCCAGGCTGGCAGGAAAGCCTCCCCCTTCCGCTCACACAAATTGTGGAGCACACAACATGCTGCCACCACGGGAAGGATGTTGTGCTCGGCGAGGTCGAGGCGGGTGAGGAGGCACCTAAATCGGGCTTTCAGTCACCCGAAGGCCCCCTCCACCACGATGTGGGCCTTGGTCAGCCTGGCATTGAAGGCCTGGCGGGAGGGATTGACGTGCCCCGTGTAGGGCTTTATGATCCAGGGCTGCAGTGGGTAGGCGGCATCACCCACCAGGCACACGGGCATGTCCACGTCCCCGACCCTGATGTGGCGGTCGGGGAAGAAGGTCCCGGCCTGCAGCCGCTGGCACACGGAGGAGTTTGGTACACCCGGGTGTCATGTGCTTTGCCGGACCAGCCCACATTAATGTCCATGAACTGTCCCCGGTGGTCACACACGGCCTGCAGGATCACAGAGAAGTACCCCTTGCGGTTGACGTACCGGGACGCCTGGTGTTCCGGGGCACGGATGGGGATGTGCGTCCCGTCGATGGCCCCCCCGCAGTTGGGGAAGCCAAGGGCGCCGAAGCCCCGGATGACGGCGTCCGGGTCGGCGAGGCGGACCACCCTGCAGAGCAGCACCCGGTTGATGGCCTTGACCACCTGCGGAGAGAGACACAGCAAAGCACCAATCAGTGGGGCGCCCAGGTGGCTGGGAGCGTTCGCCTCCTCCCGCCCCCCCCTTTGTCCCTGGGGCGGCCCATCCCCTCCTCGCAGCCCTCCTCGCCCCCGGCTCAGTGGCCGACGAGTGCCATACCTGCATGAGCACCGCTCCGACGGTGGATCTCCCCATGCCGAACTGGTTCCCGACAGATCGGTAGCTGTCCGGCGTGGAGAGCTTCCATAGGGCAATGGCCACCCGCTTCTGGAGGGGGATGGCGGGCCTCATGCGAGTGTCCCTTCTGCGCAGGGCAGGGGCGAGCCACTCGCAGAGCTCCAGGAAGGTGTCCCTCCTCATCCTGAAGTTCTGGGTCCACTGTCGGTCCTCCCAGCGCTCCAGGACGATGCACCAGTCGGTGCTGGTGTCCAGACGCGGCGGGGCATGCCGGTGCCAGGGCGCTGCTGCGGCTCCTCCACGGCCCCCAGAGCGGCCAGGCGGAGAGGCAGGGGGCTGACGTTCACCAGGTGGTGCCAGGCAGCCTCGAGCTATTGCTGGCAGGCTTGCAGCAGCAAATCCAGAAAGTGCACCAGAAGGTGCAGGGCGAGCTGTGGCTCCATGTTGCCACCTGCGGCGGCCCCCCCGAAGGGAAGCACCGACACAGACGGGCACAGAGACCAACGCTTTGCTGTCCCTCGGCGAGGTTGGCAAGCAAGCAGGAAAAGCTGAGAGCCAGCTGTCCGGGGGGGGGTCCCTTTAAGCTCGAGCCTCAGATAGCCTCAGACAGCAGCCACACAAAGCAACTACTGACCTGATGCCCTGCCAGAACCGGTTTCAGCTGCCCTTAAATGCCCCCCTGCGTCCAATCAGTGTGGACGCGCTAGTTTGAATTAGCAAAACGCTAATTCGAACTAGTTTTTAGTTCTAGACGCGTTAGTTCGAATTAGCTTAGTTCGAATTAACTAATTAGTTAATTAAGTTAGTTCGAATTAGCGCTGTAGTGTAGACGTACCCAAAGATACAAAGAGGGCAATGTGTACATCTGGTCTTGACAAATGGCAAGGCTGTTTGGTAAAGACGACCCTAACTACTTAGAAAAGAAGTTTCCTTAAATTATTTTTTCACAGACAAGCCAGAAGATAGAGTGCAATGAGGTTCACATGAAGTTTCCAACTGTCAGCCTGAAACAAGCTATGCTAGGAGATAGCCATAACCAACAAGGACATTCAGACTACAGTTTCTGGCAAATAGGGATGGTATTATTCCTGAGCAGTTTTTCATAAAGTAAACAACTAAAGGATAATTTAGAAATACCCATATACATTCTGAGCGTATATCTACACAGCAAGGCTAAAGTCGAATTAAGCTATTCAACTTTAGCTACATCTATTGCGTAGCATAATTCTAAATAGCTTACCTCAGCTTTATGCATTGTGTGCACAGCAGGATGTCGAAGGAAGAACACTCTTTCTTCAACTTCCCTCACTCATTGTAAAATGAGGGTTATAGGCATTGGAGTAAGAAGTCCAGCTTGACATTATTTTGAAATAATAGCTTGGGGTATGTCTACACTTGTCCCCTAGTTTGGACTAGGGAAGTAAATGAAGCATACCGAAGTTGCTAATGAAATGTGGGATTTAAATATCCCGCGCTTGATTAGCATATTTGCAGCAGGTCGGCATTTTAAAATGCCGGTTGCCCAATTTAACTTGCCGCGTGTAGACATGGTACTCTGAGCCAAAACCCTTCCCTCGAATTAACTGTTACTCCTCGTGCAATGAGGAGTGCAACTTCGATATGCTTCATTTGCCTCCCTAGTCTGAACTAGGGGGCAAGTGTAGACATACCCTTGTAGTGTAGATGCTCTCTTTGTTATTTCGGAATAACTGACATTATTTTGGAATAACACTGCTGTGTAGACATACCCTGAAAGTTGTCAAGGACAACAGTTGAAAAAATTGACCTTGTGTAAAATTAAGTAGTTTGGAGATACGTAGTTCCTTTAGTGTTTCCCTTTCTGTAATATGCCAAACTTTTAGGGATTGCTTATAGCTATAGGCAACATTTAACACTAATGCCCCTTGGATCAGACACTTTTTATGTAAGTATAAGAGAAATCTTTTGAATGGCGAAGTCCTGTGAGATAATAGACAATGAGAGATGAGGGCCTTAGATGAGCATGTATGTAAAAATAGTATACTTAATAATAGAATCAACTTTGTGTTATAATTTACGTTTGAATGCAGTAAAAGGTGAAATGGTACAGCAGCAGAGTTATAATTAATACATTCTGTGACATATATGCCAACCGGTATGATTTCATCCCATTTCTAATGATTAAAAGACAATATAACTCTCTTTAGTAATTACCTGACAAAGAGTAATATCTGTTTTATGTTTTGGGGGGAAAGGTAATGCATTTGACAAGTCTCTCCACTGGCACTGTAGACCCAATTTTATCGTGACCGTGCTGCGTATAATTTGAAGGGTACTACATTATTACTGTCAACAGCAAATTTCACGTAGCTGTTATAAGTACTTTGTACAACCAATATGCTTCTTTCATTCAGACACAATATTTCCATTAGAAGAAATACACATGCACCAAAAGGAGACTATGAAGTATTGATTCATTTCTGGGTATTGTCTGCCTACTTACTTTTCCTTTTATGATGGAATTTTGAAAAACCTGTAAATTCTGGGTTGGAAATACATACTATTTTTGCTATGTTTGAATTTGAATCATACACTCTGTATATTTGCCATATATAAGAATTATTAGCATCAGGGAAGAAATGTAGCACAAAACTCTCAAATAAAATACCCTTCCTTCTTGCCATTCATGATTTTCTGTCAAGAACCTAGCTGCACAGGACAAAGAAGCCATATCGTACCACATAAGCCAGAAGAAACAGAAACAGAAAGAGAGATGATGGAAATTCCCATAAAAGCTATTCTGTGATTAAAGGTGTCATAAAGAAAAAGGAGAAGACACGCAGAGGATTGCCTGAAGTTCTCCTATGACTCATGGAGGTAGTCACACAAAAAGGCTAGACTATTGTAATCTTTGTGAAATGGCAATATTTTTCTTTTCAGTTTTCTTGTCACAAACAGAGAGAAAAAGGGAGGAATAAGAAATAAACAAAAACTGTACCTGCTTTCTTGGGTGTGAGTTCACAAAAATGACATCTAGATTTTTTTGGCAGCCGTTTAGAGTAGAATTGGAAAAGGACCTGGCCTCACTAAATTTCATAGGTGAATTAAATACAAACTGTGTGAAAAGCAGAAACAAAGTGTGCAGGGAATACATGGGAAGCTAACTATGTATCTGCAGTGTAAATACACAGTATGTAAATGTTCTATTTTGAGAGATTTTTACAGTACAGGACTAGAAGGAAATAAAGCAGTGGATTTTACAATTAGAACATTAATATCGTAGAATCATAATAAATATCTTTGTACACAGAGTGGTACTAAAGTTATGGCCTTTCATTCTCATATTATAAATTACATATAGAGCTTATATATGACTGGGAAAATATAAAATATCCCTTTACACTATTTAATAATATACCACAAAAATATTCTATTAATTGCTACTGCATGCGTGCACACACAGTTCTAGTTCTAAAAATGCTAATTTGCTGTTTATGTACAACAGGCAATTATTTTCATCTCCTTGATGGAAATAGGTTATGTTAACTTTCTATTTAATTATATTTTCTGAGACCTCTGTTCTTTGACACTTGTTTTAACTTCATTATCTTAAAACCATTTTTGCAGTAAATTGTGAGATTCTCTTGAACTGCATCTTGCAAGCCACATCCAACTCTCATACAGTTAAAAGTGTGGCTCACAGAGCACCCCCTCCCCTGCATGCTTCCCATTCTCTGCCTACCAGACTGAAGAGTGGGGGGGGGGGGCGGAGGTGGAGCTTGGGGCTTCTGCCCTGCGGGGAGGGGAGGTAACAAAGATGAATGGTGCCTGCTGAAAGGAGGACACAGTTGAAAAGTTCAGTACCCCCCACATCTTGAGTCATGCCCCCAAGCACGTCCCACTTCTTGCATTCAGCCTCCCTGTAGCTCCCAGGTATTAGCTGTGTGTGGAGAGGCAACGGCAGACAGCTAAGAGCTACAGGGAGGGGCTGCTGCTTTATCTCAGCAGGGAGAGACAGCAGCAAAAGCATCAGCTACCCTGCAGCTCCAAGCTGGTTGTTGCTGCCTCTTCCCACTGCCACAGCTCCTAACTTGCCTGTTCCAGCACCTTCAGAGCAGGGATGGGGCCCAGTGGCACCATGAGACTGAGCCAGCAAACCCTGGAAAAAATTGGGAAGAAAGGTTGTAACCCCAAGTGCCTCCCCCCATACCTTGTCTCTGGCAGCGCAAGGGGAAGTGAGGTCTCAGGTCTTCAGCCATTCCTCTTGAATTTCTGAAGATTGTGATATGTAACTCAGAGTCAATACATTTGGCCACCCCGTCCCAACACAGCTGTTCTTTGCCTCTCTGGCTAAGGAGTTATGTTGCTCACATATGAGGATTTTCTAGATGGAGAAGGTTCAACATGTTTCTGAGAAGAAGTTTACCTTCAGAAGATGGAAGAATTAGAAGTCCTCTGGCTGGATTTGGTATCCTGTGATCCCTCATACTAATGTGTTACTTTGGAGAAATGATGGCCAGCTGGTTCTTCATTGTGTTGTGATTCTTTATACTGTGGTGTCTATGCTTACTTGACCATTTCTCCATATGCTGTAATGTGCTAAGTCATGTTCCTTTTATTTTGTATCTGTTTGGGCTTTGCATGTTATTGGTGAAAATCATCACCATTCTAAACACATGCATTTTTCAGGGTTACAAAATAAATCAGAAAGACCCTTCCCTGCTCCATTTCATTGAAGGCTGTGGTCTGGGGATCCCTCAACTTTTTGGGGGGGAGGAAGAAGTGTACTGACCCCCCCACACACATACATTGGGGTGGCCTTTTGTTCCCCACCAGTAGGTCAAGGGGAGCAGAACTTCCTCTCTTACCTGGCTTGAGGTCATTTACATTTGCATAGATCTTCAGGAAGAGGGGAGTGCATCGGAGATGTTGAGGAAATGCCCCCTTCTTTATTGGCATCAGTTTCTTTGTTATTTGCAGAGTGAATCTAACCATTCCTTCTTTCTGAAAGCTACTTTGTTTGCAGAAATGAAAGTGACCCACAGAGAGTTGCTTTGCACCTCCTAGGGTATGTCTACACTACCCTCCTAGTTCGAACTAGGAGGGTAATGTATGCATACCGCACTTGCTAATGAAGCCCGGGATTTGAATTTCCCGGGCTTCATTAGCATAAGCGGGGAGCCGCCATTTTTAAATCCCCGCTGCTTCGAACCCCGTGTAGCGCGGCTACACGGGGCTCGAACTAGGTAGTTCGGACTAGGGTGCCTATTCCGAACTACCGGTACACCTCGTTTCACGAGGAGTGCCTATTCACGAGGGTGCCTATTCCGAACTACCGGTACACCTCGTTTCACGAGGAGTACCGGTAGTTCGGAATAGGACCCTAGTCCGAACTACCTAGTTCGAGCCCCGTGTAGCCGCGCTACACGGGGTTCGAAGCAGCGGGGATTTAAAAATGGCGGCTCCCCGCTTATGCTAATGAAGCCCGGGAAATTCAAATCCCGGGCTTCATTAGCAAGTGCGGTATGCATACATTACCCCGCTAGTTCGAACTAGCGGGGTAGTGTAGACATACCCCTATAGCCCCATTTTGTTTTGAGAACCCCACAGTTACGACACTGACATTTAAGATGCAAACATCTGAAAACGTGAAATTGACCAATGTTAAATCTCTCTGTCTGTGTAATTGACCACAATAGACCATGAATTTGGTAGGGCCCTAGCTATGAACAATCGTGTCAGCAGTCATAAACACAACTTTTTCTAAGCAAGTACATTTATTATTGGGTACAAGAATTACAGAGAAAACAGGCACATTTATTGTTTGTAGCTGTGCTACCAGCTAACCATAGTTCACCCAAAAGTGCTAAGGGTCCCATTAAGCTAAAGTGCTTCAAACCCTTCTGCAAAAATTGGAGGACCATCCCCTCATTCAAACAGCATGTCTCCTCCATTTCCTGGATCTGAAAGAAGGCCCTGAGTCAATTTAAACTCAGACTATTTATCCAAAAGTCCTTCTTCCTCTGTTTGATCTATAGAGAATCCAATTTTAGCTAGTATATGCAAATCTCCCAGTAGTTAGTACCTGTCTTGGGAATAGGAGGGCTTATACTGTGACTGATTTGCCTTAATCGTTGCCCACTGTTTTTTAGTTACTGAAGGAACTGTGGTCGTCCTTCCCCATGTAGGGCAAAACACAATCATATATCAACTTAAAACAGTGCATCGGTTTGCATCTTATTTCGAAATGAATAGTCTGTTCAAACACAATGTTCTGGGATTGTCTGTCAGTTTGGCATTTGATATCCCTTTGGAAATCTTAGACCGATGTGATTTAAAAAAAAAGTTTAACATCAAAGATGGCTGCATGTATGTTGATCTAACAATGATACTTAGCACAGTGCTAGCATTTATGCTATGTAAATGTGGAAGAATCGCTGTTCAAGACAAGCTGTTACAAAGCAGTTAGTGATTTAATGAAAAGCAAAAAGATTGAAAGGGGTTTGCTAGAGCCTTGTGTGATGTGAATGTTAACAAGCCCTCTTGCGTCATCAGCATCCCTACTCTCCATCCTGCTCTCCTTCCCCTGCTCCAGACAGCCTGAAGCCAGGCATTTACATTCTAAAGAAAATCCTTTAACTAAATTTGTAATTATTCAAAACAGAATCAACGCAGCACAGTTAATCAGATTACTAGCTGAATTAAGTTCTGTCCACAGCTCCTGTGGTGTGGAGACTGGAGAAATGCAGCATATGCTGAAAATTCATTTGTATTTGGAAAATTGTTTCCATTTATAGACTTAACAGAAAAGCAGATTTTTGTGGTTTCTATATACAGATATTTGTGTCACCCACACACCTAGTGTGGTTCACTGTCCCATGTATAGAATCATAGAATCATAGAATAATAGGACTGGAAGGGACCTCAAGAGGTCATCGAGTCCAGCCCCCCCGCCCTCAAGGCAGGACCAAGCTCCGTCTACACCATCCCTGACAGATGTCTATCTAACCTGTTCTTAAATATCTCCAGAGAGGGAGATTCCACCACCTCCCTTGGCAATTTATTCCAATATTTGACCACCCTGACAGTTAGGAATTTTTTCCTAATGTCCAATCTAAACCTCGCCTGCTGCACTTTAAGCCCATTACTCCTTGTCCTGTCCTCAGAAATCAAGAGGAACAAATTTTCTCCTTCCTCCTTGTGACACCCTTTTAGATATTTGAAAACCGCTATCATGTCCCCCCTTAATCTTCTTTTTTCCAAACTAAACAAGCCCAGTTCATGAAGCCTGGCTTCATAGGTCATGTTCTCTAAACCTTTAATCATTCTTGTCGCTCTTCTCTGTACCCTTTCCAATTTCTCCACATCTTTCTTGAAATGTGGCGCCCAGAACTGGACACAGTACTCCAGCTGAGGCCTAACGAGTGCAGAGTAGAGCGGCAGAATGACTTCACGAGTTTTGCTTACAACACACCTGTTGATACAACTTAGAATCATATTTGCTTTTTTTGCAACAGCATCATACTGTTGACTCATATTCAACTTGTGGTCCACTATGACCCCTAGATCCCTTTCTGCCATGCTCCTTCCTAGACAGTTGCTTCCCATCTTGTATGTATGGAACTGATTGTTCCTTCCTAAGTGGAGCACTTTGCATAATGTAGTGGCATTTAGATCTCTTACAGTGAGAGATAAGAATGAGGGAGCTCTGCAACCTAAGTTGAATGCCAGCTGGCTTTATCGCTCAAGTTGTAGAGGCTCCTGCACTAAGCTCCTGAAGGCCTAAGTTTGAATCTGCCTGTGGGTGGTTATGTTTGGTATGTGTTTTCTAAATAATTAAGTACAAAAAAAGTCCTTTTAGGTGGGTTATTCTTACAAAAGGGAGTGAAAACAGCAGGTTTGGACTCAAGGGGCTTGATTTTTCTTAGATGAGAGTAAATCATGAGTAAGGTTGATATAAAGTATATATAGTTGTGAAAAAAATAATATCAAGTGAAAGGAAATCCGGCTCAAGGAATCTCTACCAGATCATTTCTTGTGGGGCAGGCAGGCACTGGATTACAGCCTTTGAAACCTACAGATAAGTACAGTGGTATTTTACCAGCAGGGTATCAGTAGAGGGTTTATTAGCTGTCTGGAAGCAAGAACAGAAAGTCCTTAGTTCACACATAAGAACATAAGTATGGCCGTACTGGGTCAGTCCAAAGGTCCACCATTTCAGTATCCTGTCTGCTGATAGTGGCCAATGCCAGGTGCCCTAGAGGGAGTGAACCGAATAAGTAATGATCAAGCGATCTCTCTCCTGCCATCCATCTCTACCCTCTGACAAATAGAGGCTAGGGACACCATTCCTTACCCATCCTGGCTAATGGACTTAATAGCCATTAATAGACTCGGATATCCTGAGATACACAGGAAGACAGGCTGATGGTTCAGAAGTCTGTACCTCAGCACAGCTTCCCAATTCTCCCATGGCAACATAACTTCTGCCTCAGTAAGGATATATCTCCATAGCAGGGCTAATGCTGAATTAAGCTGTGCCACTTCAGCTACGTCAATTGTGTAGCTTAAGTCAAAATAGCTTAACTCCACTTTTGGCTCTGTCCACACAGCAGGAAGTCGAAGGAAAAACACTCTTTCTTTGACTTCCCTTCGTCCTCATGAAATGAGGGTTACAGGGGTCAGAGTCTGCATCTACACTACAAAGAAACGTTGCAAAAAGATTCGCAAATTGCAAACCACAATTTGTGTATATTTTTCCACTTTTCTTCTGAAAGAAGCTTTTCCGAGATTTGGCCCGTCTACATGGAGCCAAATGTCAGGGGAAAAAAACCCTCTTTCAGAACATCCCTTCTTCCTTGTAAAATGAGGTTTACAGGGATGCCAAAAAAAATCTGCTTTTCCAATTTTTTTTTTTTTTCGGAAAAGCAGACACGTTCCTTGGATGTGGCAGAGCTTTTCTGGGATACCAGAGGTTATTATTTCAAAATAAAGGCTTGCAGTGTAGATGTGCACTATGTTATTCCGAAATAACGCTGCTGTGTAGACGTACCCTAAGTGTGCAGAATTCACTTAACCCTTTCCAAGCAAGATGGAAGTTTTTTAACAGGATGCAAGAATTCAGGCATACTCTGCCAGCCTGTTATTAGTTTATTCACTGAGGACCAGATACTGTGAGCCTTACTAAAACTGGGTACTATCTCACTATGCAAGTAGTTCCCATGATTCTGAATGGACTACTCAGAATATGATAGGGATTTGCGAACTGAATGATATAGTTATGCCATGGTGTGGGACTGAATGAGAATGACTTTCTTTAACTCTGAAGCACAAGGAATTAAAACTGCAATTTCCTTTCTCTAATGAGAGAGAAATTCTACTGTTTCAGAATGAGGTTACGGGTCAATTCTTCTCTTGACTACACAAGTGTACTGCAGAAAAATCTGTTGACATAAATGGAGTTTCTCTTGATTTACACTGATGGAAGTAGGAAAAGAATCAAGAGGTCTATATTATTAAAACTTTTTTCTGTATGGAGACCCTGTTACATAGATAAATATATACAGAGAGAGAGAGAGAGAGATTCTAGAATATGTTTGTTTAATATGTATGAATATTAATGAACTGATGATTTAACTTTACTAGGAGACTTTAGAAAATGGTTTGGTTTCCATTCTTTGTTGTCCTGTACCTCATTTTTTGTCAGTAGTAATGTTGAGTAGTGACTACTTCCTGAGCCTTTAAAATATGAAGTTGCATCTATTCTACTGTATATATGAGGTTGAATTCATTAATATTTACAAAGGACATTGAGATCTTCAGTTGGAAGTTGCTATATAATGTGAGAACAATCATTTATTATTCTGCAGACATCAATAGGCAATAACCATGTTCTTAAGAGCTTTGACATATTAGACACATTTATTGTGAAAGGTTCATACAACTGATTAATTACCCTCAATCAGTCACATGCCCATAGTCAAATGAAGATTTCAGAAGCAAAAATCTATTATTTCTACTATCATATTTAGTGTAATACCCAGAAGTCTAACTTGGCTTTTCCATTTTAGGAGCTAAGATCCATTTTAGACTGTTGGGTTATTATAAGGAGGATCTAGAAGGCCCCTTATTTAGTAGTAATGCATTGAAAAGTGCTGGAAGCAATTTTTCCCTCTAAACCTAATTTGTAATATGAATATGTGATTATCTCAGACTCCTAGGAATAATTTTCATTCACCTCTATTTAGAGTAAGTAGATAAAAATGACAGACTAACATGGTCAGGCCACTTCTTCCTCCATATTTAGGTTTTATTAAAACAAGCTTAGCAAAAGCTTAGGTGAACACAGATGTTTCCTTTTTCCTTAATGCTAAGGGAATAGTTAGTTTGCATGTAAGCATTTATCTGTAGTACTTCCAGGCCTAACATTGCAGTTAAGCCCTCTTAAGTAGGAGAATTAAAACTGTTTAAGTGAAATGAAAAAACTAAACATGCACCATTGTTAGACTTAGGGTATGTCTACACTTCATTCCGCTCATTTTTTGAGGCGTAAGGGTTATTTTAAGGGAAGGGTTTTATCTCGAAATAACCCCATTTTTTCTCTCGAAATAGTGCTATTTCAATATAGCGCCATAATGCAATATTTAAATCCCCACTTCATTTGCAATTTTGGGTGTCTGCATTTGCATTCCTCTCTCTTGAGAGGAATGAAGTGTAGACATACCCTTATACAATTAGGATAATTAGGACATTGGGAGCTGCAGTTCCTGCAACAGTTTCCTTTCTTTTCATTTACTTTACTCTGAACAGGTGAAGTTTATGCTTAAGCCTTCAAAATGCTCATGGGCCCCATGTAGGCCCTCTGCATATGGATAAAATTTCAACCCATGTGAGAAAAATGAACACCCTTGAACTTCACTCCACTTACATAGAATATATAATTATAAAGCATAACATGTGAACCCCATTATCAAGATCATACAGAAATAGTTGTTTTTTGAGTCCCCTGCAGCCAAGTGTACTGCCAAAGTGTAGATTTGATACATATTAAGGAAGGGATGCTGCATATGCATGAACCATAATTTTGACATGATTTTCCTATGGATAATGTCTCTACACATGCAGCAGATCATTCTCCAAAATTCTATATTACTGGTTAACTCTCTATTTCAGTTTGTAGGTCTTTTTCATATGTATGATATAAAAAAGTGCATGTATATTTCTTATCTATTTTACTTAGTACAGACAGCTGACATTTTTAGGACAAGAAAGAAGACATTTATCTTAATATTTCCTTTTTGTTTTGTTTTCTGTTAATTCCACATTCTTGGTTTTTTATCATACTCTTCAACCTCCTCTAGATACAAATGAAGTGTCTGTTGAACCCATTTATACATGGGACTATAATTTCACGTCTGACATGATAGTAATATTAAATATTGACAGAAATAATTTATCTTCACACATTCTTTCCCATCCACATATCTCCATATCTCTTCAGTATGATATTTTAGTTTAAATCAATGAGCACTGGTGTTTTACTCAATTTCAGATTTCTAACTTACTGAGTGACCTGCTTAGGATAATTAGCATCTTTCTTATGCTGAACTGACAGCTACCTGAAAAACACCAGGCATTCCCAATGTCAATAATGCTATCCAGCCTAAGGCTTTTTTTCTATAAATTAATAGAATAAAAAAGGTCTGTAGCAAGTCAGATTTGTGGAATAAATTGTGAAAATGCTTTAGTTTTATAGAATCAAAGACCAAATCAGAACAGAAAAGAATGGATAATCTTTTGCCTTACCCAAGTATGGCAGTGTTAGGCAAAAAGCCATCAATCGTATTATTATTAGTTATCTATTTATTAGTACACAGTTGTTGCCCTGATCATGAGCACATGAGCACATAGACTGTGATGAGCACCAATGAGACATTCCATAATTCAATTCCATAAAGGGACTTAGATACTGGAATGCTCAGCATTGCAATTCCTAGCTATTAGGCACCGAGACACCTAGGAGAAACCACAAACCCTATGTTAGGTTTCCTATTCTATGCACAGAGAGAGAGAGAAAGAAAGAGAGAGAGAGAGAGAGAGCTGGGAATGCGACCCCTCAATGCCAGCACATTAGGTGGGGAGTCAACAAAGCTAGCCCATACCAGATGCAAGGAGCGAGGAGTGTCCTAAGCCCTGCCATTCTCGGGCTGGCATCCACATCAGGGAACCCTCTCTTGGAGTCAGGTGCATTATACATCTAAGTTGTTTCTTACAAGAAAGACAGTTGTGCATGCCTAAAACCACATACAACATCTGGGATGGGAAGGTGGAGACGATGGCCTCCTATCTAACCTTTAGCCCAGTGGCTAGGTGGCTCACTGAAGAGGTGGGAGATCCTGACTTCATTCCTGCCTCATGAGGAGAAGATATTTCAGAGGTTCCCCACATCTCTAGTAAGTGCTCTAACAGCTGGGCTATAGAGCCATTCCCACTTTCTTCTGATCAATATATGTGATTATTTAATACAACGTGTAGAATGGCTTCAACAAAACTGTCAGACATTCTCATCAGAATGGCCTACAGTCCAATGGCTAGAGACTCGCTGGAGAAGTGGAAGACCCATTTGCAAATACTTTCTCATCAGGCAACAAAAGGATTTGAAGAAGGGTCTCCCACATCCTGGGTGTGCACTCTATCCAACAGACTAAATTTTATATGGGAATCCTCTTCTGGCCATGTTATGTGTAGTTAAGCATGATTGACTGGGGACACATATGAGATGGGTGGGCCACCAGCTATGTTCACTGGAGCTGAGGATTGTATTAAGGCTTAGATGTCAGGTGTCCAAGCATCTGTCTGAAGCATCAGTGTGTATGCCCAGAGGCTGAAAATAGGTGTGCATAAAGTTAGGTGACAGGTGAGAAGGACTCAGTGGATCACAGTACTGTCTAAATCTAGGATTTGGCCACCAAAGCTCCTTGATGAATTGGGGTCCCTTGTAAGATCTTTTGAAAAATCTAAACAGATAAGATGAGAAATGAAACAGGAGAACTGAGTCACCCAAGCCCACACAACAGATTATTGAGAAATCTAGGAATAGATACCAGAAGTCTGGATTTCTACTCCAGTATCCTATCAGATAGATTGTCCTTCCACTTAATTACAAAATTGTTTCATTCATTAGCTAACTGCTAGTAAGAGTACCTCTGTAAGTGTGCGCATATCTGCTGTGGCTTGTGTGCCAACGGAAGCAGAGTCCAAAAGTATCAGTTCAGTGCTCACTAAATAGCATATAATCCTCCAAAGTAGGATTTGAAAGGCATTTGCCTCTCAGCAACTATGCCCCTACAGACTTTTTCCTAATTGACTATTTAAAAATATGTGCAATGCTAAATGTGATGAGCAATTTAACAGCACTGGTCATACAGTTACAGTGAAATGTGACATATAACAGTGAAGGCTGGGAACTTTCAGTGTACAGGCAGCTAATGTGACTTCATTTCCCGAAGGACTTAAGTGCTGTCATAAAATGATGGTTTTGTTGTATTTTTGTAACAATTAACTAATGTTCCCCAACCCATATGGTCATACCAGATGTCTCAACCTCTGCTAGCCTATTGAATTTGTCCCTTCGTATGGACCATTTTATAGTACTCAATAATAATTGAGACCTTTATTTTAATTTTAGCAATCAAAATCCTGACATAGCAGAATCTGATTAATAAATATACTCCAGATTTCCTTTTTATTTAGTGAGCTGTGTGTATAGAAATGTTTCCTTTTATCCCAAAGACATTATTTCCCCAACAAAGCTACTGACAGAGACAGCCCTTCTCATTTCCTGAAGTATTCTCCATCTACTGTGGGATGGTAATGGTGATACAGTTATTGTGCAAGTGCCAGAAATGAAATGCTGATAATTTTCATGTAGTGCCAATTGTAGTAGTGTTTCTGTTACCAGTAGACATTTCCCCTGCATTTTACGCTGACTCCCTGTTCCTCTTTTCTATTTATTATTACTATCTATATAATCAGATCCCAAGAATGTCACTCCATGTCAGTCTGGCTATGTCTACACTGCATGGTTATTTAGGAATAAGCTATTCCAGAATAGTCATTCCGAAATAACTTATTTTGAAATAGCATATCTATACTGCAGGGAAGCCTCAAAATTAGTCTGAGGTAGGCTTCCCTAATATAGACGTGCTATCTCATTTTAGAGCCCCAGGAGGAATAATTTAGAATGGCCCTGGTGAGGGGCTATTTCGAAATAGTTGAAGTGGAGCATCTACACATGCCTTATTTCAAAATAGCTGTTTCAGAATAGGCATTATTCTTCGTAGAATGAGGTTTACAGACGTCAGAATAAGCCATCCATTATTTCAAAATTATTTCAAAATAATGGAATTGCTGTGTAGATGCTCTCATAGTTATTTTGGAATAATGGATGTTATTCTGAAATAACTTTGCTGTGTAGACACACCCTCTGAAGCCTAAAATTTCTGTTGAGTCAGTGTGAAGCGAGGGCAACAGTTTCAAGCAGAGCTGAGGCTCTTTCTGTTCAAGGTATCACCCAGTTCTGTCTTGGCTGGGCCTTGTGAGAATTAGATGGAATGTTGGAGTGCAGAAGGTTCTGTGGTAATTGGAATAGGACTGTTGATCAGAGAAAGTGTTAGTAACAGCTCCAGAGGGTAACAAAGAGGTGGTTGTGACTACAGCTGGGGACAGATCTGTGCACAAACTTAGGAAGACGTACAAACACCAATGTTGCTCACTACAAAACAGTGAATGGAAACAAAATTACTACCTTCTTCTTGGTTTGGCTGCCATTCTGTCCTGAGATACGAGAATATATTTACAAAAGAAAATAACTTAGCAGCCATCAGGATCCTAATAACAGATGTGCATTTACACAAACCTTTTCATTTTCTAGGATCTCAACATATTTTAAAACCTTGTAGAAAAAAAAATCTACACAAGAATACCTTTATCCTCAATTGAAAGGCAGCCAACTCTGGGCTGAAATGTGACAGCTGTTTAACAGGAGACAACACCACAATGCAGACTCTAAGAACAGGAGAGCAAACTAATTTTTCCAGCTGAGAAAGAAGTGAAAATTTAGGCCAGCACAAAGTGTAGGAATCTGATGAAAGCACAGATGTTAACATCATTATCTATTAAGAGTTTTTGCAAGCTATTTATAGCACCGTACTATTAGAATCATGATTTTAGGTCATTTAAATGAGACTGCCCTTTCAGCAACACAAACACTAAGCTGAGGAATTGGTTTAGTATGTATTCGGAGAGAAAACTGTCACCTACTGTATCATTAACACCACATTTTAAAGAACCTACAGCAATCACCATTATATTGACCCAAAGTTACCACTACAAGTAGGACCTCCAGCACATTCAGGTCCTGAGAGGTCAAAAACCATGGAGTTTGCTGGAACAGCAGAGGCCAAGGCTCCCTTCCTGGCTGTTGGCCCTGCACTCCTGTCTGGGGACAGAACTGTGCTCCCCACCTCACTGGGGTTCCAGACACTGGTCCCACTCCTGACCACCAGCCCCAGTCAGGGGCTCTGCTCTCCACCACACTGACCCGCTGCTACCAGGGCTGTGCTCCCCTCCACCAGCCCAGCCCCTGAACCTGTCCTCCCAGACCACGGATGTTGCCGGACCAGAGAGTCCCAGATTTTAGAGGTTTAACCTGTACTTCAAGATTAATGCATTTCCTCTTTATTATATAAGACTTAAGCAAAACACTTAAACATTTCTATCTGTATATAAATGACTAGCATCTATTTCATATTTTTAAAACAAGGCCTTTTGCAATGATAGACCTTCCTGTTTAAATTTAATCATCAATTACATCTGCATTTATCCATAAGAGTGTTAGAAGAGGGATGTAAATTAGACACATCAAAAGTACAAATGAAGCCGGGATTTAAATATCCCATGCTTCATTTGCATAATGGCGGCCACCACTTTTTTTCAAAACAGGTCTTTTCGAAAAAAAAAAACCAGCGGTTTAGATGGGGCATTTTCGGCAGAAATGCCCCATTTCGAAAGGTCCTATACACCTCAGTTTGGGTACGTATAGACTACAAGCCTCTTTCAAAAGAGGCTTTTTCGAAAAAATCTTTCAAAAAAGCCTCTTTCAAAAGAGAGCATCTAGACTGCAACCCCTTCTTTCGAAAAAGCAAGCCGCTTTTTTGAAAGAGAGCACCCAGGCAGTCTGGATGCTCTCTTCCGAAAAAGCACAGTTTGCCTCACATAGGGCCTTTTTTCAAAAGAGCACTTTTGAAAAAAGGTGTTCTTCCTCATAAAACGACGTTTTCCGTGGTCAAAAAAACTGCTTTGTTCTTTTGATTTACTTTCGAAAGAATGTGGCAGCAGTCTAGATGCAGGGGAAGTTTTTTCGAAAAAACACTTTTGTCTAGATACACCCTTTTTGAGGAGTATAGGGTCTTTCGAAACGGGGCATTTCTGTCGAAAATGCCCCATCTGAACTGCCGGGTTTTTTTTTAAAAAGCCCCATTTAAAAAAAAAGCGGCAGCCACCATTATGCAAATGAAGCGCGAGATATTTAAATCCCGGCTTCATTTGCACTTTCAATGTGTCTAATTTACATCCCACTGCCGACAGAGGGGTGTAGTTTAGACACACCCTAACTATTTTTTATTACTGCTTCTTCCTAAACCAGAATTCCTAGATTAGTTTGCATTGCTCATTGTAGCGTTCTGCCAGTCTAAAACAGTTTATTGATTTTTAGAACTGAATCAACTAGGAAAGCAGAAATTTCATAGAGGCAGAACAGAAGATAAACTCTCCAAACAAGGGTACCTTTCATACAGTATGACACTTGTTTGGACATTCACTTGCTAGCAGGTTCCATAACAACAGCCATCATTAGATCACTTTATCATTCACATCAAAAGCAGAAAATCTATCACTGCACGGTTGCGCCGCATTGTAAATTCTCTCATCTCAAAGGCAAGATAATGCTTTGTACCTCCAGGTTTCTCCTAATTACAATGCTTGATCAGTTCTACCAGCTCATCTATGGCACACAGTCTGTAACATACATTATAACTTTTGAATAAAGACTGGTATACTATATATGCACTATTTTCACATATGCATAACTACCTACTCACTAGATTGATTAGCAGAGATTAAGTCCAGCTAATTGTATGCAAGCCTCAGTGTAGTGAGCTTGATCAAAGTGGCTCTAGAATTTTACATCACCATGGAAAATTTGATAACAGATTGTAGTAGTTTCCTGCTAGTTTATTGTACAAGTGCTACTGACTATCATTCAGATTGCAGGCAAGATAGATGACATCGCATCTGTAATCTTTATAAGTACAATAGAAGTCAGAATGTCAGATAATGTGCATCTTTCAGGAATGACACAGACACAGATTGTCAATGCCCAGTGCATACTAAATGCACCTCAAAGATGGCCAGGTTCTGGTCTGAAATACAGACACACAACACTCAATGACTTCAACAGAAGTCAGATGAATTAGGGCAAAATCTGGCCTTATAAACTTGTGAATTAAGTTTACCAAATAAAATTACCTATAAGAAATAAACAGTGGTGCGCTATTACATTCAGGCTGAAACAAAATAAAGGAAGGTCACCTACAGCCTCCTCCTTATTTTTAGCATGTAACTTAGAAACCTGATTAGTTTGCAGCCTACAGAATTGGTATCTGCAGAGCTAGTTCTAATGTGTTTTTATAGAACCTACAGGATAACATAAGCCATTTATTATGCCATTCATCCTGGAAGAAATATGGCTCTCTCAGCTCAGAGGGTGTGTCTAGACTACATGCCTCCTTCGACGGAGGCATGTAGATTAGCCAGATCGGAAGAGGGAAATGAAGCCGCGATTAAAATAATCGCGGCTTCATTTAAATTTAAATGGCTGCCCCGATCTGCCGATCAGCTGTTTGTCGGCAGATCGGGGGAGTCTGGACGCGATGCCCCGACAAAGAAGCCTTTCTTCATCGACACAGGTAAGCCTCGTGAAACCAGGTTTACCTGTGTCGATGAAGAAAGGCTTCTTTGTCGGGGCATCGCGTCCAGACTCCCCCGATCTGCCGACAAACAGCTGATCGGCAGATCGGGGCAGCCATTTAAATTTAAATGAAGCCGCGATTATTTTAATCGCGGCTTCATTTCCCTCTTCCGATCTGGCTAATCTACATGCCTCCGTCGAAGGAGGCATGTAGTCTAGACACACCCAGAGTGTGTTAAATAATGCAAGAAAGAGAACAATTGGTTACAACAAATACCCGGATAGAGGGAGGCTGGGCACATCTTCTGTTTCTTGGGGAGAAACAATAGAATTTGATTTCATCCTGTAGATTCTAACTTTAATTTTTTTCAACCATATATCAAGGGGAGTTTCTGTTCTCACCTAACACCAGCAGCTCTAGTAGAATAACTCCTGATTTACACAGGTCTAAATGAAATCAAAATTGCATCTCAGATCTGGGATTTAAAACATTGATGCTGAAAAAGAATATTGACAGCAAGAACACTGATGCCAAAAGAGAAACACACATTTATTGCAGTCATTAATGACTAAAACCTGGGAAAATATAATGTATCAAACATGTCTTTTCATGGGGACTGTACCTTGATGTGGTGGTAATGTTCATATGCTCCAAAGATCCTGAGAACTATGTGTATCATTTTTTTTAAATGTATGGAAATACAGTAAGTTAGCCCTTCTGAAAAATAGTGTGTCAATGTAATGGACTCTGTCTCCACAGGAATGATGAATCTTGATGTAAGCAATTAGGTCAAGGCTGAGAAGATATTTGCTAAAGGTAAAATAAACTATAAAAGTAGGTTCCTAACACATTAGAACAATGACTGAAATGACAAAAGCTTTACAGGAGATGAAAGAGATGCCTTGAAATTTTTGGAGTAAGCAGAAGTCAATGGGCCAGGACTTAATAAAAAGATATTCATAAATGAAAATAAAGTCATAACCATTTTGCTTCCTCAAATATGTTACCACTGAGAGGGAGTAGCATTAATTATGATTTTCAATGCTGAAAAACCACTTCAACTGAGAGTCAATTAACAGCCAACTGCTCTAAGCTAAGTTTCAAACATAATACACGAAAATGATAATTATACAGTGTTATGCACCAACAGACAACTCTGGTGATGAGATCAAAGATCAGTTCTACAACTGCCTACAAACTTAAGTTGACAATATTCCCTAATATGATGTTTTCTTATGTGGATGTAATGGAAGGACTTAGGACGGGGATGGCAACAGTGAAGTGGATAAAGCAATGGGCAAATGTGGCACTGGTTCCCAAAATCAGAACTGTGAAAGACTGTACGTTCATTGTGATTGGCTGGAACATCTTGAAGTGTTTTAGTATTCCAGGAAAAATAATTAACATTACCAAGACTTTAAGTGTGGAAACTGCACCATTGATATAAAGTAAACACAGATCACAATAGCTTCAGAGGGGTAGCCCCATTAGTCTGTAACAGAAAAAAAAACTTTAAAAACAAAAAATAGTCTAGTAGCACCTTAAAGACTAACAAAACTTGTGGATGTTATCATGAGCTTTCGTGGACAAAAACCCACTTCTTCAGATGACTGGAGTATTAGAAGTCTGGATCCAAGAATAAGTAAGGGAAAACGGGGTGAGGAGGGAAAAAAGGAGCGGGGAAAGAGAGAGCCAGTGAGTAGATGGTTCAAGTAGTTACAAGAGGCTGATAAGAACAATTAGCACCTCCACTGTTTGGTTGGTTGGTTAAACTAAATTTAGCCACTTCATCAGAGGAATTGGAGTGGAAGTTACAGAGGCAGGTCTATATATATTGTGTGGATGAGACCAACCTAGTCAGGATGGAAGTGGTTCATTCACAGCATTTGGTGTGGATTTGAATATCAAAAGATGGGAAGTTGCCTTTGTAGTGCTTTAACCAGTTTAGAGCTGTATTCAGTCATAACTTAATTGAACTGAACTAGCAAAGAACTCAAGGGCAGATGTCTCTCTTCCTGCAGCTCCCCTTGACTGCAAACAGCAAACTGCTGCCAAGGATACCACGAGGTTCTGTGGCTGTCAAGCCAATAAGTAAACAAACCAGAGCAGCCTGGTAGCAACTGTCTCAGAGTAGGTCCATGGACCACATTGAGAAACACTGCCCTCCAGGTTTATGTGTGTTACCTTTCCTGATTTGTATCCATTTATTCTTTGGTAAAGATTGTCTGGTTTGGTCAATACAAATGGCAGAGGGGCATTGCTGGAACTTGATGGCATATATTACATTAGAGGGTGTGCGCCCACATGGCCCCACAATACACCAACATTTTTATGCCTGGCCTAAAACAATTTTTCCTCACATCTCATCCCCTAGTACTCTTCCTTTATTTATGCTACATTGGTGACGTCTTCATCATATGGACCCATGGGAAGGGGACCTTTGAAGAATTCCACAGGGATTTCAACAATTTCCACCTCACTATCAAACTCAGCCTGAGCCAGTCCACACAAGAGATCCACTTTCTTGACACTATAATACAAATAAATGATACTCACATAAACCCTACCCTATACCAGAAACCTATTGACTGCTATTCTTACCAACATACCTATAGCGTCCATCCAGCACACATCACACAATCAATTGTCTACAGCCAAGCCCTATGATACAATTGGATTTACACCAATCCCACAGACAGAGAAAATCACCTAAAAGATCTTTATCAGGCATCCTTAAAACTTTAATACCAACCGGGGAAAGTGAGGAAACAGATAGACAGAACCAGACCTGTACCCAGAAGACAACTACTTCAAGATAGGCCCAACAAAGAAATAACAGAATAACATTTTTACTAAGAACAACATAATGACATAAGAACAGCCATATTGAGTCAGAACAAAGGTCCATCTAATCCAGTATCCTGTCTGCTGACAGTGACCAATGCTAGATGCCCCAGCGGGAGTGAACAGAACAAGGAATCATCAAGTAATCCTCTCCTGTCAACCATTCCCGGACTCTGACAGAGGCTAGGGACATCATTTCCATCTATCCTGGCTCATAGACATTGGCTGACTAGCTCTTTCTTGAATCCCATTAAAGTCCTGGTCTTCACAACCTTCTCTGGCAAGGAGTTGCATAGGCTGATCATGCACTGTGTGTGAAGAAAAAATTCCTTTTGTTTGTTTTAAACCTGCAACCTATTAATTTCATTTGGTGACTTTTCCTTATTCACTTTTTCCACACCAATCATGATTTTATAGACTTTTATCATATCCCACCTTATCTCCTCTTTTCTAAGCTGAAAAGTCCTAGGGTGCCTCTAGACTGGCAAGATGTTGTGCATGCGCAAAATCTTGCCACCTGTCTACACTGGCCGTGAGTATTTGCGCAAGAACACTGACTTTGTACTGTACAAAATCAGTGGTTCTTGTGCAAGTACTCCAACGCTCCTGCTCAAGGATAAGCCCTCTTGTGCAAGTATTCTTGCGCAAGAGGGCCAATGTAGACAGCCAAGTTAATTTCTTGCGCGAGAAAGCCCGATGGCTAAAATGGCCATTGGAGCTTTCTTGCGCAGAGAGTATCTACACTGACACTGATGCTTTTGCACAAAAGCAAATCTTTTGCACAAAGGCACATGCCAGTATAGACACTCTCTTGCACAAATACTTTTAATGGAAAAACTTTTCCTTAAAAAGTATTTGCGCAAAATCATGCCGGTCTAGACGCAGCCTTAGTCTTTTTAATCTCTCTTCATATGGGCCTGTTCCAAATCGCTAACCATTTTTGTTACCCTTTTCTGAACCTTCTCCAATGCCAATATATCTTTTTTGAGATTAAGCAACCACATCTGTATTCAGTAGTATATATGTGGGCATACCATGAACTTATATAGAGGCAATAAGGTGTTCGCTGTCTTATTCTCTATCCCTTCTTTTAATTCTTCCTAACATTCTGTTTCCTTTTTTGACTGCCTCTGCACATTGAGTGGATGTTTTCAGAGAACATTCCACAATAACTCAAAGGTCTCTCTCGTGAGTAGTTGTATCTAAAGTAGTCTCCTTCATATTGTATGTATACTTGGGATTATTTTTTTCCAATGTGCATTACTTTTCATTTATCAGCATTAAATTTAATTTTCCATTTTGTTGCCGAATCACTTATTTTGGTGAGATTATTTTGAAGCTCTTCACAGTCTGCTTTGTTCTTAACTATCTTGAGCAGTTTAGTATTATCTGCAAATTCTTCCACCTCACCATTTACCCCTTTCTCCAGATCATTTATAAATAGGTTGAAAAGGATTTCTCTCAGTACAGACTCTTAGGGGAGACTACTAGTTACCTCTCTCCATTCTGAAAACTCATCATTTATTTCCTACCTTTTGTTTCCTGTCTTTTATCCAGTTATGACTCCATGAGAAGACCTTCCCTCTTATCTCATGACAACTTAATTTACTTAAGAGCCTTTGGTGAGGGACCTTATCAAAAGCTTTCTGGAAATCTTAGTCCATATATCCACTGAATCCCCTTTGACTACATGTTTGCTAAACAACCAGTGGGCCTCTGGGTGATCTCTAGTAGATTAGTAAGACATGATTTCCCTTTACTGACACCATGTTGACTTTTCCCTAATAAATTATGTTTATCTATGTGTCTGACAATTTTATTCTTTACTATAGTTTCAACTAATTTGCCCAGTACCGACATTAGACTTTGTACACTGTACACTGTACACTGTCTGTAATTGCCAGGAACACCTCTAGTGCCCTTTTTAAATATTAGCATCACATTAGCTATCTTCCAGTCATTAGGTACGGAGTCTGACTTAAAGGACAGGTTACAACCCACAGTTAATAGTTTCACAATTTCACATTTGAGTTCTTTCAGAAATCTTGGGTGAATGCCATCTGGTCCCAATGACTTGTTACTGTTAAGTTTATCAGTTTGTTCCAAAACCTCCTCTAATGACACCTCAATCTGGAACAATTCCTCAGATTTGTCACCTAAAAAGATGGCTCATGTTTGGGAATCTTCCCAATATCCTCAGCAGTGAAGACCAAACCAAATAATGAATTTAGTTTCTCCACAATGACTTTACTGTCTTTGAGTGTTCCTTTGGCATCTCGATCATCCAGGGGCCCACTGGTTGTTTAGTAGGCTTACTGCTTCTGATGTACTTTAAAAACATTTTGCTATTACTTGGAATTTTTGGCTAGCTTTTCTTCAAACTAATTTTTGGCTTTTCTTATTGCATGTTTACACTTAATTTGACAGAGTTTATGTTCCTTTCTATTTTCCTCGCTAGGATTTGACTTCCACTTTTTAAACGATGCCTTTTTATCTCTCATTTCTTGTTTTACTTGGTTGTTAAGCCACGGTGGCCTCTTTTTTAGGTCTCTTACTGTGTTTTTTAATTTGGGATATACATTTTAGTTGGGCTTCTATTATGGTGTCTTTGAAAAGTTTCCAATGCAGCTTGCAGGGATTTTACTTTTGGCACTGTACCTTTTAATTTCTGTTTAATTAACCTCCTCATTTTTGTGTAGTCTCCCTTTTTGAAATTAAATGCCACATTGTTGGGCTATTAAAAAGACCCATGACTAAAACATAGCCTTTCTTATAGAGTTGATGTATCTGCCCATTAATGCCAAAACGTGCTTTGACAGCTTTACAGACTAAGTGTTGCTCGTTGTCATTCTTAGGTCAGCAGACCTTTTCTTTCCCAATGAGAAAGTACTTTTCAGCTTGCAGAATCATAGGAATGTAGGGCCAGAGAGACCTCAAGAAGTATCTAGTCCATCCCCTCCCATTGAGGTAGGATTAAATATAACTAGACCATTACTGATTGTTGTTTGTCTAACCTGTCCTTACAACCCTCCAGAAATGAGGATTCCACAACCTCTCTAGGTAACCTGTTCCAGCTTAATTATCCTTATAGTTAGAAAGTTTCCCCCAGTAGCTAACCTAAACCTCACTTGCTGCAAATCAATTAACTCTTGATCTACAGCTACTGAATATGGAAAACAATTGAACACTGTCCTCTTTTTGACAGTCTGTGACATATATGACATAAATCTCTAGGATAGAGATTTCTCCACCTCTCTACGTAACCCATTCCAGTGCTTCGGCACCTTCCTAGTAAAATTGTTTTTCCTAATAGCCAACCTAAACTTCCCCTACTGTAACTTGAGACCATTGCGCCTCATTCTGTCATCTGTCATGACTGAGAACAGCCTGTCTCCATCCTCTTTGGAACCTCCCTTCAGGTAGTTAAAGGCTGCTATCAGATCCCCCCTTATTTTTCTCTTCTGGAGACTAAATAAGCTCAAATCCCTCAGCCTCTCCTCATGACTCATGTGCTCCAGCCTCCTAATCATTTTTGTTGCTCTCCATTGGACTTTTTTCTATGCGTCCACATCCTTTTTGTAGTGGGGGCGGAGAGGGGGAGGGGCAGAATTGAGCATAGTACTCCAGATATGGCCTCACCAATGCCAAATAAAGGGGAATAATAATTTCTCTAGATCTGCTGGCAATGCTCCTCCTAATATGCCATTAGCCTTCTTGGCTACAAGGGCACACTGTTGACTCATATTCAGCTTCTCATCGACTGTAACCTCCAGGTCTTTTCTGCCAAACTGCTGATTAGCCAGTTGGTCCTCATCCTGTAATGGTGATTGGCAATCTTCTGTCCCAAGTGTAGGACTCTGCACTTGTCTTGATTTAAGCTCATCAGATTTCTTTTGCCCCAATACTCCAATTTGTCTAAGTCACTCTGAACCCTATCTCTATCCTCCAACATATCTACCTCTCCTCCTAACTTAATGTCATCTGTGAACTTGCTGAGGATTCAATCCATCCCCTCATTCAGGTAATAATAAAGATGTTGAACAAAACTGGCCCTAGAACTGACACTTGGGATGCTCTGCTTGATACCAGCCACCAACCAGACATAGAGCTGTTGATCACTACCCATTGAGCCCAACAATCTACCCAGCTTACAAGCCACCTTACAGTTCATTTATCCAATCCATACTTCCTTATCTTGCTGACAAAAATACTGTGGGAGACCATAACAAAAGCTTTGGTAAAGTCATGGTATATCACATCCACTGACTCCTCCATGTCCACAGAGCCAGTTACCTTGTCATAGAAGGTAATCAGATTGGTCAGGCACGATTTGCCCTTGGTGAATCCATGTTGACTATTCCTGATCACTTTTCTCTCTTCCAGATGCTTCAAAATGGATTCCCTGAGGATCCCCTCCATAATTTTTTCTGGGGACTGAGGTGAGGCTGACCAGTCTTGTGTGGATTGCTCTTCTTCCTTTTTTTTAAAGATGGGCACTACATTTGCCTTTTCCCAAACAAAACTGGACACAGTAATCCAGATCATTTTATTAATTAGTATGTAACTTTGGTATTTGTTGTTAATGTTACTAATTTCTCCTAGTTCTTTTGTATTATTGTGATTAGTATATTTTAATGTCTTCCCAGTGCATCTTACTCACTAGATTTTTTTCATGTTCCAACAATTGCTCTCTTGAAATATAACACCTATGAATTTCTGTAGTCAGTGACTCCATTCCTTACTATACAGAATTCAAGTAGGTTATGGTTTCAGGTTTCCCATTATTCTCACTTTCCCTATTAGTTCTCCTGATCAGTGAATAAAAAATCCAAGATGGTTTCTCCACTATGTGGATCGTATATGTACTTTGTCATAAAGTTGTCTTGTAAATAATCAAGGAGTTTTTCAATATAGCCCAACTGAAAGCTGAGCAGGTAAAATTTCCTGACAGTGGCCTGTGACTTAGGGTACCCTGAAAATTAGCTCAGGAATGTTCAATTTCCACTCTCCTATGCTGGATTGTCCATCGAAGATCGTGTGATAGGGTCTGCCCACCCCCATCACGTGACTATGGCTGTTCCGATGTGTGGTTGCCACATTTGATTGGTCATTGGGCTCCCAGTCCGCTTGCTAGTCCATAACTCCCTTGCCCCATGCAGAACTCTCAGTCCTCCAGTAGTCTGCTCTACAGGGCTAACAGCCTACTAGTCACAATTAATAGATGTTCTTGACCCTAGAGTACTATGGCCTAATGGCCAGAGTCAGAGATGGTCCTTTAATTCAGGGTTGTAAGGCGTGATAGCCTGAACCAGTAAGTGCCCCTCGTTGCAGGGCAGTATGGCCTAATGGCCAGAGTCAATGAGTGCCTCTGGTTGCAGGGCAGTACGGCAGTGAGTCTGGGTTTTGCCCCTGGTAGGGGGACCCAGACCCATCCTGCTCCATGGGTCCCAACCCAGAGCCCTATGAGTGTAGGGGTTGCCTACTGCCCCTTCTTGGTGGGGACTCCGGCCGAAATGAGCCAAGGATACCTGGGTGGGAGGGGCAGCTCCTGCACCGTCCCTGGATCACTTCCTACTGGTCCCGTCGGGGCATCGTCCCACGTAGCCATTGGGCCTCCTCTTTCCCCGGAGGTGGTTTCTCCTTGGACCTCCGTAGGAGTTGAACAGTCACTGACTCTTGGCCTTTCAGCTTCCTCTATCTGGACCATGTACTGTAACAGCGCTAGAGCTCCATCAAGGGAACCTTCCCCTTCGCTGGCCAGGCTAGACCGAGCTATTCCATGGCCTTTTATACTGCCCCAGCATTTGGAGCATGCCCAGTCTGCTTGAAGGGGCAGGACATCCTCTGCCCAGAGGGTTTTCACCTTTCTAGTGCGGGGTCTGCCCACCCCATCACAGATGCGTATATATGTTTTTCCTGTTCTGTATTCTGTTGAGCCATATACCCGCTGACGCACATTCCCACAGGCAGCAAGTATTCATGACCTGGGTCTGTCAAAGTGTGAGACTGGGTCTCCCTGCTAGCTCTGCTTGCTACCCTAATGTATTCCCTCTCCTGTGCCACCCGGGTCCTGCATGCCACCTCTCTCCACAGCCCTAGGCCCTACTGGCCAGCCCCGCATGTTCCCCTCATGCAGTACAGCAGGGCTAGAGCAACTGCTGACACATCTGTGCAGCTCTTGGTTGGCATGGGAGTGTCTCAATGCAGAGTCCTGGGAGCAGCACACAGACACAAACATACACCAAGGCCACAGAGATGCATGTTCCAGCTGCTCTAGCCCTACTGCACTGCCAGTGATAGTGGCAGGGCCCCACAGTCTGTATTAAATTGCCCAAGGACAATAGGGGGGCAGGTGAATGCATGGGACTGGGTGGTGCATGCATAGCAGGCAGGCTACTTCCTCAGGAACCACTGCCAGATGGACATGGCCCGGGTAAGCTTGGCACCTTCCCCCTCCCCACCCCCACTGTATCTCCTCTCATACTCCACTCTCTTCTAGAGCTTCTATTTCTCCTCCAGCCTCCCTTCTGCCCCCAAACTCTCATACTCCTTCCTGTCCCCAAACTGCCTCCTGGAATCTGCGCTCCCACCCTATGCCCCGGACAAGAGCCTGCACACAAGCACCCAGACTCCATTCCAGAGCCTGTACCTCTCACCCTCGTGCCCCCAGACTCCCTCCCAAAGTCTATTGCCTCACTCCTCCTGCACCTAAGCTCCCTCCCAGAGCCTGTATCCCCTTCTGCATTCTAATCCCCTGGCCCAGCCTACAGCCTCCCTCCCAGAGCCTGCATCCCTCACCCACCCAAACTCCCTCCCAGAGCCTTAGGCAGGTGTGGGGGGGAGGGAGGATTTGAAGAGAGGGGGGTCTGGGCATTCTGGGAACCACCAAAGTTTCTGCAAACCTGCCAGCCCTTCACATTCCTGCCCATTCCAAGGGTGCACAAGTAGACACCATGAGTGAATGCTTAGCTCTGATGAAGTCAATGGCAAATCTCCTATAGTTTTCAGTGGGGCCAGATTTAGACTCCATGGAGTAGAAGTTAGACACAGTGATTTGTAGCAGTCACTTGGGCTATGCTACAAATATATTACAAAGTTGGCAAAGCTTCATAATGGGGGCTCTTGGAATTGAGAAGCAGGTGGTGGTTTCAGCCTACTCTAATGAATTTTGATGCTGTAGAAATAACAGTCCAGATGCAAATTTACTCATATAAAAATAATTTTCATTTAATCAGTCATTTGTGAGATACAGAACCATCAATGGTTTGCCAAGCACTAGAGCAAATCTTGCTGATAATGTCATTTAAAATGAATGAGTTTTGCAGGCTGCTAATACTTAATATGAACGTCTTTTTTATTTCAAACAAAATGTTTTGTGACAGCTAAGATATTTGCATCTGAAAGACAGATAGCAGGGCACAGAAGATGAACTTTGTGTTATTTAGATTGTATCCAGTGAATTTCATACTCAAGCGAATGTAAAGTTTGTGGTGGTAATAATTGTGATGCAAGGCAAGAGCCTGGTTAGAGAAGACTAAAGAGAAAGAAAAGAATCGTGTTACTCCTACTTACGTCTTTCCCTCTTTTCTGGCTCAATCTCAATGAATTTGCTTGCTCATCTCTCCTCATTTCTTACTTCTCTTTAGTTCATTTGGCAGTAACGGAGTGCTGCACATCTGCAAACCATTAGAGTACTCCACTCACCTGGAAACACAAGACTAGAGTACTAAACAAAGCAATGACTAGCCTATAAATTCATGCTCAAATCCCATTGGATCATGAAATAGAGGCAAGAAACAGATTGTCTAAAAAAAATCTGAATAAGCAAGAGAGGACTAGGGAAGCAGAGGGGAGATATGCAGAGGATAATGAAGTGGGAGATAAGGGCATATTCCTGCTTCAAGTGGTAATTTTGGCAGGTCAGCTAGCATAATAATGGAGGCTGCAGGCTGATGGCCACTATTGCCCATTGGAGTTCACTTTTTTTACCGAAATAGAAAATGATTTTCTGTAGAAACGAAAAAGCTAGAGGGACAAATTCATCAGTATAATTTCAGTAATTTCAGATGAGTTACAGGGAAAATAGATTCTGCCCATGATTTGTACGTAGGAAAAAATTAAATCTTTTTTAGTTGTACAAGTGTAGAGAATGCCACAGTGGATGCTACCTGCTTTTCTCTGTATCACTAGTATCACTAGCTTCTCTGTAATGGACACATACTACTACGTATGTCTGAATATATGTCTACACTAGTTCCCCTTGAAGCTGAAGTACTCTAAGGCCTGGTAGTCGGGGGCCAGGTTGGGGTGTATGTCCCATTTATGCCCCTCCCCCCGACACACACAGTTAGGGAAGCCCATGTCGACAAAGCCGCCCATGATGTTATCCATGTTGCCCAGCGTGATGACCCTCTATGGTAGGATTTGGTTGATGGCTTTAGCTACTTGTATGAGCACAGCGCTGACTGTGGATTTCCCCCCTGAACTAGTTCCCAACAGAGCAGTACCAGTCCAGCGTGGCAAGCTTCCAGAGGGGAATGGCCACATACTTCTGCATGGGGATGGTGGGTGTTAGTCAGGTATCTTGTTGCCTAAAGGCAGGGGTGAGCCACTTGCAGAGTTCAGGGAAGGTGGCCTTGGGCCTATGGAAGTTGTTCAAACACTACTGATTGTCCCATCCCTGCATGACAATGTAGTTCCACCAGTCTGAGCTTGTCTCCCTCTGCCAGAAGCAACATTCCACTGTGTCCATGTGATTGAGGGGCATGCACAGTAGCAGGAGTGCCAGGATTGGCTAAGCAGGGCCTGCAGGCCACACTGGTGTTCGTCCTCAATATCCTCATCTTGTTTGTAATGGAGCAACATGCGGGCACTGTTGACATACTGCACCATGAGGCTCAGCATAAGTGCCATGAGCAGGACACTGCTTTGCAGCAGCTCTGTCTCCATAGTCACAGTGATGTGGCATCCACATGGGAAACCAGAGCACAACAAGGCAGGGGCTCATTGCATCGCTTTTCTGTCCCACAATGGCGGAAGGAGTGGAGGCGTGCCTTGTGGGATGTGGATGTGAAGAGGAGCCCCTGTAAGCACCCCATCGGTGTTTTCTGGGCCAAGCAGACATTGGAAGTATCAGCCTTCCTGATGCCCTTCCCCGACTGATTCCTGGGGCTCTAAGTCTAAGGCAGGCTCCCTAAATGTGAACACGCTACTTTGGAACATATTTGATACTTGCCTGCAGTGGGGTCACGGTCCTCAACTTCTCAACATTGGGTGCCCAGAACTCAAACTTAGTAAATTTGAACTAATTGCATAGTGAAGACAATCCCTTAGGGTATGTCTACACTAGCCGCCTAGTTCGAACTAGGGTGGCTAATGTAGGCATTCGAAGTTGCAAATGAAGCCCGGGATTTAAATATCCTGGGTTTCATTTGCATGTTCCCAGGTGGGCACCATTTTTAAATCCCCTTAGTTCGAACTGACTGCCCGCAGCTACACGCAGCAGTCAGAAATTAATCCGGACTAAATCCTTAGTTTGGATTAACTGTTATACCTCATTGCAGTTCGAACTAAGGGGATTTTAAAATGGCGCCCACCCAGGAACATGCAAATGAAGCCCGGGATATTTAAATCCCGGGCTTCATTTACAAGTTCGAATGCCTACGTTAGCCACCCTAGTTCGAGCTAAGGGGCTAGCATAGACATATCCTTAGGGAGTTGCTTAGTCAGGAATAATTTTATTTTGGTACATCACTGTAGCATTTCACAAATACAGCTTTACAATTTGTCACACTCCCTTTATCCTGTGCTTTTGCACACCTGGAACAAAAAACAGTCTAAGACTTAATTAAAAACCTGAAACTACAGAAGAGATATTTAGTAACTGTGAACAGAATTGCAAGTCCCACTCCTGGATGCTCTGTAGGTCAAGTGTCATTAACAAGACTGGAGTGACAAAGATTGTTAGTACTATTTTTTATCTTTGATTTTTTTTTCTTTTTGTTAGGTCATAAGTGGTGTGATACTTCCCACCAAGATACCTAAGGCCAATTTCTAAGAGTGCTTCACTTTTACTCCCAAACTGGTACTGAAAAGCAGTGTTCATTGTTCACAACTATATCTTACACACAAGCACCCAAGGTCTACTATCACTGCGCCTATGTCTAGAATACGGTGATCTATTGGAAAAAGGTATGCAAATTCCGATAGTTTTTTCGGAAGAGGCTTTTCGGAAATTTGGCCCAAATACACAGGGCCAAATTTTGGAAAATCCTCCTCTTTCTGAAGAGCCCTTCTTCCTCATGGAAGGCGGAAGACATGGCTTTTGAAAGAGTGTCTGTTCTTCCACAAAAAAAGCAGATGAGCAGACGTGTTACCTGGATGTGGCAGTGTTTTTCCAGGATGCCTCAGGTACCCCAGAAAAACCCCATAGTCTAGACATAGTCTGCGATTGCAGATTGATTAATTCTGTCAGTAGTAGGTACATGGATCTTTCATTTGGGTTAAGGCATTTGCCTTCCAAGCCACATGGTCCATACATTAAGAACCATAGTCTATGTATCTGAAAATGCTGCGAGGGTCCACTCCAGAATGGAGGCAGGTTCTCCAGGAGATCAAAGACAGTCAGAATTCCCTCACACTTCCCTATTTGACTATGGCTTTTCAGGCAAACACATTGGTACAAACACCACTCAAAATGGAGTTCTGTAGAGCAACTTGTTTGTAATACTGACTTCCAACCCAAGTAACCAGAAATACTGTACTGTTTAACTATAAAAGCACCCACTTTCCCTTACACCTCCTCCTGTGAGAATCAGACTGTTATAAATCTATTCTAAAAATAAGTGTTAGGTGTTACATCTAGCTTCTGAATATTACTGTACTTGTGCCAATCTCATTCCTGCCAAAACAATCTCCCACCCAATTGTAAAGAAAGGAACCGAATCTGTAAGTGACTCAGAGTCATGGGTTAGAGGGGGAAGATAGTGTCTGCAACAGTATGCCTATGAAAGAATACAAGTGTGATACTCTCACTCTCTGCCACTCTATTCGCCAGATAGTAGTGTATGCTACTGTGGATTCTTCTGTACTTCCTGGTCTATGAGCTGCCTTATTTATTGTGGTTTGCAAGGTTCAAGTTTGAATTCTGAACCCAATTACTTCACCTAAAGCAACAATAGGGAGAGGAGCAACAGGATGGGCTTTTAGGACTCTGCTAAACTATCCAAAGTGACCAAAATTGTAAGGGAGAAAATCGGTCATGTATAACATGAGTCAGGTGCAGAATAAGATTACAGAGCAAAAAACAAGGTATTTTTGAGATGCATGCTAATCATGGATCAGGCTGCCTATTCAGATATCTGTCCAGATTCCATCTAGATAGATAACCTACTAAAAGTGAGTAACATTTGGCAACTATTATTACAGGCATATTTCATCAACGCATATGCCTCTCAGAAAAGAATCATATTTTACTGTAAATAATTTGAATTAATGTTTTACAAAATGAGGAAATTTGAGAACTTAGCAGTAAATCTGCTAGTACTATTTAGGGAGCATTTAATTTGCTGATCTTCTTTGGAAAGGTATCAGTTTCTAGGTGCAAGTGCTATTTACAAGGTCCTAAAAAAATGGTGGCAGTGATATAGGCACAGAAATACCTTAATAACATGGAAAATTGCTCTGAATTTAAACATGGATGCTGCACGGAGAATGTACCCGTCAGTCTTGAATGAACTGCTTGTCACAACTCAGAGGGACAGACAGTGTAGAATGTGGCTGTGTATTCTAAGAAGGGGGACAGGGGAGGAGGGGATTCAGCCGACCAGCTGTTTTGCTGTCTCACTGGCTGCCTGCTGTTGTATAGACTTGAATTCAAAGTGATGCTTTTAATATTTAAAGCCTTGAATGTACTGGGGCTTAATTATCTTGTCAGTCTTCTGACCTACTCTCTACCATCTTGCCCTCCTAGATTAAAAGGAACAGGGCTTTTGGTCGCAGGGTTGATAGGAGTAGAATGGGTATATTGTTGCTCAGTGTCTGCAGAGAATGCCCTACCTTCTGATCTCAGAAAAGCTGTCATTTTAGCTTCTTATAACAAGACATTAAGACTTTATTTCTTAAAGCATTTAGCACAGTGTATTGATTTTGCTTTTGAATACTTTCTCTATGGTTTTGCTAGGTTTTAACTGGAATTTTAAGTATTCTCAATGCTATGTAATATCTACCAATGATGAATAAGCATCATGTATATATTTTATCAGTGCTTTACATTCTATTTAATAGAGAATAACTATGTTTTCAATCTCCTTAGAAAAACACATTACAAAACCTCTCTGATATTCGGCCAATGACTTTTGGATATGCTAATAACCAAGAATTAAACAGAAAAATGTAGAGGGAGAATTAAGACACTAATATTCCTCAGACCATGCCATACATTTTTATTCATCCTGAAAGGATAACTCACTTAACTGCACATCAAAAATTCTCTGGGGAAAACATTTCAAGACTTCTTTTCCCAAGGAGCTCAGGGTTGAAGTCCTGAATTTCCAGATTATAGCCTCAAGCTTTTATAAACCTAGAATGTTTTATATTTTCTCTTCCTCAGGCTGTTCCCACTATCATCCAACTATTTCAAAGTGGGTGACTTGCTGCAAAATGCCAATTCAATTTAAACTGCCACTGCAGTTGAGAATGTCCTTAGATACTTGTATTCTGGAAGGAAAGCCATGGAATCTCAAGCAGAAAATAGATCTGGTTTGGGCCTGGCTTTGTATTTATTAAGGATGAAGTCATTCATGTACAGACAGCCAGGGCAAGGCCTAATTTGATAGCTTAAGTGGTGCACAGTCTTGGCGCAGGCTCTTTGCCCAAGGCTGAATTTCACCTTAAACCCCACCTCCTTGTCACAATATAAAGTTCATAATCCTTTTTCCTTGGTGGGTGAAAATTGAGTTCTCAGTAGTCTTTCCCATAGTCACTACCACTTTCTACTACGAACTTAACTTTGTCCTTCAGACTTCTGCATCTCCTTTTCACTTCCTACTATTCGGCCTCCTAGTTCTGTCAATAGGAGGGTGAAGGGATTTCTACTGGAGGATGAACCTTGCCTTCATAGAATCAGAGAATACTAAGGTTGGAAGAGACCTCAGGAGGTCATTGAGTCCAGCCCCTGGCCCAAAACAGAACCAACCCCAACTAAATCATCCCAGGCAGAACATTGTCAAGCCGGGACTTAAAAACCTCTACAGATGGAGATTCCACCACCTCCCTAGATAACACATACCAGTACCTCACCATCATCCTAGTGAAATAGTTTTTCCCTGGTATCCAACTTAGACCTCCCCCACTGTAACTTGAAACCATTGCTCCTTATTCTGCCATCCGTCACTACTGAGAACAGCCTCTCTCCATCCTCTCTGAAACCTCCCTTCAGGAAATTGAAGCCTGCTATAAAATCCCCCCCACTCTTCTCTTCTGCAGACTAAACAAACCCAAATCCCTCAGCCTCTCCTCATAGGTCATGTGCTCAAGCCCCCTAATCATTTTGGTTTCCCTCTGCTGGATCCTCCCCAATGTGTCCATATCCTTTCTATAGCATGGGGCCCAGAATTGGATGCAATACTCCAGATGTGGCCTCACCAATGCTGAATAAAGGGAAATAATAACTCTAGATCTGCTGGCAATTCTCCTCCTAATGCACTCTAATATGCCATTAGCCTTCTTGGCTACAAGGGCACACTGTTGACTCATATCCAGCTTCTCATCCACTGTAATCCCCAGGTCCCTTTCTGCTGAGCTGTTACTTAGCCAGTCAGTTCCCAGACTGTATCAGTGCTTTGGATTCTTCCGTCCCTAGTGCAGGACTCTCATCAGATTTCTTTTGGCCCAATCCTCCAATTTGTCTAGGTCACTCTGGATCCTATCACAACAGATATTGCTTTTCTTTCATTAACTTACCTGCTTCTGAGGCTATGTCTAGACTCCAGAGTTTTGTCAGAAAAACGGCCATTTTTCTGACAAAACTTGAGTTACGTCCACACTGCAAGCACATTCTTTTGACAGTAAATTGAAAGAACAGAGGGCTTTTTGCACAATTGGTAATCCTCAATCTACAAAGAAGAAGCCTTTTTGTGAAAGAACTCTTTTGCAAACAAGCATGTATGGATGGGGAAGAGGGAGTTTTTTCAGAAGAAGAAGGAGGAGGAAAAAGCACAGGTGCCTTGGTAGCCATTCTGTCCATAGCAATCATTGCTTACATGTGAGATAGCATCCAGGCAGTCTTAAATGTTCTCTTTCACTTTTGCAGTGTGGACGCTCTCTTTCACAAGAAGTTTTTTCAGAAGATCTCTTCCGAAAAAAGTTTCTTATGCAAGAAGCCTGTAATCTAGACATAGGCTTATTTTCAGACAACTGTCAAAAACAGCTGTAAGTGTGTTGTAGGAAATGATCCTGCACTTGTAAAGGTCAATTTAGGTGGTCTGTGGGGTGCTTTATTACTATGATTAAAATTCCATGAAAGTATTATCGTACCCAGGATAAGTAGTCCCAATTTATATCAATATTTACTGGATAGGTAGGAGAACAATCTGTACTTTTCTGATTTTTCCATTCAGTAAACCATTTTTTTAAAAAGAAAATATTTGTGCTTTGATTCTATACACTGATACTCAGAAACTCTAGTTTAATTCTTCTACAAAGACCAAGGATTTAGAGAGGAGTTCCGATTACTCGTCATGTTCTTGTATTTATATTCACCAAGTTATGATTTCAATATAATATTGATATCTGCATAATATTGATTATGTAATCAATATTATATATAATAATGATTTCTGATTGGTGTTTCTGACTGGCAAGAAAACATAGGTATCCTTAGCAACATTTAATGGATTGGTTATTTTAAAAAATTATTTCCAAAAAAGCAATTGTTTTCAGTTTTAAACTGAGAAGAGTCTGAAAGGAATTTTGGACAGTTCTGACTCAAATAGTGGAACCCAGTTATCCCAAAGTTTCTTTGGAAGCCAAAACAATGAGTTGATTGTTTCATTTTTGAAATTGGTAGGTCTGCAAGGGCAATGATGAGGCAATTATTTTAGTTTCTCCCTGAAAATCCAACACTAATTCTAAGAAAGTCTGCTTGTGGATGCACTCTCTTCTTTTCCAAATCTGTTTGTCTACAGGATGAATGGGGAGAACCCCACATTTTTGTAAATAGTAGGTACTCCAAGGTTATTCACTCAAGTTTCAGATTGTATTTCTTGAAGTAGAGTTCTTGAAATATAAGATGTAGGTGGTGAAAGCTAAGTATCATCCAGCTCAGTGCATGCAAGGCTGCTTTTCTGGCAGACGATACTATTTAGCAGAGAGCCTCCAATATGTTTTAAGATTTTACATATTGCATTTGGAAAATGTGGGAGACTTGCTGTTTCTGACATGTTGCTACAAGCAGGTAGTGATTTAATGAAAAGCAAAAAGGCTGAAAAGGGGTTTGCCAGATCCCTGTGTGATGTGAATGTTAACAAGCCCAGTCACGTCATCAGCATCCCTGCTCTTCACCCTCCCTCCCATCCTTTCTCTCTCTTTTATGAGCCAGCTTGAAATCAGGGAATTACATGCTAAGGAAAACCCTTCAGCTAAACATATAATTATTCTGAACAGGATCAATGCAGCTCAGTTAATCAGTTTACCAACTGAATTAATTTTTATTTGTTTCATGTCTGCATCTCCTGTGGAGAATAGAGAAATTCAAGATTTAAGGGAAAAAACGGTTGCATTTGTGAAATAGTATTTATATCTGAGCATTCATTATGAAAGGAGCCTCTACTGCAGGGTATTTTTGCAGACAAACATTACTTTCAATCAGCAGGATTTTGAATAACTGACTCCATGTGAAGTTATTTTTCAAGGTACACTTAAGAAATAAGTGATTTCCTATTTTAATTTCCAGCTGTTTAATAACATTCCATTCTCCTCAGAGCCCAAATTATTTGTGTGTTTGTTTTATGAAAACAGGGGATTGTTGTATTGAAGTTTCAATTTATTTGCACAATATGCCAATTGGATACCAAAATGTTTTAAAGAAACTAAAAATACAAACTTTAAAACCCAGGAAGTCTCAGAGCAGTTATTTTAAAATCTAGATAATAAACTTTTGTATGATATGTAAAATTTTTAAAAATTAAGCTGCTTAAATTTATAGATGTAAGTGCAATAGAGATTGAGAAGTACAACTGGCAGATACCAAAACTGATTTCTGTACAGGATTAGTCTTTCACTATGCTATTTACATACATATGAAAATGGGGGGGGGGGTTAGTTTACAAATGCACTTTCAGTAAAATGTGGACTTAAATTCAAAACCTCACTGTGTAAATAGAGGTGCTGATTGTTAATACAATGCACTAGAAGCCTCCAAGTACTGTAGTTGTATTACAAGAACAAACATTAAGGTACACTTTTTCACCAAGTACTCATTTTAATATACTCAGTCTTCACATAACTATTATCAAAAAGAAGAAAAAAATTAGTACAATTTTAAAAATAAAGTTGGTGTTTGATATATTTTACATTCTACAACGCTGGTAGAACATATTTCCCCCAAATTGTAAACATGGAATTTAAATAAAATGAGGTAAAGAGCATCCTCTTATATTAATGTTTACATCCCACAAAGATATATTATTTCAATGAAAGTATTTACCTATAGTAAAAAAAGGATATACATCAGAATAAATAAAGCAATAGTAACTGTTAGAAAAAAGAAAATGAAATACATTTGAAATAAAGAAATGTGAATCAACAGTAAAAGAAAGAAATTTACTACAATTACCAGAAAATATTTTTTTCAAAATCCCATATATTAATCCTTTTAGAAAACACCTCTTTTTTAAAGCTACTACTTTGCCAATCTATTTCTTAATCCTCAAAGAATATTTGTATGCATTCTTAAGACAAATTCAATAATACAAAGCTGTCCAGTGTCCTCATTGCCAGTTCCAGAACAAGATTCAAAGATCAATTTCTCAACTCCTTCACAGCCTTCCTTGGGAGTCCACAATGTGAAATCCAGAGAGTCTGTTATTGAATCTGTTCCTAAGGAAGAATCCATGTATAAATAGAAGATTCCACCTTACTATAATTCTGTTCCTGAGAAACCATTAATGTATACCTTGTGGTAAGTAATGCTTTTTAAAGGGAAGGAAGAGAATGATTGCCCTTCTTGGGTTGGAATTCAGGACATGGATTATCTATTACAACAATATGACTTACAGTGAGATGCACTGTGGATGTACAAATGTCTTATACTATTCCATTCAATTTTGTAGCTTCCTCCTATGACCTCTTACATTACTCTGATGTTGCTAATCACACAGATTAGTTTGCAAAAGAAATTATTAGCTGATTTTTAAAAAAAGTTCCATAGCAGCAATAAAAGTTTCTTTTTTTAAAAAAGGCCTCTTACTGTGGTTACCTTACTGTGAAATTTGTTTTTGACTAACAGCCTTTAATATTTAACACTGTTGTATTCAGTGTTGTTGTAGTCACATTGATCCCAGAATATTAGTGAGATAAGGTGTGTAAGGTAAATATCTTTTATTGGAACAACTTCTGTTGATGAGAAAGACCAGCTTTTGAAGTTCCACAGATCCTAGACCTAAAGAGGAGCTCTGTGTAAGCTTGAAAGCTTTTCTTTAACACTAATAGTAGTTGGACCAATAAAAAAAAGTATTGCTTCTCTCCTGTCTCTTTAATATTAAAGTTAACTGAGAACGTATTTGAAGGGCAAATGGGGTACATTTTTACAGGGGCTGATTGCTGAACACTATGTTAAAATGCTTCAATTGTAATGTGTTTCTTTCAGTAGTTGAGGTTAAGATCCATCTTCAGAATACAGTAATTTTACTGCAAATATTAGAGGAAGGTGATTTTGTAACAGGAGTAGTTATGATGTAGTTTCATGGAACTGGGAATCAGGCTGCATTGTCTTTTTCTCCATGAAATGCACAGTATGGCGTACTAGTAATAATTCAATTCCATATCTAAGTCCTTGTTGAAAATTATGACTTCTGATCCTTTTCAAATAAATATATTTAAGCAGGAAGTGCAGAATAAGTTACAATATAAATAGCTAAGTTGTTGTGTCAAGCTTTGGCATGTGAGTATTTTCAGAAGTAAATCATTCTGTATGGGTGATTTATACAGATAAGTTACAAAGCAAAGGAATGCCACTAATAGGGTACGTCTAGACTACAGGGTTTTGTCGACAGAAGTTTTGTCAACAGATACTGTCGACAAAGCTTCTGTCGACAAAGAGTGTCTAGACTACATTCAGTTCTGTCGACAAAGCAAGCTGCTTTGTCGACAAAACCCTGTAGTCTAGACACAAACCTACATGCAATAACACCTTCTGTCGACAGAACTCTGTCGACAGAAGGCGTTATGCCTCATAAAATGAGATTTACCAGAGTTGACAAAACTGCTGAGTTCTGTCAACATTATGTCTACAGAACTCAACGGTAGTGTAGACGCAGGTATAGTTTTGTCGACAAAAGTCCACTTTTGTCGACAAAACTCTGTAGTCTAGACACACCCATAATCTGCAGCTTCATCCTAACTTGTGTATTAAAATCCATTTAGCAGAATAACTATCACTAGTTAAACTGTTCACAGCATACAAAACAATGTACAATGCAACGGTGACAATGATGAACTCAGTTGTAGTAAACTTAGGGATTTCCATCTGATTTTGAAGTAATTGTTACCATATTACATTGTCAGCTGTGATGCTCTATTCATTAGAATCTTTTTTCTTTGACTACAAGTGGCGTACACTAACAGCTGAAGCACATATTTGCACAGCGCAAATATTAAGATAAAATATGGTAGCATTATATACGTTTGATAATAATAGCTTCCTTTGTCTTCACGCATGCAGAACTCATATTACTAATGAAAAACCTTCAATTCTACACATATTTCAGTCATCAATACACTATTCTTATTTATATTTGAACTTAAAAACCAGGAAAATGTTACTTTATGTGATATGTGACGCGTAGTCTATATATAAAAATACTGGAAGATTTTTAAACAGCAGGTTTTAAAATATATAAAAAGTCCCCCATCAGAAAGGCAATTTAATCCTGAGGGACTACACGGTGAATATCTGAATAACACATTAAAAAAAATCTCCTGTTTGTATGTACTAAAACTATTTGCTCATTGTGGAAAAGTTGCTGATGTTACTATCATAGCCTGTTACCCGAGATGTAGTCAGATTATATCAAAAGTCTGAAGAGCTGTTGGAATAGGCTGAAATGCAGTAACAAGTATTATTTAAATATTACCAGTTGCATTACATTACAGACTAACTCATAATTTTAGATACTGTAACAGACTCTGCCACTTTTTAACCCTTTAAATACTGACGATGATATATATAATCAAATTCTTCTCCCCAGCACTGTCATATGATTTTAATTAATGTAATTGGACACAGCTATCAATCATATATCTGGTGCTTTCAAGAGCCATCCTTGGTGACCGCTTAGGATAATTAGCCTCTCAACTAGCGTGAGCTGAAGATGCTTGAGAAAAAAACCTACAAGCATTCCCATAGATGCCTTTTGCCTTACGATACTGTATGGTTGCGGGAAAAGTAAGGTGTTTACAACTGTAAGATAAGTGAGCACTTAGCCCAGTTTCAGTCAGTTAATTGTGAACATATATTTCACCATCATTATATCAAAGCCAGTCACACATTATAAATATAAAGGCTTTAAAGAAAACTACAGCCATCCAGTTTAATCCTGTAATATATTTGAAATCCCAGTGAAGAATACATACATCCACAGATACATTGCCAATTAAAAATTGCACCTATTTCCCTCACATAATGGCAAACCCTTTTACAACAGAAATTAGTTAGCTTTTTAAAGCAACACCACATTAGAAATTGTATAACTATGGTAATGTGTGTGCTATATAAATAACATTTTTTCCTATTCAAGAGAAATTTGAAATACTTATCATGAACAATTTTTCACTTTTCCATCCCAATCAATCTGTTCACAACAAAACAAAGCATCAACAAAGGAAAACATTTCACAGTTTATTTCTGTGTTTATGAAACTACAAATGTGCAGGGAAATCATAATTCCTGTCAAGTTATCTTGGTTGGGGAAACTCTTCTAAGCAGTGCACAGACAAGCAGCTCTTCTCATTTCCTCTTGCACTCTCCATATATGGTAAAGACTGCACTGTCCACGGTACTAGTGACTATCAGAGAAGCGTATGCTTTATACAAAATGTAGAGACACTAACAAGAGAAGCTGGGAAGCTGCACAAACCAGGACATAATAAAAGAATCAGAATTCCATAGTCCAGCACCTTGTCTTCTCTGTGTATCACCATAAAACTACACTCGAGTGCTGCATACATGCATAATCACTGCATGAAATCACCTGATAGGAGCAAAACAAAGCTAATCAAGGCATATTTAAAGATAACAAACATAATATCATTACATTGCAGTGCATAATGGAGTCTTACGGCACAAACATTTATAGTTATGTCTGCATTTATCCACAAATGCATTAGATCACTACTCAGTTCTCAACAGAGATTCCAACAGCATGTTTTGCAGCTTATATCAGGTCTGTGTTCAGTCATAGCTCTGAGAACTACTGTATCAAGCAGCATATGGATTTTTAGAACTAAACTAACTCTTGACAAAATAAAAAATACAGAAGTAGAAATGTAAATCTCATAGAGTCAAAGCACAGATAATAATTGTATTAACTGTAATAAATTATCATACCTTTCATCCAATCCACTACTTGCTTGGGCGTCCACTTGCTAATAGGTTCCATAACGAGAGCCATCATCAGATCACTTTATCGTTCACACCAAAATGAGAAAAAGAACAGGGAAAAATCTATCAGAGCATGGCTAGGATGAAAGAGCTATAGGATTTTACAATGCAGTCCAAAGATGAGATGATGCTTTGTCCCTCCAGGTTTCTCCTGCACTGATTCAGTAATGTATAAAATTACACTGCTTGATCAGCTCTAGCACCTCCCCCACTGCACACAGCCTGCAACACAGAGGAGCACACTGAATCAGGAAATGGTGCAGTATGTATATACTTACTTACAAAAGCCTGTATCCAATGATCTACTTATTAAACTGATATAAAATTATAGTGCTTTGCAAGTAACTGAGCCTTGTGTTATTCCAGATTTACAGCTTTCTGGAGTTTGATTGCTATCAGCTATGGGATCTTCATTAGGGAAAATACTACTGGTGTAACTTGGTAACAGATTTTCTTGGCTCTATTTTAAATATGCTGACTGTTGTTCAAATTAAAGAGAAGATAGAAATACCATAGTATCGCTTGGCATCTGGCAAAATGCTGAGCATCTCCGTCTTTACAATACAAAATGTTGCTGGAATCTTATAGTATATAATCATGTAATTCAGAATGTCAAACACAGTAGAGGGAGTCTTACCAAGATAAAATTCACTATCTACAGAAACATCTTTTTTCTGGGAACATTCAAGGCCAGTACCCTTCCCTCCCTGAGTTTCTCCTTTCTATAATGAAGGAATCCCAGCCCACTGTGATGGGATCCATTCTTTTTTTTTTTTTTTTAAGCAATAATCCATTCTGATAAAAACAGCCAAGAGGTAGCACTGGAACTATCTGTCCTTTTTTTTTTTTTTTTTTTTTTAAGAGAGAGAGAATAATAGTAATTGGTATCTTTTAAAATGGTAAAGTTAAAAGATTTCAGTCATAGATTCACCTCACTGAGGTGTGCCAAGTTGTGCTTCTCAGGCCCTTTGTATTTCATGTCCCACATCCATGTGGTCAAATGGGTGCATGTTCTTTTTGGTACTCTATCCTTCATGTCTAAGAGTTACAGCCACACTGTCTTGGAGGGGACTAGCTTAGGTTCCAGGAAGAGACAAAGAAAGGGATACCTCACCTCACCTCTAAGCTCCAGCCCTTTTCTCAAGAAATCTTTCATTTCTGACACCTTCAGCCACATTCAATCATCAAATTTCTACATTGTGTTCTTCATATAGCCTATGGGGACACATTCATTAATTCCACACAGCTGGCTACTGCTGCAAGCCAGAAAATCCCTGTAGGCTAGGAAACTGCAGTCCTTGCTTTAGTTAAAAAGACAGAGGTAAGACCTTCCCTGCTGGGTTCAGTGGGGGAGGGAGAGGGTGTCTTCCCTCATGGTCTGGAATCAGTCAAACAGGCCTATTGGGCAAAAGATTCCATCTCATCAGCATTTTTTATATCTCTTTATAAAGAAAGAACCAAAATAGGAACAGATGCAGAATGCTAGGACATCTTTAGCCCTTCTAAATTATTTTTTCTTTACCTGGAACAAGAAGCTTTATTAGCATAAGAAAAATGGTATTCTCACCCAAAATATTCCATCCCATATAGGGTCAGTCCATGTAGCCCAGTATCCTTTATCTGGTAGTGTCCAATGCAAAATGCTTCTGGCAGGTGGAGAATTGGGGACACAAAAAGCATGAGATTGCATCCCTGACCATCCTGGCTAATGGCTGTTGATATACCTATCATTATAGCTATTTTTTTAACTCAGCTACAGTTTTGGCCTTCACAATATCCTATGGCACTGAGTTCCACAGACTGACTGTGAGTACTTCATTTTGTTTGTTTTAAACCTGTTGCTTATTAATGTGAGCAGTTGATCCCAATTCCTATACTATGTGAAGGGATAAATAAGATTTTCTTCCTATTTATTTTCTCTACACAGTCCATGATTATACAATCCCCTATCATGCCCTCTTTCATCATCTCTTTTCTGAGCTGAACTATCCCAAGCTTTTTAAGCTCTCTCTATATGAAAAGATGTTCCATCCCCTAATCATTTTTGTTGCCCTTCTCTGCATCTTGTCCAATTTTACTTTACTTTTCATGACCAGAAATGCATGCAGTTTTCAAGGTATTGATATACCACGGATTTATATAGCTGTGTTATAATATTTTTTGTTTTATTATCTATTCTTGTCCTAATGGTTCCTGACATTGCTAGCTTTATTGACTGGCCCCTGCAAGTTCAGATTCATTCAGAGAAATAGTCATGATGACTGCAATATTACAGTGGTTATGTCTACACTGCAAGCTAAAGTCGAGTTAAGATAAGCAACTTCAGCTACATTAATCGCGTAGCTCAAGTCGAAGTACCTTAACTTGTTTTTTGGCACTGTCTGCACAGCAGGAAGTCAAAGGAAGAATACTCTTCCTTCAGCTTCCCTTACTCCTTGTGAAATGAGGGTTACATGAGTCCGAGTAAGAAGTCCTCCAGCTCGACATTATTTTAAAATAAAGGCTTGTAGTGGTACATCAGTAATTCCAAAATAACGCTGTTATGTAGATGTATCCTTCCTTGAGTAGTAACAGCTAATTTAGACCCTATCATTTTTTATATATAATTGGGATTATATTTTTCAGCCTTGTTTTGAAGATAATGCCATTACCATTTTGTTGCCTAGTCACTGAGTTTAATGAGATTCTTTTCTAACTTTTGCAATTGGTTTTGGATATAACTATTAAATAAGTTTGTATAATCTGTGAATGTTGCCACCTATTCACTCTTTTCCAGATAATTTTTGAATATGTGTAACAACACTGGTCCCAGTATCCTTGGGGTACCCTATTGTTTACCTCTTTTCATTGTGAAAACTGACCATTTATTCCTACCCTTTGTTTCCTATCTTTAACCAGTTACTGATCCATAAGAGGACCTTCCTGCTTATTCTATAATGGCTTGCTTTGCTTAAGAGTCTTTGATCAGGGATCTTGTCAAATGTTTTCTGGAAGTCCAAGTAAACTGGGATTTGAGGCTCTTGTTATCATGTTTAGCTAAATGTCTGATATTTTTGTTTTTTACGATAGTTTCACCCAATGTGATTAGTCCTGAAGTCAGGCTTACCTACCTGAAGGCACTTCTGGTGCCTTTTTAAAAAATCATGTGCATGCCAGTCATGTGATACATAGGCCAATTTAAATGATAGGTTCCATATAACAGTTAATAGGTCTGTAATTCCATATTTCAGTTCCTTCAGAACTCTTGAGTGAATATTATCTGGTCATGATTTATTACTATTTCATTTACTAGTTTGTTCTAAAAGCCTCCTGTACTAATAGCTGAATCTTTAACTGTTCTTCTGATTTCTCAGTTTAAAAGAATGGCAAAGGTGTGTGGATCTCCCTCACATCTTCTGAGGTGAAGACCAATGTAAGGAATTCATTTAGCTTCTCTGTGATGGCCTTGTCATACTTGCATGCTCCTTTAGCATCTTGATTGTCTAGAGGTTCCATTAACTGTTTGGCAGACTTGCTGCATCTGATGTACTTTAAAAAATTGCTGTTAGGCTATGTTTTAGGCTATGTCTACACTGGAAAGATTTGGCAATTAAAGTGCTGTTGAATACAAAAGTCACCAAAAGTGAAAACCAGTCAAACCAGACGTTTCATGGCCACGTTGTTAGCATCCTGCCGACAGAAAGAGCAAGGCAATGTGGATAAGCGTGTCATCATGCACTGTTGTGGAAAACAAAGCTGTTCTGTGAACTCTACAGTCTGAGGAAAGCCAAAGCAGAACAGTAGTTTTTCCAGTCCTCCCCTTGCAGCAACAGCCTGCCTGCCACTGTGTTCCTAATAGGGCAGAACAGGAGTATTCCAATGATTTTCTCTTTGTTTGTTCCCCAAACAGAGCCACTCACTCAGCTGTCAGATACTTCCCAGAGCTTTGAAAGGGGAGGAGTGTATGCTGCAGGGCAGCAGAGATCACAAAACACTGAGCATAGCCATCAGAGCAGGCATTGTGTGATTCTGGACAAAACAAACAGCAGAGTGCACACTGGCTTTTTCTCAACAATAAAGGGAGGGGGAAAGAAAAAGTCTTTCACAGGGTAGAAGTTTTTTGTCACCAAACTGGGTGTTTTCCCAACAAAAGTTGCATTGAAGTATAAATGCTCTCTCTGTTTTGTCACCAAAAGGCAGGTTTTGGTGACAAAACATGCCCATGTAGACAAGGCCTTAGCTAGAGCTTTAAATTCTCTCCTGGCCTGCTTTACTATACTTTTACATTTGACTTGCCAGAATTTTTGCTCCCTTCCAAAAGGTTGTCACAAGGAGGAAGTAGAAAATTGTTCTCCTTGGCATCTGAGGATAGGACAAGAAGTAATGGGCTTAAACTTCAGCAAGGGAGGTTTAGGTTGGATATTAGGAAAAACTTCCTAACTGCCAGAGTTGATAAACACTAGAATAAGTAGCATAGGGAGGTTATGGAATCTCCATCTCTGGAGATATTTTAAGATCAGGTTAAATAGACATCTATCAGGGATGGTCTAGATGGTACTGGAGGTACATGAGGGCAAGGGACTGGACTCAATGACCTCTTGAGTTCCCTTCCAGTTCTAGTGTTCTATGATTCTATGATTCTGTTTTCCTCATTAAGACCTCCATTTTTTAAAGGATGCATTTTTTGCCTCTAACTGCCTCTTTTACTTGCCTAACTGGCAATGATAGCTTCTTTTTTTTTTTTTTTTTTTTTTTTTTGTATTACTCATTTTTTTAATTTGGGGGGTATTCATTTAGTTCAGCATCCAGTTTGTTGATTTTTAAATAGTCTCCAAGCAGTTTGCAGCCATTTAACTAGCTTTCTAATTTTTGTATTTCTCCAGTTTTTTAAGTTAAATGCTTTTGGGTTGGGTTTCTTTAGCATTTTTCCCTTTACAAAGATGTAAAATTTAATTGCATTACGGTCTCTATAACTGTGCATTTCAGCTGTATTCACCTTCAAGACCCAGATCCCTTGCTCCATTTAGGACTAAATCAAGAATTGCTTCTTCCCTTGTGAATTCCAGGACAAGCTGCTCCAAGAAGCAGTCAATTAATGGTGTCTAGAAATTTTATCTTGCATCTCTTCCGGAGGTGACATACACTCAGTCAATGTGATGGTAATTGAAATCCCCCATTATTACTGCATTTTATACCTTTGCAGACTCTCTAATTTCCCTGAGCATTTCACAACCAGGGGGTCAGTAGTGTATTCCTATAGCTATACTTTTCTTATTCAAGCATGGGATTTCTCCCCATAGAGATGCTATAGAACATTTAATTCATTCATTTAAGAATTTTGTACCCTAGTCTTACCATGACCCACTGATTATATTTGATTTACCAAGCTTTCTCTATGCCAATTATATCAATATCCTCATTCACTGCTAGGAATTCTAATTCACCTATATTAGTATTTAGACATCTATCATTTATATAAAAGCACCACTACATTTTGTCAATATGCAGTTGCTTGCCTTCATGTATTATATGTAAGTGGGACTCTTTTACATTTGTTTATTCCTCACTAACTCCTATCCATACTTTACCTTTTTTCCTATTCTTTTCATTAGACTATGGAGCACTCCCCTTGATAAATTCATCCCTAACGGATGCTTCCACCAAAACTGAGTGTTCCTCTGCACTAGTTAGCTTTCCCCCATCCTTAGTTTAAAACTCAACCAACAACCTTTTTAAATTTTACATGCCAACAAATTCCATTTTTGTTTAGATGGAGCCCATCTTTCTTATATATGCTTTTCCTTTCCTGAAAGGCTCACTAGTTCCTAATAAACCTAAACCCCTGCTCCCTGCACCATTTTCTCCATGAATTTACATCCTGAAGTTCTGCCTGTCTGCCTGACACTTACATGGAAATGGAAGCATTTCAGAGAATTTTACTATGGAGATCCAGAAATTTGTTATCTTGACTAGCACACAAAATTTGGCCTCCTCACTTTGCCTTTGTCACTGGTATCTACATGTACCATGACCACCAGCTCCTCCCTTGCAATGCACTTAAGTCTGTCTAGATATTTAGTGAGATCTGCAGGCTTCACACCCAGCAAGCAGAACCATGTGGTTCTCCTGGTTGTCACAAACCTAGACGTCTATATTTCTAATAATTGAATTCCCCATTACAATTACTTGGCTCTTCCTAGTAACCTCAGTTCCACTCTCTGCGGGATAGCTTCGGTGCAAGAGGATGCCATGACATTATCTGAAAGGGGGACCCCAAGCATATGATAGCTTCTCTGCTTCGGCCTAATGATCTCCTTCCCCAAGACTTTCATCCTCCTTAACAGCACTGAATTCAAGTGGGACCACCCTATTGTGTTCCTGAAAGTCTTGTATATGTACCTCTGTCCCTTTATTCCTTCCAGTTAAGCCACTCTGGCTGCATGAGCCATACTGTGTCTCTGAGATGAAGAGCAGCTTGCACTGTGTGCTTTCATATGCCACCTACTCATGAAGTATGTAATCATACATGCTGCATTCAGTGCCATAAACTGGATCGCACTAACTCTGCTCCTGCACTCCTGCCTGCATTCTTTTTAAACTTGTAGGGGTTTTGTTTTGTTGTGGGGGGTGAGGATCCCACTGGAGCTATTTAACCAGACTGATGATCTAGCCCCTTTATCTTCCACCATGGGAAGAATATAGCTTTCCCGCCTTACTTTTCTGGGGAACTTCTTTAGGCCAATGGAATTGCCTATTTTTTTTCACGAATGGTCACCAGAGGGGGCACACCATTCTTAGTCCACTAAAGTGTTTTATTAGATCATTCTTTGCCACCCCCATTCAATTCTTTCTTCATTTTTTGAAGCAGTGGGATTGCTACTCTAGAATGTGTGCTGAGTGAATAGGATACATGTCTCTTTCAATAGAACCCACCCTTAAAGCAGGACCATTTTCACTGAGCACTATTTCAGTTTCCTCTATGGGTGCATCTAGACTGGCATGATTTTGCGCAAAAGCTTGCTGCCTGTCTACACTGGCCGCGAGTATTTGTGCAAGAACACTGACTTTGTAATGTACAAAATCAGTTGTTCTTGCGGAAATACTCCAACGCTCCCGCTCAGGGATAAGCCCTCTTGCGCAAGTATTCTTGCAGAAGAGGGCCAGTGTAGACAGCCACGTACAGACAGCACATGCCAGTGTAGACAGCATATGCCAGTATAGAGGCTCTCTTGGGCAAATACTTTTAACTGAAAAACTTTTCCGTTAAAAGTATTTGCGCAAAATCATGCCAGTCTAGACACAGCCTGAGTTTTGCATGTCTACTTTCAGTATCACTGGTTCCATCTAGAAGGCTACTGACAGTGGGCAAAGATGTCAAACACATACTACTTGTCTGTGTGCTACCGAATTAGAATAAGCCAGCGGCATAAATGTTCCGTTGTTATCACAGGCTGCTCCACTTTAAGACTAGGGTTGAATCCCTTTAAAGGTGGGGGGTTGTTTGTTTGTCTGTTTATTTGTTGTATGAATCAGTCACCATGTCTTGAATCATTTTTCAGTTTAAAAGCACTGTTGCCAAACTTGAGTTAACAAGATCGTGCTTGCGTACGAATGGTGTCTTCAGAAATAAGCTTTACTCACTCTTTCTTGGAAATCTCCCTGATTTCTTTTATGAGACAGATATGCTCCCAATGTCCTTTTATCTTACATTTCCTACACATGCTTCCACTGTCTGGGAGACATTGCTTGCCCTGTGTTCTTTGCCACACCTGACATATATTTCTTTCTAAGGACCTGCTGCTATTTTCCGGGGTGACTGACATTTCCATTAAGTCATATCGCTGTGCACCATCCGTTCCTATGCTCACTCAGACATCCTTGTAATTTTTCTGAAAGTGCCTTCTGTGAAACCCTCACTGTTAGATAATCTCATATGCCATCTTCCTTACTGATACCAAAATCACAATGTTCTGCTTGCTCATATAGAGCCTTTCTAAAGTATTCCACTGTTTCTCTGGGTTTCTGCAATCATTGATACAAACATGTCAATGTACTATATATTACAATTAAATGCTTAAGGACTTAAAGAGTAATGATATTGTTGTTGTTTGTGATAAGCTTCACTGTGGTTCAGAACCTGGTGAAGTGTTCCTTAAAGCTGCCTCCTGAGTTTATTCACACTGACATTCCTCTGGAAGGTGAACTTTGGCTTTTCTATGACTGTGCTGGTTCCAAAAGTCTTTGACGTTTGACACCATAACCTATGAAAGTGAAAAATGAAAACAAACAAGCTGCAGACTTGCTATATCACAAAAGTGACTCACTAGGCCTAACAGGTTTCAATAATGGATGCAGGTGAACATGGCTAAGCTACAAGTGTAACAAAGGCAAAGCCATTTCAGTAACCATGGTTAAAACTTGGTTGGCACATCTTTTAACACAGTTCTGACCTATTATATCATATCAGTGGTCCATTTAGTTAGGCCTCAGATGGAAGGCAGCTATCAGATGCATCAGAGGATGGTGTAAGAAGCCCTGAAAGGGGCAGTCACGTGTACTCAAGGTGGAAGAATCATTCACTTGTACCACTCAAGAAAGAACTTTATTAAAATGGGTGTAGCCCAAGGTCCAGTGTGCTTCAGCAGCAGTCCTGGGAACTACAAGTTGTGGACTACAAACTGCGGCATGTTGGGAGAATTTCCTGGTTCCTGCAGGGTCTCAGCAGGGACTGGACTGGAAGAAGATAGGCTGTGGCAGAGATGAGGGGCTGCTGAACAGTAATCCTATTCTGTGTTCTTTACAGAATAAAGCCTGTTCCTGGTGGTTTGTCTGACACACAACAAAGAACACACAAAGGAGTCTTGGGCCTAGTCTCCCACAATTGTGTAAAAAGTCACAAGGCTTCCCCTATGTTGAATAACCTCCTGCTGGGCTTGTGAACAGGAGGGGCTACATAAGGAAAGTGATATTATCCCTAAAGTTACTCTGCCTACTTTATTGCAAAGTTTCTTCCAAGAACCTTTCCCAAATCATTCTTGCACTGCTTCCTACTGCAGATTTAAAAGAAATAATACACCCTCTATTATCACTTTCCACTTCAAGGTTTCATATAGCAAACCAACAAAAAGAGATTAAGAAAATGCCTTTTTCACCTTAGTAATAGCTAGGTCATGTTTATGGGATATTTTACATAAGAACATAAGAATGGCCATACTGGGTCATACCATCTGGCCCAATATCTAGCCTTTTGACAGTGGCCATTGCCAGGTGTCCCAGAGGAAATGAACAGAACAGGTAATTATCAAGTGATCCATCCCCTATTGCAAATTCCCAGCTTCTGGCAAGCAGAGGCTATGGACAACAGCCCTGCCCATCTTGGCTAATAGCCATTACTGGAACTATCCTCCCTGAACTTTTTTAGTTCATTTTTTAATACTGTTATAGCCTTGGTCTTAACAACATCATCTGGCAAGGAGTTTCACAGGTTGACTGTACATTGTGTGAAAAAAATGCCTTTTTTTTGTTTTAAACATACTGTCTGTTCATTTCATTTTGACTCCTATCTTCGTGTTTTGAGGAATAAATAACACTTTTACTTTTTGCATACCAGTCATGATTTTTATTCACCTCATCATATCCACCCTTAGTCATCTCTTTTCTAAGATGAAAAATCCCAGTCTTATTCATCTCTCCTCATATGACAGCCATTCCATACTCCCTATCATTTTTGTTGCCCTTTTCTAAACCTTTTCCAATTCCAATATATCTTTTTTAAGACTTTTCAAGTAATTCCTGCATTGCAGCTTGAGTGGATTAAGGGATTTGAAACAGGGACTAAAAATATTGAGTGAATCACAAAGTTATTACTGATGACTGAGCAGAGGCCTATATGAAATGAGTTGATTTCAGATCACCATTGGCATCTTGATAGCAATCTCAGTGAAGAGGCCAAAGTGCACAGGCTAGGAGGACCAACAGACTTGCTGGACCCCTGAGCAAGATGCGGGGGAGGAGGGGCGGCCCCATAGTCCTGGAAGGGGCGAGGCCTCAGATGGAAGGCAGCCAGCCTTCAGCGCCACCCAAAAGTATTCTGTGCTAGTTCCCCCACCCCACTTACAGCCCTGATAACTGCCTGAAGCATTCTCCAAGCCTTTTAAAATCACCTGGGGCAACTGCCCTCTTTCCCCCTTCCTCCACCCCCCATCAGCGAGCCTAGCACTGGCCTGTCTAGAAGTTTCAGACCCTCTTATCTCTCCAGGGATGCTAGTAGATCCTTGGTTTGAGAACACTTGCATGTGTGATGTTATTAATGAAGGTCATATTTTTCTCAGTGTCTTCATGATCACACCTATAAGTAGTCAAATGTTCTTGTAGATTTCATGGCAGGCAATAACATTCCAATTAAAGATTAAGCTTGAATTCAGTTCAATAGTTAGTTAACATGACATCCACACTATTCATTTATATTTCTCATGTATTTCAACAGGTAGTAACTCTTCAGATAATTACTCTTCAGGAATTACCCCATATTTTATAAAATTCTATAAATGTATTCTATGCAAATATTAAGCACTTTGTTCCAAAGCTGTTATGACAACTATACAATGTTTGTTTAAGGTTCCATGTAATCAAGAATGCAATGTTTTAGTTTTGAAAATGTGTTATTTAATTATATACATCAAGACATTTTATAGTAAAGTATTTACTTAATCTACTAATGCAAATATAAAGCCAGGTGTTGTAAGAACATGACAGTACTGGCCTCTCTGCTTTCTAATGCTTTCTTGTCGTGTGCCATTCATGATTGTAGCATCTGCTCTATCTTACATGGTGGTTTTTGGAAAGTGTTCTTTAAAAAACTCCAAATTATAGCTGACTTATTCCTTTGGGTCAGTCCTGACCTATTTTGTTCTATTCCTTACTCTGTACTTTACTGCAGTCTTTTTTCTGCTCCCTCATAACTCTTAAGGAGTAGAATGTGTCAGATCTGGAAGGATGGAAAGCTTTCAAAGCCACAAAACCTGTGCTATGAGGAAAGAAAATTCATGTTGCATTTTTGTGGCTTACCAGAGAATAGAACCCTTTAAGGATTTATAGCAGTGTCTACCTTACAAGATCAAAAGTCATAAGTCAGGTCCTCCAGAATCATGGGATTGACCCCCCTCCCGAAGTTTTTTAAGAAAGCAAATGTTTATTAGTCTGTCTTTTGTCTTTTTAAAGCCCTGTTTCTCTGTGTTAGTTATAATTTGAGTTGAAAAGTCAACCATTAATGCACACAAAAATGCGCCTCTCTCCCTGGCTATTCACATGGAGACTTCACTTACCCTTTCTTCTCATCTAAGGAAGGGAAAATGCCAACAACTTTTTATTATTCTCTTGACCTCGCAGCAGCACTTCTCACTTCTCAGCTTCATTATCTTGGACCCAGCAACCCCATTCCTGATTCCCCACTCCTCTGCCTTCCGCTGCCCCTGGAATTCTCCTCTTCCCAACTTTCAGATGAACTATTTCCCTGATTCTTGACTGCCTTGTCTCTTGCTGCCACAGGACCCTCTCTCTGCTCTAGGGCTGTACCTGAAGGCCAGGCTCTGTGTCAATACAGGTTTGTGTCCTCAGTCCTGAAGCTCTTACACAGAGCTCTGTCCAGCCCTGGAAAACATGGATTTGGAGGAGCTTCCTGTATAATTGCAAGAGCTCCTCCTGCACACTTCAAGATCCCAGGATTCAAGCTTAGTTTCCAGTAATTGCAATACAGAGATGCTGCCTTCCCCTGAGTGTTAGGAAGTTACTTCTTTTCTCCACCATTGCTTTCAGGCTGGGGGACAGCTGCAATTTTATCCCCTCCATCTACCACCCCAATATGCTCCTGCCCCCCATTCCTCTGCAACTCCTAAATCTGCCTACCTGTATCCTCTTGTTCTCACCATCTATCTTTAAGGGAGTCTATGCTGCTCCTCACAGTCCCTGAGTCCTTTCTAGCTCACTGAACCATACAGTGACAGCCATTCGATTGCATGTCTACAATCTCACTGAAAACAGTGGGAGGCAGCAGCCAGTTTCATTAAAGTCAGCCTCTCTTCTACATGCAGATAGACTGTTGGGAAACAGGAGTCATCTTGCTAGCTTCAGCCCCACTGACATCAATGATGGCCATTTTGAATAAGGGAAAATGTGTGAGTTGGTAGTCTTTCATAAGATATGGTCAAAATTAGGGATGTTAAGGACTAGTCGATTAGTTGACTAGTTGACTAGTCAATTCCCCCTCTCTTGCTGCCTCTATAAGATAGAGGCAGCACAGGTGGGAAAAAGGGGTACTTCAAAGCAGCATTCCAGCAGAGCTTGGGCTCAGCTAGGGATCTGACCCTGGTTCTGGGGAAACGCCGTGCAGAAACTGGGCTCAGCTGGTGACACCCCAGCTGATTCCAGGCTCCCAGGGCATTTCAGCTGGGGACTCCCCAGCTGACTCCGTGTTCTGTGTGGAATTTCCCTTGAACCCAGGGTCAGCTGGGGAGTCCCCAGCTGACCCCAAGCTCTGGAGAAATACCGCATGGAGCCCGGAGTCAACTGGGTAGTCCCCAGCTGACCCTAGGCTCCACGGCTGCCCCTTTGAAATACGTGGAGGCAGAATTTCAAAGGGGCAGCCACCGCATATCTGATCCCCGGCTCAGCTGTGCGGCGCTGCTCCTTTAAAATGCTGCCTTGGCATTTCAAAGGGGAAGCACCATACAGCTGATCCGGGCATCAGCTGTGTGGCATCTGCCCCTTTGAAATTTCGCCTTCGCACATTTCAAAGGGGCAGCTGTGGAGCCCAGGGTCAGCTGGGGACTTCCCAACTGATTCTGGGCTCCATGTGGCATTTCTCCAGAACCCAGGGTCAGCTAGCTGATCTTGGGTTCTAGAGAAATGCCATGCAGAACCGGGATCAGCTGGGGAGTCCCCTGCTGACCCTGAGCTCCATGGTTTTGAAATGCACAAGAGCACCCACTGGGAACTCTTATTCATTTCAAAGCAAGTACCCATGTGCAGCCTGGAGTCAGCGGGACTTCCCATCAGAGTTCAGCATTCGTCCTTTGAAATATACAAGAGTCCCAGTGGGGGCTCTTGTACTTTTCAAAGGAGGAATGCGGAAGTGCCTATCAACTAGACAAGTAGTTGATGGAAATTCCATCGACGATTCGACTAGTTAATTAATCGCATTTTGACATCTTTAGTAAAAACACCTCCAAATCACTGGAGTTATGGGGAAATCATGTGAGCTGATGGAAGTGGGGTTAGCAGACATGCTTGTTTAATTTTTAAGCAAAATATTGTACCTTATGTCACCAGGAATTTACAAACAAAAAGTTAAAGACTGAACTATTGCTCCTTTTATGGAATCAGAGAAATGTAGGACTAGAAGGGACCTCGGTAGGCCTTCTAGATCAGTCACCTGCATTGAGGCAAGACCAAATACTATCTAGAACATTTCTGACAGGTCTTTGTCTAACCTGCTCTTTAAAAACTCTAAGGATGGAGATTCCACAGCCTCCTTAAATAACTTGTTCCAGTATTTAACTATCTTTATAATTAGAAGTTGTTAAATTTGTTTGAATTCTAATTCTGTTCTTCAAAATGCTTGCAACTCTTCCAAAATTGGTGTCATCCACAAAATTTGTAAGCATATTCTCTACTCCATTATTACAGTATTAATACTCCATTATTAAAGTAATTGAATAATACTAGATCCAGGGTAAACCCTTAATAATGCCACTGGCTATATTCTCCTAGTATGACAGTGAACCGTTGATAACAACTCTTTGAGCATGGTCTTCCAGCCCATTGTGGACTCAGCTTAGTAATTCCAAGGGGTATGTCTACACTACCAACCTAGTTCGAACTAGGGTGGTAGTGTAGACATACCCAAGGAGAGCACATTTTCCTAATTTGCTTCAGAGACTATCATGTGAACTGTCTCAAAGTCTTACTGTGATGGAGCAAGACAGCCCCGCACTAAATCCGCAGGGCCCAGCCAGGGTTACCTGGCTGCAGGGGCCCGTCTCCTGCAGCCCTACCGAGTATACCCAGGCTGCAGCTCAACTATAAAAGCCTGGGGAAGGCCTCAGTCTGGGCTAGCAGCTGGAGGAAGAAGAACTATGGAGGGAGCTCCTGACCCGCAGCGACCGGAAACCCCAATAGAAGCCTGCGGAGACACCAAGGCCAGTGGGGACATTACAGAGGCCACCTGCCGAGGAGACGTCACCACCATGAGGCAGAGAGCTGGGCAAGTACAGGGGAAGGGACCCTAGCAAACCAGGTAGGAAGTGGCCCAGGGCAGGAGTGGGAGCCACCTCTCCCACCCCGTGAACCTCTGTGTGTTTTGGCAGGACTTCCCCACCAAGAGGATGGCATGCCATCTTGCCACTCACAGGGCCCTGGGCCGGGACCTGGTGGAGTAGGGTGGGCCCATGTCCCCCTACCAGGGGTGCAGCCACACTATAACCCTGACCTGACAGGACAGGCCTTGCCTTGAAGGGCCATACTGAACAGTGTATATTGACTTGGGCCAGAGGTCCTGGCCTTAAAGGGCCATACTGAATGGTGCATAATGATGTAGGCTAGAGGGCCTGGCCTTGCAGAACTATATTGAACTGCGCATATTGAGGCTGCATTCATCGAGGCGGGGTCTCCCGCTGTCCACCAGAGGGGCCAAGAGGGAGCTCCCCACCACACATGGTGGAGAATGTGAGTATGATCCCTCCCCTGATACAAGGGGAAAAGTGAGGGGACAGACTTGCCCCAGAGAGAGGAAAAGGAGAAAAAAACAAAAAGCAAAAAACAAAAAAAAGAGAGAGAGAGACAAAGGGGTATCCCTGGGGTTGTTCATAATAATTACACTGCCAGGGACTCTGGAAATGGGGCGGCTTTGAAGGGGACAGCCCTTTCAGAACTGTAACTATGGGCATGTGTTGGTGGCCAGCCAAAGGGCACAGAGATTGGATGGGACCAAGACTGTGGTGCCCGTGCAGGTGAATGGAACCCCTACCACTGCCTTGGTATATTCAGGCTGCAGCCAAACCATTGTCCAGACTGGGGTGGTGGCTGGGTTCAACCAACCAGGATCCCCAGTACAGATGTGCATTCACAGGGATCTAAGATCCTACCCCACAGCCTGGTTGTGATTGGAAGACGGGCAGCATGGAGTACGCTGGCTAGTGGTGGTGGCCCCAAAGTTACCCTACCAGGTGGTCCTTGGACAAGATTGGCCTGGGTTTGCTGAATTACTGCAGGAAAGGAGTGTTTTGATGGCAAATACTGTCTTGGCTTGACAGCTCACCGATCCCGGCTAGATAAGGCCCCCGAGGCTGATCCGGGGGAAGGGACCTCACAGGCCTCTACACCTATGAGACCAGCATCGAATACGAGTGGTACCCATACTAGTCCCCCACCAATCGAATTAGAGCTAGACGGTGATTTCCTAGAGGAGCAACAGAATGACCCTACACTTAGCCAAGCCTGGGAGCAAGCAGTGAGTTGCCCAGAAGGAGAGGAGCGGTCTCTAGGTCATCCCCATGGGCCCCACTTTGAGGTGCACCAAGACCTTCTTTACCGCCTAGTTTGAGACCCCCAGACCCAAGCTGAAATGTGTCAGCTGCTAGTCCTGCATCGGTTCCACTGAGGCCTGTTGCATCTAGCCCACGCTATCCCCTGGGCCGGCCACCTGGGCAGGGAGAAGATGCTGCAGAGGGTGGCATGATGGTTCTTCTAGCCGGGCATCCATTACGAGGTACATGAATACTGCACATCTTGCCCTGAGTGCCCGAAAACGAGCACCACAAGTGTCCCCCGAACCACTCTGGTGCCGTTACCTGTAGTGGGGACCCCATTTGAGTGAATTGGCCTGGCTTTGGTGGGCCCTCTAGAAAGAAGCCAGATAGGGCATAAATATATTCTAATGGTAATAGACTATGCCACACGGTACCCAGAGGCAGTCCCGTTGCGGACGGCTACCTCCTGCATCATTGTGGATGAATTGTTAGAAATATTCTCCCAGATTGGGCTGCCCCGGGAGATCCTTACCGATCAGGGGAATGAATCTGAAGTCACAACTCATGAGTGAGCTGTGCCAGTTGCTGAATATTCACACCCTCAGGACCTCTGTCTACCACCTACAGACGGACAGGTTGATGGAACACTTCAACCTTACCTTGAACGTGATGCTGCGCAAATTCATGGAAGAAGACGCCCATCACTGGGATAAGATTCTGCCAGCATTGATGTTTGCTGTGCGAGAGGTGCCCCAGGCTTCTATAGGTTTCTCACCCTTCGAGCTTCTCTATGGACGCCAGCCCCGAGGGATTCTAGACCTCATCGGGGAAACCTGGGAGGAGCAAGAGACTACATCCCGAGGCTATGCAGTACATCCTGCAATTGTGGGACAGGCTTCGGGAGTTAGGCCCCTGGAGCAAGAAAATCTGCACCAAGCTCAGGAACTCCAGGCAGCTCAGTATAATCAGGGAGCCCGGACCCGGGCCTTCCAGCCAGGAGACCGGGGGGTTGCTGTTGCTCCCATCCTCAGAATCTAAGCTTCTAGAGAAATGGCAAGGGCCATTTGAGGTGGTGAGACAGGTGGGTCCGGTGGACTATGAAGTAGGACTGCCCAGCAGGAGGAGGGAGGTTCGGATATATTACTTGAACCTCCTCAAGGGGTGGAAGGAGTAGGAGTCGCTGATGATTACCCCCATTCCCTATGGAGCCGGAGTTAGGGCCGTCAGCGGAAGACACTCGTGTGTTTTGACATCTGCCCGGATCTCAATCCAGAACAACAGGAGCAACATCGCCAGCTGCTGAACAACTTTCCCCAGGTCCTGTCGTCCAAGCCCAGCAAGACGAGCTTAATGTGCCATCACATCACCACCCTCCCAAGGCAGAAGTTATGGGACCACCATCGCTTGCTCCCAAGGAAGCTATGGGACACAGTGCGGGAAGAACTTGACCAAATGACAGCAGCAGCGGTGCAGGAGCCAGCAAACAGAGCTGTAAACAGGGGAGTTTAAGTGGGAGTTTGTAAGGGAGTTTGAACAAAAAACAGGACTGTGTAGCACTTTAAAGACTAACATGATGGTTTAATAGGTGATGAGCTTTTGTGGGCCAGACCCACTTCCTCAGAGTTTGGATTGTGGGACTCGTTTAGGGTTTGTTTTTGCTGTAGGAGGGTGTTTTTGTTTGTTTTTGTTTTTGTGTTTGTGTTTGTGTTTGCTGGACTAACAGGATTTAGGTGAGAAGGCTGATTAACACAGAGATAGCAGTGGCCATAACCCAAGCAGTGGAGGACACAATGAAACTGCGTGGATGTGGCAGCTGTGGTATGTATATGATTCTGGAGGGGATACCTGAAAGGGGTTTTGTTTGTATGAAATGCCTCCTAATAGAACTGATGGAAGAAAAGATCCGAGGACTGGAGATGCTGGTGGAAACTCTGGTCGAGTTTAGAAGGGGGTTTGAGCAGATGATGGAGCAAAGGCATGAGGTGGATGAAGGGGAAAGCTTAGACATGCAGACTGAAGCAGGATCAAAGGCCTCTGAGGGGGGACTGCTGGGTGAAGAAAATGGAAAGCTGTCTGCCAGGTGCTAAGATAAGGGATGTGGAACTAAGATTGAAGAGGATCCTAAAGGGAGCGGGAAAGAATCCACTGATCATCCTTCATGTAGGAACAAAGCATGTGACTATGAGAACCAGGCAGAGGAAAAGATGGGCCAGTGAAGGAGAAATAGAGCTCAAGAACAGGTATGTGGAGTTGGAGAATGGAGAAGGGATACAGCAGGTGGTCAGTGAAGGTGGAAAGGCAAGGAAGAAGAGAAGAGTGGCTAGTCCCATACATAAAGGGGAAGAGACGATGGAGACCACCAATAATGAGCACCAGGAGGATACAGGATGGGTTGAAGAAGATTACAATGGAAGATAGGAATGGAAAGGACTTGCAGCCAGAGGAAACAAGGGATAGACTAGAGAATCGCACTGTCACCAGGAAAAGGCAGGTCTATGTGATTGTGGACTCCTTATTGAGAAGAATAGACAGGCCTGTAACCAGAGCTGATCCAGAGAACAGAAGGGTATGCTGTCTGCCAGGTGCTAAGATACGGGATGTGGAACTGAGGTTGAAGAGGATTATTAAGGGAGCAGGAAGGAATCCATTGATCATCCTTCATGTAGGAACAAATGATACGGCTAGATTCTCGCTGGAACGAATCAAGGGAGACTATGCTAGGCTGGGGAGGACGCTTAAGGAAATTGAGGCTCAGGTGATTTTCAGTGGGATTCTGCCTGTTCCTAGAGACGGGCAACAAAGGTGTGATAGGATTATGATGCTCAATAGGTGGCCCAGGCAGTGGTGCTATAAGGAGGGCTTTGGGATGTATGGCCACTGGGAGGCATTCACGGACAGAGGACTGTTCTCTCGGGATATACTTCACCTAAGTAGGGAAGGAAACACATGTCTAGGATGGAGGCTGGCACAAGTGATTAAGAGAGCTTTAAACTAGGAATTTGGGGGAGACAGTTGGGAGATGTTCGGGTAATCTCTATGCCGGATTTTAGCATTGAGAGGGAGGAAAACGAAGTAAGAAAGGATATAGCTGGGGGTAGGAGAATGAACATAAGGAGGAAGGGCAGAGTGGATACTAGTCTAATAGGTCATATTGGAGGTACAATGTCCATGCCAAATAGGGTAAAGAATGTGAGTGAGGTGAAACAGCAAAAATTAAGATGTTTGTACACCAATGCGAGGAGCCTAAGTAACAAAAATGGAGGAACTAGAGCTACTGGTCCAGGAAGTGAAACCAGATATTATAGGAATAACAGAAACATGGTGGAATACTAGGCATGACTGGAGTACAGGTATTGAAGGGTATGTGCTGTTTAGGAAAGACAGAAATAAAGGTAAAGGTGGTGGAGTAGCATTGTATATCAATGATGAGGTAGATTGCAAAGAATTAAAAAGTGAAGGAATGGAGAAGACAGAGTCTGTCTGGGCAAAAATCACATTGGGGAAGAAAACTATTAGATCCTTCCCTGGGATAGTGCTTGGGGTGTGCTATAGACCACCAGGATCTAATTTGGATATGGATAGAGACCTCTTTAATGTTTTTAAAGAAGTAAATACTAATGGAAACTGTGTAATCATGGGAGACTTCAACTTTCCAGATACAGACCGAAGAACAAATACTGGTAATAATAATAGTGCTCAGATTTTCCTAGATGTGATAGCTGATGAATTCCTTCATCAAGTAGTTGTTGAACCAACAAGGGGGAAAGCCATTTTAGATTTGGTTTTGGTGAGTAGTGAGGACCTCATAGAAGAAATGCTTGTAGGGGACAACCTTGGCTCAAGCGATCATGGGATAATTTAGTTCAAACTAAATGGAAGGATAAACAAAAATAAATCTGAGACTAGGGTTTTTGATTTCAAAAGGGCTAATTTTACTAAATTAAGGAAATTAGTTAGGGAAGTGGATTGGACTAAAGAATTTATGGATCTGAAAGTGGAGGAGGCCTGGGATTATTTTAATTTAAAGTTGCAGAAGCTATCAGAAGCCTGTATCCCAAGAAAGAGGAAAAAAATGTATAGGTAGGTGTTTTAGACCAAGTTGGATAAGCAAGAATCTCAGGGAGGTGATTAAGAAAAAGCAGAAAGCATATAAGGAGTGGAAGATGGGAGGGATCAGCAAAGAAAGCTACTTTATTGAGGTTTGAGCATGTAGGGACAAAGTGAGAAAGGCTAAAAGTCATGTTGAGTTGGACCTAGCAAAGGAAATTAAAACCAATAGTAAAAGGTTTTATAGCCATATAAATAGGAAGAAAAGAAAAAAAGAGGAAGTGGGACTGCTAATCACTGAGGATGGAGTGGAGGTTAAGGATAATCTAGGCATGGCCCAATATCTAAACAAATACTTTGCTTCAGTATTTAATGAGGCTAATGAAGAACTTAGGGATAATGGCAACATAACAAATGGGAAAAAGGATATGGAGGTAGATATTACCAAATCCGAGGTAGAAGCCAAACTCGAACATCTTAATGGGAGTAAATCAGGGGGCCCAAATAATCTTCATCCAAGAATAGTAAATGAACTGGCACATGAAATTGCAAGTCCATTAGCAAAATTTTTTAATGAATCTCTAAACTCAGGGGTTGTACCATTTGACTGGAGAATTGCTAATATAGTTCCTATTTTTAAGAAAGGGAAAAAAGGTGACCCGGGTAACTACAGGCTTGTTAGTTTGACACCTGTAGTATGCAAGGTCTTGGAAAAAATTTTGAAGGAGAAAGTAGTTAGAGACATTGAGGTTAATGGCAATTGGGACAAATTACAACATGGTTTTACAAAAGGTAGATCGTGCCAAACCAACCCGATCTCCTTCTTTGAGAAAGTAACTGATTTGTTAGATAAAGGAAATGCAGTGGATCTAATCTACATCGATTTCAGTAAGGCATTTGATACAGTACCACATGGGGAATTATCGGTTAAATTGGAAAAGATGGGGATCAATCTGAAAATTGAGAGGTGGATAAGGAACTGGTTAAAGGGGAGACTACAGCGAGTCATACTGAAAGGTGAACTGTCAGGTTTGAGGGAGGTTACTAGCATAGAGTATGTCTACACTACAAAGTTAATTCGAACTAACAGACGTTAGTTCGAATTAACTTTGATAGGCGCTACACTAACAAACCGTTAGTTCGAACTTAATTCGAACTAGCGGAACGCTTAATTCGAACTAGGTAAACCTCATTCTACGAGGACTAATGCCTAGTTCGAATTAAGTAGTTCAAATTAAGGGCTGTGTATCCACTTAATTCGAACTACTGGGAGGCTGGCACTCCCCAGCTTTCCCTGGTGGCCACTTTGGGCACCACCAGGGAAACTCTTCTGCCCCCCTCCCGGCCCTGGAGTCCTTAAAGGGGCACGGGCTGGCTATGGTGCCCGTGCCAGGTGCAAGCCTGCCAGCACCCAGCCAGCAGACCCTGTACCTGGCACGGCTCAAGCCAGCCACCCGCTGCCACCCAGCCCTTCGCCTCTTCCCGGGACCAGGCTGGCAGATCCCAGGAGCCTGCCCAGGTCCGCAAGAGGCGGGCGCCCATCTGGTCTAGTGCAGACATCGTGGACCTCATCCACGACCTCCTCACTAGGCACAGGAAAGTGGCTGTCTAGGGCAGAATAGCTGCCAGACTGGCCACCCAGGAGCAGGTGAGCATGAAAATCAAGGTGGTCCAGTGAGACCCCCGACCCTGAGCCCTGAGTTTAGAATGGCTGTACTGGGTCAGACCAAAGGTCCATCTAGCCCAGTAGCCTGTCTGCCGACAGCAGCCAACACTAGGTACCCTGAAGGGGATGGACCGAAGATGGACCAAGCCATTTGTCTCGTGCCATCCATCTCCAGCCTTCCACAAACAGAGCCCAGGGACACCATTTCTACCCCCTGGCTAATAGCACTCCATGGACCCAACCTCAATCACTTTATCTCACTTCTCTTTAAACTCTGTTATAGTTCTAGCCTTCACATCTTCCTGCAGCAAGGAGTTCCACAGGTTGACTATTTGCTTTGTGAAGAAGAACTTTCTTTTATTAGGTTGAAGCCTGCTACCCATTCATTTCATTTGGTGTCCTCTAGTCCTTCTATTATGGGAACTAATGAAGAACTTTTCTTTATGCACCCTCTCCACACCACTCGTGCTTTTATAGACCTCTATCATATCCCCCCTCAGTCTCCTCTTTTCTAAGCTGAAAAGTCTCTTTAGCCTCTCTTCATATGGGGCCTGTTCCAAACCCCTGATCATTTTACTTGTCCTTACCTCTCCCACCCTCTCTCTTCCCCTCTTCCACTTCCTTTTCCTGAGTTTCGTTCAATAAAGAGAGTTTCTATTTTTGACCACACGTGTCCTTTATTTTGTACATCAGGAAGGGGGGCTAGGGAGGGGTAAGTGGAAGGAGGTGAGGGAGGAATGGGGTACGAGCCCCCGATGGGGAGGACTGGGGTGGCTCTGTGGGCTCCTTGGGGTGGAGGCTCTCCTGCAGCCCCCCGATTGACCCCCCTCCCTGGATGGCAGCCTGCAGCAAGTGCAGCCGGGCTGATGGCCGAGTGCTGTGATGTGCCGAGTGTGGGCACTCAGGGCACTCCAAGCCAGGACTGCTTTGCTGTCCCTCATCGAGTTAGACAAGCGAGCAGGGAACCCCTGAGAACTGTCTGTCCGGGGTGGGGGTCGGGTCCCTTTAAGCACAGCCCTCGGCTAGCCTGAGACAGCAGCTCCACGCTCTATATCCTAATCTGATGCCCTGCCAGCACTGCTTCCGGCCATCCTTAACCCCGGTTCAGGGTCCACTCAATGTGGACATGCTAGTTCGAATTAGCAAAATGCTAATTCGAACTAGTTTTTAGGTCTAGATGCACTAGTTCGAATTAGCTTAGTTCGAATTAACTAATTCGAATTAAGTTAGTTCGAATTAATGCTGTAGTGTAGACATACCCTATAGTTCCTCATGGATCAGTTCTGGGACCATTATTATTTAATCTTTTTCTTACTGACCTCAGCAGTAAACGTGGGAGTGTGCCTATAAAGTTTGTGGATGACACAAAGTTGGGAGGTATTGCCAATTCAGAAAAAGATCGGGATATCATACAGGAAAATCTGGATGATCTTGTAAATTGGAGTAATAGTAATAGGATGAAATTTAATAGTGAGAAGTGTAAGGTTATGCATTTAGGGATTAATAACAAGAATTTTAATTATAAGCTGGGGATACATCAGTTGGAAGTAATGGAAGAGGAGAAGGACCTCGGAGTCCTGGTTGATCTCAGGATGACTACGAGCCGCCATTGTGACATGGCTGTGAAAAAGGCTAATACGGTCTTGGGATGCATTAGGCGAGGTATTTCCAGTAGAGATAAGGAGGTGTTAGTTCCATTATACAAGGCATTGGTGAGACCTCATTTGGAATACTGTGTGCAGTTCTGGTCTCCCATGTTTAAGAAGGATGAAATAAAACTGGAACAGGTACAAAGAAGGGCCACTAGGATGATCCAAGGAATGGAAAACCTGTCTTATGAAGGGAGACTCAAGGAAATTGGCTTGTTTACCTTAACCAAAAGAAGGCTGAAGGGAGACATGATTGCTCTCTTTAAATATATTAGAGGGATAAATGCCAGGGAGGGAGAGGAATTATTTAAGCTCAATGCTAATGTGGACACAAGAACAAATGGATATAAGCTGGCTATTAGGAAGCTTAGACTCGAAATTAGGTGAAGGTTTCTAACCATCAGAGGAGTGAAGTTCTGGAACAGCCTTCCAAGGGAAGTAGTGGGGGCAAAAGACCTATCTGGCTTCAAGATAAAGCTAGATGGGTTTATGAAGGGGATGGTTTGATGAGGTAACATGATCTTGGCAATTAATTGACCTTTCACTATCAGTGGTAAATAGGCTAATGGTGGGAAGATAGGAGTTCCTCTAGAGAACTTTTTTCTGGGTGTCTGGCTCATGAGTCTTGCCCACATGCTTAGGGTTCAGCTGATCGCCATATTTGGGGTCGGGAAGGAATTTTCCTCCAGGGTAGATTGGCAGAGGCCCTGGAGGTTTTTCGCCTTCCTCTGTAGCATGGGGCACGGGTCATTAGCGGGAGGATTCTCTGCATCTTGGGGTCTTTGAACCATCATTTCAAGGACTTCAATATCTGAGATATAGGTGAGAGGATTATTCTAGCAGTGGGTGGGTAAGATTCTGTGGCCTGCATTGTGCAGGGGGTCAGACTAGATGATCAAAATGGTCCCTTCTGACCTTAAAGTCTATGAGTCTATAAATGATAGCTTTGGGGATAGTAGAAGAATCCCGGAGCAACTGGAGAAGTCCTATAGTCCTGGTGCCAAAGGCAGATGGGTCAGTCACGTTCTGTGTGGAATTCAGAAAAGTAAACTCTATCTCCTGCTTCAACGCTTACCCGATGCCTCAAGTGGATGAACTTTTGGAATGATTAGGTCACTCTGGAGTCATATCCACTCTGGATTTAACCAAAGGCTACTGGAAGATTCCCAGCAATGGGGGTTCTGCCGACCCCTCTTCACTCGTCCTTGAAAAGAAATCTGCGTTAGTGTGGGCTTCTCCCGGCTGGTGCACTACCTAAAAAGCAGAAGGCTGTAGTGATAAGTACCAACGCATGATCTGCACATTCGAATCTTTCATGGCATGGAGCCATCTCAGTGGGGCATGGTCAGTTACTACGGTGAACTGGCTCCCTAGTAAGTAGTAACTGTGGGACTCTACAGCACATTTCACCGCCAGGGCCTCCTGTTCGATTGTGGAGTGCCTAGTCTCTCATGGGAATAGCTTACAGCTGAGATATAAAATGGGGTGCTCCTCACCCTCAACCACTTGAGATAAAACTGTCCCCAGTCCTGCTCGTGAGGCATCAGTATGAAAAATAAATGGCTCCTTGAAGTCCAGTTAAATGGTTCCCGGGCTAACTGTCCCTTCAAGGCCCGGAAGGCGGTTTCACACTCTGGGGTCCACTCGATCCAGCACACTCAAGGGTTCCTGGTGAAGTCTGTGAGGGGCACTGCAATATAAAACATTGGTAGTATCCCGTCAGCCCCAGGAATTGCCACACCTGTCTTTTTGTTGCGGGGGTAGGACTCTCCTGCAGTGCTTGAACTTTGTCCATTAAGAACTGGAGCTACCCCTTCCAGCCATATAGCCCAGATATCTTACTTCTCAACGTCTCCAGTGGCACTTTTCTGGTTGTGAGGCTGGGTTCTGCTAAGGCTTGCAGCACCTGCATCAGGTGTTGAAGGTGTTCTGGCCAACTGTGTCTATAAATGACAATATTGTCAATATATGCTGCCATGTAATCATTACGTGGGCTTAGGATCTTGTTCATGAGCTGCTGAAAGGTGATTGCTGCCCCGTGAAGGCTGAATGGCATTGTCAGAAACTGGAAGAGTCCAAAAGGTGTTGGAAAGAGTCTTTTCTCTTGACGCTGGCATCACCCCCTTAAGGGGGAGGGTGTGTGATGGGGCAAGGCAGCCCCACACTGAATCCGCAGGGCCCAGGTGTGGTGTAGTTTGTTTATAATGGCAACAACAGGAAAAAATGTCAAGCACAAGTATTTGGAGGACTACATCAAATTCGCCTTCACTTGTCAAGAAAAGGAAGGCGTGGATTTGCCACAATGTGTTATTTGTTTCAAAGTCTTGGGGAATGACTCAATGAAGTCGGCTAAGCTGAAACTCCATCTCAAAAAGTGTCACCCCAACTTGTTGCAAAAGGCTGAAGATTATTTTGAGCGGTGGTTATCAGGTCTGAAACATCAGCACCTTGACTCAACAAGTGCATTCTACAATAAGACAAACAATGCAGGACATGCTTCCTACATTGTTGCATACAATTTGCACAGGCCAAGAAGCCTCATACCATTGTAGAGCAACTTATGCTTCCCTGTGCAAAAGAGATGGTGCGGCTTGTTCTTGGCGAGGAAGCAGCAAGGAAGTTGAATGATATATCTGTCTCTAACGAAATAGTATTGAGAAGGATAAATGAGATATCACGGAACATCAGTGAACAAGTTGTGGATGAAATAAAGAAGTCTGCATTGTTTGACATACAATTGGATGAATCAACTGACATTGCATTGTGCTCTCAGCTATTGGTGTTCGCACGATACATGGTTGAGAGAGACTTCAAAGATGAGTTTCTTTTTTTTTAAGATTCCTGATACCACCACAAAGGCTCAGGATGTGATGGAAATTGTTAACAATTTCTTTGAAGTACATGGTCTGGATTGGGTAAATCTTGTGGGTGTCACCACTGATGATGCACCTGCCATGCTGGGCTCAAGATCAGGCTTCCAAACACTGGTGAAACAGCACGCTCCAATGGTAACTAGAATTCATTGCTTCATTCATAGAGAAGCTTTGGCATCAAAAACATTGCCTGATCAACTGAACGCCATTTTCAAAGGGTTGGTGAAAGTGGTGAATCACATCAAATCATTGGCTCTGAACACCAGACTGTTCAAAAGATTTTGCCTGGACATGGATTCCGACTTTGATGTGTTGCTGTTCTACACTTCTGTACAGTGGCTGTCAGCAGGGAATGTACTCAACAAAGTTTTTCAATTGAGAGAGGAGTTGGAGTTATTTCTCCAGGCTCAAGGGAAAGAGGAATTCCGAAATGTGCTGACACAGTCAAATTTAGAACTTGCGTATCTTGTCAATATTTTTGGAATCTTGAACAAACTGAATCTTCAGCTGCAAGGAAAAGGTGCAAACCTGTTCTCTCACCAAAGCATCATCAAGGCTTTTCTTGACAAATTGGAACTTTGGATCGTAAGAGTCAAAGGCAATAATTTGGTTCAATTTCCATATGTGGATGCCATGCTTGGGGAAAAGGAAGCCATTCGGACTCAAATTCTCGATCATTTATGGAAGCTACGAGACAAATTCCAATGATACTTTCCGGAGGTGGACAGGACAAGGAATGGATTATCTTTCATCGGGAATCCATTTACAACAGATGTTAATAGTGTTCCAAAGAATCTGCGGGAGGAATTCTTGGATCTGAAAAATGATTTTGTGGCTCAAGACATGTGCCAGTGGTCTACCATAGAGAAATTTTGGGCCAGCATGACCTGGAGTTACCCAAATCTGTCAGCGCACGCAGTCAGATTTCTTTTGCCATTTGCATCAACTTATATGTGTGAGACTGGATTTTCGTGTTTGTTGCACATTAAGTCCAAACAGAGGAATCAGCTTGCAGTGGAAAGCAATATTCATTGTACGTTATCAGGTATCATTCAAAACATTGTAAAGCTTGTCAGTGAGAAAAGAATCCAAAAATCTGTTAGTAAGAAATACATTTTAAACCAAAATGTTCGCTGACTGCTCTTTTTTATCATGTCTCAAAAAGGAGGTGTTCCATGAAAATTTTTTGATTGGCCTGGTGGTCTGTGGACTGAAACGAATTGAGAACCATTGCACTAATCCATTAAATCTGTATAAAAAGGAAATTAAGTTTGTTTGGCATTATTTGTTATTGAGAAATCTTTGTTGTCTATTCTTATAAGTTGATTATCCTTTAGGTTCTTATAAATGGATTGTTTAATAATTTGTGCCATTATCCTTCCCAGTATCAAAGTTAGACTGACCAGTCCCTAACTCCATGGGTCCTCTTTGTTCCCCATTCTAAAGATTGGTACTATATTTGCTCTTCTCTTGTTCTCTGGGAATTCACCTGTCCTCCATGAGTTCTGAAGGAAAATTACTAACTGTTCCAAGATTGCTTTTGTTACTTCCTTAAGTATTTCATATGGGTATGTCTACACTTGCCCCCTAGTTCGGACTAGGGAGGCAAATGAAGCATACTGAAGTTGCTAATGAAGCGCAAGATTTAAATATCCTGCCCTTGGTTAGCATATTCATAGCCAGTCACCATTTTAAAATGCTGATCGCCCAATTTAACTTGCTGCGTGTAGACGCAGTAGTCCGATCCAAAACCCTTCCATCAAATTAACTGTTACTCCTCATTGCATGAGGGAAGGGTTTTGGATTGGACCACCCGTATTTGCTGTCCCTTGAGGAAGTAGGCAATAGAGAGGAGACTGAGCCATAGCTGTAGAGGGAAGCCCCTTTAAGCACAAGCCTCACATAGCCTCAGGCAGCAGCTCCATGATGTGTCCTGATGCCCTGACCAGAGTGCTTCCAATGGGCTTTAAATGTGATTCAGCGTCTAATCAATGCAAACGTGCTATTTGACATAATTCTTGATGGGGATTTGTAGTGTGGACACGCTATTTTGAAATAGATATTTCAAGAGTTATTATTTTTAAATAAGGGTATGTCTACACTACACAGTTAATTCGAACTAACAGCTGTTAGTTCGCATTAACTTCAATAGGGGCTACACATGCAAACCATTTAATTCAAACTAGGTAAACCTCATTCTACAAGGAGTAATGCCTAGTTCGAATTAAGTAGTTCGAATTAAGGACTGTGTAGTCACTTAATTCGAACTAGTTGGATGCTAGCCCTTCCCAGGTTGCCCTGGTGGCCACTCTGGGCCAAACAAGGGAAACTCTTCTGCCCCCCTTCTGGCCCTGGAGCCCTTAAAGGGGCACGGTCTGGCTACAGTGCTTGTGCCAGTTGCAAGCCTGCCAGCATCCAGCCAGCAGACCCTGCACCTGGCACGGGATGAGTCAGCCACCCACTGCCACCCAGCCCTCCACCTCTTCCCAGGATCAGGCTGGTGGCTCCCAGGAGCCTGCCCGGGGCTGCAAAAGTCGGGCGCCCACCTGGTCTAGTGCGGACATTTTGGACCTCACCGAGGTTTGGGAGGAGGCCTCCAATGTCCACGACCTCCACACTAGCCACAGGAATGTGGCCGTCTACAGCCGCAAGGCTGCCAGCCTGGCCACCAGAGGCCACATGTGGACCCAGGAGCAGGTCCGCTGCAAGATTAAAGACCTGCGGCAGGCATTCTCCAGGGCCTCCCAGCCAGGGGCTGACCCGGAGGCATGCCCTCATTATGAGGCCCTGGACCACATCCTGGGGGCTCACGCAGTCCATGCCCCCCGGGTGCTGATCGACCCCTGGGCAGAGGGCCCCGTCCCTGACACAGAGGAGGAGGAGAAGGATGCCAAGAGCCAGGAGCCTTCAGAGAGCCTGCCCAGGACCCAGGACCCCCAAGGAATCCCACAGAGTGCATCGGCTGTGTCATCCGAGGCCGGGGAGGGCTCCACATGTGAGTGCCATCATGCTCCCCTTATGTGTATGGAAGGTGGAGAGGGAGCCCAGGGACCATGCACCTGGGCCTTGCCCACCATGGAGCAGCAGCTGGGTGTCATGCAGGGGCCCTGGCCTGTTCCCCACACGCCAACCTCGCCTTGCAGAGGGGAGCTGGGTTTCACTCACTGTGTCCCCATGGAGAACTGACCACTGCTCTTGTTTCACCATAGCCGTAGCACCTGAGACTTTAGGGCACACCACCCCACCTGCAAGAGCCACCCACACCCCGGCCAGCAGGAACACCAGGAACCTGGAGGACTACCAGCGGCGGCACCTGTGGCTATGGAGCACCAGCTCCGCATCCAGGACCTGCGGCTGCAGCAGCGGAGCTTGGAGGTGCTGGAAAAGCAGGGCTGTGCCCTCAGAGGTCACCTCCAGACCTTGGTGGACAGGTTCCTGCCCCCTCCTGGTCCAGCCCCTGTGGCTGCCCCAGCTCTCGCTCCTCCTCCCACCCCTGCTCCCCCTCCTGCTTCCTCCACACTCCCTGTCCCTCCTGCCCCACCCTCCACACCCACTTCCCCCCGATATCCCCGCACCCGCAGTGCTGCAAGATGGGAGAGCCAGCAGGACCCCTAACCCTGAGCTTTCCCTTCCCTTCCTCCCCTTCCTCCCCGTTCCAGCTCCCTCCTCCCAGGTTTCCCCCTCCCCTCTCCAACCTTCATTCCTCCCACCTCCCACCCCAGTTATGTACAATAAAGAGAGGGTTTTTTGGCAAAACAGGTCTTTTTATTTTACATTAGGACCCTTACATTAGGGTTAGGGAGGGGAAAGAGGAAGGAGGGGAGGGTGCAAGAAAGCCCCAGTGGGGCATGCAGGGAGAGTTCAGTCCTCCTCCACTTGGAAGCACTCCCACAGGACTTCCTGGATCTAGACGGCCCCCCATTGGGCCTCCTGGACGGCAGCGGTGCGGGGCTGTGTGTACTGGCCAGCCATGTGCTCAGCCTCAGCCATCGAGGCTGGCAGGAAAGCCCCCCCCCCCTTCCTTTCACATACATTGTGCAGCAAACAACATGCTGCCACCGTGGGAGGGATATTGTGCTCAGCAAGGTTGAGGCAGGTGAGGAGGGCTTTCAGGTGTCCGAAGGCCCCCTCCACCATGATGCAGGCCCGGGTGAACCTGGCATTGAAAGCCTGCCGGAAGGGGTTGAGGTGCCCCATGTACGGCTTCATCAGCCAGGGCTGTAGGGGGTAGGCCGCATCCCGCACCAGGCAGACGGGCATGTCCACGTTCCCGACCCTGATGTAGCGGTCAGGAATGAAGGTCCTGGCGTGCAGCCTCTGGCACACGGAGGAATTCCGGAACACCCTGGCGTCATGTGCCTTGCCGAACCAGCCCACATTAATGTCCGTGAACTGGCCCTGGTGGTCAGACATGGCCTGTAGGAGGACAAAGAAGTACTCCTTGCAGTTGATGTACTTGGAGGCCTGGTGTTCCGGGGCATAGATAGGGATGTGCATCCCGTCGATGGCCCCCACATTTGGGGAAGCCAAGGGTGCTGAACCCCTGGATGACCGCGTCCGGCTCAGCGAGGCGGACCACCCTGCGGAGCAGCACCAAGTTGATTGCCTTGACCACCTGCAGAGAGACACACCAAACTGCGAATCACTGGGGCGCCTGGGAGTGTTCATTCCCTGGCACTGCCCCGTGCCCCACTCCCAGAAATAATCCCGGCTGCGAACCTGGCCACCGTGGGTGGTGTGTAGTATGGCTGGGACAGACCGAACCCTCCCGTGTGGAGCACTCTCGCCTCCTCCCCCCCCTTTTCCCTAGGGCAGCCTATCCCCTCCTTGCAGCCCTCCTTTCTCCCTGGCTCAGTGGCCGGTGAGTGCCATACCTGCATGAGCATTGCTGCAATGGTGGATTTCCCAATGCAAAACTGGTTTCCGACGGATCAGCAGCTGTCTGGTGTCTCAGCCACTATGCCAGGAGGGGGCGGACAATGAAAGGAGGGGATGGGCTGCCCTAGGGAAAAGAGGGGGAGGTGGTGCACATGAGGGCCGCCATTCCCCTTCAGAAGTGTGTGGCCATCGCCCTCTGGAAACTCTCCACACCAGATCCAATCCATGGGGAACCAGTTTGGTGTGGGGAGATCATGCAGGTATGGCAGTCTCAGCCACTATGCCAGGAGGGGGTGGGGAATGAAAGGAGGGGATGGGCTGCCCTAGGGAAAAGAGGGGAAGGTGGTGCAAGTCCCCTCCCCAGGACTAAGGACTGCCCCCGGTGGCCAGGATTGCCGGGGGGGGGGGTTGCTCCTGGAGAGTCGGGGCACGGGGCAGTGGTGGGGAAGGAGCACACTCAGCCACTCTGGCACCTCGGTGACTCTCGGTTTTGTGTGTCCCTCTGCAGGTGGTCAAGGCCATCAATAGAGTACTGCTCTGCAGAGGCATCTGCCTTGCCGATGTCGATGTGGTCATTGAAGGGTTTGGAGCTCTGGGCTTCCCCAACTGAAGGGGGTCTATTGATGGGACACACATCCTCTTGAGTGCCCCGGAACACCATGCCTCCCTCTATGTCAACCACAAGGGATACTTCTCTATTATCCTGCAGGCTGTGTATGACCACCAGGGTCGCTTTGTGGACATCAGTGTGGGCTGGTCCAGCAAAGTACATGATGCACGTGTGTATCGCAACTCCTCCATTTGCCAGAGGCTGCATGCTGGGACTGTCTTCCCTGACCACCACATCAGGGTCGGGAACGTGGACATGCCTGTATGCCTGGTGGGGGATGTGGCCTATACCCTACAACTCTGGCTCATGAAGCCCTACATGGGACCCCAGGGTCAATGACCACCTGGGGGGCACGGACCATCCCGCCCCCAGGATATGGGCCAGGATTTCAAAATAGGGGCAGGTGTCTGCGTCTGCCCTTGTTTGGGAGCTGCCCCCTGTGTCCCTGACATATGCCTGCCACAGCTCCTTGGTTTTCATCCAAACCTGCTCCTGTGTTCAGATGTGGCCTTTAGTGGCCAGGCTGGCAGCAATGCAGCTGTAGACAGCCGCATTCCTCCATCTAGTGTGGAGATCATGGATGTTGCAGGCCTCCCACCAAACCTCAGTGAGGTGCCTGCCTTTTCCAGCCCCTGGCAGGCCCCTGGGAGCTGACAGACTGGTCCTGGGGAGCAGTGGAGGGCTGGCTGGCACTGGCTGCCTGGCTCATGCTGGGGCCACTGGGTCAGGTGCAGCAACTGCTAGCTCTGGACTGGCAGGCCTGGAGCTGGCACAGGCACTGTGGCCAGAGTCTACCCCTTTAAGGGCTCCGGGGAGAAGGGAAAGAGAGGAGTTTTCCTGGTCAGGGCCAGAGTGGCCAGCAGGGCATCCTGGGAAGGGCTGGAGGCCCCCTATTTCGAAATAAGCATCTATACAGCGCTTATTTCGAAATAGCAAACCTCTTGGAATGAGGTTTACCAATTTCAAAATAAGCCCTCCGCTATTTTGAATTAATTTTGAAATAGCGGTTGGCTTGTGTCGACGCTAGTACAGTTATTTCGAAACAATGGCTGTTATTACGAAATAACTTCGTTTTGTATACATACCCTAAGAGTTCTTTTCCGGTTGAATTCTCATTCAGTGAGGAAGTGGGAGCCCAAGCCAGAGAAAAGGAGAGGAGAGCACTCCCTCTGCTGTGAGCAGAAGGGAGAGCTTTGTTTCTGGATGCTCCACCCTCCTCACTTTAAACTGCAGCTTTGCCCAATACAATGTAGGTATTAATCTACTAGGAAGTGACCTGGAGCTGAAATTCATATATTTGTATAATTATGAGTCTTACAGAACTTACCGGCTAGGTACATGGAGATTTATGAAGCCAGGATCATTGCTAGCCCCCAAGGCAGCAAAGCATGTGCACGCTTATTTTGAATAGCAGATGGTTGCCAAACTAGGTTAACATAATAAATCTGCAGAAAAGATTAACTCGTATACTCTAATTTGCCTGTAGGCCTACACATGGCAGTAAGGCTCTGATTTATAGTATCCAAAATTCCAGGACCAAACTGCAGGTGGCAGGGGAAATGAGAGTTATTAAAGTGCAGACTAGACTTCTTTCTGAAAGATACACTAGAACTCAGAAGAAGTTATGGGTTTGACGATGAGATTACTTCATGAAGGTCTATTGCCTGTGTTATGCAGGAGGGCAGACTAGATTAGTGTTTCTGAAAGTGGTCTGTGGACTCTGTTGTATCATGCAAGCACGGTACTAACAAACTTCAACAGGACTTTATTTACCAAAAGCGAAACCTCTTTACAAAGCTGCTGCATCCCTCTGTTGCTCTCACTCAGTCCCGGCTAATCTTCTCCCTCCTCCTTCCTGATTCCTGTGTTTCCAGACTCCCAACAGCCAATGCTCCAAGTTCTAATAATTACAAGCAGCATCTAAAACACCACATTCCCTCCTCTCTTAAGAAGCGCTCTCAATTATAAAATAAACATTGTTTTTCTAACCACAGCAACAAATATGGAACAAGCCACTATACTGTTGACAGAAATATTACACTGAAAACACTGTAAATACTACATAACATAGTCTCTAGTCCGGACAGGTGGTCGTCTGGGTCTAACAGACCATTTCTCAAACCCCATTTCTAGTGCAATGTCTTGTTGTGTTGATACTACGATGAAGTCATCCAACACGGACTAGGTGTTGGCATCATCTCTTGGTGCATTGGCAGGTGCAAGAGAAGAAGCATTCCATACATGCCCATCAGAAAGTTGATAGGTGCAAGGTCCCCTTTTCTTAATGATTTTAAGAAGAGATGTGAATTTATGGTCCCCTTTGTGTGGAATTCCAGGTTTTCTTATTCTAACGAGGAATCACACTCAAACTTTGGTTCCTTAGCACCCTGCTGTTTGTCTGTGAAAGCTTTATACTTTTCTTGGTTCTGTTCAACTATTTTTCTCAATGAGCTGGTCTCTAATCATCTCATCTGCCATATTCCCAAAGTCACACGTTACAATCAGATTCCTCAGAGAAGCAATATACCACATTATAGTCTCCCCTGGTTTCTGCTCACGCTGGTAAAATCTGTAGTGATTAGCTACCATATTCACTTTTGGCACAAAAAAGTTCTTAATGCAGTGAGTGCAGTCTCATATTTATCATCTGCAAGGGGGAAAGTGTAAAATATACGCTGCCCTTCTGCTCCAAGGCAGTGGATTAGTAGAGCACACTTTCTTACTTCTGAAATCTCTGTAGCACTGATTGCAAGCAGATAAGTCTCAGACATATGAATCCAGGCAGTAAAAGCAATTGGAAGCTCACCTGGGTTTTGCAGAAAGGGTGCAGGTGGGTTCAGAGGCAGAAGATCCCACCCTTGTCACCAAAATGTTGTATCATGCAAGCAAGATACTAACAAACTTCAACAGGACTTTATTCACCAAAAATGAAATCTCTTCACAAAGCTGCTGCATCCTTCAATAGCTCTCACTGAACCCTGGCTAATCTTCTCCCCCCTCCTTCCTATTTCCTGGGTTTCCAGACTCCCAACAGCCTTCCAGTTCTAATAATTACAAGCAGCATCTAAAACACAACAGACCCACTCTGAGAGAGCTGCTACTGGGCCACTTCAGTTTGTTTACTTACCGATTCCACAGCCACAGAGCCTTGTGGCTCCCATTGGCTGCAGTTCACCATTTGCAGACAAGGGGACCCAAGGGAAGCAGCGGGTCACACCACTTCTTGCAGCTCCCCTTGGCTGCAAACAGCCAACCACAGCCAATGGCTATGGGGCTGGTAAGTAAACAAACTAGAGCAGCCCGGTAGCAGTTTCTCAGAGTATGTCTACAAGACAGTGTTATTTCAGGATACCAGAATATCCCAAAATAGCTATTCCATGTCTTCACAGCAAGCCCGTTATTTCGGACTTGCTTTTCCAATGTCCCTGTAAACCTCATTCTACAAGGAGTAAGGGATGTTTCGGAATAGCACTTTATTTTGAAATTTGGTGCTGTTTAGACAGCGCCAAATGACAAAATAAGCTATTTCAAAATAACATCAAAATGAGTTACGCAATTTGCGTAGCTCAAATTGCATGTCTTATTTTGAGTTACAGTGAAGTATAGGTTCACAGACCACTTTGAGAAGCACTGGACTGGATAATCATAATGGCTCCTTCTGGCCTTAAAATCTGTGAATCTATGCTTTTTAAAATACTGAGTGACCATTGACTTTTTCTCCTCTATAGGAGAAGGTTTACAAAATTGTTATTAACAGCAGTTCCTGTTTATCATCAATTGCAGTACTCGTTTTTGAACAAAAAAACCTGCCATTTACCTTTGCAGTAAACAGATGGAAAGTATTAATCCCTTTGGTTTTGCACAGGATCTGCACATTTACCACACATGAATCATTTAACCTAGTCCCAGGACTTTGAGCATTTGCAATCAGTAAACTGTCTGCCTGTCACTAGATTTGATTAACCAATCTGATTACTTCAGAAAAGCCAACTGCAATTATTAACTAGTGACAACATTAATAATGCTTCCAAACGATTAACAGGAAACTCCCTTGTTACTCCCAAGCAATCAAAATCTTAGTCATTTTCTTTCCTAAATAATGAGCATGGAGTTTGTTAGTCTGAAAATGGGTTTATTCTGGAAGGTGTTAATGGCTGCCAGAAGACATTACTTTGATCTATAGGCAATCATAGGCCCTGTTAAAGATGAGGGGGGTGCTAGTCACACTTCATTTAGGCTAAATGGAAAAAGCAATTATTCTCTTATGGAATTAGATAACTGAAACAATAGAAGCACTTCCCAGGACTGTAGGCCACATGGGAAGGCCTGAGCAAGAACTAACTCAGAGAGAATGAGAAGAGTTTATTTGGGGACCACTTACAAATGCAGGGGAGGGGGCCGTCATTGGTAGCAGCTTTGTTTGTCTATATGGGTGTGTTGGGGCAGAAAGTAACCAGAATGTCAAGAGACAGACATAGATGCAGTCGTGAGCATGGCTTGAAAGGGAGCACCAACAGAGCTTTTAAGGGGCAGGAATGGCTGAAAAGGCACATCTGGGAACAATAAGAAAAGAAACTGCTTGCTGTTGACTGTTCCTACTGTGTTCAGGGAAACAGGACTTTGAGTACCTTCCTTGTAAATAAATAGGACTGCATGAGAGATACTTGACTCCTATGATCAATTTTTCCTCCTAATGGAAACAACACAGCAAGACCCCCAATACTGTCTACAGCATTTGGATCATGTGATAACATTAGGCACTACTTTTGACATTTAGGCTATGTCTAGACTGCCCCCTCTAGCATGAAAAAATATGCAAATGAGGGGAAACGTGGAATATTGCCGTGCCTCATTTGCATAATTAATGAGGCTCTGGTTTTGCGCAAAAAGGAGCCATCTACATGGCTTTTTGCACAAAACACTCCTCTTGCGCAGAGCCGTTCTTCCTCTTTTTTTCAGGAAGAATGGCTCTTGCGCAAAAGCCTCTTGCGCAAAAATGTAGCCTCATTAATTATGCAATTGAGGTATGGCGATATTCCACACTTCGCCTCATTTGCATATTTTTTGCGCAAGAGGGGGCAGTCTAGAAATAGCCTAAGGATAAAACTACTCTGAGGGCAAGAAACAAGTAGACCATAGTCCTGGCACTTAGGAAAGCACAAGGACACAGTCTGGCCCTTGATGGGTTTTTTTGCAGAAGTATTAAGAGAAAATGACATTCAGTTCTATAAAAGTCAGTTTCAAAGTTTGGTAAAGTTTAGAGGCCCCAGCCCAGCCCCAGGCTCCTGACAAATCTAATTTCTCATCCATAAGGACATACTAAAACCAAAAGAATATATGAAAATGAGCACTTGAGACATTTATTTATTAACAATTAAGTCACTATATCAGTAGCATGTATATTAAAAATGCAACTTTAATTGTGAGTTTCTACTGCAAGCAAGACTCTTCATTTAAGGAATGCTTTTCTGGCTTTGTTGTGTGCAAATTCATTTATAATTGAAGAAAAATATAATTTGTGTGTGACATCACTGTTAATGTTAAGCATGCAAGCCCGTTCAAATGCTCTCATCCCATTGTAGAACAATGATAGTTCTTTACTTGTTTTAACACGTTGAATGTGCATTCACTTAAAGTCATTGATGCAGGGAGACTGACAAAAATACGTAATGCAACTGTGACATTAGGAAATACAGTCGGCAGGCCATGATCAAATATTTGTTGAAGCAGTTCTTTTGGCTTGGAGTCTGATTTAAAGTTTGTGGAATGTATACGTTTCAGGAAGACAATTTTGTCACAGAGATCTCTTAAAATTTCATTGTTGTACCTTTGTTGAAATTGTTCAGCCGCTAAATATAGATCTTCATCACTTAGCTCTCTAAACTCCCAAAGGAATCTAAAAAAGGTACAAATTTGTCACAGTGACTCAAATCGATGTGATTGATGGAAAACTCAGATGAAATGTCAATATCCCGTGCTACTGATTTGGACTCAGAAAGGATTGCGCCACATTGATCATGAATCTTTTGAATATCTTTAAGAAGTCATTCAGTGTTATCCCTCTCAATATCTGATGTAGCATTGCATACTTCAGTTACAAGATTAGTTCCATAGATAATTTTTAGGAGCTTCCGCTATATGGACAATATTAAAATGCATTCAAATTTGGATGTATATTTCAGAATTGACTTAAGCTCAGTGCAAATCCATGCTATGAGAGTAAAAGATTCAAGCTCACTTAAAGCCTTTCTCATAGAGTCCAAATGCTGGACAACTGGTTTAACACTGTCAATTCACACTGACCATCTCGTTGTCGACATGCTGTAAAGGGAAACAGGCAGATGCAGTTCAGAATTTCCCACTTTTGAGGACTGCTACTGAAGAGGTTGTACAATAGATGGATTGTTCCAAAGTATGTGATTGCTTCCTTGCATGATTCAGTGTAATGAACACCAACAAGATTTAGAGTGTGGTTGCCACTGGAGAACATAGAGTTTAGATTTTGCTCAAGAAAGATTGCTTGTACTCCATTGTACTTCCCAGCCATATTGGATCCACTGTCATAGGCTTGGCCAATGCAGATTTGAAAATTTAATTTGAAGAGTTCCAGAATTTCTAATACATGAGCAGTGATTTCTTTTCCAGTTTTTGTTTTTGTTTTGGTGAAATTATCAAACAAAATGAATCATCCTTCAAGTGAAACCTTTCAACTTCCTACAATTTTAACATATTGAACAATCAAGGTTGTCTGTTCTTTATGAGAACTGTCTGGAGTTGCATCAATAATAATTGCGAAAGTACTTCAAGAATTGTTGTTTGCACAAATGTCCCACACAGCTCAATAAACTCATTTTGTATTCTGGTAAACAGATAATGGATTTGCATGCATTTTCCACTCTCCTGTGATTCACAAACACGCTGAACATGGCCTGATAAAAGTGGATCATACTTGCTAAGAAGCTCAAGTATACCAAGAAAGTTTCTGTAGAGTCACAGATACATTGACTGGAACCAAACAAAGCCAATCCCTTTTCAGAAAGAAAAAGAATGACATTCAATATGCGCTCAAGGAGTTTTTTCCAGTTATCAGTTTCAGTATTTATTCCACTCAGGAATAAGTTTTCAATTGAACTATCAGCTAGTGCTGCTCTACTAGCTGATTTCCATGTAACATAGAATACTTTATGTGATACTGGATTTTCATGTGCAGGTATTTGGTCTTTTAACTTCCTTCAACCTCATCTGATGCTCCAACCAGATGGCTCAGACAGTACTGATGCATTTGAAGTATTACTGTTAGAAATGAAACAGGGTACATAGTACAGAGCCTGCTTTTCCATGCTCCAGCAGAGCCAGTCTCTTGTGTAGATCTCTCCATTTGGAAGAGTTTTTGTCAGCAAACGAGTGGGAAAAGCATGATTTTCAGCATTTTTCAGTATATTACTTGGAATCAGAAAACAACTAACTTTGAGAAACAACTGCATTTGAGTAACATTGTTCTTATCTAGAAGTCCAATATCAGGTTCTGATTCCATTGTTGTTACCCTATGTCCTGTGCTAGTCATAAGTTCTTGTTCTTGCTGCTCAGCATCTCCAAGGTCCTCATTTTCTGCCTGCACAATCTCTAAATCAAGCATACACTCTGCATTTATTGCTACTGTTGGCATTTCTGTGTCTTGATTAATGACCACCTCATTTTGAGGCAGTGGCATTGAAATGTTATTTGTGGATACAAAGTTTTCATCATCAGAACTGGAAGTGTCACTGTCAGTGTAGCCATCTAATGGCTGAGGAATCTTTTCTATGAGAAATGATCTTATTGGCTTTAAACTCTTAACTGCTGCTTTACTTTGTTGTTTTCACCATCTCTTACTTGCACCACTTTAAAATCTTTGCTTAATTTTTATAAAGGTGTTCTTTTACAATACAGTAGCACACAATAAATTAATTCACTTAAGGCTATTGGTTATACAAAATTTTAATTGTATATACTTCACAATGAATATTAAATAATAACAATTTAGGGTTGTTATTTACTATGGCCCTTATAGCTAAAGTCTTGAAATTTCATCTGCTAACATGTACCCATTATTAAATTTCTCTAATAAATGGTGCATTGTTATGAATATGAACATGGGGTGATTGCCAGATTAGATATAAAGTTTATTAAACAATTAGAATTAAAAATTTATTATCACAAAAAAAGCATTTAGGTGAATCAAAAACTGGACAAAGAGGTAGCTTACAGCTGAAATTAATATGGTTATTGTATACAAAGATACATAAGAAAAACAGGAATATGAAAATCTCCTGTGCAAAGATAAACATCTAATTTAAAGATTAAACTCACCATCAGACCAAGCAAAATTACTTTACAGAAACAGAATTAATTAAGACTTTCAAAACCTCTAAACTACGCCTCTTCTCCTGGCAGATCTTGTTTTCTGCCTACTTGCGTGCTTGGATATTCTTCCTAGTGACCATAAATATGAGGGTATGTCTACACTACAGAGTTTCGTTGGAAAAACGGCCATTTTTCTGACAAAACTTCAGGAACGTCCACTCTGCAATTGCATTCTTCTGCAAGAAAATTGAAAGAACAGAGTGGTTTTTCCAGCATTGGTAATCCTCATTTTACGAGGATGAAGCATTTTTGTGTAAGCTCTTTCGCAAAAAGGCATGTGTGGACGGGGAAGAGGGAGTTCTTTCGAAAGAAGAGAAAAGAGGAAAAAGCACAAGTGCCCTAGTGGCCATTCAGTCCATAGTAATCACAGCTTACTTGTGAGAAAGTATCCATTCAGTCTGGACTCTCTCTTTCAAAAAAGCAGATCACTTTTTCGATGCACTTTTGCAGTGTGGACGCTCTCTTTCAAAAGAAGTTTTTTCTGAAGATCTCTTCTGAAAAACACTTCTTCCGAAAGAAGCCTGTAGTCTAGATGTGGCCTGAGAGTGCTGACCGTATAAAGAAGGCAAGGTTCTGTAACAGGTATGCTAGTCAGACCTGGCCTTGCACTGACAGCCCTGTTACATGTCCAATACTAGCTTCTTAAGTCACTTAGTGACATTCTTTTTAATTTTATTCTCTATTCGTTTCTCCATAGAACCCAGATCTTTGGAACACAAAGGCTTTGGTGAGGAAGGAAATCTCTTGAAGTTTTTTTAGCTTGAAGAGCAGTAACAGCAGCAGTCACTTTTAGCTACAAAGGCTTTCTTCCCAGGGTTAGTTCTGTGACCAGGTGCTTCAATAAAGGGAAGACAAAAAAGAGTGAAGATAAGAAACTGATATTCATTTCCAGCTCTCAGTTACTCATGGCTGGGGGGAAGTAACAAAGGCTACCATATGTCTGCTGCATGGCAGAGCTATTTACTGACTCCAGTGACTACTCTTCACCATTTCCAACCTGTTCTCAAATACAGCTCAGTCACCATGTAGAATCTAAGCTCACTCCTACATAGGCTTTGGTTTGATTAGCAAAGAAATTAAAAATAAGGTCACATGTAGTTAAACTCAATCTGTCTCCCTGGGCTTGGTTCAAAGCAAGCTGCCTGCATTCCTCTTGCTCCTGGCTATTGAAGGGAGGTTCCTTGAGACTAAGGTTCTTCCAGTTTGACTGCTTAGTTGCTATTCCTGATCCCATCTCTGGCTAGGTCTACACAATAGAGTTTTTGTGCAAAAACAGTTGGTTTTGTGCAAAAGCTCACGGAGCATCCACGGCTCAAGCTCATTTTTGCACAAGTAAAACGAAAGAACAGAGGGGTTTTCCAATGCAGGTATTCCTCATTCTACAAGGAATAACTCCTTTTTGTGAAAGAGTTCTTTTGCAAAAAGGTGTGTGTGGATGGGCAAGACGGGTTTTTGTGCAAGAAGATGGAAGAGGAAAAAGCACAGGTGCTCTGGTGGCTATTCTGTCCATAGCAATCACGATTTACTTGTGAGAGAGCATCCAGGCAGTCTGGACGCTCTCTTGTGCAAAAGCACATCACTTTTCCAATGTGCTTTTCAAGTGTGGACACTCTCTTGCGCAAGAAGTTTTTGCAGAAGATCTCTCCTTCACAAGAAGCCTGTAGCCTAGACATAGCCTCACTAAAAAATTACTGCCACCTTCCTTATTACTTGATAGGGTAATATGAGTCAGCAGAACCCACTTACTACTCACAAGCAGGATCACTGGCTGCTAGTTTAACGCACTCTCCTTCTCCTTTGTGTCATATGGATCAAGTTTAAGTTAAAAAAAATCACCAACATATTCCAAATATGCATTCTTTCCCTCGCTAAAGTCACCTAAAGCTTAGCCTGAGAGCCATTCCTTTTTTTATTTAAGCATGTAAGATATTCACTTAAGAATTTCTTACATTTTGTAGGAAAGGAAATGACCACACCTTTTTTCTTCTTTCTTTTAAGTCAGTTGAAAATGTTGGAAAAATGATTGAAATGGCTGTAATTTAATCTATCCATAAAAACTGTTAACATTCATCAGTGCCAACTATTATCTCTAAATTCATTCTCCATTGTATTTCTGGAATTGGGCATATACAACTACAATTGTTATGATTTTGGTCAGTATAAGTGCTGGCTTCAGTCCTTTCTGATGAGAAGCCAAGTTTTCCTAATTTATGTATCCTATTATGTGTCTTCTAATTAAAGTTATGGGAGCACTTGTAATACACCACAATTTCAGCATTTGTATTATCTACCAATTGCATCAGAGTGAAGCTTAGCATAGTCTTTTTCATCTCTCTTATATAAAGATTCTTATAATCAGCTTAAAAATCATTTGTTTCCAGTTTTGCCACTTTTTTGCCAGGCTACACATAAAAATAAGAGTGGAGAGAGTTGTGCAAAACTAAACTAAGGTGATCGTCTTTGCACTTTGTCTGCTCATTACATATCTTTAAAAAAATCAAATAAATTCAGACAGTTTTATCTGAAACTCCATATCATATGATTTTCCATATAAAAAGAATCCCACCAATTTTATTTTGAGCCATGGAAAATTGTCAGGTGTCTGGCGAAATTTGCAATATGCTAATATAATGCAGATTACTATATAAACTAATTTCTGCTACATCTTTTGATGCACATCCCCAGTAGGGGTATGTCTACACTGCCACCCTAGTTCGAACTAGGGTGGCTAATGTAGGCATTCGAACTTGCAAAAGAAGCCCGGGATTTAAATATCCCGGGCTTTATTTGCATGTTCCCGGGCGCCGCCATTTTTAAATGCCTGTAGTTTGAACTCCCTGCCTCGTTCCACTAGGAGTAACGGTAGTTTGGAATAGGAAGCCTAATCCGAACTACCTAGTCCGTGCCATGTGTAGCTGTGGGCACAGAGTCCAAACTAGCGGACATTTAAAAATGGCAGCGCACGGCAATATGCAAATGAAGCCCGGGAAATTCAAATCCCGGGCTTCATTTGCAACTTCGGTTGCCTACATTAACCACCCTAGTTCGAACTAGGGTGGTAGTGTAGACATACCCTTAGACACTAACCTCCCCTCCTCAGCCCCACTCTGTTCTAAAATCTGATTTGTCAATTTTATATGTGTTCACTTTTTTTTTATTGTATCCCTTTGGTATATATAGTCATGCCAATTTTCTTCCACAATTTGATTTGAGGAAGTGGGTCTGGCCCACGAAAGCTCATCACCAAATAAACATCTTGTTAGTCTTTAAAGTGCTACATAGTCCTGTCTTTTGTTTCAGCAAGACCAGACTAACACGGCTACACCTCTATTACTTTGCTAAGGATAGAGAGTGTGGAGAAGGAGCACTGACCCATCCTAACATGGGATGTACTCCTGAGACTTTTAAACTGGCAGTTTGTTACATCTCTGCTAAAAGCCTGCATCAAGATCTTGGTGATAGATGTATGAAATGTACTTTCTTTTAACAATCCTACTCTCAACTTTTTCTTCCTTTTATTAATAAACCTTTAGATTATAGATTCTAAAGGACTGGCGCAGCGTGCTCTTTAGGGTCAGATCTGAGGTATAGATTGGGGCTGGGGCTTATCCTTTAGGACTGGAAGAACCTGTTTGGATTTGGTGAGATTGATTTTCATAACCTCTCATCTGTATAAGGTGTGGTGATGGCTGTGGCACAGGTAAGGCTGGAGTGTCTAAAGGGACTTGCTTGTGCAACTTCCTGCTGGCCAGATTGGCAACTGGAGTGCTGTGTGGGACTGGCTTGGTGCCTTATAGAGGAGGACCTCAATCTTGGCCTGTAAGTAGCCCTAATTCTAAGCAACTTGCCAGGATTTGGTGGTGGTCCCAGACCCTTTGTTATATTACATATAGTCATGCAATATTTGTACAGCTCATGCTTCTGGAAATTGAAGAGTACTTCTCAGTAGTGGAGGCAGGATTGAGGCAGATGCCTTGTGCTGAGAGCTTCAGCAGCTGCATTCAGTTTTCCTGCCCAATTTCTGGTGTGCATGGTTACAAGACATTTGGCCCACAGACATTAAACCTGAAGGGCCAGTCTGTGGATACATACACAATGGCTATGTCTACACTGGCATGATTTTCCAAAAATGCTTTTAACGGAAAAATTTTCCATTAAAAGCATTTTCGGAAAAGCACATCTAGATTGGCAGGATGCTTTTCCGCAAAAGCACTTTTTGCGGAAAAGTGTCCATGGCCAATCTAGATGCAATTTTCTGCAAAAAAGCCCCGATCGCCATTTTTGCCATCGGGGCTTTTTTGCGGAAAACAGTACTGTGCTGTTTACACTGGCCCTCTTGCACAAATGATTTGCGCAGGAGGGCTTTTGCCTGAACGGAAGCAGCACAGTCTTTCCGCAAGAACACTGACGATCTTACATGAGATTGTCAGTGTTCTTGAGGAAATTCAAATGGTCAGTGTGGACAGCTGGCAAGTTTTTCCGCAAAATCAAATGATTTTGCGGAAAAACTTGCCAGTCTAGACACAGCCCCCATCTCCTTTTAATAGATAGGCCACTTCATCTCAAGGGACAGTCATCAAGAGGGAGAACAAGTAGTGTTGCTTCCAATACTGCTACTCTTTATTGGAGTTTTCTCACTGGTTGCGCAGAATTAATTTGTGGGGGTATAACAAATAGAGGCTGCTGAGGAGTGTCCTAAAGGCTTGACCCAATGGCCACTGAAGTCAATGGGATTCCTTTCTTTCACTTCAAGAGCCACTCGATCAGACCTTAAATCAGCACATCCAGATGATGCTGGTGAGGGTGGGGCAAAAAGAGCCTATGCCTTTCCCCAGGTACTTGGGTGGGACAAATTCATCAGGGAACCACAGTGGCAAAAGAAGCAGAATGTGGGGCCACTGGCAGCTCCTCCAGTGTATTTGTATAACCCCCCAGCCCGTCCACACAGTTGCGATTCCTGTACAGCCCCACTTGAAGACAAGATTGGGGTGGGGCTGGGTGGTACAGCTGCACTCTAGGAGCTGCCAGCATGGGATCACATTCTGCTCCATTCACCACAGAGGTTCCAGAGAGTCCTCAGGCTCAGAAAGTGGTATCCAGCCCAGTGGAATAACAGAGACTCCCCCCCCCCCCTCAGGTAATGTGGGGAGAGGACAATGAGGAAGAGTACATAGGGGCATGGGATTGGGATTGGGGCAGGAATAGTCACATGGGGCAGTCACATGCCCCTCTTCTGTGGGTGCCTCCCTCTGTATTCCTCCCATGAGTTGCTAGCACATGGATGTTTTGATAATTTTGCTCCTCTACAACTTCCCACCTGCCACACTTTCCACCTCAAACTTTTAAACAAACCTTGTGGTGAAAACTATTGAGAACATTTATTAGAAGTCTAATAAAAATCTTTTGCATCAGCCTGAAAGCTTTAAATATATCAGCACAAATAGGGAAAATGCGAAGTACTACACTTAGGAAGAAATAATCAATGCACAAAATACCCCATGGGAAATTACTTTTGAAGAAGTGATACTGCAGAAAGAGGATTTGGGTTATAGTAGATCACAAATTAAATATGAATCAACAACTCGTTACTGTTTCAAAAAAGTGAACATCATTCTGGGATGTATTGTAAACAAGACATGAGTGAATTCTTCCCTCTACTCAGAACTAATAAGGCCTCAACTGGAGTATTGTGTGCAGATCTGGATACCGCACTTTAGGAAAGTTGTAGGCAAATTGGAGGAAGTTCAGAGGAGATCAACAAAAATGATCAATGTCTAGAAAACATGATCTTCAAAGAAAAACTGGAAAAATGGGATTGTTTAGTCTAGAGAAGAAAAAACAGGGTCTGGGATATAACACTCTTCAAGTACATAAAAGATTGTTATAAAGAGGAGGCTGATAAATTGCTTTCCTTATCCACTCAGGACTGGGAAAAGATCAATGGGTTGAAATTGTAGCAAAATGGTTAAGACATCGAGGAAAACTTCCCAACTGTCAGGGTAGTTAAGTACAAACACAAATTTCCTAGAGAAGTTGTGGAATCTCCATCATTGGAGATTTTTAGAACAGACTAGACAATATTTAAGTAATATTTATATCTAAGTTCAGTAGGTGATCTATTGAGGCCACTTGAAATCTTGGATGTCTATGATTCTATAAAAAAAATTGTGATCTTAAAGTCCCCAAAAGGAACTTTTTAATTAAAGATTAATTCCAAACCACCATTTTAGTATAAAGCAGATGAGTCCTGCTTCTTATTCAGAGGAAATTACTTGCATTATTAACATGTCTCCAATGTCCTATGGAGAAATACCTTCAAAGGTGATTAGCTGGAATTGTCCACTTGAAATTTGAAATTGACACAGAATACTACAATGTCAATTTTACTTGCACCATAATTAATATATATTGATAATGCTCTGTCCCTATCTTGTAGAATGTTATTAAAATATGCCACCTGCATTACTGCTTAAGAGCTCTTCTTAACTAACAACCAAGAGTTATTCTTTGCAGAGCTTGTCAGAAAAAAAGGTTTCAAAAATAGAGTACTGTGTCATGGTTAAATGGCACTCTCTAAAAATATCAGAACAGCAGACTTATTTCTCTGAGTCTTAATCATCTACAGCCCTACTCTGCCAGCACGTGTATACTACATTGCTCAGATTATCACATTATCTAAGAGTGTAAGCCACAGTACCTAGTTCCTTGATTTAAATAATTTGAAACTGGTCAACACATCTATTGTCAACACAAGAACAAGCAAGCGATATGTTGGTTTGCAAACAGCTGCATGTGCAAATACTGTGGATGTGGTTAAGAAGGGCCTTGGTTTATGTGGCCCATATTAATATCTACAGACCTTTCCTTCAGGCTAAGGAATACTAGGCTGGATCCCCTTGAAATAAATATTCATTTTATATGCAATGCACAGTATTTGGACTCAGGTAATCTGGGTTCAGTTCTACCTCTGCTATTCATTTCCTGTGTGACCTCGATGTCTCAGTTTGCCATTTGTAAGAGGGAGATAATAGTATTTCTTTTGTCTTGTTTTTTTAATTCTTCAAGGCAGGGACTTTCTTACTGAGGGTATGGTCAGAACATAATCTAATAGGAGCCCTGGGCACATCTGGGCCCTTAGGGACTAATGCTAATGCTAATGCTAATGCTAATACTAAATAATTTTAAAAGCCACAAAACATGTGGAGTTGATGTGAAATAACCTGAAGTACCCACTTCTTTTGGGGTGAGTTAGAGTACAACTTCTTCAGTGCTCCTAGTCCTTGCCATCCTGAAAAAAAAAGACCAGAAATAGCACTGAAATCTAGATTCCCTAGACAGCAGTGTAGAATGCAGCCATTAGGCACTAAGCTGTAGCCATTAGGCACATCCATAATTTAAACAAAATAAAGGCTGAATCCAGTCTTGCTTTCCTCAGACACCCAACGTGAAAAAGAGTGTTGGCTGGACAAGAAACATGGTTTTGGTGACATGTCATGACTTACAACTTTTTATTTTATTTTAAAATATTAGAGTGTTGGGGGAAGCAAATATAGCTGACAAACATTTTTTTAAATAACATAATGTTTATCAAGAAAGCAAGGGTCACTTTAATTTAAGCAACTAATTTAAACAATGCTGCTCTAGAATATTGTGATGATTCATAAGAAGACTTCAGCATAAAAAAATCAGTAATATGAAATGTACATTTCACATTTATGATATATCATGAAACTGTATTTGAAACTCAGTCCAGAAGCAGATAAAGGGTTCTTTGAAATATTCTCCATTGCAGCATCTTGAGTCAGGTAGACTGACCTCCACAAAGCCCTTCCTTGTCTTTGAAATCAGTGTCTCACCTGAAAGAAACATTCTGCCTTTAGAAATCCTCTGCTGTGTCCTGGGGTTTGGCATTCAGTTGAATGTTCTGGTAAGATATTTAAAGCTATAAACTTTTCAGCCAGCAGGACCATTTGTGTGAAAGTCAAGGGCATTATGTACACACTCTTTAGTAAGGTCCCCAGGACAACTGGAAAATATTCCCACATTGTGTTATTCCTTATATTAAGTAAACATTGAGGAAAAGGGTTCCCTTGGCAACCAAAGATAGTCCAATCAAAGTGTCCAATTTACAGAAGAACCTTGTCTTTGATGTCAAATCAGGGTTTTTAATCTTGCTTTGAGCCAGGGCAAGCTTGCAGACAGAGGCGTCTGAGTATGTAAGTGGCAAAGATGACATGAGTCAACCTATTATTGTAACTTATTACACATATGACTTCTCCTATAAATGCTTTCCTAGACAGGTCAAAATGTTAATTGTATTTTCTCTCATCTTATTTACTGTTGTCTTTACAAGTATTTCCCTTTGCATAATTTTACCAGCTGTAATGTATTTCTGCAAATATACTCACTCTGTTGGTCAATATATAGTCTTGCCATAACCTATTGTTAAAAAACTAGGCCAGATACAGGCCTGCTTTCATAAGGCTTCATAAAAAGGCTTCGGCATAAAAACTTAAGCAACTAATTTAAACAATGTTGCTTTAGAATATTGTGATGATTCATAAGAAGACTCAGCATAAAATATCAGTAATGTGAAATGTGCATTTTGCATTTATGATATATCACGAAACTGTATTTGAAACTCAGGGTATGTCTAGACTGCAGGTGTCTTTCAGAAGAAGCTTTTCCAGAAGAGAACTTACAAAAAAAATTCCGAAAGAGAGCATCCACACTGCCAAAGTGTATCAAAAAAGAGATCTGCTTTTTCGAAAGATAGCATCCACACTGAATAGATGCTATCTTGCATTTAAGCTGCCATTACTATGGACGGAGTGGCCACTAAGGGTACGTCTAGACTACAGGGTTTTGTCGACAGAAGTTTGGTTGACAGATACTGTCGACAAAGCTTCTGTCGACAAAGAGCGTCTAGACTACATTCAGTTCTGTCGACAAAGCAAGCTGCTTTGTCGACATAACAGTGTGGACGCAAAGGACAGTTTAGATGCAATAATGCCTTCTGTCAACAGAACTCTGTCGACAAAAGGCGTTATTCCTCGTAAAATGAGGTTTACCAGCGTCAACAAAACTGCTGAGTTCTGTCGACGTTATGTCGACAGAACTCAGCGGTAGTGTAGACGCAGGTTTAGTTTTGTCGACAAAAGTCCACTTTTGTCGACAAAACCCTGTAGTCTAGACACACCCAAAGGCACCTGTGCTTTTTCCTCTTTCCTCTTCTTTCTAAAGAACTCCCTTTTCCCCGTCCACACACGCTATTTTCCCAAAGAGCTCTTTCGGAAAAAGGCTTCTTCCTCATAGAAAGAGGTTTATCAATGTCAGAAAAACCCCTCTGTTCTCTTGATTTTTTTTCAAAAGAATGTGATGGCAGTGTGGACATAAATGAAGTCTTTTCAGAAAAACAGTAGTTTCTCTGAAAAATCTCTGCAGTGTAGACATAGAATCATAGAGCTGGAAGAGACCTCAGGAGGTCATCAAGTCCAGCCCCCTGCCCAAGGCAGGACCAATTCCAACTAAATCAACCCAACCAGGGCTTTCTCAAGCCGAGACTTAAACACCTCAACTACGTCTACACTGGCATGATTTTCCGAAAATGCTTTTAACGGAAAAGTTTTCCGTTAAAAGCATTTTCGGAAAAGCGTGTCTAGATTGGCAGGATGCTTTTCCACAAAAGCACTTTTTGCAGAAAAGCGTCCGTGGCCAATCTAGACACAGTTTTCCGCAAAAAAGCCCCAATCGCCATTTTCGCGATCGGGGCTTTTTTGCAGAAAACAGTACTGTGCTGTCTACACTGGCCCTTTTGCGCAAAAGTCTTTCAGAAAAAGACTTTGCTCGAACGGGAGCAGCATAGTATTTCTGGAAAAGCAATGACGATCTTACATGAGATCATCAGTGCTTTTCCGGAAATTCAAGCGGCCAGTGTAGACAGCTGGCAAGTTTTTCCACAGAAGCAGATGATTTTGCTGAAAAACTTGCCAGTCTAGACACTGCCCTCTAGGGATGGAGATTCCACCACCTCCCAAGGTAACCCATTCCAGTGCTTCACCACCCCCCTAGTGAAATAGTTTTTCCTAATATCCAACCTAGACCTCTCCCACTGTAACTTGAGACCATTGCTCCTCATTCTGCCATCCGTCATTAATGTGAACAGCCTTTCTCCATCCTCTTTGGAACCTCCCTTTAGGAAGTTGAAGGCTGCTATCAAATCCCCCCCCCCCCCCCACACACACACTTCTCTTCTGCAGACTAAACAAGCCCAGATCCCTCAATCTCTTCTCATAGGTCATGCACTCCAGCCCCCTAATCATTTTGGTCACCTTCTGCTGGACCTTCATCCTTTCTATAGTTGGGGGCCCAGAACTGGACACAATACTCCTATGTGGCTTCACCAGAGCCGAATAAAGGAGAATAATCACTTCTCTGGATCTCCTGGCAATGCTCCTCCTAATGCACTCTATTATGTCATTAGCCTTCTTGGCTAGAAGGGCACACTGTTGACTCACATTCAGCTTCTCATCCACTATAATCCCCAGGTCCTTTTCTGCTGAACTGCTACTTAGCCATTCAATCCCCAGCCTGTAACAATCCTTGGGATTCTTCCGTACCAAGTGCAGGACTCTGCACTTGTACTTGTTGAACCTCATCAGATTTCTCTTGGCCCAATCCTCTAATCTGTCCAGATCACTCTGGACCCTATCTCTGCCCTCCAGCATATCTACCTCTCCCCCTAGCTTAGTGTCATCTGCAAACTTGCTGAGGGTGCAATCCATCCCCTCATCCAGGTCATTAATAAAGATGTTGAACAAAACTGGTCCCAGAACTGATCCTTGGGGCACTCTGCTAGAAACTGACCGCCAACCTGACATCGATCCATTGATCACTACCCATTGGGCCCAACAGTCTAGCCAGCTTTCAATCCATCTTACAGTCCATTTATCCAATCCATATTCCCTTACCTTGCTGGCAAGAATATTGTGGGAGACCGTATCAAAAGGTTTGCTAAAGTCAAGGTATATCACATCCACTGACTTGCCCATATCCACAGAGCCAGTTACCTCATCATAGAAGCTAATCAGATTGGTCAGGCACAACATGCCCTTTGTGAATCCATGTTGACTATTCCTGATCACTTTCCCCTCTTCCAAGTGCTTCAAAATGGATTCCTTGAGCATCCCCTCCATGATTTTTCCGGGGACTGAGGTAAGGCTGACTGGTCTGTAGTTCCCTGTATTGTCTTTCTTCCCCTTTTTAAAGATGGGCACTACATTTGCCTTTTTCGAATCATCCTGATCTCCCGACTTTTTCAAAGATAATGGCCAAAGTCTCTGCAATTACATTTGCCAACTCCCTCAGTACCCTCGGATGTATTAAATCAGGGCCCGTGGATTTGTGTATGTCTAACTTTTTTAAATAGTTCCTAACGTGTTCTTTCCCCGCCAAGGGCTTTCCACCCCTTTCCTATACTGTGTTGCCTAGTGCATATGTCTGGGAGCTGACCTTGTCCGTGAAGACAGAGGCAAAGAAAGCATTGAGTACTTCAGCTTTTCCCACATCATCTATCTCTAGGTTACCTCCCTCATCTAGTAAGGGACCCACTCCCTCTAATCACCCTCTTCTTGCTAACATGCCTGTAGAAACCTTTCTTGTTATCCTTCACATCCCTTGCCAGCTGCAATTCCAATTGCACTTTCACCTTCCTGATAGCTCTCCTTGCATTCTTGAGCAATATATTTATACTCCTCCCTAGTCATCAGTCCAAGTTTCCACTTCTTGTAAGCTTCCTTTTCGTGTTCAAGCTCACCATGGATGTCCCCGGTAAGCCAATCTGGTCACCTACCATATTTGCTTTTCTTGCTGCACAGCAGGATGGTTTCTTCCTGTGCCTTTAATAAGGCTCCTTTAAAATATTTCCAGTTCTCCTGGACTCCTTTCCCCTTCACGTATGCATCCATGGGGATCCTGCCCATCAGTTCTCTGTGGGAGTCAAAGTCTGCTCTTCTGAAGTCCGGGGTGTGTATTTTGCTACTCTCCTTTCTTTGGATATGTCTACACTGGCCCCCTAGTTCGAACTAGGGAGGCTAACGTAGGCATTCAAAGTTGCAAATGAAACCCAGGATTTAAATATCCTGGGCTTTATTTGCATGTTCCCGTCTGGTTGCCATTTTTAAATTCCACTAGTCTGAAGTAACTGCCCGCAGCTACACACGGCAGTGAAATGGTAATTAGAACTAATTCCTTTTGGAATGAGGTGTAACAGCTAAGGACTTTGTTCGAATTACCGTTTCACTGCCGCATGTAGCCGTGGGCAGTTCCTTCGGACTAGTGGAATTTAAAAATGGTGACCGGATGGGAACATTCAAATAAAGCCTGGGATATTTAAATCCTGGGCTTCATTTGCAATTTCGAATGCCTACATTAGCCTCCCTAGTTCGAATTAGGGGGGCAAGTGTAGACATACTCTTCCTTTGGTCAGGATCCTGAAATCTACATACCCTCAGCCCAGAAGCAGATAAAGGGTTCTTTGAAACATTCTCTATTGCAGCATCTTGAGTCAGGTAGACTGACCTCCACAAAGCTCTTGTCTTTGAAATCAGTGTCTCACCTGAAAGAAACATTCAGCCTTTAGAAATCCTCTGCTGTGTCCTGGGGAATTACATGAGGCCTTAATCTGGTCCATTGTGTCTGTAATACCTCAGTCTAGGAAGTCCTGAACACTAAACTCACTATTTCTGCAATGAGCAGAAGAAAGATTTCATAGGGTAGTCTGCCATGGAAGCCTATAATGCCAACTGGAACGACTCCTCCAACTGCTTAGAGAGAGACCTAATGGGCCTGTGAATGAATGGTGCTTGGCAAAGTAATCCTGACACTGTACCTTTTAAGGGACTTGGTGTTGCTAAGAGGACAAAGTGAGACTCCTCTCTCTCCTAATCAACTGGGAAGGAGATGGGAGAAGCGGACCAGCATGAAAGTTATTTCTTCCCTCACAGCAGACAGACACTAATAGGAGAAGGCTGGCCTGTTGAACCCTCCCCATTGGATGGCTAATTGGAAAGTATGTTCATCTGAGGGGAGATGTGAAAGCCTTGAAAAAGTATGTCTACACAGCAATAAAACACCCTCAGCTGCCCTGTGACAGCTGATTTGGGCTTGTGGAGCTATAAAATTGCAGAGTAGCTGTTCAGGCTTCAGCTGGAGCCCACACTTTGGGACTCTCCCCTCTCCTGCAGATTCAAACAGAGCTGTCTTTACCCATACCCTGAATACACAGTTCTGTAGGGCACCTGAAAATCTGGGGCATCACTACGTCTTAATGTTCACCCACCTGCCTTTTACTATCCTTGTTCTGTGGCTCTGCTTCCTCTGGAGAGAATCTGCCTGCCAGACCTTTTAGCAGAACATCAAACCTATAAAAGAGCCATTCTGAATTGAATGCTGTCCCTGGGGGTGCTCCATTTCAGATGCTGGTGCGTTTTCAGATGCTGGCAAGCAGAGATTTTTTCCTAGCTGTGCTGTGCTACGCCTTTCTTGTGCCGTTGATGTATGTTGCATGGCTCCTCAGTTCCTTCACTACCATCCTCAGCAGTACATGGAGCTCTTTGCAGTTGCCCTTCTTCAACTGAAACATAAAAACAGAGTTTTACCACCGTTTTCTTCATCCAAGTTCGTATACCCGTCGCTGATTGTTTTTTCTACTTCAAAAAAAGGTTGTTTAAATTCTTGTTCCTGCCTGTTCTCCCCTTGTTTGACATGCTTGGTTCCCCAGGGTTCAAGAGCTGTGACTCCTGCAAAGACCTTATGCCTGTCTCTGACTGACGTTCTTCCTGCATAAAATACTTAGGAGAGGGCCATTTGTCTCAAAAGTGCCCTCACTGTTCCAACCTGACAGCTAAGATGAGACATGATAGTGAAAATCACCTCTCTTCAGCCTCCTCGCAAGGGCCCTCTCTCTCCTGGAAAGGCCCTTGCTAGGGACAAATCATCTGCCTCTGTCAAAAATCTTTCCTCCTCTTCAGCAAACAAAGTGGCAACAAAGGCCAGAGCATTCCTGGCCAGCTCTCTACTCCCTGTGCTGTGCTTGGCTAGATTCAGCACAACCAACAAACCTGGAGCCTCTGACACTGTCCCAGCATGGGAACATATGTTGAACTTTTGTTCAACATCTTTATTAATGACTTGGATGAGGGGATGGATTGCACCCTCAGCAAGTTCACAGATGATACTAAGCTAGGGGAGAGATAGATATGTTGGAGGTTAGAGATAGGGTCCAGAGTGACCTAAACAAATTGGAGGATTAGGCCAAAAGAAATCTGATGAGGTTCAACAAGGACAAGAACAGAGTCCTGCACTTGGGAAGGAAGAATCCCAAGCACTGTTGGAGGCTGGGAACCAACAGGCTAAGTAGTAGTTCATGAGAAAAGGACCTGGGGATTACAGTAGATGAGAAGCTGGATATGAGTCAACAGTGTGCCTTTGTAGTCAAGAAGGCTAATGGCATGTTAGGGTGCATTAGGAGGAGCATTTCCAGCAGATCTCCAGAAGTTATTATTCCCCTTTATTCAGCATTGGTGAAGCCACATCTGGAGTACTGCATCCAGTTCTGGGTCCCCTACTATAGAAAGGATGTGGACGCATTGGAGAGGGTTCAGCGGAGGGCAACCACAATGATTAGGGGGCTGGAGCACATTACCTACGAGGGCAAGCTGAGGGATTTGGGCTTATTTAGTCTCCAGAAGAGAAGAGTGAGGGGGATTTCATAACAGCCTTCAACTGTCAATTAGGGCTGTCAATTACCATGAGTTAATGCCTGCGATTAACGCAGTCCAGGATTAACGTGTTCAATTTGTTAATAAGTTCATCGCAGGCCTTAATGCTGTGCTGCCCCTTTGAAGTGCTGCTGTGGCACATCAAAGGGGCAGTGCAACACAGAGACCAGGATCATCTGGGGAGTCCCTAGCTGATCCCAGGCTCCGAGCATCATTTCCCCAGAATCTAGGGTCAGCTGGGGACTCTCTAGCGTACCTCAGGTTCTGCTGCCCTGAGGAGCCCAGGATAAGCTAGGAGCCCCCAGCTGACTGCAGGCTCCACGGCAGTTGCCCCTTTGAAAGGCCAGAGGCAACATTTTGAAGAGGCAGCCATGGAGCCCAGGATCAGCTGGAGACTCCAGCTGATCCTGGGCTCCATGTTGTGCTGCCCCTTTCATGTGCCACTGCAGTGCTTCAAAGTGGCAGCACTGCATGGAGCCTGGGGTCAGCTGGAGACTCTAGGGGTATGTCTACACTACAGCACTAATTCGAACTAACTTAATTTGAATTAGTTAATTTAAACTAAGCTAATACGAATTAGTGCATCTAGACCTAAAAACTCATTCGAATTAGCGTTTTGATCATTCGAAATAGCATGTCCACATTGAGTGGACCCTGAACTGAAGTTAAGGCTCGCTGGAACCAGTGCCGGCAGGGCATCAGATTAGGACTTAGGGTATGTCTACACTACCCTCCTAGTTCGAACTAGGAGGGTAATGTAGGCATACTGCACTTGCAAATGAAGCCTGGGATTTGAATTTCCCGGGCTTCATTTGCATAAACTGGGCGCTGCCATTTTTAAATCCCTGCTCGTTCGAACCCCGTGCCGCGCGGCTACACGCGGCACGAACTAGGTAGTTTGGACTAGGCTTCCTAGTCCGAACTACCGTTACTCCTCGTGGAATGAGGAGTAACGGTAGTTCGGACTAGGAAGCCTAGTCCAAACTACCTAGTTCGTGCCGCGTGTAGGCGCGCGGCACGGGGTTCGAACGAGCAGGGATTTAAAAATGGCAGCGCCCAGTTTATGCAAATGAAGCCCGGGAAATTCAAATCCCGGGCTTCATTTGCAAGTGCGGTATGCCTACATTACCCCGCTAGTTCGAACTAGCGGGGTAGTGTAGACATACCCTTAGAGTGTGGGGCTGCTGCCTCAGGCAAGCCGAGGGCTGTGCTTAAAGGGACCTTACCCCTCCTCTCCGGACAGACAGTTCTCAGGGTTCCTCGCTTGCTTCTCTACCCAGTGAGGGACAGCAAAGCAGTCCTGTCTTGGAGTGCCCTGAGTGCCCACACTCGGCACATCACAGCACTCAGCCATCAGCCCAGCTGCACTTGCCGCAGGATGCCATCCGGGGGGGTCAATCGGAGGGCTGTCAGGATCTAGGAGGCCCTGCAGGAGAGCTTCCACCCCGAGGAGCCCGCAGAGCCACCCCAGTCCTCCCCATTGGGGGCTCATGCCCCATTTCTCCCTCACTTCCTTCCACTTACCTCTCCCTAGCCCCCCTTCCTGATGTAAAAAATAAAGGACACGTGTGTTCAAAAATAGAAACTCTCTTTATTTAACAAAACTGGTGGGGGGGAGGATTAACCTCTGGGGAGACTGGGAAAAGGAGGTGGGAGAGGGGAAAAGAAAGGGTGGAAGAGAGAAGGGGGAAACCTGGGAGGAGGGAGCTGGAAGGGGGATGCCAGGGGAAGAAGGAGGAGGTGAAGTATACAACTATGGTACGCCATATCTTCAGTACTGTGTACAGATGTGGTCTCCTCACCTCAAAAAATATATTTTGGCCTTGGAAAGGGTTCAGAAAAGGGCAACTACAATGATTAGGGGTTTGGAACAGGGCCCATATGAAGAGAGGCTAAAGAGACTTTTCAGCTTAAAAAAGAGGAGACTGAGGGGGGATATGATAGAGGTCTATAAAAGCACTAGTGGGGTGGAGAGGGTGCATAAAGAAAAGTTCTTCATTAGTTCCCATAATAGAAGGACTAGAGGACACCAAATGAAATGAATGGACAGCAGGCTTAAAACTAATAAGCGAAAGTTCTTCTTCACACAGCTCATAGTCAACCTGTGGAACTCCTTGCTGCAGGAGGCTGTGAAGGCTAGAACTAGAACAGAGTTTAAAGAAAAGTTAGATAAATTCATGGAGGTTGGGTCCATGAAGTGCTATTAGCCAGAGGGTAGGAATGGTGTCCCTGGCCTCTGTTTGTGGAAGGCTGGAGATGGATGGCACGAGACAAATTGCTTGGTCATTGTCTTCGGTCCATCCCCTCCAGGGTTCCTGGTGCTGGCCGCTGTTGGCAGACAGGCTACTGGGCCAGATGGACCTTTGGTCTCACCCAGTACGGCCATTCTTATGTTCTAAGCACAGGCTCAGGGTCGGGGGTCTCACTGGACTAACTTGATTTTCATGCAAACCTGCTCCTGGGTTCAAATGTGGCATTTGGTGGCCTGTCTGGCAGCTATCCTGCTCTAGACGGACGCATTCCTGTGCCTAGTGCAGAAGTCATGGATGTTGGAGGCTTCCCCCCAAACTTCGATGAGGTCCACGTTCTCCGCACTAGACCAGGCGGGCACCCGCCTCTTATGGCCCCGAGCAGGCTCCTGTGAGCTGTCATCCTGGTCCTGGGAAGAGGCGGAGGGCTGGGTGGCAGCGGGTGGCTGGCTCATGCCGTGCCAGGTGCAGGGTCTGCTGGCTGGGTGCTGGCAGGCTTGCAACTGGCACAAGCACTGTAGCCAGACCGTGCCCCTTTAAGGGCTCCGGGGCCGGGAGGGGGGCAGAAAAGTTTCCCTGGTTTGGCCCAGAGTGGCCACCAGGGAAAGCTGGGGAGGCCTAGCCTCCCACTAGTTCGAATTAAGTGGCTCCACAGCCCTTAATTCGAACTACTTAATTCGAACTAGGCGTTAGTCCTCGTAGAATGAGGTTTACCTAGTTCGAATTAAGCGCTCTGCTAGTTCGAATTAAGTTCGAACTTGCGGTTTGCATGTATAGACGCTATGAAAGTTAATTCGAACTAATGGCTGTTATTTCGAATTAACTTTGTAGTGTAGACATATCCTAGCTGATCCCAGGCTCCATGTAGTGCTGCCCCATCAAAATGCTGTGGTGGCGTTTCAAAGGGGAGGCGCACATGATTAATCGCACTACTAATCATGATTAAATTTTTTAATCGCTTGACAGCCCTACTCAACATAGTACACAACTGCCTTCGAATACTCAGCCACATGGCTGTGTGACGGGGCAGCCCCGCCCACGGCGGAGAGCCCCGCACCAGCCGCCCTGTACAGCGGGAGGCGGAGCGCCCCCCGCCGCTGCCCGCGGTGTTCGGCGGCGGCGAGGAACGCGTTGGCCTCCGACGCGCCGGAGGACGTCATCCGGGCGCGCCGGAGCCTAGGCCCCGTTGCCCTGGCAACGGACAGACGCCCCGGCGTGGAGGGCGGGGACGGCGCAGGATGCCGGGGCCGCGCCCCCGGCGCCAACTTTAAAATGGGACCGCGGCCCCAAGGGAAAGGGGGGCAGCCGACCGCGGGCGGAGGACAGCGCCGCGGAGAGCGGCGCAGAGCAGCGCAGCGCGGCTCCGCACCCCACCGCACAGCCCCACACCGGCCAGGGGAGCAACGCCGAGGCAGCGGACCACCCCCAGGCTCGCGGGTACCCCTGACTGCGGCGAATTGGTGAGCTCGGGAGCACGAGGGGAAGGAAGCAGCCCAGGGCAGAGTCAGGGATGACTGGTGGGCTGGCGAGTTAAGGGGTCGTACCCCGTCGGCCGGGTTCGGGTCACTTGGACCAGAACCCTTAGGGCCCTGGGCTGGGGCCCGTGAGAGTGGGCGGGCCCGGGCCCCCCTTCCCCTCCTGCGTTGTTGCGGGGGGGAAACCGAAGACGAAAGCGCGGAAAAGACTAGCCGAGGGAGCTCGAGACTCAAGGACCATAGCGAGCCCTCTGGGCAAACGCCGCGGGGCGGCGTGGGGGCGTCACAGGCTGCCTTAACTTATATAGTGAGGTTCACAAGACTTTACATGAGACTTTACATGAGATGCCTTCAAACATGGTTGGCCACTGTTTACACCCCCTGCAGGGACACATTACACAAGAAAATATCTCTCTCTTACCATGTCCTCTCAGCACTCCACTGGTAGACTGAACACTACAATATGCTACAGAGCGCCCCCTTCCCAACAACCTGTCCCAACATCTACTGTAACAATAGATGCCTCCTTTATGGGTTGAGGGGCACACCTATATACCCATACTACACAGGAGAAATGTTCTCCTCAAGAGACCAAACTCAATACCAATCTCCTGGAATTCAGGGTAGTGCATTATGCGGGCCAGTGCTACCTTCCCCACAGAACAAAATTATCCATATTTTCATGGACAATACAACATGCAAGTATTACATCAATTGTCAGGAAGGGGCTCGATCCAACTTGTGTACCAAGGAGGTCAAATGGTGGAACTGGTGCATTAACCATCACATCACCTTTATAGCAACCTACCTACCTGGAGCCCTGAACTTTACGGCAGATAGTCTCAGCCACATTTTTTCTGACCAACACGAAAGGGAGATAAGTACAGCTGCTCTCTACATTGTTTCTCGCAGGTAGGGTTATTTCAACATTTACCTCTTTACAACCCAGTGCAACTGCAAATGCCACCTTTTCTCTTCCAGAGCCAGCCTCAGGAAGGGATCCATTGGCTACACCTTCCTTCTACGATGGGAAGCACCACTTCTCTATGTATTCCCACCAATACCTCTCGTTCCACAATCATTCAGAAAATTCGTCAAGACCAAGCCCATGTCATACTGATAGTATCCTCATGGTCAAGACAGACTTTGTTTCCTTACCTCAACCTCAGCTGTCTTCAATCCAAACCTATTCCCACGATGTCACAATCTCCTTTCCCAACAGCATGGTCACACCCCCCCTCCCCCACAGCAGCATGCACAGTTGTCGCAGGCCTGGATCTAACCCTGGAAGCCAGTGAGGCATGGGGGGGCCTGCTCACCCCACGTGGGATGAAGTAAGGCACAGCTAGTGCTGTGTGCATGCAGTGATCTGGGGCACTGCAGCCTGCTGAAGTGGGGAATGCAGCAGTGTGGGGAGCTGCTGTCCTGACCTCTCCTCAGTGCAATCCTACCCATGCTGCTCACCGCCCCAGTCCTGCTCCCAGAGCCCAGGGCCTCCCCTCCACCCATCCAGAGCAGAAGGGAAGGAGCAGGCAAGTCAGTGCGGTGGCTCCGGAGTCCTCTGGCAGCCGCAGTAAGTGCAGCCGCTGGGGTGGATGGGAGTCTCCAAGGGGGCAGGTGAAACTCCGGGTGGTTGGACACCTCACTCCAGCTCCCCAAGAGCCTGGCAGTGGGGGAGCCCCCAAGAGCCCGCTGCTGGTACATAAGCCTGACTGGGAACCCTGCTCCTAGCACCCGTCCTCAAGCTGTCATCCCGCAGGGAAAAACATTTTAATTGGTAGAAAGTATAGAGTTTTACTTAGAAACTGTTCTCTTCCTGGCATGTTTTCTAGATCAAGTTTTTCAGTGCTCTTAATCCAGGGGTGGGTAAAAGGGTCTCCGTGGGCCGGATTTGGCCCGCCAAGCGGGTTGATCTGGCCCGCAGAGGCCCTGCTGCTCCCCTGTCCCCAGGCCAATTAGGACCTGGGGCGGGGGAGTGCCTGAAGCCTCCTCCCACCCTGCCAGGAGCACGTGGTGCTTTGAAGCTCCGCACTCTGCTCACAGGGAAGTGAGGGAGGGAGGGAAGCAGAGGAGGCTTTGCCCACTCCTCTGCCCCCAGGCCAATCAGGGCCAATCAGGGCCTGGGGGCAGGGGAACTGTGTGAAGCTTCCTTCATCCTGCCCCAGCCCTACAAGGAGCCCGTGGCACATCAAAGTATCACATGGTCCTCGCAGGGCAGAAGGAGGCTTCCCATGCTCCCACTCTCCCCCGCCACCAGGCCCTGATTGGCCTGAGGGTGGGGGAGTGCACCAAGCCTCTTTCAGGGCATGGGTGCCTAGTGGGAATAGGGAGCAAAGACGCTTCCCCACCCTCAGACCAATCATGGTCTAGGAGTGGGGTATCCCTGCCCCTTCCCGTTTAGACCCCGCCCTTTCAAAAAATTTTGAAGTGGCCCCCGGGTAAAAATTATTGCTCACCCCTGTCTTATTCCTACCATTTTAAAATGTAATGTAATTGACAGGTATAGATTTTTCAGTGTGTGGCCTCTCCTTGGCCAGAGAACATTGCACATGCATGTAAACGTTACTGGGGAGAGTTTTCAGGTGCTATCTACACACTCTTTGAACATTAGCAGCAAACTATTTTACATGAAAAGTCTTCAGGAGTTTGTTCAGCCCGAGACCCACTGATATCATCATCACTAACATCCTGCAGAACTTGTTCTTCTGTTGGGAATGCCACAGAAGATTACCCCCAATAAATGCTTCGGATTGGGACAGCAGGTTTTACTTTTTGGACACTTGGAGCATTCAGTGTGTCAAACGTGTGTCCTGCATGCAGCCGTATAATCCAGCACATTTACAAAAAGGTTAAAAAAGTAACAAGTAACTGATTAGAGAAATGGTTTGTTTTAGTACTCTCTCCTCATTCCAGTTCAGCAATAGGGTTTATCACACACTTTGTTAATGTCAGGACAGTAGGCTCCTGCTGTTGTTGCTTCTGCTAACATTTCAGAGGCTGGAGCTGTGAAGGTAAAATGAATCTGGAAACAGCAGCACAAGGCTGAAGCAGTATTTGTCAAATGTAGACAAATGAGCTAGGTTACCAGAACTAAGGGCTTGTCTGCACAGTGAGGCAATAAAATCTGTGTGGTTGTGATTTCTAAAGCATACTAAGATGTTGTACATTAATTGGTCCATATAGACAATGGGGTGGGCAACCTGCGGGCTACATGTGGACCACCTGTGGCCTTTGCACCCTCCGTCTTCCCCCCACTCCCATGCACCAGAGGTGCATGGAGCACCAGAGCCCCGTGCTTCCTATTCCCAGAGCTGTTCAAATCAGCAAAACAGCTATTTGTGGCTGTTCAAGCTCTGGGAGGGAAGGGGAGGAGCGGGGACAAAGCATGAATTGGCAGATTCGTGGCACTCTGAAAATGCTGGGAGGGAGGGGGAGGAGCAGTTAAGTGCCAGGCTCCAGTATCCCAATGTACAAGAGGGGCATGGGGAAGGGGAGCAGAGAGGGGGTGCATGGACATGTGGCCTACTGAAATGAAGGAGGGGGCCACTCATGCAGCTCACTCACTGATCCTGGTTGCCCACAGCTTGTGTAGACCATATCCTGTCTTCCGACAGAGGCCAGTGCCAGGTGCCCCAGAGAGAATGAACAGAACAGGTAATCGTCGACTGATCCCAACCCTGTCACCTCTTCACAGCTTCTAACGAACAGAGGCTAGGGACACCATCCCTGCCCATCCTGGCTAATAGCCATTGATGGACCTATCCTCTATGAATTTACCCTGTTCTTTATTGAACCCTGTTAAAGTCCTGGTCTTCACATCATCCTCTGGCAAGGAGTTCCACAGGTTGACTTTGTGTTGTGTAAAGAAATACTTCATTTTTTTGTTTTGTTTTATACCTGCTATTTCATTTGGTGACCCCTAGTTCTTGTGTTACAGGAACAAATACATAATTTTTCCTTATTTACTTTCTCCACGCCAGTCATGATTTTATAGATCTCTATCATATTCCCCCTTAAGTATCCTCTTTTCTAAGCTGAAAAGTCTTCCTTCTGCAGCCTGCATATTGAACCTTCATCCCCAGACCTATCCCAGAGTAATGATTTAAATGAAGCATGAACCTTTTTATATAATTTTTCAAAAAACAAAAATCCCGAACAGGTAAATCTTCTAGTTTAAAATATTGTAGGGGTCTGCAAATGAAAAAAGTTGAAAATCATTGCTTTATGGGAGAGGTTTCATAGCATGCTAATAACAAATTGTATTGAAAAGCCAAGGTTCCCAAAAAGGGAGGTGGTAGAATTATCATTCCTAGTGATTTCAGGGCAGAAGTAGGCAGTCATCTGTTAGGGATAATGTTTTTATGCTTTAACCACATTTGTGCTATTGCCAAAATACAGGGGAAATGAGCTACATGATTCATTAAAGAACCCTTCCAAATTATGATTCTGAGACCAACTGACCTGAAAACATCAGAAATCACTGCAGCTGTGGACTGAAGAGAAAAAAAAATCTCTACATCAAAGCCATCTTAGCTGCCTTGCTCACAACTGTGTTCTCACAGGCATGTCTAGCATCAGATAATAGAAGAATTCTCAGTTATATTGGTCAGGAGCAGCCGATAAAACCACGCAAAGGCAACATATAAATAAGCACTATGTCCCCATCCCTGTTCTGTAAAGCACTTTAAGTCTTACTGATTTCAGAGCGACTTATGTACACGCTTGAGGGTTTGCTGAATAGGGGGTAATCATGTGCTTAAATGCTTTGCAGATCTGGGACCTACATGCTGAGCATGCCCACAATAATAAACAATCCATTAGATTTGGGAAGGAGTATTAATAAGTTTATTTATATAGAACCCAACATTGCCCAAGTCTTTCAGGGCTGACGGCTGATAGTGTGGGGGGTGCAGGAGTCAGGGCAGGGTCTTGGGGATGTCAAAGGGAAAGGTAGGAGGCCAGGGACATAAGGGGGTGAGAGACTAAGGGTTGGGGGATGAGGAGGGTCTCGGGGGGGGGGGGGTTCCTCCAGCCAACGGGGGCCTTTTCTCCTTCTCCCTATGGTCAACAGGGCTCCCTCTCTTCCTCTGGCCTTCTGCCTCCTCCCAGGCTCCCAGCCACCAGGGGCCTTCTTTGTTTCCCTCCCCCCAGCCCCCCTGGCCACCAGGGGCCTTCTGTCTCTCACCAGATGCCATGGGTCTTTTCTCTCCTCTCATCATCCTCTAGCTGCCGGGGGTTTTCTGTCTCCCCCTAGGCAGTATGGCCATTCCCTCCCCTCCGGCACTGTGACCAAGGGCTGGGGAGAGGACTTTGGCCAGGGGGCTACTTACCTGTCTGATGGTAGTTAAGATGGCAGAGGCCCAGCCCACTGGCCACTCTCTTGGTGGAAAGGCAGCTCCCAGTGGTCTCTGCAGTATAACTCTGCCCTATGGGCTCGCTGTCCCTAGTGACCACTCTCAGAATTGTGTCCCTCCCCTCTGTGCACCTCACTTTCCATGTTATAGAAAACAGTCCCATTCCCGGCACTTCCAGGATTCTTGGCACAACCAAATCCTGACCTTGCTTTAAGCAAGGATACGAGGTGATCCTAGCTCTTACTGCTTAGGAGGAGTTCTTGAACAAATGGACTTGCAGACACACAGACAGATGCACAAATCTTTATCCAGCAATGCTTGGGCCCTGAACTCAATTATTTTTTGTTTTTCATCATTTAAATCATTGCTTTGGGATGGGGATGGAGATGTGGGTATCAGTACTCAGGCTGCCACAGGGAGAGAAGATTACCCCAGCCCTCTCTCACCGCAGCAGCTTCAGGCCAAGTGAGAAGCACCTCTCTATGGCCACTGCAGCTCCAGAAGGCACAGCTGAGGAAGGGGTGTATAACCTCTGGCTGGGGTAGGTCCAGGTTCATCTGGCCTCTGCACTCCCAATCCAGAGGGAGGAATGAAGCAAACTGTGCACTTTCCCCTCACTCTAACAAAGGAGAGCAACCAGCAATGTTCTCATGCGAATCGGGGGAAGGTAGATTTAGCCCTTCCCTGCTGTCCATGAAGGGCACCTGCGGGATGGGGAGCTCAAGGCTGGGAGAGGCATGGGTGGGAGGTGCACCCCTTGCCAGCTCCTTTCACCTGCCTGGTGATTCTCTATGGCTTTATGAGAAGTGATCCCATTCAGGGCACATCCCATTTTCCAAACCCTTATTTTGTTTAAGTTATGATAAGAAGAAGCTTATCACGAAGTGCAAGTCATGCCTGACTAACCTGATTGTCTTCTATGACAACATAACTAGCTCTGTGGATATGGGGAAGATGATGGACATGACATACCTTGACTTTAGCAAAGCTTTTGTTATGGTCTCTGTGGGAGAAAAATCAAATAACTCCAATTGCGTCTAAAGGGGAGACTGTGCAGGAAATCAAAACTCTCTAAAAGAAAACTGCTGGAAGGGTTAAAAAGTTTTCCAGGCCTCTCTCCCTGTAACAGAGAGAAATCAAATTAGCTCTAATCAAGACCCTTACAATGCCTATCTCAAGTTCATGGATACTCCTAGTCTGTCACAATTTGTCATGTAAACCCTTATCTTTGTCACAGTTTGCCTTGTAGACTTCTCCACTCCACATTCTCATGTGCCTTTGTTCTGTAAAACTTACTTCTAGCACTCCTGGGGTGAACAGAAGTCTCAGAGTACTTCTGCTGAGACTTTGATATGTTAAAGAAAAACAATCCACAACTGAACTGTCTAAGCATTCTGTATAAAGGATCCAAAAACCTGTAACTCGGGGCTACTTTTCACTCTTGGTGTGACAGCCTGCATGCATGCATCATAAAGTTTTTCCTTCTAGATTTCTCTCCTGCCTCACTGATTTGACCTCTGGCCTTGGACCCTTCTGGGGCTCTGTACCCCAGGGGAGCGAGATTTCCCCCTCATCTCCCACAATATTCTTGCCAGCAAGTTAAAGAAGTATGGATTGGATAGATGGACTATAAGGAGGAAAGAAAGCTGGCTAGATCGTTGAGCTCAATGAGTGTTTCATGGTTCGACATCTGGATGGTGGTTAGTATCAAGCAGAGTGTCCCAGAGGTCAGTTCTGGGGATGGTTTTGTTCAAGATCTTTATTAATGACCTGAATGAGGAGATAGATTGCATCCTCAGCGTATTTTAGATGACATTAAGCTAGAGGGAGAGGCAGACACAATGGATGGTAAGGATATGGTCCAGAGAGACCTAGACAAATTGAAGGATTGGGCCAAAAGAAATCTGATGAGGTTCAACAAGGACAAGTGCAGAGCCCTGTATTTGGGACGAAAGAATCCCAAGCACATCTATGGGCTGGGGACCGGCTGGCAAAGCAGCAGCTCTACAGAAGAGGACCTGGGGATTACAGTGGATGAGAAGCTGGATATGTGTCAAGTGTTCCCTTGTAGTCAAGAAGGTTAAAAGTACATAGGGGTGCATTATAGGAGCGTTGCCAGCAGATCTAGAGAAGTGATTATTCCCCTTTATTCAGCATTGGTGAGGTCACACCTGGAATATTGCATGCAATTCTGGGTCCCCATTATAGAACAGATTTGGACACATTGGAAATAGTCCAGTGAAGGGCAAAAAAAATTATTAGGGGGCTGGAGCACATGACTTACGAGAAGAAGCTGAGGGATTTAGGCTTATTTAGTCTCCAGAAGAGAAGAGTAAGGGGGGATTTGATAGTGTTACTTACACAAATTTCTCTATCCCTTCCACACTTTAGGGACACACACCTTTACCTAATTCCTAGGGCTCAAGGTGCAACCCTGTTAATTTAAACACCCATCCTTACCCAATTCCTAGGGCTCAGGGTGTAACTTCCTACGGGTCTGCAGGATCTTTTGCCACTGAAAGAGCCTTACACAGTAATATTCTTATTCTCTATTTATTGACAATTACCATGCAAGCCAAATACACATGCTTACCATACAGTGTCATGCTCACCAGTGCTGATAAAGGTAGGCAGGCTTCCCATGTTGGCTAGGAAAGGCCAATCTCTTGGGATCCTAGTTGCTGCATGTGACAATCATGCAGAGGAGTTCTGGCAGCTTTGGTCTTAGGCAGTGCTTGGAGGTGAGTTCTTCTTCCAGGTCTTTCCTCCTTCTTGATGTCCCTTTCTTCCTTCCCTCTTTGTCTCCTTCTTGAACCCCAGTTTATATAGTAAAACTTGAGTCATGCTTAGCTATATTTGAACGAATTATTTTAGTATAGTTTTACTAACTAATCATAACATACTGTGACAGAATTACCTAACTAATCATACCCCACCACCTTATAATATATGGAGATATACCTATTTTGTAGAACTGGAAGGGACCTTGAGAGGTCATCAAGTCCAGTCCCCTGCCCTCATGGCAGGACCAAGTACCATCCCTGATAAATTTGCCCCAGATCCCTAAATGGCACCCTCAAGGATTGAGCTCATAACACAGAGTTTAGCAGGCCAATGCTCAAACCACTGAGCTCTCCCTCCCCTAGTACAGTTACACCTAGCAAAATTAATTATACAGCAGACAGAAACAGTTACAAACCAGGCAGAGATCACACAGACAAACAATACGAAAGTGAGGACAATAATCACAGAACGAGGATTCCACAACCTTAACTATTGATAAACAGTCTTTTGCCAGATGAAATGCTATTAAGCTAAGTTTTCTTGGTATCTATTTCTTTATCTGGTGACAGTGGGTACCATTAGGATAGGATCTCCTTCTTAACAGCTGGGTGTGACACTATTTTAATGCAATTTAGATAGAATGTGAGTATGTGACTCCAGGATTTACAGCTAATTGCTGTTACTCCTCAGTCTGGCTGCAGAGGAAGGCTTTAGGCCTACCAATATGGCTACAGGTCTTCCAATATGGCTACAGAAAAACCATATTATTACACTAGCAGCCTTCAACTATCTACCTGAAGGGGGGTTCCAAAGAGTTTGGAGAGAGGCTGTTCACAGTAGTGACAGATGGCAGAACAAGGAGCGATGGTCTCAAGTTACAGTGGGGGAGGTCTAGGTTGGGTATTAGGAAAAACTATTGCCTGAGGAAGGTGGTGAAGCACTGGAATGGGTTACCTAGGGAGATGGTGGGATCACCTTCCCTAGAGGTTTTTAAGTCCCGATGTGATGGGGTGAAGCAACCCCACACTTGAACGGGGCCCTGTGAACCACGGGAAGCAGGGCAGAACGAGGAGGATCACCCCAGGACGGCAGCCAGAGAAGCTGCTCAGGGCCCAGGTGAAAGGCTGTCCGGGGCCAAAGGGGGATCAACGGCGCAAGCACGGTAAGCACAGGGGGTAAATCTGAAGGCAGGAGAAAGAGGCACTGAGTGATGACGTCACCCACTGGCATAGCGGCCCACTCGCGGGAGTCTTGCGGGGGTGGGCATGAATGGGCAGCAGGACATTCAAAAAGGGCGCACACCACCCTGGAAGGGGAAAGCCGGGCGGAGCACCGGAGGAGCAAGGAAGGTAGGCAGAGGAGGTGGGTAGGAAGTGGCCTAGGGTGGGGTCGTGGAGCCCACGGATTGGCGTGTTTAGGGGCGACTCCGCCGTCAGTCAGGCAAGATATATGGATATCCCTACCTCAGGGCCCTGGGCCGGGACCCGGGAGTGAGGGAGGGCCACCCCTCGCCCCAACTGTACTCCATTTGCTTGAGAATAGAAATGTTAGTGACGGAAGCTAAAAGAAACCCAGGTCTCAGAGTGTGACCTCTAACTGTGACTTATACCAGTGCCCTTTAACAGTGATGTGTAACACCTGGCATCACAAGGCTCTGGCTGGGATGATTTAGTTGAGATTGGTCCAGAAGGGGGTTGGACTCAATGACCTTCTGAGGTCTCTTACAACCCTATGATTCTATGAAATTGTATACCGAATTTGGTGGTCCCAGCTTTTACCATTTAGAACTTGAATGAACAGACAGACACACAGACAGGCACATGCACTGACAGACAAAATTTCTCCAATATATAACAGATGATTACCATTGCTTGGAATTCTAAGGACCCCAATTCTTGGAAAAATCAGGATTTATATATTTGAAGGAAATTAATTATGCCTGCACATAATTGTGGGTACAAAATTAGAGACTGTGTTAAGCCCAAATTCAGAACTTTGTCCTTTATATTTATTTAACCTTTCACTTATATCTTTTTATTATTTCATTTTCAGCTTGTTCATCATCTCCCATCATATCTTTGTGTTCTGTATTTGTGATGCTTTTCATATTATTTTTTTTTAATTATAAATAGATGTACTTCCCTCAAATAATCTTGGAATACAATGGTACAATCAGGATTTGTGATTATTTTATTATGAAATATAATTACTGCAGCAGAATTTCAGTTTCACCAATATCTATTTATTCTCCTAATTACTTGTTTGAGTCCTGTCTAATCCCATAAAATTTTGTAGGGGTAAATCTGCTCTGTATCTTGTTACCAGTCACTTGAGCCACCTGTTCTCCCATGGCCTCCAATTTCTAAAACAAAATCTACTTCCAGTCAACCATTCATTGTATTTTAAATTGATACAATTTCAAACAGCATTTCTATCAAGACACAGATTTCAGAGGCACCCAACAGCAGGGAGAGACTGACAGTCCTTGTTTTTCTTACAGTTTAATGGTACCAAACATGTGTTCAACTTCCATGTCCAATTACTATGACTACAGGTGCAAATAGGAAAACAGAGTATATAAACAACTAATTATATATATTTGTGCTAAAGGATCAGTTTGCGCCTGAATTTACAGAAAGTTTGCACATATTTTACGTATGCAATGGCACAACTAAACTATATGAAAATCCAGGTATTAAGTGACTCTACTTATATTGAAGAAGAGAATCAGCTTTTTGTGGGTCTTGACACAACTTTGAGAGCTTGAAATGATTAAACTACATTCCAATTAGCAATCATGGCAGAAGCTCAGTCATGCAGCAGAAGTTAGCTGTCCTGATTCCACCTCCTCTGAACAACGGAGAAGAAATTAGGTCCTCAGCAAATATGGTGGAATGGGTGGGGAAAGAGAGATGATCTCAAGTAGATGTGATCCACATTGTGAGAGCTGTGTGAGGAAAGATAATTCCGTTTTGTGGAGGATCAACCCTACATATTCTAGCTTTGGAGGTTTTCAAACAAAGTATCTACTCTTCTGTAGGGAACACCACCCGGCAGCCTAACCATACAGTGCCTTCCTAGTGTCCATACTCTGCAGAAAATATATGTAGTATCTGCAATGACTATAAAGAAAAAGCATCCATGGGTGATGTGCATAAAATTATTTATTTCACCACTCTAATTAAATGTATTACACTACCCAACCAGTGTTCTCGAATTTCCAACAAGCTTTTTTTGGTACATGATACTAATACCTACTGAAAATAAATAGCACCATAAAACAGTGGTTATGGAGATAGTAGATTAGAATTGTGGTATTGTTACAGCCGCTTTCCCCTACCTCTACTCTCTGAGTGGAAAAACAACCTGAATTCAGCAGGCATGCATGGATATTGTTCCAGCATGGAGAGATCCCCAGGTTGTGAACAGCCTCAGCTGTATGCCACCCTTTTAGAGTCTTCCACATAGAGGAAATGGCCAGAGAGCTGCCACATTTCAGTCTCCCTTACCTACTGGATCAGTCCTTAGATCCAGAGGCAGATGCCTGTAATTTAGAAAATCTTGAAGCTGCTCAGTCATTCTAGAACAGGGGTTGGCAACCTTTCAGAAGTGGCGTGCCAAGATTTAACTTATTCACTTCTATTTATGGCTCTGCATGCCAGGAGGAGGAGGGGAAAGGGACAGGCTGGGTACGGTGACCATATTTTCTGAACCAGCTGCAGCTAGGGAGAACAGTTTAATTTAAATTATTAAACAGATTAAGCATTTTAACTTTCTCATTTTAGTTTCTCAAACTTCATTTTAAATAAAGTAAATTATTAATTTATGTTCAACACAAAAGGTTTCAATATTTTCTTTATTTATGGCAGGGGTTAGAACCTTTCTTGGGTCGGGGCCACTGACCCACAGAAAAATCAGTTGGGGACCACACAAGTGAGAAGCTAAAAACTCCTCCAAAAACTCCTAACCCTTACTGATGTGACCCCCAACTGAGACACCTCACTCCACTGGCACTCTGGCCTCATGGAGTGATGAGAAGGGACAGGGAGAACTGAGGTCCAGGGTTTCCCAAAAGGCCAGATTTACTTTTCTGGGGTTCTGTAGTTAGTGGATTTTATGGACCCCCTTAGGCTCTGGGATAGGGACAAAAATCAGGGGTTCAGTGTGTGAAACAGGGTGGGCTAGGGATGGGGTGAGGGAGGTGGGGTGGGGTGCACAAGGGGAAGAGGTTGCGAGGTATGGGTGGGAAGTAGGGTGCAGAAGCAGGCTAGGAGTAAGGTGTCTGGCTAGGTGGAGGGAGCAAAGGCAAGGGAGGTACAGTGTGTGGCCAGGATGGAGAGTGCAGGAGCCATGGGAGATGCAGGATCAGGGTGGGGTTATGTGTCTGGCCAGGGGGGAGAGTAACTGGCCAGGAGGGAGGATGCAGGAACCAGGGAGGGTGTCAGACCAAGCTGGGAGTGTGAGGTCTTCATGGGGGAGAGGAGTGAGTGAACAGGATTGGGTGTGGGTGTTTGGCCATGAGGGGGGAAACTTACCTGGCTTTGTGCTTGCAGCGGGGAAAATTCTAGACAGTGTGCTGTCATTCCCCAAGTGGGGTGGGAGCTCAGATGCCCTCCCCCACGCAGCAGGGAGCCCGCACAGCCACGAGGCTGTAGCACCAGCTCTGGCTTCCCACTCGAAGGGTGTGGGGGGTGGAGGTGAAGACAGCACCGACCTTCCCCGCCAAACCTGGGTTGAGGTGGAGAGTGGCAGTGCAAGTGGCTCCATGCGCTGGCACTCTCCCAACAGGGTGAGGAGGCGCGAGGGGAGAGAGAGCGGCAGCACATGGAAAGCATATGCCAAGCCTGAGCATGCCCCACCTTGCAGCACCTAGCCAGGCTCCGAAACAGTACCTCCAAGGTGTCAAGGCCTGGGAGCGGCTCCACCGAGTTTTGCCTTGGATCTGGCTGCCCCCCTCCAGCAGTGATGGCAGTGGCTGCAGTAACAACAAGCTGGAGAAGGAGGCAGTATGGCCAGAACAGGGCCCTGCACGACAGAGGCTGTCCTGTGGAGGGAGGGAGAGGGTTGCACAATGGGAGGGGAGGGGTGGCTGCAGAGGGTGGTGGTAGCTCACTGGGACTCAAAGAGTGCTCTGGACTCCGGAAACCATGTGCCATTGGAAGCTGCCCCAGCTACCCAGGGAGCCATCTATGTTCTCTGTGGGGGGGAGAGTTTAGGGAGGCCATTGCTGCTGCACCGCACTAGCATGAGCCTGTCCCAGCCAGGGGAAGGGAAATGGCAACACGCAGAGCCAGGGGGACTAGTGTTCTCTGTCTGCCGGATTCAGCGGGGAGGCTCTGGGCTAACCCTCCCCCCTTACCATTTCATTGCACATGCTACTGAAAATCACTTATGACAGGTTGCTGACCCCAGTTCTAGAAGTTGATTCAGTCCTGTGAACTCTTGTATCAGGAAGCCTCAAAGAACCATCTTCCTCAGCTACAACTAGAGACGTTGTCCATACATTGTGTCTGGGGCCAAATTCAACAGTTTTATTTGCCTACTGGACTAACACCGTTAGGCTACGTCTACACTGGCCCCTCTTCCGTAAGGGGCATGTAAATTTCAAGAGTCGTCGTAGGGAAATCCGCGGGGGATTTAAATATCCCCCGCGGCATTTAAATAAAAATGGCCGCCGCTTTTTTCTGGCTTTTAAAAAAGCTGGAAAAGAGCGTCTAGACTGGCCCCGATCCTCCGGAAAAAGCGCCCTTTTCCGGAGGGTCTTATTCTTACTTCAAAGAAAAAGGGCGCTTTTTCCGGAGGATCGGGGCCAGTCTAGACGCTCTTTTCCGGCTTTTTTAAAAGCCGGAAAAAAGCGGCGGCCATTTTTATTTAAATGCCGCGGGGGATATTTAAATCCCCCGCGGATTTCCCTACGACGACTCTTGAAATTTACATGCCCCTTACGGAAGAGGGGCCAGTGTAGACGTAGCCTTACTGTTTTTCATTTGCTTATTTCAATGGCCTGTTTTATCTTAGTGAACAAAAACAAAGTGCTTTCTAAAATCTCAAAGGTTATTGTCTGGGTTTTTTAATGTTTGTTCTTGAACTACACTGTATGTTGGGCTAGTAATTGCAGTGGATGGTCTGCTACCCAACTGCTATCAATGCTTCACTGTCCATCTTGTTCCCTGAGTTAGAGGTTAACTAGATATCAAAGTCAATGGAAACTGAAGCTTGGGGGTTTTCATATGCTCCAACAATTCACATTAATTATGAAGCCCAGACAATTACAGTAATGCAGGTGCTCCAAGGCAAATCCATCAAGCATGAGGCTTGCTGGGATGCATTTCTTGTTTGTTGTAATAGCTTCAGCTTTTGGATATTTATAGGAGGAGATTGATTGTACTTTCCCCCAAATTATGCCAAATAGATTATTTTCTCATTGTAAAACTCAAGATTCAGATCAGCTTCCTGCCACTCAACTATTTACACTCTGAGTTATCCAGTACCACTATATTTTCACTATTATGTCAGAAAGACATGACTAGAATATATAATTATGAGTGTGCCCTTTCCAAAGACCAACCAGTGTCCTTTATTTTATTCTGTTTATTTCAGTAATTGCAGAAGTCATCCAAGGTGAGTTGAGACACATGTATCAAGCATTTCATATGAATTTATGTATTACTACAGTGCCCTAAGAAAACTTTTGGATGATCAGTGGATTTGTGTGGGCTTCCTATCAGAAATTATTAAATGAAACTAACCACTAGGTCTGTTTTCCTAAATCCATGATCTCATTCCAAATTAATTATTGTGATTGAATGTACATAATTTACTCTGAGTCAAAATCTCTAAACATGGTATCTATGAATTCTGCATTTGAACAATTACACATGTGATTGCCAATATCAATATTCAGTGTCCACCTCAGCAGTTGACAATCCATTCTGTACTTGCAAATGTTTGTTCATGTGTTCATATGCAGTATGTGCATTAATCGTTCAGGGATTTATTTGGGCTCTATAAATAACAATGGAATGAATAAAGGATTTCATTGCATATTCATTATTGAAACTATAACATTGGACCGTGTATTGTTAGTTGTTCAGATTTTCAGGTAAGATAATAAACGGAGGCCATGTCTACACTATAGCTATGTCTACTCTGCACCTCTCTTGCACAAAAGTCTATCCAAATGAAGTTTGGATTAGCATATTGCCATGCTTCATTTGCATAATTAATTAGGGGCCGTTTTTGTGCAAGAGGCTTTTGTGCAAAAAGGAGCTGTGTAGATGGCTCCTTTTTGCACAAAACCCCCCACTTGTGCAAGAGCCATTCTTCCTCATTTTTTCAAGAAGAACAGCTCTTGCGCAAGAGGGGTTTTTTGCACAAAAAAGCCCCCTAATTAATTATGCAAATGAAGCATGGCAATATGCTAATCCATGCTTAATTTGCATAGGCTTTTGCACAAGAGAGGTGCAGTGTAGACGTAGCTTATGAGATAAGGTCGAAACTATTATGGTTGATTCTAGCCACCCAATTTTCCAAGTCAAAGGTCTGTGTCCTCGCTGCGGGGAAGAATCCAATATAGTCCCAAGTAGAGTGTCCCCATTTGGAAGCCTACTGTTGATTCAGAGAGCGATGCATGGTGAGTAGCTTTGCATTCTGGGCTATGCTCCCAGTGCCCACTGGGACCAAAGCTGTGCAGTGGGTAGTTATGGGTTTGTGCCATCAGCATCCCATAATGCACTCCTCTAGTTCCTCCCCCTTTGCTTGAGATCAATGGGAAGCAGTTTTCATGCCTAAAAGGTTTTCCCTGGAGATTCCAAGGCCCATATAGTCATTTGAGGTGCAAAACTCTGAACAAGGTGATGTTTTTAGCATATTATTATACAGGTTCAGCATCATGGTGGGTTTTTTCCAAAGAGGTCAAGCAGTGGAGGACATGTATCCAGAGCTGCAGGCTATGTGTTTCAACCTTAGAATAGACAGTTGAAAATCTTTCCCAGTTACCCATGTCATGGTGCTATTCTGGAATAGAGCTGCTGTATGAAGTAACAGGGACTCTCTACTGTCTGTAAGTCTTAAAAGGTGTAAAGGTACTTGAATTTCATCCAGAACTGAATTGACAGGCTGTGTGGAATATAGAGCACTGAGGTAACATCATCCTTTTGATCTGTCCTATCTAAAAGGCAGGCAACTACTTTCTGCACTAGATGAAGCTTTTAAGTGCATCAAAGTTAGTCTCAGATAGAGTACACTGGAGCGGGCATCACTTTACGATAACAAAGGAATTGATGATGGTGGGTAGACCTGCATTTAGAAAAAACTGACCAAACAGAGATGAAAAGGTAATTTTCTTGATACTTGCACGATCTGAAATTTTAGAGAAAAGAGGCATCGAGGAGAAGCCCAGCACTGCTAAGTACTTTGAGAACAGACGAGTAAATGCCAACATTTGGAAAAAGAGATGTGGTCTTTGCCATTTCTTTAAAATTCTCTCTTTCCGGACCAAACCCTTCCAAGACAATGGACTCCATGACTTAATACATGTCTACTGTATCTCTTTATGACTGAGACACAAGTAAGTAGAAACAATACCTAGGCACCTCAATCATTTATGTATTTATCCTCAAAACAGCCCTGTGAGAAAGGGAAGGGCTATTATCTCCATTTTACATATGGCTCACAAAGGCTAAATGACTTGCCCAAGATTGCACAAGAAGTCTGTGGCAGAACAGGGAACTGAATCCAAATCCTAGACTAGTGCCTTAATCACTGGACAACCCTTGCTCTTTCTAGCTTCTCCTCTCATAACTGTGCTATAATAAATTAGAAAGTGTGTGGTTTGGATAGAGTAGAACAGATAGTTCACCTCATCTCATATAAAAAGAGACACATTTTCTAGGATCACCTGAAGTGTCCAGGGCAATCACTACCACCAGCTTGCAACAGAAGAGAGTCCCATCCATACTCCAGCCTCTGGCTACTAGAAATTAAGGCAAGCAGCTCTGAGATCCCCAACTCCAACCTTTCCCTATGCAGGTTAACAATGCAAACACTGGACTCCATTACACTGGATCCCTGGAATGAACTCATCTGCACCTTCTGTGGAAACTTGCACACCAGTCTCCTGGTTTCAACTCAGTTCATTACTCTCCTTCGCATAAGGAATTTAGATGTGTCTATAGTAAAACCAAACTGAAGATTATTTAACATAGTTTGAGTTAGAGATTAAATTAAGGCACATATAAAAGTTTGGGACAAGGTTGTAAGTAAAATAAAAATGTAACACACAATCTGTAGTCAATACTTATAAACATGTTCTATTCAGATAAGGTATTTCTCACCCAATTTCAGTTAGTCCTTGAAGAAAGTCTCCAGCCCAGTTAACTGGAATCCCACTTTCTTGAGACAACACTGTTGGCAAAGAATCTCTACCTCTAAATGATCACAGCGTGGCCCACTGCTTATGCTCTTACACTTTGGTATTGTCTTTTAATCTGGGCCGAGGGAGCTGGGCTTCTCTTCAGAGAGCTCTCTTGGCCCTGATCTACACTAGGGGGTTATTTCGATATAACTCCCCTTATTTCAAAATAACAAGTGGCACTGCCACACTACCAACCCCGTTATTTCAAAATACCGGGCTGGTTATTTTGAGATAATAATTCCTGCTTGGCATGAGGAATAACACTTATTTTGAAACTATTATTTCCAAATAGCGGTAGTGTGGACACTCAGCTGCTGCTATTTCAAAATAATTGGCCTCCAGAAGCCTCTCACAACTGCACTTGTGGAGGCTCTGGCCACATCTGTTAACTCCAGTGCTCCTCTTCTGCAGAGTTTAAACCTGCAGGCAGAAGAGAAAGAGCTTGTGGCACCAGGACAGCCTGCCAGCTTCGTGCCACACAGCATCTTCTGCTGGAACCATGGCCAACTCCAGTGCTCCCTCTGCACCCCCCATGGCTGCCAGCACTCCTGCAGCACCCTCTGATTCTCCTAGCCAGGGATGAAAGAGGGCACTGGCCTGGACTTGTGCAGAGATCCTGGACCTCATTGAGGTCAGGGGAAAGGAGACCAACTTCCAGTATCTCTGCACCAGAAGGAGGAATGCAGTCGTGTACAGCCATATGGCTGCCAGCCGGGCAGAGAAAGGACACATGAGGACCCTGGAACAGATCCACATGAAAATGAAAGAACTCCAGAAGGTCTACCCTAAGTTCACACTCTGGGGTGGCTCCTCACACCTGCTGCTTTTATGTGCAGCTGATGCCATCCTGAGAGGGGATCCAGTCACTCTGCCTCACCCCCTCTCTCGTCATTTTTTACTCTGGCCGGGTGTGACGGAGCGGGCCGCCTCCACCCCATGGACACAGGCCCCCCCCCACACTAAACCCGCGGTCGCCCTGACATTCTTGGGAACGGTCCGAGGAGTGAGAGCAAATTGCCGCACTTGCTCTGCCGCTGCCGCCCAGATGACTCACGGTGCTCAAGAAACATGGCCGGCAGGGGGGCGGGGACTGTGGGAAGGGGCAGAGCCAACCTGCGCCGCGACCGACGTCATCATGTCGGGACGCCGAGGCGGGATCTTTAAAAACCCCGTTGGGCCGGAGACGGAGAGGAGGCAGGAGGGATGGAGCGGGGAAAGAGCAGAGGAGCGAGACGTGAGGAGGAGGCAGGACCGGAGCGGGGGGAGGGCGCGATACGAGTGGAGCAGGGAGAGGCGAGAGACAGGTTGACTGTGCACTGAGTAAAGAAAATATTCCTTTGGTTGGTTTAAAACCTGCTACCCATTAATTTGTAGTTTTTATGTTGTTGAAATAAGTAAATAACTTTTCCTTATTCACTTTTTCCACACGTGTCATGATTTTATAGACCTCTATCATATACCCCCCCCCCCCAGCCTCCTCTTTTCTAAGCTGAAAAGTCCAAGTCGCTTCATATGGGACCCGTTCCAAACCCCTAATCATTTTTGTTGCCTTTTTCTGAACCTTTTCCAATGCCAGGATGCAGAATATGGAAGGAGGCTGAGCTGCCCCATTCCCCCCTCCCAGCCTCAGGCTCCTGGCCTGTCCAACACCTTCCCATGCCTGCTTGTCCCCAGGACATGGGTAGTGAGGCTCCTCTGGGACATCCATGCTCCTGCAGGAAAGGCCCTGTTGTCCAAGCAACAGATGGCCTTGCTCGAAGCACATCATCATCATATCAACCAAGATCTTCAGTGTTGGCTTAGAAATTGGGGCCAGGCTTCTTGCACAGTGTCTCCTGGGATGACTTCCCTTATCACTTTTCTTCACAGCTAGGCCAGCTGTGAGCATGGCATGTCCACCACCTCTCACGCCATTTTCCCAACCCTGTGGAATCCACCAAAGAAAATGAAACATGGAAGACCAGCTGCAGGACGAGATGGCCTGCCTCTAGTTCCTCATCTGGGTGTTCAATGAGGAGTGCCAGGAGCAGGCTGCTGACCACAAGGTGTGCCAGAGTAACAGGGAGCAGCAGAAGGCCATGTGGGAGCAGTTGTCACATCACATGTGCTCCTCCATAACATCTGTCATGGAACGCTTGGGCACGTGCATGGAGCAGGCCGCCAGCCACTTCCCCACCCCTGCTCCCCTGGCGTCTCCTCCTAGCCCCCACCCAGGAGCTGCAAACACATGGCAGTGTGACCTCTTGGGCAGCCAAAGCCTCCCAAGGTATCCGAGACAGGCCCCAGTTCCAGTTCCAGGCCCAGCCCTGAGCCTCTCTCTTCCTTCCTCCCCTATCCCCCATTCCAGGTTCTTTCCCCAGTCCCTCCCCTGTTGTAGATCCCCCAAATAAAAATAACAGAGTTGTGTTTTCAAAACAAAAAGGGTTTTTATTTGGTCTGTGAGGGAGGGGGAAAGGTGGGAAGGGAGGGGAGGGATGGAGTAGGAAAGAAACACAGGGGCAATGCAGGGGCCCCTTGTGGAGAGGCCCAGGAGAGAGTCTCACAGGTGGCCTGGGCTGATACTCTTCCTCAAGGCCTCCTGGATGAGCACAGCCCCCTGATGTTCTCTCCTGATGGCACTGGCGTCCGGCTGCTCGTATGCCCTGGCCAGCCGATTAGCCGCTGCCCCCCACCCTGCCAGGAAAGTCTCTCCCTTGCTCTCACATACATTGTGGAACACACTGCAGGCCGCCACCACGTAGGAGATGTTTCATTTGCTGAGGTCCAGACAAGTGAGGAGACTCCCGATCCTCCCCTTTAAGCAGCCCAAAGCACACTTGACCACCACCTGTTGACCAAGGCATTGAAGTACTCCTTAGTGGGGTCCCGGCTGCCCATGTAGGGCTTCATTAGCCAGGGGAGAAAGGTAAAGCTGCCCAGGATGTGCATGGGCGTGATGGAGAGAGATCACTCTGGGCTGCAGAAAGAGAGAGAGATCACCCTGGCCTGCAGTGTGTGTGCGCGTGAGAGAGAGAGAGAGATGGTGGCCTGCAGTGTATATGTGAGAGAGCATAGTGGACTGCAGTGTGGCTGTGGGTGTGGATGTATGAACAAAATCATTTTACCAATCACTGTTTCCACTCACATTTTTCATTAACCTCTTTTATGCACACTCATTGCACGACTGTTTTGAACTCCTTTGTATTTAAAAAAATTGCAGACCATATTTACAAAAACTCACACACACACCGTCAGAAATTCCTACATATGGGCCTGTGTTGAGTAAAAATATCTTGGAAGTCTATTATGAGTCCACTGTTAAATACATAATCAGAAAACAACTTTTCCACACCTATCTGTGGACAAAATGTTCAAGGCAACCTCAAAAACTAAAGAAAGATTAGGTACTACTATTACTTCAAAATCCCATTTTATTTCCCATATGACCTTGGAGGTGCCTGAAGTCCAAGCTTTGGCAGATAAAGTTCTCAAGTACCTAAGTTTGTGGACCTGCATCCACCACACTCCAACCCTTTGTCCTGAGCCCCCCCACACTTAAATTTCACACAGGTATCCCCCCAGCTATAAGGCTACAAGGGGAGCAAGGTGTGATAGGACAGTACCTGTAAGAAATTTAAGTTACTTTCACCCTGCTTTTAAAACTGTTCATTTTAACAACCATTCATCCTCTTCACTCACTGCGGATCGTGCATGTTCAATTTTTATTTGATTGGTTGAGAAATCTTTCATGATGGTGTACTATTCTGTGACCCCTGACATTAAAAATGGTGAGGAGAAAGAGCAGAGATGATGAGTACTGAAATTTTCAAAAGGAGTGGACAGACTTCTAAGCATCTGTAGATAGGTCTGGATCTCCACACTGCATCATTTGTAGTATGAGGCTGTCCTCAAGCAAAAAAAATGAATTTAGAACAGCATTTCATGACAAAACATGCAGCATTTGCCACAAAATACCCTGAGGGCAACACACGAAAAAAATCCTGCAAGGAGCTGCAGCAAAAAATGAACATTGGACAAAACAGCCTGCTGGCATGATCAAAAAAAGGTGGAAGCTTAAACTCTGCAAGTTTTGCAGGCTTATATGGCATCAAGAGGGGAAGCCTTTCACTGATGGGGATTATGTGAAGAGATATACACTAAAAATTGGTCATAAATTATTTGTTGAGTTTTACAACAAGGACAAAATATTACAGAAAATACAAGACATTATCAGCAAAAACAGGCCATGACAGAGCTGTGAAAATGGCCCATCAAACTGAAAAGAACAAATGCAAATGCTGAGTACAGCTACTTATTTCTTATTTTTCATTTGCTTTGGATGAGACAACCAACATATGTGATGTTAATCAGTTGTGTGTTCTGGGATGATATATTTGTGGAAATGCTGTGCATGAAGAAACGACTGTGATATTACAAATGAAAAATCAAAAAAGGGGTGAAGACATGCTTAAACCTGTGATGGACTTTGTAAATGAGAAAAAAAATACCATTGATTAATCTTGGGTCTGGATGTACAGATGATACACTTAGCATGGTCAGCAAATACAGGGGATTCCTTACTCTTTTGTCAGAACAGCTGAACCGCCTGCTTTTGAACTTTCATTTCATTGTGCACCAGGAGGCACTTTTGTGCAATCCTGTGGACCTGAACTCAGAAATGTAATGGGATTGGTTATTTGCATTGTCAGTTGGAATCTTGCCGGAGCCCTTAATCACCGTCAATTTCAGTCACTGCTTGAGGAAATAGATTCCGAATGCTCTGGTCTAATAATGCACAATGTTTGCTGGTTCTCATGGCATAGTTTTGTCTCATTTTGCTCCCTGCATTAAGGAAATTAAGTCATTTTTGGATATGAAGGGTATCAAACACCCGAGCTTTCAGACGGTGACTGCTTACTCAGATTTTACTGTCTTGTTGACATTAATGGTCATTTGACTGAGTTGAACCTTAAACTATAAGGGCAAGGAAATACACTCCTGACCCTGCAGCAGGCAGTGTTTGGATTTGAGTCAAAATTGACTGTCCTCATCAAAGATATCGAGATGGGCAGACTGGCATGTTTTGAAAGATTATGAATGTTTCCTGATTATAGCAGAGAGAGAATCCAAATAACAGCCTTACTTTGCAGAAACTTGCTAGGTTTGTTTCTGAACTCCTGATGGCATTCAAGTCTTATTTTGTTGACTTTCACAAACACAGTGCTCTGTTTAAGTTTATGATTTGTCCACATAATATGTTCATTGAAGAACTGGGTTTGACAGTCATTTCAGGTATCTCAGTTAGCAATTTGGAAATGGAAAAGGTAGATTTCAAGGAGCTGGATTCCTGGGTGGAAAAATTCGTCAAACTGAATTCTGATTTTGAATGCTTTGCTCAACAACATGCAGAACTGGCAAAACTGCACAAATGGACTTACAGAAGAAACCTGACTCTGAAAGATTGGAAAAAACTTCCTGTCACACACAACACCATGCAGAATGTCAGCTTGGCCTTACTTTCAATGTTTCGTTCCACTTATATATGTGAGCAGGCTTTCTCTCATTTGAATCACATCAAAGGTGCTTTGTGCTCAAGATTGACAAAAGACAGTCTGATTGCATGCATAAAGCTGAATTTGACCAGCTATAATGTAAACTTCAAAGAAATGTGCAAAACGAGGCAGCAGCAGAAATCTCATAAAATAGAGTATGCAAGTACAATGTTTAATTCATGCAACTGTTAATCATATAAATTATTAATAATATTACATTACATATTTTCAGTTATGTAAATGGGCATTCATACAGCTCTTTGTTGACCACTTGGTCTGAATTTTGATGTAGTTTGGCTCTTTGATTTGAAAAGGTTGCAGACACCTGTTCTAGGTGCTGAGTTAACTCTGGGACTCTTCTGCCTTAGGTGGTACGCTTTACTTCCAGCTTCCAAAAATAGCCTATATATTATGTAGCTCTAAAATTATTTTATGTACAAACCTCTCACAATAAGTGTGATAACCAACTAGCTCCTTGTTCTCAGCAGAGAACACGTGGTATTATCTCCTTCAGTGTAACATCAAGAAAATGGTCAGAAACTGAGTCACAATAAGGAATACAGTTAGTCAGAAAGAACTTGTGTTTCCATGAAAGGCAGGACCAGGTGAGTAAATAGCATGAACAGTCATTTGGAGTAAGGCACTTAGCTCCTCTCAACAGCAACCCTGTAAATCTACTATATATTTGAGTTTGTCTGTGAGTCTGTCTCTCCATTCAAGAACTTCTAAATGGTAGGAGCTAGGACCACCAAATTCAGTATACAGCTTTCTCTTATTATAACTTAAAGCAAGGAAGGAAAATGCTATGTATCTGGAATACGGATATTAGTGTATAGTCTTTTAAATGATTAACCAATAATACTGTGCTTATCAGTTAATCCAAACAACTACATGCACTCCCCACCTTGCTGCCTCTGTATCAGAGGCAACAAGGCGTGGGTGGGAGCCAGTGCCCTTGAAGCACCAGATCCCGCAGAGCTGCAAGCTCCCCCTCCTCCACACTCATGCTGCTGCCTCTGTTGGCTTCCCACAGAGGCAGGGTGTGGGGGGGAGAGGTGGGACCTAGTGCTCAGGGGGAGCTGTCTTAAAAGCTGGCTCTCGACCAGCACCAGCTCTGTGGAGCTGCCTGCCCCCCACTCCCGTGCTGCTTTCTCTGACTCAGAGGCAGCAGCAATGGGGAAGGTGGATGCCTAGGCTTGCTGCAGCCTGACGCTGCTCTGTGGAATTCCAGAGCAGCCTCTGTGCGCTGGGAGCTCGAGCCCCCCACAGACAGGACCGGCAGGGGGAAGCCGGTCTGCATTGGAAGCTGATTTTTAAACCAGCTCCCCTTGTGGACCAGCTCCATCTGCCACCCTGCACTGCTACCTCTCATAGGGTATGTCAACACTGCAAAGTTAATTCGAAATAACAGCTGTTATTTTGAATTAACTTCAATAGCATCTATACATGCAAACCACTATTTCAAATTTAATTCGAAATAGCTGAACGCTTAATTCGAATTTGGTAAACCTCATTCTATGAGGAGTAATGCCAAATTCGAAATAGCTAATTCGAAATAAGGGCTGTGTAGACTCTTAATTCAAATTAGCTGGCCTCCAGCCCTTCCCACTCTGGCCCAAACCAGGAAAACTCCTCTCCTCCCACCCAGCCCCGGAGCCCTTAAAGGGGTAGACTCTGGCCAGATGGCATGTGCCAGAGCCAGACCTACCAGCAGTCTCTGCCCCTGACCCAGTGGCCCCATAATAAGCTAGGCAGCCAGTACCAGCCCCCTCCCCCCCAGCCTCCCAGTCCCCCAGCACCCAGGGACCAGTCAGGGGCCATAGACGGCATGCGCCCACCTGAACTGGTGTGGAGATCATGGACCTCATAGAGGTTTGTGGGGAGGCCTCCAATATTCATGATCTCCACACCAAGAGGAGAAACAGAAAGGCCACAGGCACACTCAGGAGCAGGCACGCCTGAAAATTAAAGACCTGTGTCAGGGGTTCACTAGGGCCACCAGGGGTGGTGCCGCAGCAGGGGATGACACCTGCTCCTACTTCCCCGACCACAACCACATCCTTGGGGGGCGAGACGGTCCATGGCACCTCGGGGGGCAGCGAGCCGGGACCAGAGGGCCCTGACCCAGGCATGGCAGAGAGGCCAGCACGGATGGTGCCATGCCAGCAAGCTGTCCTGGCACCGGAGTCAGCAGGGTTGTCAGGGGAGGCCACACCAGGTAAGTGCCATCACTGTCCCCTACCCGGGGAAGGGCGGGAAGGGAGACCAGGGACCGCACGCCTCCTACAGATCATGCAGCCATCTGTGCACATGCGGGCATGTGCCATGCTACCCTTGGGCAGGTGGCTCCAGCTTCATGCCACACAGGGGCTGTGGCCCGATAGCCACATGTGCGTGTGAAGAGACCTGACATGCTCCCGACCCAGCAGGATGCCATCCCTTCACACGCACCCTCTACATGGAGGCAGGGGACATCTCTACCCCTTGCACAAGGACTCTGACGTTCCCGCTCAGGAATAAGCCCTTTTGTGCAACTGTTCTTGCGCAAGAGGCCAGTGTAGACAGGCAACATGAATTGCTTGCACAAGAAAGCCCTATGGTTAAAATAGCCATCGGAGCTTTCTTGTGCAAGACAGCATCTACACTGGAAAGGATGCTTTTGTACAAAAGCACATGCCAGTGTAGACGCTTTCTTGCGCAACTACTTTAACACAAGAATTCTTGTGCTAAAGAGTTTTTGTGCAAGATCACACCAGTGTAGACGTAGCCCAGGGCTGCATTCCTCACGCTGGCTGGGGAGCACAGGAGGCAGACAGACCTGGACCTGCCCCAGCTGGGGGACATGCACCCCTTCCTAGCCTGTGCCTTCTGGAGCTGCAGTGGCCATGGACAAGTGCTTCTCACCTGGCCCCAAGCTGCTGGGGTAGTCCTCTCTCCGTGAGGCAGCCTGCAAACTAACCCCTTCCTCCCCAATTTCACTCCAGAAGAATAATTTACATGAAAAAATAAAAACATAATTAAGGACTCAAGCAATGTCAGGTAAATCTTCTAGTATTTACATATGCATTTTTGACCAAAGTAATAAGCTGAAGTTCAAAACAGAAATCATGAGAGCTTGTCCCAAAGCTTTTGTGATTTGTAGCTTCTACTCTCAATTCCCCTTCTCTTGTCTTCCTTCCCCACAGTCTATGCTTCTCAATTTGCTTTGTTACACTGTAAACATACCCTAGAGACTGTATATATTAAAAAACAATTAATTTTATTCTCCTTACCTTTCCCCTCTTTACACTTTTCTATTCCACTTATTTAATACAGACTTTTAAAGCTTCAGATCCATTATGATATTTTATACCTAGGCAAACTTCTACTACTGAGTAGAATTTTTTTGTGGCCACAAGTGTGCATATTACTTGTACAAATATATATTAAGTATATATATTTATTTCTGATTATTCAATACAAAGTATAGAAATAACAGCTGTGGACCTATTCTCAGGCCAGAATAGGAAAGGACATTCGACATGTTTCAATCTGTATTTAAGGAACAGTATTTTATCAAAGAACATTGTATCTTCTTCTTGAAGGTGTAGTATGTAAGAGAGATTGTATCATTACAAAGTAAAAAGCCATTGTAATGTTTATACAATATGATACAATTTAAAAACCATTGTAGTTCCCCTGACCTCAGCTAATGAGGGGCTGACTATAGGAGCCTCTACCTGCTGAGCTAAAAGCCAGCTGGCTCCCAGCCCATGCTGTAGAGGTCTCTTGATCTTAACTGTTGCAGTGGTCTAGGTGCCACTTGCAGTACTCAGTAACCAAACTAGGTGTGTGGGTTACACCAGCTCCAAGCCTACCAGCCTAGAGCCAGCAATCACTGCCCCGACCCAGTGACCCCAAAACATGAGCCAGCAAGCCACTGGCAGCCAGCCCTTCACCACTCCCCAGGAGCAGTCTGCCAGCTCCCAGGAGCCTGCCAGAGCCCGGAGAAGGTGGGCGACTTCCTGGTCCACAGTGGAGATCATGGACCTTGTTCAGGTTTGGGGGGGGGATGCCCCCAACATCCATAATCTCTGCACTAGACAGAGGAATGCAGCCGTCTATGGCAGGATAGCTGCCAGTCTGGCCACCAAAGGCCACATGCGAACCCAGGAGCAGGTTTGCACGACAATCAAGTTGGTCCGGCGAGACCCCCCAGACTTGAGCCCTGAGCTTCCTCTCCCACTTCTTCCCCTTGATTCCCCCTTCCAGCTCCCTCCTCCCAGGAGTCTTTCCCCAGGCTTTCATAGCCCTGCTGCAGCCCGGGCATGCTCGGTAGGGCTGTGGGGGAGGGGCCTTTCCGAAAGATCCCTTATTCCTCTTAAAATAAGGAATAAGGGATCTTTCGGAAAAGGCTTTATTTTCCGAAAGATCTGCATCTAGACTGGCGCTTTTTTCTGACAAAGCTCCAAGCTGGAAAAAAGCGGCAGCCATTTTTATGCAAATGAAGCAGGGGGATTTAAATCACCGCTTCATTTGCAATTGCAATGTGTCTAATTTGCATCCCTTTTATGGAAAAGGGATACAGTCTAGACAAAGCCCTGTAGTATAACTAGTGTAGGAAGTCCTGTGCCCATTGAGTCTCAACAGGGACCTAGATCTCAAAGGGTGTCCTGAATCCCCCTAACTGGAGCCATGTCCACTGTGAGTGGGTACGAGTTGACCAGAATGGGACTTAGACTAAACGGCATAGGCATGAGCAGCACATTTCATTAGGGTGTGCACCCAAAGAATTTTTTTAGAATGTACTCTTTGACTCCCATTAGCCACGCCTCTGGAGGTAACACTTTCAGGGCAATATGGACACATGACTCCTGCTCTTCTCACTGCCCTCAGCCTTCCTGAGAATTGTCCCCCTCCACCAGCCTTTCTCTCCCCTTGTGCCCACTCCTCCATTAGCCCCACTCTGATCAGGTGAGCTACCCCTCCTCATCCCCTCTCCTAACACCTCCCTCTACACACCTGCCCTGCCTCTCTCCTCTGGTGCTGGTCCCTTCCCTGCAGGTGTCTGCCCTTCTGCTTCACCACCCCCCTCGGGAATCCCCTGCACCCTCCCTTAGCCCTGCACCCTCCTAGTGCCTCCCCCGTCCCTCACTGCCTCTGCCCCCTTTGCCTTCTTTTTCTGAGGCCCACCCCCTCACCAGCCTCTGCCCCCTTGTGGCCTCACACGTGCCTTGCTCCATCCACACCTTCCTCATGCCCACCCCTTTTCCTCATTGTCTCCGCTTGGCCCCCTGGCATTTGTTTCTCTCCTACGCCCTGTCCCTTGGTGCCTTCCACTTTCTTCTCCTGTCCTGCAGCCCTCTCCTCAGCACAAGCCCCTTCCTCTTTGACCCTTACCCCCTATGTTTCCCTCCTCTTCTGGTCTGTAACAGAGTTCTAGGGTCGCCCTGAGTATCACCCTTCTGGTGCTCCCCTACTGTCTTTCTTACGTTTCTCAGCCCCCTTTTGGGCCACAAACCCCCACCCCGTAGTCTATGGTTTCCAATGTTCTGGCAGTCCCCATCACTTGGTGCCTGCACCGGGTCCGACTCATAGGGTTGCCAGGTAGACCCTCCCCCCAAAAAACAGACACATTTGATCTTGGGTGGGGGGGGAGGAGGAAGAGGGACTGGCTGGGGGGAATAGGGGATGGGAAGCAGCTCTGGAAGGGGCAGGGGCCAGCCGCGCTGCCCCCCAACCCCAACCCCAGCCCCCCTTCCTCTCCGAGGCCAGCTGTGCTGCCTCCAATGCCCCAGTGTTCTTAAGGAGGATGAAAGTCTCAAGGGAACAGAGCATTCAATGGGAGCAGAGGGAAACCATCCCGTAGTTGGGACCCTCCTCCCAGAGGATGTTGTGGTATCCTCTTGCACTGAGGATACCTCTGATGGTGAGGGAATGCCAGCTAGGAAGAGGCATGTGTTAGTAGTGGGTGATTCGATCATTAGAAACATAGATAGTTGGGTTTGTGATGACCGGGAGAACCGTATGGTCACTTGCCTGCCTGGTGCGAAGGTTGCAGATCTCTCGAGGCATCTAGATAGACTTATGTGTAGTGCTGGGGAGGAGCCAGTGGTCGTGGTACATGTAGGTACCAATGATGTAGGGAAGGGTAGGAGAGATGTCCTGGAGGCCAAATTTAGGCTGCTAGGAAAGAGATTAAAATCCAGGACCTCTATGGTGGCGTTCTCAGAAATGCTTCCAGTTCCATGCGCAGGGCCAGATAGGCAGGCAGAGCTTCAGAGTCTCAATGCGTGGATGAGATGATGGTGTAGGGAAGAGGGGTTTAGATTTATTAGGAACTGGGGACACTTTTGGGAGAGGGGGAGCCTATACAGGAACGATGGGCTCCACCTAAACCAGGGTGGAACCAGACTGCTGGCACTAAACATTAATAAGGCCATAGAGCAGTTTTTAAACTAAGAGATGGGGGAAAGCCGATTGGTGTGGAGATGCACGTAAATCGGAGAGAGACTTCTCATAGAGGAGAATCCGTTGATAGAGATTCTCTAAGCTGTAGTCGGAAAGAGAGGAGGGGAGAGGGCAAACCATTGGCCAGAGCAGACAAACAACTGCATACAAAGGAATCCAATGCATCAGGGAAGGGCAGACAAATAACCAGTGGCAAATTTTTAAAGTGCTTGTACACAAATGCTGGGAGTCTGACTAATAAGATGGGTGAACTAGAGTACCTCGTATTAAATGAGGAGATAGACATAATAGGCATCACTGAAACCTGGTGGAATGAGGAAAATCTGTGGGACACAATCATACTGGGATATAAAATATATAGTAAGGATAGAGCAGGCCAGGTGGGTGGCGGGGTGGCACTGTATGTGAAAGATAATGTAGAATCAAATGAAATAAAAATATTAAGTGAATCAACATGTTCCATAGAATCGCTATGGATAGAAATTCCATGCTCCAAAAATAAGAAATTAGCAGTAGGGATATATTACCGACCACCTGACCGGGACAGCGATACTGACATAGAAATGCTGAGGGAGATTACAGAGGCTACCAAAATAGATAACTCTATAATAATGGGGGATTTTAATTACCCCCATATTGACTGGATACATGTCACCTCAGGAAGAGAAGCGGAGATAAAATTTCTCAATGGCTTAAATGACTGCTTCTTGGAGCAGCTAGTGCAGGAACCCACAAGGGGAGAGGCAATTCTCGATTTAGTCCTGAGTGGAGCGCAGGATCAGGTCCAGGATATAACCGTTACAGGACCGCTTGGGAATAGTGACCATAATATAATAACATTCAACATTCCTGTGGTGGGAAGAACACCTCAGCAGTCCAGCACCCTGGCATTTAATTTCAAAAAGGGGAATTACACAAAAATGAGGCAGTTAGTTAAACAGAAATTAAAAGGCACAGTGACTAGAGCCAAATCCCTGAAAGCTGCATGGAAACTTTTTAAAGACACCATAATAGAGGCCCAACTTAAATGTATACCCCAAATTAAAAAACATAGCAAGAGACCTAAAAAAGAGTCACCATGGCTTAACCACCATGTAAAAGAAGCAGTGAGGGACAAAAAGGTATCTTTTAAGAAGTGGAAGTCCAATCCTAGTGAGATAAATAGAAAGGAACATAAACACTGTCAAATCAAGTGTAAAAATGTAATAAGAAAAGAAAAAAAAGATTTTGAGGAACAGCTAGCCAAAAACTCAAAAAGAAATAACAAAATGTTTTTTAAGTGCATTAGAAGCAGGAAGCCTGCTAAAAAACCTGTGGGTCCCCTAGATGATCGAGCTATAAAAGGAGCAATCAAGGACGATAAAGCCATTGTGGAGAAACTAAATGATTTCTTTGCTTCAGTCTTCACGGCTGAGGACGTTGGGGAGATTCCTGAATCTGCACCGTACTTTGTGGGTGATGAATCTGAGGAACTGTCCCGGATTGAAGTGTCATTAGAGGAGGTTTTGGAACAAATAGAAAAACTCAATGTTAACAAATCTCCGGGACCGGATGGCATTCATCCAAGGGTTCTAAAAGAACTTAAATGGGAAACTGCTGAGCTATTATCTGTGGTTTGTAACCTATCCTTTAAATCGGCTTCGATACCTAATGACTGGAAGGTAGCCAACCTGACACCAATATTTAAAAAGGGCTCTAGAGGCGATCCTGGCAATTACAGACCGGTAAGTCTAACTTCAGTACCGGGCAATTAGTCGAAACAATAGTAAAGAATAAAATTGTGAAGCATGTAGAAGAACATAATTTGTTGGACAAAAGTCAACATGGTTTCTGTAAAGGGAAATCCTGTCTTACTAATCTATTAGAGTTCTTTGAAGGGGTTAACAAACATGTGGACAAGGGGGATCCAGTAGATATATAGTATACTTGGATTTTTAGAAAGCCTTTGACAAGGTCCCTCACCAAAGGCTCTTGTGTAAATTACATGGCCATGGGATAAGAGGGAAGATCCTTTCTTGGATTGAGAACTGGTTAAAAGACAGGAAACAAAGGGTAGGAATAAATGGTAAATTTTCAGATTGGAGAGGGGTAACTAGTGGTGTACCCCAAGGGTCAGTCCTGGGACCAATCCTTTTCAACTTATTCATAAATGATCTGGAGAAAGGGGTAAGCAGTGAGGTAGTAAAGTTTGCAGATGATACCAAACTGTTTAGGATAGTCAAGACAGAAGCAGACTGTGAGGGACTCCAAGAAGATCTCACCAAACTGAGTGATTAGGCAACAAAATGGCAAATGAAATTTAATGTGGATAAGTGTAAAGTAATGCACATCGGGAAAAATAACCCCAACTATACGTACAGTATGATGGGGGCTAATTTGGCTACGACAAATCAGGAAAGAGATCTTGGAGTTATCGTGGACAGTTCTCTGAAAACTTCCACAGAGAGTGCAGCGGCAGTCAAAATGGCAAATAGGATGCTAGGAATTATTAGGAAAGGGATAGAAAATAAGACCCAGAACATCTTACTGCCCCTGTATAAAACTATGGTACACCCACATCTTGAATACTGTGTACAGATGTGGTCTCCTCACCTCAAAAAAGATATTTTGGCCTTGGAAAGGGTTCAGAAAAGGGCAACTAAAATGATTAGGGGTTTGGAACGGGTCCCATATGAGGAGAGGCTAAAGAGACTGGGACTTTTCAGTTTAGAAAAGAGGAGACTGAGGGGGGATATGATAGAGGTCTATAAAATCATGAGTGGTGTGGAGAGGGCTGATAAAGAAAAGTTATTTATTAGTTCCCATAATAGAAGAACTAGAGGACACCAAATGAAATTAATGGGTAGCAGGTTTAAAACTAATACAAGGAAGTTTTTCTTCACACAGCGTGTTGTCAACCTATGGAACTCCTTGCCAGAGGAGGCTGTGAAGGCTAGGACTATAATAGAGTTTAAAGAGAAGCTGGATAAATTCATGGAGGCTAGGTCCATAAAAGGCTATTAGCCAGGGGATAAAATGGTGTCCTTGGCCTCTGTTTGTCAGAGGCTGGAGAGGGATGGCAGGAGACAAATCGCTTGATCATTGTCTTTGGTCTACCCTCTCTGGGGCACCTGGTGCTGGCCACTGTCGGTAGACAGGATACTGGGCTAGATGGACCTTTGGTCTGATCCAGAACAGCCGTTCTTATGTTATGTTCAACCCCACCTCCTCCTCCCTCCCCGGGGCCAGCCGCACTGCCCCATACCCTGTCCCCCCCACCTCCCTGAGGCCAACCGCTCTTCCCCCGCCTCCCTCCCTCCCCAGGGCGAGCCGTGCTGCCCCCATCCACAGCCCCCATCTTCCCTCCCCGATGCCAGCTGCGCTGCCCCCAACCCTGACCTCTCCCTCCTTTCCTCCTCGAGGCCAGCTGTGCTGCCCCTGACCCTGGCCCCCCTGGGCCAGCCGCACTGCCCCCGATCCCCCTCCCCCAGGCCAGCCGCACTGCACCCAAACCCCTGCCCAGGGCACGCCCCCCGCCTTCCCGCCTGGGGTTTAAACTCACCTCAGTTGATGGGGTGGTCGGGTTACGTTGCTGCATCCCTGCCGCCTCTTTCCGTGAGGTCCTAAGACCCGCTGGTTTTGCCCGCGCATGTGCGGCAAACCTGGAGCGGCGTCCATTCCCCAGAGCGCCAAAGCAGCGCTCCTTCACTCATGTCCTCTTTGAAACATTAGGGTGTGCTTGGGCACACCCGGCACACCCCGTGTGCACACCTATGCTAAACGGGCATAAGCATTTCCTGTTACTCTCATATGCATTGCTTTGCCTATGCTGTAGTAGATTTGTATTATTTTGTAGTAGCTGTGTAACCATCTGGCAGTATTAAGCCTGTAATAGTAGTGACGTAGTGAGATTAATAAAAGCAACTCTCTATCCCTAATCGACTCTATCTTGAATCGAATCCACAACCCTGTTGGGCCCTGCCCCTCTGACTTGACATACTGTATTTTTTTGCATCTGGGTTTAACAGGTTTAAAATGATCTTGTGTAAAGTTTTCCAAAATATTAAAACACAGAACAATCTTACGGCAACTGAAAGACCTTCCAACAATTCACAACAAAGTAAAATCTACAAATTTCTTTCTCCTGTGGGAGAAAAGTTATCTACTGGATAATTGTTCCATCTGCTTACACAAGAATATATGCAATAAGGATGTCAACATGTAGTCGGCTATAAGCTTAACCAATAAACCTAGGCTTATTGATTATGTCAGTGTTTCTCAACCAGTGGTACGAGTACCCTCAGGGGTACTCAAGAGAAGTCTGGGGGCTACATCACCACAACTGAAATTTGGAGAAAACTGCATTTTATGTTTTAAGTTTTACAGTGCTTTAATATTTGTGTACTTTTTCATCTGCCCGGCTACAATTAAGTTGTTTAAACAAGTGTGTTGCAATGGTAGGAAAAAAAAATGCTGTGTCTGAAAACTGTAGGCACTGGGGGTACATAAGATTTTTTTTTAAAAAGGGCACTTTATAAAAAGAGGTTGAGAAACATTGGACTCGGTTAATCTTGTTGACTACATGCATTTCTCCCCCGGCTTGCTGCCTCTTTATCAGAGGTAGCAAGTGGGGGAGGGGAGTAGGAGCCAGTGCCAGTGAGTCTAGACAAGGTTCTTTTGGAAAAAAAACTCTTTTATGAAAGAACCCTGAAAACCTCACTTTTCAGGAATAAGCGTTGTTTCGAAAAAGAACTGCATCTAGACTGCTTAAAAAAAAAGCTTTTTTGAAAAAGCGGTCAGATATGATTATGCAAATGAAGCGCAAAATTTATAAATGTGTGCTTCATTTGCATTTTCGATTTCCCTCATTTGCATTCCTCCTTTGAAAGAGGAACGTAGTCTAGACGCACCCTAAGATGCCACTGGACTATTCATTATTTTCTAGAAACGTACATTAAAATTGCAAGATCTTATACTGGTTTAAGGGACTCAATCGCAAATTAAAAAACTCTACATTTCTTATAAAATAATTCTGTATGGGTTGACCCCTTTTTAAATTTTGCTAGATGTTTAGCAGCTATGTAATAGTTGTTCATTTCAGACCCCACAGAAAAAGCAGCATGAGCTCAGGCCTACAGCCCTTGGTAGCAAAACTTTAATTAATTAAATGAATTTTGCCTGTGTAACACATACAGAATTGAACTCACTTTCAGATTCAGCTTTTCCCTTTTTGTATATATTTTAAATATTCTTAAAATGTATTTTAAGATTGTTTAATAGATAATTACAGCTTGCACAAAACTGGAATATTTTTCTCTCATACATCATATCTGAGTACTTAAAACTTTCATTCACTAAAAAGGAATTCTGAATGTGTATGATCTGCCTTTGTATAGTGTATTTAAAATTTGTAATAATGTGCAAAGTGTTAACCCTGAACAGTGACATCTACATTTATATAAATCAAAACGGCGTTTGTGAACTGACACACAATTCAAGATGGAAACCTGGGAGGCTCTTGCTGCCAAAATCACTATCTGCACTCGGCACATGGCTGTGCATGCTGCGCCATGATGCTGCACACAGCACGAAAGTCTGCACCCGGTTCTAGTCTTGCACACAACACCACGCCCTGCTTTGCACTGAGAACCATTGGAATTTTCCCGTCTTGAACTCTATAAAATCTAGAATCCTGAGAAGATCAGGTTGGCAGTTTTCTCACACCACCTTGGAGAAGAAGGAGTCGTGTCACAGAGGAGACCCAGTCTAACCTACCTGATTCTACTCCTGCCGCCCTCAGGGTGCTTCAGTCCACACTGTGGCGATAGCCCAGCATCATGAGCCTTAGCTACCTGATACCCGACCCTACATCATCAGGACCGAATGGAGCCTCCGGCATCAGCTGTGGAAAAGGCCCTCACGGTGTTTAGAATTGCTCTTCGGTTATCTTTCACAAACTGCATGTCTGTCCACTGTGCAAGCAGAGGCTAACATCACATCGAGCGTCTCCCTACTTAATGAAGGACGCCTCAGTGCTCCTCCCCTGACAGCTACCTTAGCTAAAAAAAAGGGTTGAAGGTCCTGAACATCAGCAGCCTTTGATGGTCAAGTATAACATTCTGTTGCTAGTTATATCGTTCCTATCCTTTTTATTTTCAGAGGGTGAGGGGCTGGGTTATTGATTCAGCGTTGTGTTATTGTTATTGGATCAATGCCCACAAAACAGATATCAGACAGGATCACAAAGAAAAAACAGTTTCTTGCCATTTCAACCAAAAAGGACATTGTCTCAACGACTTGATTACCTGCATCCTGCTTTAAAGACCTTTTAAAACTTCACTTAGAAGAGAATCCTCTGAACTGTCATTCATGCTTAAATTCAACACTTTACATTCAAATTTGAAGACACTAATTATCTTACCCATTACAAAGATAGCTTCCCCAATTATCACCTCTAATATCATTAGCTCACAGACATTTACTTCCCCCCCTTCCTCCCCTCCATCCTCCTTCTGTTCTGAAATTTGATTTGTCCTTTTCCTATGTGTTCATTTTTTTTATTTGTATCCTTTGGTATATATGGTTGTGACAATTTTCTTCCACTATTTGATCTGAGGAAGTGGGTCTGGCCCACGAAAGCTCATCACCTATTAAACCATCTTGTTAGTCTTTAAAGTGATACACAGTCCTGTGTTATTGTTACTTATTTGTTGTATATCAATATACCTTTTTGACATTTTAAAATCTGACACGTGTCCTCGGTTATTTTACGGGACTGAGGGAGAATCCGCCGGTGACAGATATGGTGGCTTCCAGGCCAGACCTCCTTCTGGGGAGGAGGCACTTTAATGGGGCACTTTAACATCAGATCAGAGCAGGCCCCATTAAAATTTCACTTATCAGTGCACCTTTGCTGGTAACAAAAGCTTGCATCTTACAATATTGAAGCACTTTACTGAATCCTTATTCCAACTGCCCTTCATATAAGATGTGCTTTCTTTGGCCCCATTACTGCAAAATGTTATGCCAAAGTACTCCAATTAAAGTTAATAGTACTACTCATGCGCATAAAGTGAAGTCCCCACATAAATCTTTTTAGGATAAGAGTCTCTGAATGTTAGGCGTGGAGGTAGGGATCCTGTACGTGTCTGAATTTACACAAGCCCCTAATTCTGATTGGTGCCACTTTGATATAAACAGCAAATAACAATTTTCATGACATTCAGTGATTCCAAAGATATTTCCTTAGCACCAATCTCGCCAACAGAAGAGCTGGTATGATGTCTCATGCCTGCACATGGCCTTACTGGCTGTAGTGTGTTCCTTTCATTTCAATGGAACTTAGAGGAAGATGAGTGCCTTAAGGTATGTCTACACTACCCACCCTAGTTCGAACTAGGGTGGCAGTGTAGACATACCCATGGGCTATGTCTACACTCCTGGCTTCTTGTGCGAGTAATATACAAATGAGGCTAAGCGTGGAATATCGCCGAGCCCCATTTGCATACCTAATGAGCCACCATTTTTTTCAGAAGAGGCTCTTGCGCAAGAAGGAGCGTCTACACTGCCCCTTCTTGCGCAAGAAAAACCCTCTTGCGCAATGCTGTTCTTCTTGAAAAGTAATAGGTGTAACGGCAATATTACTTGTGCAAGAAGCCGCGAGTGTAGACATAGCCTTAGTGTCCTCAATGCTCAGGACTTCCCTTCTAAGCAATGAATAGCTGACGCTAGTGCGCCAGCCCCATGGGTGGGAGTGGAAGGGGGTACACAAAATCTACTAGGCCTTCCCCACAGGCTCTGGTGTGCAAGGGGGAATGTGAGGAGTGTCTTTCTCCTTCTCAGTCAGGAATCACAGCAATGACTGAGTGGGATGTTTTGTTTCTCACTTGTCTGTGACCCCCAACTGATTTTTCTGTGAGTCAGCAAGCCCCCACCCCTGGTTTACATAAATACAGCCACTTCAGGGATGGTGAAACAACACTTTCAACAACAGTTGGAACCAGGAAAACCAGGGTGGCTGAAAACAAAGAAACACCAAAGTTGTAAGAGAAGCCCCACAAGTCCTTTGATGCCCATATAAAGCAGATACGCCATTGATGTTGAGTCTCAACTGAAAAATACAAATTATTCCAGACTTGTCTCTCACAAGCAGAGAAAGGGGTCAAATACCCCTACTGCATGGGTGGGCAATAAAATGGCAGCAGTTCCCCCAGGGTTAGCCCCTGGTGGGCCACTGTCACTATATTACCTGTGCCTCTGCAGGTACGGATGATTGCAGCTCTCATTGGCCTTGGACCACCATTCCCGGCCAATGGGAGTAGCGGAAAGTGGCACACACTGGGACACTGCTTCTCTCTAGGGATGTTAGCTATTGATTGATTGGCTAGTGGACTAACTGCATGAATTCTGCAGTTTGTTGACTATAGTCCCCAGGGGCGGGGCCGACAGCAAAGGCAATCCAGCCCCACTACTGGGGATCCCGCCAAGCAGGGTGCCAGACGGGAGATAGTCCGCGAGGGGATCCGGTTTAAAAATCAGCTCCCCTCGCAGACTGCTGCCTCTGATACCCAGAACAGCCTCTGTCCACACAGGGCCGGCCCGAACCCTTTTGGTGCCCTGGGCCCGGGCGCATGGCGCTGTCCCCGGGCGCATGCATAGGCCTGCCCATGGGGTGGGGGCCCGCCCTCCCAGGGCGCGCGGGCCCATACCCCGGGGTGCATGGTGCATGCGCGCGCTGACCAAGGCCGCTGACGCTCAGCCCCCGGGGCACTCGGCACATGTGCAGGCCGGTCACGGACCAGCCAGCACTGCTGGCACACACACGCCAGGCCGTGAAGGGCCCTGCAGCTGTGGGGGGAAGGGCGCAGCTGGCGAGCACCACGGGGCCAGCGCTGTGGGAGCTGGGCGCACGGCTCCTAATGGCAGCTGTAAGGCCCTTACAGCTGCCAGCAGGCATCCCTCATCGGTTGGCACCCTGGGCAGCTGCCTGGCTCGCCCTGTGTCCGCAGCTGGCACTGCTGTGACAAGAGTTTGCTTTGCTGCAGCTTCCACTGCTCCCCCCACGCTGGGTGGGCTGGGGGGCAGTGCAGCACTGTGTCACTGATGCTAGGGGGAACCGGCTTTGAAGTTGGCTCCCCCGCCCTCCCTGCTGAGGCAGCAACTGGGGGTGGGGAGAATGGGAGTAGTTGACTAGATTGATAAGCCTAGGCTTATTGGTTAATCAACTAGTCAACTACTCCTTCACATTCCTACTTCCAACTGCTCCCATTGGCTGAAAATGGTGATCCGCAGCCACTAAGAACTACAATCGCCTGTATCTGCAATGATGGAGGCAAATATAATGGTGGTGGCGGACCAGGGGCTAACTCTGGGGAACCATGTGGGTTTTGCCCACCCTTGGCCTGTGGAAGATAAGGTGACAGGGAAAGCCAAGTATTTCAGATCCCTGCTCCCCACCTATTATGGGGAACTCGCAGCCCCGAAGAGCCTGCATGCCATAGCTGCCCTGAGCACAGGCTGAGGAGGGCTAACAAGGGAGACACCACTGGCACTGCCAGGCTCCTGTTCCAAGCCCCCAGGGCTAACGACTCTGCTTAGGCGGCAGGTCCCGTGCACCCCCGGAGGCCCGGCCCCGCTCATGGGCAGGGATTTCCCTACACCCCTCCCCATGGGGCTCTACACCCCCATGAATTGCCCCAGCACCCCCCAGTTCTGTGAACTATGGTGCCATAGCCCAGCTTCGCCCTCACGGCCTCCCCCTCATTGGCCCTGCACCCCCCCCCCCATTTCAATTCCTGGGGAGGCTCCTGCCAGGGGTGAGGCTTAGCCCCTGCCCGCCCGGCGGAGCGGCTCCCGGCCTGGGAAGGAGCGAAGGCGCCGCGGACGCAGGCAGGCAGGCACTCCCCGCCCTCCCACCCGCAGGTGCGCAGCTAGGCCGCGGGGCTGGTGCGGGGCACAGAGCGGCCCCCGTGCGCTGGGGAGGAGGCAGACCGCTCCTTGCCTCCCTTCCACGCCCCGCCTCTTCCCGGCCTCGCGCTCCCATCCCGAGTCGGGTGGAGCTGTTCCCTGAAGGCGGTGCTCCCCCTCCCCTCCGCGCAGCTGTTCCCTGTACATTCTCCCCTCCCTCCTCAGGCGGGCTGTTCCCTGTACCAAACACTCCCCCTGGGCCGGAGGGGCGGGGGCAAGGACTGTCCCGGCCGGCGCTGATCTTAGGCTCCCATTGGCCGCTGTCTGTGCTGACGTCACGATCATGATGAGAATTAATGATCGGAGGCGCTGATTTCATTGTGTGACGCCGGGACCGACCCAGCTGAAACCGGCTGAATCCGGAGCCCCCCGGACCAACTCCGCCCGCCCCACAGAGCACGGTAAGTCCGGCGCTGTGCGCGGGGGGCGGGGTATGTATGTGAGTCACGAAAGAGGGAGCGAGAACAAACGCCGAGGCGCTCAGGCACGGCAGCCCGGCCTGGCTAGGGAAGATGCCCCTTGGCTGGGGGCCTACATGTGGGGGAGGGCGGCCGCTTGGGCTGGTGCTCGCCTAGCAAACTCAGGCACGCATGCGCCCTACGATTCGGCTGTTCTGCTGCGGCAGACGTTGGCTGGACCCGTCTGCCGTTGAGAAGGAAGTACGCATGCGCACGACCTATGCGTGCTCGTATGGGCTAATAGTTGGCGCATGCTCCGAGGCTGTGGGACAGGTTGCGCTCGGCTGTACTGACTGCGCATGCGTATTTTCAGTCCGTTTGAGTGATTTCTGACTTCTCCCAGTCGTAGAGCGTGGCGTTGATTGATGCTCCGGGCACGCGCACGTTACTTTGTGCCCTGGCTGGGCCATGGGCGCTTGCACAACGCGGGTGGCCAAACTATTGGAAAATTTTGCGCGTGCGCAGTGAGGGCCTGGGCTACTCGTGAGAGCTGTTGGGCTCTGTTTTCTAGCTGCAGTCGCCTAGTGTCGGAGCAGCGCACGTGGGCAGGGGTTGGGAGCGTCTATTCTGGATCCCCTTTCCTGGCTCTGCTGTATAAACAGTCACTGCTGGTAGCACGTGGGAACCTAGGCAGTGGGTGAAACTGTGTACAAGGCCCGTGGGGCCATTCAGTGGGAGTAATGGGGGTGGGGCTCGAAGCTCGTTCTTGTTTCCAGGGCGAGGACGGGGGTTGAGGAGGGCGCAGTGTGCTCACTTGCGGGGTAAGAGAGAAGGCAGGAAGTTGGGCAGATAACAATGCTGTGACATTTTAGCCCTTGCGTGTCTGCTGTTGAGGAGATATGGTGGGTGACATGCAAGTCTCCTGGCCTGTGACTTGGGGTGGTGCTCCGTGCCTGTGGTGGCCCTTGGTTTAGGAGCCTCACTATGTCATGGATAGAACACAAATAGCAATAAAGATAATTGCTTTATGCTGCCTTTCAGAAGCTAAAGACATATCGTGTTTAATGAGGCTCTTGATGGTGTAATGTGTTAAGAATATGCACAATCTACTTGTGCTGGTAAAATTCTCTGTAAATGAGCTGACCAATTCTGAGTACTGCATTTGATTCAGTAGGTGTACCCATGTGAAAAGTTATAGATCTACTCTGATTGTTGCAAGATGAAGGCCTAAATAAATACGTTTTGTCAGGAAAGGTTTACTTAAAAATATTTTGACTTACCTATTTTTAACAACACTTTGTTGCAGAAGCTAAATGTCAATCAATATTCTTTAGTGCTTCCAATGAAGATCCTGTTTTGTGGTTTTTAGCAGTTAGTTGCTGATGGAACACCCTCAGAGTCTTAAAATATTTACAGCTCTAGATTTCCATATGTTCCTTTCTATTATTTGCAAGAATTGCTAATTCTGCTGGTTCTTAGTTTATTGTATCAATTGCCCCATTTCTTTTCACACAAATACCACTGTCTTGTGTAGTAAGTAAAGAAAGAATGGCCATATTAGATCAGACCAATGGCCCATCTTGCTCAATATCCTGACTTCGAACATGGGCCATTACAGGGTGTTGCAGAAGGAATGAACTGGAACAGGCCATTATCAAGTGACTCATCCCTTGTCACATACAGGCCCATACGTGTGTGTACAAGGTGCGAATGCATGCCCCCCCCCCCATGATCACCCAATTAAGTCTGAGGGGCATTCTGCAGCTTGAGCTCAGTCTCCTTCTTCCCCCCCAAAGCAGAGAGCCTGTGCTGGCACTCCAGCCTTGCCCTCCCTCCTCTGCCCTTCCCCCCAGGTTGAATTGCTAGTGTCAGCTTTCCACTGGGGGTGGGAAGAGGTGGAGAGAAAGCCTTGCTGTGTGATTCAGCTCATGGGGAAGAAACCCTCTCCCTCCCCCAGCTGGGGGGAACAGTAGTACACCTATGTGCTGCCTGGAGGCTTTTCCTATTGCTCCCATTGGCCGGAATCCGACCAATGGGAGCAGCAGGAGGCCATGTCTGGGACTGGTGTGGCATGTGAAGGCAAGTAAGTGGCCTCCACCCCCCTCATGCCAAGACTCCCACACCTGCAGCCCACTCATATGCCCCCATCTCCTGCTGAGACCCATCCCCAGCCTACTCCTGCACCCTGGCTGGATATCCAACCCCAACCTACTCCTGCACTCTCCCCTGCTCCTGGCCAGACACCCTATCCCCAGCCTACTCCTGCACCCCACCACTCCCTGTTGCTCCTGCACCCTCTCTCCTGGCCATACACTGCACCTTCCCTTGCTCTTGTCTCCTGCCCCTACCCAGACACCTTACTCCCAGCCTGCTCTGGCACCCTATCTCCCATCCAAACTTTGCACCCTCATCTATTCCTGCACCCCATCTCCTGCCAAAACCTTGTACCTTCAACACCACCTACACCCAACCTTCTGCCCAGATCCTGCATCCCCATTCCTGTGGTAGAGATGTAATAGTATAATTGATTAACCAATAAGAAAAAGCCTATTGGTTAATGCTATAGACTACACGCATTTCTCCCCCCCCCCCCCGCCCCCCAAGTATATTTTTCAGCACCTGGCTAGCAGCTCAGCTCAGTCCCTGTTTGCGCTGGGTCAAGGACCTACCCCCCCATTGTGGCTCTGCATTTAAAGTGTGTTAGGAGCCAGGCAGCCCAGCTGACACTGGATCCGGAAGCTCAACCTCCCCTCCTCCCCCCATTTCACCCCGGTCAGAGGTTACTGTCACCCCACGCTGCTGTCTCTGTATCAGAAGCAACAGCGTGGAGTGACAGGCAGCCGATCCGTGAGGGGCACTGTTTTTTAAACTGACTCTCCTCGCAGACAAGCTCTCACCTGGCATCCCACGCTGCTGCCTCTGATACAGAGGCAGCATCCTGGAGTGGCAGGAGCCTCCTCTGGAGTGGGGCCAGAGCAAACTGGCTGCTGGCCTCACCCCCGGGCCTGTAGCATAGTCAAGTAATCAGTAAGAATTCATGAGGTTAATCAACTATTCAATTGGATGATATTTAACATCCCTACTTGCTGGCAACCTAGTCCTGCACCTTGAACCCTCCATATTTGTCCTAACCCCAGGGGGGGGATCCACAAAATCCACTAACCCTGGAACCCCAGAAGAGTAAATCTGTGGTTGGTTCTGCTTTGGACAGGAGCTAGGGATGTTAGCGACTAGTGGACTACCCGATAAGCTTATGCTTACTACTAGCCTCCTGCGTCCCTCCTTGCTACCTCTATCAGGGTATGTCTACACTACAGAGGGTTTTTTTGGGGGGGAAAACAGCCGTTTTTCCAAAAAAACTTCACTTGCGTTCACACTGCAATCACGTTCTTCTGAAAGAAAATCGAAGGAACAAAGAGGTTTTTCCAACATTGATAATCCTCATTCCGAAAAAGGCTTCTTCCCCATAGAAAGAGCTCTCTTGGAAAAAAATGTGTATGGATAGGGAAGAAGGTGCTCTTTCAAAAGAGGAGGAAAGAGGAAAAAGCACAGGTGCCCTGGTGGCTACTTGGTCCATAGAAATCACAGCTTATATGCGAGATAGCGTCCACAGTGAACGGATGCTGTCTTTCAAAAAAGCAGATCGCTTTTTCAATGCACTTTTGCAGTGTGGATGCTCTCTTTTGGAAGAAGTTTTTCCAGAAGATCTCTTCTGGAAAAGCTTCTTCCGAAAGAAGCCTGCAGTCTAGACGTAGCTTGAGAAGCAGCAAGGTGGGGGGAACTGGGATAGAGGAGGCTGCTGCTCAGGATAGTTAAGACCAAAGTAGACTGTGAAGACTTCAAAAAAATCTCACCAAACAAAGTGATTGGGAAACAAAATGGCAAATAAAATTTTATGTTGATAAATGTCAAGTAATGCACATTGGGAAAAAATATTCCCAACTAAGGTACAATATGATGGTGAATAATTTAGCTATAATTACTCGAGAGAGATCATGGAGTCCTTGTGGCTAACTTTCTGAAAACATCCACTCAGTGTGCAGTGGTAGTCCAAAAAAGCAAGCAGAATGTTAGGAATCATTAAAAAAGGGATAGAGAATAAGACAGAGACTATCTTATTGCCTCTATATAAAACCATGGTACACAGACATCTTGAATACTGCATGCAGTTGTGGTCGCCTCATCTTAAAAAAAAAGGTATGTAAGCATTGGAAATGGTTCAAAAAAGGGCAACAAAAATTATTAGGGATTTGGAACAGGTTTCATATGAAGAGACATAAAAAAGATTAGGACTTTTCAGCTTAGAAAAGAGGAGACTAAGGGGGGCATATGATAAAGGTCTATAAAATCATGACTGATGTGGAAAAAGTGAATAAGGAAAAGTTATTATTCCTACAACATAAGAACTAGGGGTCTCCAAATGAAATTAATGGGAAGCAGGTTTTAAACCAAATATATATATTTACACAGTGTACAGTCAACCTGTGGAACTCCTTGCTAGAGAATGTTGTGAAGACCAGGACTTCTAAAATAACTAGATAAATTCAAGAAGGCTAGGTCCATCAATGGTTATTAGCCAGGATGGATAGGAATGGTGTCCCTAGTCTCTGTTTGTCAAAGACTGAAAATGGATGACAGGAGAGGGATCACATGATGTTTACCTGTTCTGTTCACTCCCTCAGGGGTATCTGTTATTGGCCACATTTGGAAGACTAGGTGGACCTTTGGTCTGACCCAATATGGCCATACTTATGTTCTTACGTAAATTAAAGCGGTCTTTTGCCCGTATGCATATTTCTCCTGGCTTATTTGTGGACTTCTCAAATAAGAAGGTTAGAGCCTAAATAATAGTGTCTCAGACTTTTATGTACTTGTAGCAATTATCCAGCCATACAAACTGATTTATGCTTCTCAAAAGGAAATAAGTGAAATATAATATTGGGTAAACCATAAAGATCATAGAGAGAATTTTTCCATTGCAAACCTACTTGTGGAAGTTACTGTTAGGCTGCGTCTATACTGGCAAGATTTTGTGCTTAAGTGGCCACTTTTGCACAAAAACTTGCCAGCTGTCTACACTGGCCGCTTGAATTTGCGCAAAAGCACTGACGTTCTAATGTAAGAAATCAGTGCTTCTTGTGCAAATACTTTGACACTCCCGCTCGGGCAAAAGCCCTTTTGCGCAAATGCTTTTGCGCAAAAGGGCCAGTGTAGACGGGCAACTAAGACGTTTTGCGCAAAAACAAGCTAAATGGGGGGGGGGGGGGGAGCCCTATGGGCACTCTGAGGCTCCGTAGCCAGGATCAGTTTCCCGGACTTCCTGGTAATCTGATCCCTCTTAAAGCAGACGCAGGCTGCTGAGGTCACCAGGCAGGACCCTTCCTCGGACCTCCGGGCTGAGGTCTGCCACATGGCCCCTGCCGTCCTCAGCAGCCACCCTACAGCAGGATGGCAGCTCCAGGTGGGGATCAGCCATCTGCACTCCCCGCGCAGGAGGCCCCCCAGGGGCTGCAAACGAAGGGCCCCATCCTGGTCATTGGGGGAGCTGGACAGCCTGCTCGACCTCTAGCAGGAGGAGGAGGCCCTCCATAACACCCGCTCCCGGTGCCAAAAGGCAGACATCTTCGCCCGCATGGCCCAGGCGCGTGTCCAGCAGGAACATCCAGCCCGGACCTTCGAGCAAGTCCGGGCTAAAGTCAAGGAGCTGCGCCTGGGCTATGTGCGGGCCAGCGAGGGCCAGGGGTCAGGAGCAGACACCTGCCCTGACTATGACCGGCTCCACGCCATCCTGGGCCAGCCAGCCCCACAAGCCACAGAGGTCCCCATCGACAGCAGCATGCGCCCCCCCTGTCACCAGGACCACTGAGGCGGGGGAAGGGGACAGCAGTGCGTCGGAGGATGAGGCCAGCACTGCCACCCAACAGGCCCCCTCCGGCAGCCCTGATGTCTCGGAGGCCAGGGAAGGATCCACCGGTGAGTGTTGCACTTTGCATTCACAAGGGCAGGGAGAGGGGGGAGCCAGGCGCTGGGAGGGGGAGAGCATGTCACTCAGGCCACGTGAGCTGCACTCTGTGTAGCATTAGGCAGTAAGCAGCACGTGCAGCCTGGTGACCAAGCGGCATGTGGCTGCAGCAGGCAGTTCCAGGGCATGCCTGGGACCGTGCTGCTCACGCACATCCGGCAGGACCAGGGGGGAAGGGTGGATGCTGCCTGGAACCAGCCAGGGCCCCAGGGACTCAGCCCAGAGCCCGCACCTCCGCAAGGGTGCAACATGCAGGACGGCACACTGTCCCATGCCTGGCTGTGAGGCACAGCCAGCTGCTTCTGGGAAAACCTCAGCGTCACAGCCCTGTGAACGTGGCCCCCACTGAGCCCCTCGCCTGCTCCCGGTGCCTTGGCTGACTTCCCGAGGAAAGTCCCCACTGTGGCCACACATGTCCCTAGGCTACGTGTGTGAGGAATGGTGGGAGGGAGAGGGGGGAGGAGCACTCGGGCCACCCCTAGGGCTGCCTGAGTTTTGCTGCAAGGATGGGATACTCCCCAGTCACTCTCCTGGTTCCGTCCAGGAGATATCCCACACGATAGGGATCTGAGAGCCCAGACCACGTTTGCTAGATGTGCTCCCAGGCACTGTGTGGGGATTCATCTCGCTCCCTGTCAAACACCAGTGATTAGCCCAAAGCCTCACAGCCTCCATCAGCAGGGAGTTCCACAGGTTAACACAACACAAGCACCCTCCAACCCTCCACGGGGCCAGGACACAGACCGGTGGTTACAATACATGGAGGAGGACCCTACTCCGGGGGCGGTCCTCTTTGCAAACATACAACACGGAGAGCAGGGGGGGAACCGAGTGGGCCCAAGCCACACTACTATGGTGTCACCTGGGCTCAGGAGTGGGGTGGAGGGCATGAGGTGTGGGGACAGTGGTCGGCCTGCCTGACTGACCCATCCTTTCTTCTCTTCCCTGCAACAGGACCAAGCACAAGCCGGGGACCCTCAAGTCCGGCAGCCGCAGCACCCCCAGCCGCCCAACCACTGAGGGAGCGGCTCCGTCACCGGGACCAGCTCCTTCGGCGCCACGTGCAGGCCGTCGAGCGCATCGAGGCTGCCATCACTCGGCGCGTGGAGGCAGACCTGCAGTAACGCCAGGAGGCCTGGGCCAGTGTGTGAGGATGGCCGACTCCATGGCATGGCCTTGCCCCACGCGCCTGCCATCCCTCCCCTGCCACTGCCCCTGCCCCCTCCTGCTTCTTCCCCTCCTGTCCACCTCCCTGTATAGCCTGTCCCGATGCAGCCTGCCCCCCATGTCCAGGTCTGTCCCCGCAGGAGCGGTCGCAGGGGCCACCCTTCCCAAGAGTAGCTCCTCCCCCTCCCAGTTCAAGGTCTCCTCCCCCTTGTAAATAAAAAGATACAAGTTTTTCTGTTCTTCTTTGAGTAGTGTCCCCGTGGGTGCTTCTCTCTAGGTGAAGGGTCGCCCTGAGCTGCAGATCGGAGCTTTGTATAGCAGTTTCCCCTCTTGAGCCACGCATGGTGACTCAACCCCCTCCCTTTCAGTTCCTCTTTAACTGCGCTTGTCAGCGGACGGAGCAGCCAGGAGCTCCCTGTCAGACTGACTGACTACTTTCCCCTTAGTTATTTAGGCATAGTTAGCTTCCCCTGTTTTATCCAAGTTACTCTTTCCTTGTTTTTTATAAAAAAAGAAAAAAACAAAAAACAACTAGAAATAGGAAAAATAGACTTAATTAAATCCCCCCCTCAGGGGGCTTGAACTTACCTCAGACCGGGACTCCAGTAAACCGGCTTTCTCCTGCCTGTCAAAACAAGAAACACATAAAGACTTAAAAAAAGAAGAAGAAGAAGCAAAACCACATAAACTATAATAATATAGAAGATAAATATAATAATTTCAAGAGGGAGAGAGCCCGCAATGTCCGGCTCCTCAGGTTTTAAAAAGTGCGGTCAATGCCGGGACCCAATGCCGGCTTCAGATGGCCACTCGGACTGCATACGGTGTTTGGGGGAGACCCACTCTCCCCACAACTGTACCCGCTGCAATTCCCTGACGGCGAGAGCCAGAAAAGACCGTGAGCTCCGCCTCAGGATGATTTTATTTGAAAAAGCTCTACAGCCTGTGGGAGAACAATCTGCGCTGCGGCAAGAGCCTCCGTCGCCTTCCAAAAATGCCCCGAGACCAAGAGCCTCTCCATCCCGCTCTCTTCCAGCCTCTTCCTCTCCCAAACACAGAGGAGAGGCACACCAGGCTGGGAAGTCCCCTGCCACTAAGGCTTCGGGGCGATCCTCCCACTCCGCGCCGGCATCGGGGCGCTCAACAGCTGAGCGGCCCCAGGAGTGCTCTAAGCAGCTGGCACAGCATGAAAAGCCGGTGCCGCTTCAAAGCGCTGTGCTGCTTCCAGCCCCGGCGCCGCTTCAAGCCTCTGCGGTGCCGAAAGCTACACCACGGCTTAAAGCTGCAGTGCCTCTTAAAGTCACGGCACCGCAGCAAAAGGATGGACAGCCTCTGAAGCCACTGGCACCAGCTGATGCTCCGCTGGTCCTCCCACAGCCAGACAAGCAGCCAGATGAGGCTGCTAGGGATCAGCCCCAACAAGAGACTGATCCATACAGCAGGCATCATTATCTGTGCCTGCCTTCTACTTCTTACTCTCCTGGGAGGTCTCCATCAAGGCAATCGCCTCCCAGGTTGATATCACCGTTGTCTCTTCACGACGCTCCCCTTTCGGATGATGACCACCGCACGGTCTATTCCTCGCGACATCCGTCACCTGGGAAGGCTCGCTTCCCACCATTATAGGGCTCCACCACAACATGGTCCATGGCACCCATACTGGCCTTACCCACCTCCAACTTATCCACCGCAATGGGGACCATGGAACACTGGGAGCCATATGGACACCGCTCCCCACCTCGTTCCACTGCATCCCGGAGAAGTTTGCCTCGGCCACAACCCCTACCTCCAGCAAGTTTTTTGGAGGATGAGGTGGAACAAATCTCAGACAATGACTCACATACTCAGTAAACGTCCCATACTCTGATGCCCTTGATGCACAACCAGAGGACGCCGTAGTACCATCAGACACTGGAATGATTGACGATCTAAAACAGTTTCAAGAACTATTCAAGAGAGTAGCGACAAGCCAGAATGTCTCCCTGCAAGAGGTGCAGAAGAAACAATACTAATTGTTAAAGAATCTACATCCGACACTACAGGGCAAGATTGCCCTACCCATAGACGAGGCAATCATGGAGACCTGAGAAGATCTGTGGAAGACGCCTGCATCCATCCAACCAACTAACAGGAAAATTGACAGAAAGTACTTTGTCCTCTAAAAAGACAACGACTTTCTCTTCACTCACCCACAACCTAACTCACTAGTCGTGGACTCAGCACAACAACGAGCGAAGCTTCCACAATCTAGGATGCGCAAAGCAGACAAGGACCACAAAAAGTTGGACTCCTTTGGCAAGAAAGTATATTCCTCTTCAACCCTACAACTCAGAATATCAAATTACTCTGCTCTCTTAGCAAATCACAACTTTGACAACTACTCAAAACTGGGAGAACTAATGACGCATCTCACCGACTCCAAAAGACCCATCTTAAAATCAGTAGTTCATGAGGGCCATATGATCGCCCGCACCACTCTCCAAATGGCAATGGATGTAGCTGACACTGCAGCCCGAGTTACAGCTACAGCGGTGGTGAGGCGTAGAGCTTCTTGGCTCCAGTCGTCTGGAGTTCCCCGCGAACTCCAGCCCAAAGTGGAGGACTTGCCATTTGACAAACAAAAGCTATTTGTAGCCACTACGGACGAAATGCTCCACAACAGCAAAAATTCTAAGTCCACACTTCGCACGCTTCGTATGTGCACGCCACCGTATATAATTTATACAATCTATATCGGTATGGACAATACAATTGACCACAGAGGCCTTATGAAGACAACAGACCAAGACAGCGAGGTCCCAGAAGGCAACCCAACCAAGCCCGCCCGCTGGCTAACCAACCATCTAAGCAGCAAATTTGAACATTTGCTCGAGGGTCTGCAAGACTTCCCGTTCGATCTAGCACCTCAACATGGCCATCTATTCAACCACCGTTTGCGTGCCTTCCTCCCACAGTGGGAATCCATAACATCGGACCGCTGGGTCCTAGAGATAATTCGAGTTGGCTATGCCATCCCTTTTATTTCTATCCCTCGTCCCTTTTCAGGGACCACTCTCACGAAACCCTTCTAAAACAAGAAGTCAATCGGCTCCTTGTCATTGGGGCTATAGAAAGGGTACCCCGAGAGTTCCACAGGAGAGGGTTTTACTCGAACTATTTCCTGACTGAGAAAAGAACAGGAGGTTGGAGACCACCCCTCCCACAGACGCTACCTACGCTTCACGTTGGGACTAGACCATTTCCAGTACAAGGTTCTTCCCTTTGTTCTCTCATCAGCTCCGAGGATATTTTCGAAGGTACTGGCGGTCGTAACTGCGTATCTCAGACGGCAGAACGTCATATTTCCCTATCTAGACAACTGCCTTCTAAAGGAATCTTCATACGCCGAAACCACCTCTATGATACATACGACCACAGCCCTCCTTAGTCATCTAGGCCTTCTAATCAACCAAGACAAATCAATTCTGCACCCGGTTCAAGATATAGTGTTCATTGGCGCATGCCTGGACTCAGTTACAGCCCGGGCATACCTACCTCAGCAACGCTTTGCAACTATGCAAGAAATTATAAATGGGATGCTCACAGTTCCTACCACCACAGTACTTACATGCCTCCGACTAATGGGACACATGGCTTCCACCACCTACGTAGTCCACCGTGCTCGTCTGCACTTTCAATGTTTTCAGCTCTGGATTGCAACCATTTATATCCCATCACGACACCCTCGAAACAAAACGGTTGCTATCCCACCAGACGTGCTCGCATCCTTACGATGGTGGACAGTGCCAAACAATCTTCTGGAGGGGGTTCCGTTCCGACAAATCGAACCCATTATCCAAATCACCACAGATGCTTCCCTGCTCGGCTGGGGGGGCTCATATAGACGGTCACGAAGTTCAAGGCAGGTGGTCCCCAAACGAGACACTCTTAGGGTACGTCTACACTACAGCGCTAGTTCGAACTAACTTAGTTCGAATTAGTTAATTCGAACTAAGCTAGTTCGAACTAACGCATCTAGAACTAAAAACTAGTTCGAACTAGCGTTTTGCTAGTTCGAACTAGCAAGTCCACATTGAGTGGACTCTGAACAGGGCTTAAGGATGGCCGGAAGCAGTGCCGGCAGGGCATAAAAGGAGGACTTAGAGCATGGAGATGCTGTCTCAGGCTAGCCGAGGGCTGCGCTTAAAGGGTCCCGACCCCCACCCCGGACACACAGTTCTAAGGGGTGCCCCGCTTGCAAAGAAGTTCTGGCTTGGAGTGCCCTGAGTGCCCACACTGGGCACATCACACCACTCGGCCATCAGCCCAGCTGCACTTGCCGCAGGCTGCCATCTGGGGAGAGGGAGTAATTGGGGGGGCTGCAGGAGAGCTTCCACCCCCAGAAGCCCGCAGAGCCAGCCCAGTCCTCCCCATTGGGGGCTCGTACCCCATTCCTCCCTCACCTCCTTCCACTTACCCTTCCTTAGCCCCCCTTCTTATTGATGTACAAAATAAAGATAACGTTTCTTCCAACATTGACTCTGTCTTTATTGAAAAAAAACTGGGGGAGACTGGGAAAAGGAGGTGGGAGAGGGGAAGAGAAAGGCTGGGAGAGGGGAGGGCAACTAACATGATCAGGGGTTGGGAACAGGTCCCAGATGAAGAGAGGCTACAGAGACTGGGACTGTTCAACTTAGAAAAGAGGAGACGGAGGGGGACAGGATAGAGGTCTCTAAAAGAAGGGGTTGGGTGGAGAGGGTGCATTCAGAAAAGTTCTTCCTGAGTTCCCATAAAGAAGGACTAGAGGACACCAAAGGAAAGGAATGGGTAGCAGGCTTGAAACTAGTAAGAGAAAGTTGTTCTTCTTGACAAAGCAAATAGTTAACCTGTGGAACTCCTTGCTGCAGGAGGCTGTGAAGGCTACAACTAGAACAGACTTTAAAGGGAAGTGAGATAAAGTGATGGAGGTTGGGTCCATGGAGTCCTATTAGCCAGAGGGTAGGAGTGGTGTCCCTGCCCAAAGTTTGTGGAAGGCTGGAGAGGGATGGCACGAGACAAATGGCTTGGTCATTGTCTTCGGTCCATCCCCTCCAGGGTCCCTAGGGTTGGCCGCTGTTGGCAGACAGGCTACTGGGCTAGATGGACCTTTGGTCTGACCCAGGACGGCCATTCTAAGCTCAGGGCTCAGTGTCGGGGGTCTCAGTGGACCCCCTTGATTTTCATGCACACCTGGTCCTGGGTGGCCAGGCTGGCAGCTCTCCTGCCCTAGACGGCCACTTTCCTGTGCCTAGTGCGGAGATCGTGGACGAGGTCCACGATGTCCGCACTAGCCCAGGAAGGTGCCCGCCTCTTGCGGTCCAGGGCAAACTCCCGGGAGCCGCCAGCCTGGTCCCGGCAAGAGGGGGTGGGCTGGGGGGCATCGGGTGGGTGGCTCTGTGCCGTGCCAGGTGCAGGGTCTGCTAGCTGGGTGCTGGCAGGCTTGCACCTGGCACGGGCACCGTAGCCAGCCCGTGCCCCTTTAAGGAGTCCGGGGCCGGGAGGGGGGCATAGAGTTTCCCTGGTGTTGGCCAGAGTGGCCACCAGGGAAACCTGGGGAGGGCTAGCCTCCCACTAGTTCGAACTAAAGGGCTACACAGCCCTTAGTTCGAACTAGCTAGTTCGAACTAGGGTTAGTCCTCGTAAAATGAGGTTTACCTAGTTCGAACTAAGCGCTCCGCTAGTTCGATTCAAATTCGAACTAGCGGAGCGCTAGTGTAGCACCTATTAAAGTTAGTTCGAACTAACGTCCGTTAGTTCGAACTAACTTTGTAGTGTAGACATACCCTTACATATCAATCTCCTCAAATTGAGGGCAGTAAGGAATGCCTGTGCACACTTTGCCTCCGACATCACCAATCACACAGTCCGCATCCTAACGGACAACAGCTGCATGATGTTCTACATAAACAGACAGGGTGGAGCCCGCTTCCACTCTTTATGCGCGGCGGCTATTCGCCTGTGGAACGCATACATCCGCAACCAAGTCACCCTGGGTATGTCTACACTACCCCGCTAGTTCGAACTAGCGGGGTAATGTATGCATACCGCACTTGCTAATGAAGCCCGGGATTTGAATTTCCCGGGCTTCATTAGCATAAGCGGGGAGCCGCCATTTTTAAATCCCCGCTGCTTCGAACCCCGTGTAGCGCGGCTACACGGGGCTCGAACTAGGTAGTTCGGACTAGGGTCCTATTCCGAACTACCGTTACTCCTCGTGAAACGAGGTGTACCGGTAGTTCGGAATAGGCACCCTAGTCCGAACTACCTAGTTCGAGCCCCGTGTAGCCGCGCTACACGGGGTTCGAAGCAGCTGGGATTTAAAAATGGCGGCTCCCCGCTTATGCTAATGAAGCCCGGGAAATTCAAATCCCGGGCTTCATTAGCAAGTGCGGTATGCATACATTACCCCGCTAGTTCGAACTAGCGGGGTAGTGTAGACATACCCCCAGATAGCATCCTACCTGCCCGGAGTGAACAATACCAAAGCGGACTCCCTCAGTCGAAACTTCACCTTAGACCACGAATGGGAGTTACATACGGAGGTGACAAACTCAATTTTCCACCAATGGGGATGGCTATTGATAGACCTCTTTGCTTCTACTCAGAACACCAAATGTCCCTAATTCTGCTCACGTGCGGGACTTGGCAAACACTCTCTGGGGGATGCCTTCCTAATCAAATGGACAGCCCCCCTACACTACGCCTTTCCTCCCATACCGCTCATCCCAAGAGTTCTGCGCAAGATCCTGAGAGACAAAGCCCTAGTCATCCTGATTGCACCATCATGGTCTCGCCAAACCTGGTCTCCCCAAACCTGGTACCCATAACTTCACAGGCTAGCGGTCCACCCTCCCCACCCACTACCATACCGGATAGACCTACTATTTCAGGACGACGGCAGGATACTGCATCCACAACTCAATACCCTGCATCTTCACACATGGCTTCTCTCTGGTTCTCGGAGGTAGAAGAGCGCTGCTCCCAGCGAGTAAAAGACGTCCTCCTCCATAGCAGGAGACAGTCTACTCGAAAAACTTACCAACAGAAATGGACACGTTTCTGTCACTGGTGTCAGCGAGCCAAAGTGGAGCCTCACCACTAAATACCATCCTAGACTACATTCTGGACCTTAAAGCATCAGGCCTGTCAATCTCCTCTCTAAGAGTACACCTCTCTGCAATAGCAGCATTTCATACCTTGGTGTACGGCTTCTCCATTTTTAACCATCTTATTACGAAGAGATTCCTCAAGGGACTCCAGAATGTGTACCCACCACATAAGGCCCCACCCCCTTTGTGGGACCTAAATCTTGTTTTGAACTGCCTCACCAGACCTCCTTTTGAGCTACTGGCAACAGTACCACTTCCTTTCCTTTTTATGAAAGTCTGTTTCCTCTTAGCCATCACCTCCGTCAGGAGAGTGAGCGAACTCAGAGCATTAATGTCAGAACCTCCTTACACAGTTTTCACAAAGGATACGGTCATACTTAGACCTCACCCCACGTTTTTGCCAAAGATCTATACAGAATTCCATCTCAATGAACTGATCGTATTACCTACCTTTTTCCCAAAACCGCATTCTTCACAGACAGATGCTAGCCTGCACACTTTGGACACCTGTAGGGCTCTGGCCTTCTTCCTAGAAGAACAAAACCATTTTTGTAAATCTGAAAGACTTTTTATCTCCATCGCTGAACGATCGAAAGGGACACCAATATCATCGCAACGAATCTCAAAGTGGATATCGACATGTATAATCAAATGCCAGTCTCTGGGCAATAGACCTCTACAACGGCCACCATGAGCGCACTCTACTCGAGCCACGGCTGCTTCTACAGCCTTTCTGGGCAACATCCCCTTAAGAGACATTTACCGGGCAGCAACATGGTCTTCAGACCATACTTTTGCTAAACACTACGCTATCCTTCCACAACTTAAGAGTGATTCAGCAGTTGCCACAGCAGTACTCTCTACCACTGCTAAACAATGACTCTTGCTCCTTCCAGCCTTACATTGAATACTGCTTTGTAGTCATCTACAGTGGAGCACCCACGGGGACACTACTCGAAGAAAAGGGAGTTACTCACCTCGTGCAGTAACAAGTGTTCTTCGAGATGTGTGTCCCCGTGGGTGCTCCACGACCCTCCCTATCTCCTCTCTGCTCCGAGTCAAAATTCTCGGGCGGAGATGAGGAACTGAAAGGGAGGGGGTTGAGTCACGCTCCTCAGGAGGTGGGAAGGGCTCGAGACGCCTCCTGGGTATGCGTGGGCTCAAAACAGGAAACTGCTGTACAAAGCTCCGATCTGTGGCTCAGGGCAACCCTTCACCTACAGTGGAGCACCCACAGTGACACACATCTCGAAGAACACTCGTTACTGCACAAGATGAGTAACTCCCTTTTTCAAACCAAACTATGGTGGTGTTTATTGGGAGGGGAGGGTGAAGGGTAGGGGATGGGAGGGAGTTGTATGGGGAGACCGAGGCGATCCTACTATGGGGCCTATGCAAACATGTCCGTCAGGGCCTCCCAGATGCACACTCCATCCTGGAGCGCCTGGCAGATGGCAGCTGTGTGGGGTTGTTCATAAGTCTGTGCCTCAGCTGCCATCCATGCAGGGAGGAAGGCCTCCCCGCTCCGCTCCACAACGTTGTGGAGCACGCAGCACGTGGCCACTACCTCCGTTGCATTCCGCTCACCCATCTCGAGGCGGGTGAGCAAACAACGGAAGCGGGCTTTTAAGCGACCGAAGGCGCACTCCACTTGATTCCGGGCCCGGTTGTGCTGGTTGTTGAACTGGGCCCGGTTCTGGTTTGGCCGCCCCGTGTTTAGCCAGGGCAGCAGGGGGTAGGTCGCGTCCCCGATGATCCAGATGGGCATAGGCACATCCCCGACAGTCAACTCCCGCCGGGGGAAGTAGGTGCCCGCCTCCAGCCTGGGAAACAGTCCGGAATTGCGGAGGATGTGGGCGTCGTGTGCCCTGCTGGACCAGCCCGCATAGACGTCCAGGAAGCGGCCCCGGTGGTCCACGAGGGCCTGGAGAACAATCGAGCAGTACCCCTTCCTGTTCATGAAATGGGCTGCTCGATGCTCCGGGGCCCGGACGGTGATGTGGGTTGCATCCAGGGCTCCTCCGCAGTTGGGGAACCCGAGGGCAGCGGGCAGGCGGATCACTCTTGGGAGCAGGACATCGTTGATGGCGTGGACGACCTGCAGAAGGGTGCAGAGAAACACAGGGGAACACATCACATAAGGCAGGGGTGAGTGCGCTCCCTTTCCCCCCCCCCCCCGTGATTCCCTCTGTCCTCGCGCGCGCACACACACACACACCAGGGTCCCCACGCCCCCCCACCAGCAGGCCTGTGCAAGGAAGGGACAGGCCAAATCCCTGGATGACCCAACCTGGAGTATTGGCTGCTCCTGGGCATGGAGTGCAGCACCCTCCCCCCACCCCACTCCTCCTGGGACTTATCTCCATGATGATGACACCAACGGTGGATCTGCCCACCCTGAATTGGTGTGCCGCCGATCTGTAGCTGTCCGGAGTGGCCAGCTTCCAAAGTGCGATGGGGACCCTCTTCTCGACAGGGATGGGTGCCTGCAGCCGGGCGGTGGCTCTCTGGAGCGCAGGGGCAAGCCAGGCACACAGCTCCAGGAACGTCCGCTTTCACATGCGGAAGTTCCGGAGCCATTGCTGGTCGCCCAGTTGCCCCAGGACCAGCTGGTCCCACCAGCCCGTACTGGTGTCCAGTCTCCACAGTGGCCTCTCCACCCTGGGGTGGGGATGCCACAGGGACGCCATGGCCTCCCTGGTGAGGGAGTCCAAAGCAGTCTGTACCTCCTGGTCCTGGAACAGGAGAGCACCAGCTGCAGGCGCTCCAAAATGGCCGGCAGGGGCCAAAGCAGGCACATGGCCACCCCTGGCTCCATGGCAGACAAAACAAGGCAAAAGAAAAAAAAAACCAGGCAAAAGGACTAGGTGGCAAAAGGCAGTGGTGTCCAAAAGGCAGAGGGCAACCACCAAAACTGCTATGGCTGTCAGTCTCTTTGTCCTAAAGCATGCAGCAGGAGAGAAACGGCTGTCCAGGGAGATCCCTTTAAGCACGTATCTCAAAGGAGCTCCAGCCCCCGCCCCCTTTTGCCCTCTGAAAAATGGTTCCGGACTTCTGCTTTTGTGCAAAAGTGCATCATTATAACGATAACGCCGTGCCAATCTAGATGCACTTTTGCGCAAATACTTAACGGAAAAACTTTTCCGTTAAAAGTATTTGCGCAAAATCATGCCAGTCTAGACGTAGCCTCTGGGTATTCAGAAACATTAATGTTTTCTGCTGGAGAACTCGATTGCAGTGAGTTGAAGTTTTCTTCATTGTGGAGTAATGAAGTAATGCCCAGTGTAATTGGGTTTGTTAATGTGTAGTCCTTTACATGATTAGCTGATAAGCCTGGGCTCAGTTGTTAATTCTAATGACTACGTGCTCCCTCCCTTTCCTGCATCTGTGTCAGAGGCAGGTGGAGTGGGAGCTGTTGCCAATGAAGAGCCTCAGTTTTCAGGGGCAGCAGCAGGGGGAGGCAGAAGCTAGCTTAAAAGCTGGTTCCCCTTGAGCACCTACTTCTACCTACCCCTTCTGCTTGTAAACGTAATCCCTGAATTTTTCAGCTGTTAGACATCATTACAAAAATAAATGTTTACTAATATCCATAATATGAATGAATTCTAGAACATATATTGGAGACCAAAACAGTTACATTTTGTGAGGTAGTGGTATCAGCAAATATATTTTACATTCATTTTTTTTTTTCAGTTCTGTTTACTGATAGTACTTGGGAGCCTCTTTATTTTAGTGATAATTTTTTCCAGGACAATTATTGATTTACAAGTAAACCTGGATGTTTGGTTATGGAAAAAAGCTAAGGTAGTAAAATTGCACTACTAATGATGTGCCACAGGAATTTATGGATTTTTATATTAAGTAAGTTGGCATATTTTACAGTAGCTGCTGGGCTAGTACAAATATGGTGTTTATTTACTAATAATTTATTTATTCAACATCAACATTATGCACATGCTTATTTTGGTGGCTTATTTTTAGAGGATTTTTCTTCTCTATTGTAGTAGTTTGAAACCCTTATTACTTTCACTAGCTGGTCATCTGAAGAAGTGGGATGTGCCCACGAAAGCTCATGATGCCATCTACATGTTTTGTTAGTCTATAGAGTGCTACCAGACTGCTTGTTGTTTTTTAAGTTTGCTTAGTTTCACTTGGTCTGTTTAACATAACTATAGCATTTAAAAGAAAATATTTCTCATTTTTGTCAGTGCAGCTCAAGAAAGTTAATATAGTTGCATCAAATCTGGTAACTTTTATAAAGTTTAAAATTTTAAACAAGTACTTGAGGCTCTAGCTATGAGTTTCATTGCTATACTTCTGAAATGTGAATTAATCATTGACACAAATCCAGTGTGAAAAGCACCAGGGCTATGTCTACATTGGCATGATCTTGCGCAAATACTCTTTAATGCAAGAGTTCTTGCGTTAAAGTATTTGCACAAGAGAGTGTCTACACTGGCATGTGCCTTTGCACAAGAGATTTGCTTTTGCACAAGAAATTGATGTTACCTCTCTACACTGGCCTCTTGCGCAAGAACACTTGCGCAAGAGGACTTATCCCTGAGTGGGAGCGTCAGAGTATTTGCGCAAGAAGCACTGATTTCATATGGTAGAACATCAGTGATCTTGCTCAAGAACTCTCCGCCAGTGTAGACAGGCAGCATGTAGTCACAGCCCAGGAGTAAAACTGACTTCCAACTAAACTCATTTTAGTAGCTGGAAAAGAGATGTTGCTGGTTGCACCTTGGGTACTTGTAATTCTGCTTTAATAGTAGATTAACAACTGGCATACCTTGTATGACAGAATCTCAGGTCTTCCTACTGTTAATGCTGCAAATAGTATCCCTTTTTGGCAAAGTGGAAAACTTGATTTTTGCTTACTATTGATTTCCTAAATTGAGACTAGCAAGATGGATACTATTTTTTAAAATCTCTTACTGTCTCACAAGACATTTGTTTTGTCATCTTTTTACGAACATAGACTCTAAACTTTCCTCATTCCTGGGTTTTGCTTTATTTGTAACTCAAAATACAAATACAACCAATTATAAACCTCAATTAAAGCTTTATCTCCAGTTTTTGTCTTTTTTTTTGTTTGTTTTTACCCTAGTACTTCAAAACATTTACAGCAAGATTGCAAGCTGTCTGGTGGCTAAAGGGTATTCCAGTGGTGCCCAGCAGTGCTGAGTGAAAATCAAGGAGCTGAGGTAGTCCTACCACAAAGCAAAGCAGATGAGCAGATGATCTGGTGTAGCTCCTCACACATGCTGCTACTGCATGCCATTTTGGGGCGGGGTCCCAGCCAGCTTCCCCAGTTTGACCGTGGAGTCTGGCGAAGAAACCTCTGGTGTCAGCATGGAGGACGATGTGGTGGCATAGGAGGAGGAGAAGGAAACTGGTCAGCCAGCAATTCCCTGAGAGCCAGGAGCTGTTCATGCTGCTAGGGCCAGACCCCTCCTCCCAGGCAAACACAGACTCCAGGGAGGGCACATCTATTGAGTTCACAAACTTTTTCTAACTACAAGTGGTTTAAGGCAATGGGGTGTGATGCGTGGTGTACTCTGTGCCTACATAGCACAGGGGGCACAGAACAGTTTGCTAATGTGTCTGCAGATGGAGTGGAAGTCTTGCCTGCACAGCTGCATAAAGCTCTCAGATAGGAGAGCTTCTCACATGGTTTTTGGGGAGACCTGCCTTATTCCATCCTCCATGGTAAGACACCTTTCCACACCAAGCCATAAGAACAGCTTCTGCCCTAGCTGGCCCCTTACCATGCCTGCCTGTCTCCAGATCGAGTGTGTCATGATGGTCCCTCCTCTGCACCTGCCTGCTTTAAAATAAACATTAGATGTTGCACGGAACACATCTCCATTGTCTTTATGGAGATCTTTGGTGTAGGCTAAGAGTTTAGGGGTATACTAAGCACAACGGCTGCATCTACACTGGCAATCTTGCCGCCTGTCTACACTGGTGGGGAGTTCTTGCGCAAGAACACTGACGTTCTAATGTATGAAATCAGTACTTGTGCAAGAACTGTGATGCTCCCGCTCAGGAATAAGCCCTCTTGTGCAACTGTTCTTGCGCAAGAGGCCAGTGTAGACGGGCAATGTTAATTTCTTGTGCAAGAAAGCCTGATGGCTAAAATGGCCATTGGAGCTTTCTTGCGCAAGAGAGCGTCTACTGGCACGGATGCTCTTGCGCAAAAGCAAATCTCTTGTGCAAAGGCACATGTCAGTATAAACGCTCTCTTGCGCAAATACTTTTAACGGAAAAACTTTTCCGTTAAAAGTATTTGCGCAAAATCATGCCAGTGTAGACGCAGCCAATGTATCTCCTATAGCATCTGCCTTCGTAACTTTTCATTGCAGCTGGTACTGCAGCCAGCTCAGTGTATACTCCCCCTCTTCCAGCATCTTCCCTCCTGGCTCAGATCTGCAGGCAAAAGTAGACAAGGGAGGACATGTTCTGGGAACAGATGGCCTGCATGAACTCCCTTATGAAGGAGATGAGGGCAGAATTCCTGGACTGCATCATGGAATGCCAGGAAAGAAGAGCTACCAGGGAGCAGCAGGCAAGACAGCAGGAGACCATGTTTGCTTCCCTTACCCCTGTTATGGAGTGCCTGCCTTCATGCCTGATGAAGGGTTCCTCCCAGAACCCTGTCTTACCCAATGACAACCCTAGTATCCCCCCTCCTGTGCTTTTTCATTGTTCCACTCCCAGGGACTCAAAGGGTCGCTGGGGCTCCAGGACATGGGGAAGGAATTCAAGGGCAGCCATATCCTCTAGGACTTTGGGAAGCAAAAGGCAGTTTTACTCGTATTCCTGAGTCTTCTTCCCCACTTTGAGTTCCCACTTCTTTCCTTTTCCTGCTGTTTTCCCCAAATAAAAACTGTTCTTTGAACAATAGCCTCTTTATTGGTTGAACTGCAGGGGTGGGATGGGGGATTAAAGGCGAATACAGGGGCAGTTTAAGAGCCATGTGGAAGTGTCACGAAACTGGTCTTGCATAAAACTGTCCTTCTGGGCCTCTGACTTGCACTATCCCTTGCTGTACTCCTTGTGGCACTGGTGTCTGGCTGCTCAAACTCTCTGGCTAGGCACTCTGCCTTAGCATCTTACCCTGCCAGATAATCTTTGTGCGAGTAAGGAGAAAACTTATGGCGCATACAACAGGCAGCCACCACAAAAGGAATGTTGCCTTTGCTGAGGTCCAGCCTAGGCAGGAGACTCCTAAACCTACCTTTTAAACCTCCAAATGCACATTCAACCACCATTCTGCACCTGATCGGCCTGTTGTTGAACTGGTCTTTGCTGGGGTTCAAGCTACCCTTGTAAAACTTCATGAGCCACGGGAGCAAGGGATAGACTGGGTTGCCAAGGATCACAATAGGCATTTCTACCTCTCTGACCCTGATTTTTCTGTCCGGGGGGGGGGGGGGGGAGTGCCACAGTACATCTTTTGGAAGAGGCAGGAGATCCTAAAGATGCAGGCATCATGCACCTTTCCCAACCGTCCCATGCTGATGTTGGTGAAACAGCCCTTGTGATTTACAAGCGTTTGCAGCACTATGGAGAAGTACCTTTTGCAGTTGATGTACCCTGTGGCAAGGTGATTGGGGGTCAAGATGGGGAGGTGTATTCCATCTGTTGAACCTCATTGCGGCAAAGCCATTCACTATGGTGTTCACTTTTCCCAGAGTCACAACCCTCAGTAACAGAATGTTATTGATCACCTTGGCTACGTGTATAACAGCCCCCACTGTAGATTTGCCCCATCCAGACTGGTAGGTGTCTGGTGTTACAAGCTTCCATAGGGTAATTGCCACATGCTTCTCCATAGTCATAGTGGGTCTCATTTGGGTATTCTGCTGCCTCAAGGCAGAGTAAGCTATTCATACAGTTCCAAGAAAGTGGTCTTGCACATTTGGAAGTTCTGCAGCCGCTGCTGATTGTCCCATCTCTGCATCCCATTCCGCAAAAAAGAGGCAGTATAGACGTAGTGATCGTGGACATGTGCTTTGGGTTTATTCAATAAACCTTAGATGCAAATTGTTCTAATAAAATAATGTTCATTTCTTCTCTTAGTGTTGGATCCTCTTTCCTTGGGCATCCAAAATCTCCATGAAAGTTAGTGAGTCAAAACATAACTCTTCTATATGGTTTGATTTCAAAATATCTGTGCTGTTATCTAATAATTTTCCTGACTGAATCTGGTGAATCTGTTTAGATAAGTGGATGGTAACCTATGGCCCATCAGGATTATCCTCTGATGAGTGTTTGCAGGCACATGACCCTTGGAGCTCCCATTGGCCACAGCTCACCATTCCCAGCCAATGGGAGTTGCACAGAGTACCATGGGATGTTCTTGTAGCTGCCTTTTGCAGCTCTCATTGGCCGGAAATGGTGAATTGTAGCCACTGGAAGCTGCAGGGGTCATGCCTCAATGTAAATAAACTGACTCGCTGCCCGCAAGCCCACGGAGTAGATTGATTTAAATCACCAAAAAAAATTGATTTAATTAAGTTACCTAAAAAGCTAAGGCTGTTCTTAAAGTATACTCAATTTTGGAATTAAACCCCATTGAACTCACTGGCAGTTATGTTTTTTGAGTAATCAAGTATAGAATGGGTTCCCTTGGAAGAGCTTAAGTTATGCTGAAGTAAAACAGGGAATAGACTTATGGTATCACCATTATCATCTGTGGCTATGATGTTCCAAAATAAGTCATGTATCCTCTTTCTATACATTTTTAGAGTGCATCTGTCTGTGTGTTTGTCTGCAAGCCTGTTTTTTCAAGAACACCTCCTAACTCTAGATTTCTCTTACTGCATTTTATACATGAGTGATAGATTCTAAATCTAACTAATTAAACAAGCTATAAGGATTAGCTAAGCTAAACTTTTTTTCACCTAACATCAAACACAGGAAATAGCTTGGGAATTTACTTGTCAAATCACAGTTACACCAAAAGGCATAGAGAGAGTCTTGAAAAATGATGCATTGCAAAGGGAGTACTTTAGTTCTAGCTAGTTGATCTGCTCAGTTGTATTCACATCTTCATCCACATAATTTTCTCCCCATAGCAGGTTTCCTTATGATGTTTCATTTTTGCCCTACATCATCATCATCTTGTACTGCTTACACTTGGCACATTTTTCCTTTTTTACCCAGGGAACAATTTTCTTCAAAATATTCCCAGATAAGATCTCTCTTATGCCCACAAGCCATGGCAGCTTTTCTGTGGCAAATGTGTGGGGGAATATAAGAAGCTGTGTATGTGTGCGTGTGCTGAATGTCTTCCCCTTTTCTTTCCAGTCCACTCTACTGTTCCTTTCTATATTCCCTTTGTCCTTTCCTATGTATTGTTTCTGTGTCTTAAGACAATGTCTTAATTAACTCCTCTGCCGGGCTTGGTCCAGGCTCTCCACCACATAAGCACAGAACAAAAACAATTCTATCCATCTTGCATCTTTCTTTACACATGTTAGTTTTTAGCCTGCTGAAAAACTGAAATTAAAAGCCCAGAGCTTTCAAGAAGCAAGAGCTAGTAATTAGGCTGGACAGACTAGAACCACTAATTCATTTTCATGAGAAAATATAGTATGTTTATAATGAGATTTAATTGTAACTGTTACTTTAAATGAGATTTCATATTTTATTGATGATTTTAGAAAAATCAAAACATCCAATTTAAAAAATTTGATTTGAATAAATCTAGTCCTTTTAAATCCTTTTTTGGGTCCGCTCTTCAAGTGGGTTACCCTGATGGGTCATGTGCTTCCCACGGGTTGCCCACCCCTGGTTTAGATAGTAATCCTGAAAGCTATTGTTGAAGAAATAACAGAGTAAGAATCTCCCCCTCCCTATACACACACCTTGGAAAGCCTCCTGACTTATAACAAAGGGAGTATCTGTTAATTATCAAAAACTTTTGCGGAGGAAGGATTTGATCATTCAGTGGCTTTTTTTGAAAGGGGTCTGTTGCACGGATCTATTGAGATTTAGTATACATCTACCACATCTGTGTAGCAGCATAGTTGTTATTTTAAGCAAAGTATTTAAATAAGCTAACTTACATCTATGGAATTTCACACACAGCTATTAAACACCATAAAAACTGTGCACATGTTCAGTGCAGGTGAGAGATGTATTTGAAAGCCTTGATGGATGAAGTTCTCTCTCACTAGAGCACCTATATCAGAAGCAGGAACAAGCTGCCTACACACATTGGCTGCCAGCATTCTGCAGCACAGATACATTGGGCAAAAGGGAATTCTTTTAAGAGTAACAGCTAGTTCCAACTCCAGGTCCATTTTAGGGTTCTTCGTGAAATTTGCCAATAAATGAAAAGTGGTAGTGAGTTCTTAATGTGGGAATTGAAAGTGAGGCTTCTCCAAATTACTTTCCAAAAGGAGTCACTAACCATCCACTGGATAGGAATGACTTCAAATTCCTATCACGCTGAACTGGCTTGAAACTGGTGGCTGGCAGCTGAAATGAGCTGTAGCAATGTTCTGAGGCATCTGGTTCCCTAGTAAATGCTAATATTACACTTTTGAGAATGAGAGGCTTCCTGAAAGGTTGTTTCTTTGACTAAATATTTACCCTATGGCGGGGTGTGAGTGTGTGTGGGTGGTCACATAGGCAGGGTCTCCAACTGCACTCACAAGCAAAATCTCCCATTGTTTTTGCTGTTCTTCAGACAATTTCTATTAGGTTAAGTACTTGAAGAATAAAAACAAATATTAGCATAGCATCTTAATTCACTTCTAAAAGCAACATTCTGCAAGATAAAATTACTTAAACTATTTTAGAGTCCTTACAAACTTATATTTGTCACTCCCTTCAATATTCAGATCTATAGAGAGACCTCTTGCACATGCTTTATAAGATAAATTGTTAGGACATGCATGCTTTTAATATTTGTGTGAATCAGTATATAGTAAGAGATATCACATACTTTGTGAGTTATACAGTTTGACATACAGTGGCATGTTGAGTTATCAGGGTTTTGTTTTCTGGCTCTGGGATCATATTCGGTTCTAGTCATGAGACAGTCAGCATAATCAAGTATAAAAGATCAATTTGGTTTTCTCTGGAAAATTAACGTGGGCTCTTTATCACATTGGTTCCATTGATATCCAGGCAGCAGAAGATTCTTTGTACACATGGTCTAGTCCCCTGATAGGGACAAAGACCTACGGTCGGTCGGTCGGACACACACACACACACACACGGACACACACACACACACACGATGAAGTTTAGGCCTGTCCTGTTAGACAACTGGGTTCTATATCTAGTGCTTTTTGTGGTGGCCTTATGAAAATTCGTATTACCTTATCTGTAAAATGGATGAATGATAGTTACTTCTCATATGAAATGGGTGTGAAGTTGTACTCATTGTTACAGGAGAGATGGCTTTCATAATCAGGGCCGGCTTTAGGAAGTGCAGGGCCCAGTTTGAACTGTTTTGGCCCTCCCCCCCCCCAGGATTTTTTGTTGAGCAAAAAAAACCCACACCACAAACCACAACCACACAAATATCACATCAGAAGTAGATCTGATCAAAATGTATATCTATTTTTTTTAAAAAAAATGCCATCCTTTTATTATGCAAAATTTTACACAAAACTAAATCAGTTGTAGGTCAAATATTTTGAGTTGCAAACTATCCAATTTTTTCAATAAAGTTTAAAGTTTGATTTTTAAAGTTACCAGAGAGCGTTGAAGTTTTCTGTTACATTGATTTACTTTTTAAATAGCAAAAATGGAGTCTGTTAAAGTGTCAGTTCTGTGGTCAAATTCTAGTCCTTAGTGATTTCAGCACCAATGATTTCACTAGGTAATATGGTACCTCACCACCATTGCCTCCTTTGAACTGCCCTTCAACACATTGCCTGCACGTTGAGTTCAAGGTCAGCCCCCTCACTATGCCACTGCCCCTCTCCTGCAGATCTATCATCTTATGCATGTGCAAGATCTGTGAGAGCTGTCCCATGACTCTGCAGTGAGTGTCTGTGGTGCCTGCTTCTGGGTGGTGTCTCAATGCTGCCACATTCACCTCCAAAGAGGGGGCTTCCCAAAGCAGGCCCTTGCTGCAGACCCCCAAGGCATCCACAGGTCTAGACTCCTTTCAATGGGCCCACTTCCCAGGGCTCATTGATCTTGGATCTGGCTTCCATCCCCTCTCCAACCATTGCAACTGCCCAGAGGTGCTCACTTTCCGCCTTATCCATTCCCACCTCATTCACCCCACAGGAACAGTCTCCACACCTCTCCCTCAGAGTCTACCACCCCAATGCAAAGCGGGGGAGTGCAAGGAAAGAGGCTGAGGCCCATCAACGGGACTGAAGCTGTCATGAGCAAGCCATGCCCGGGAGCCATTCTCCTGTCCATTGCTGGTGCAGTGTTGCTTCAGGCACGCTGAAATGCAGTCACCTCTAGGTTGGGCTGGATAGCTGTTTAACACCTGCACAAGGTTTCAGGAAGGGGGCAGTGCGGGCTGCCTTTCTGCAGAGCCCCCATCAGAACTACCATGCCCTCCTGGCTTAGAAAAAGAATAAACAGGAGGATTGGAAATTAACCCGCCCAGTCTCACCTCCCCTAGACAGGGAATGAGCCATCTACATTAGGCCCCAGCTGGAGTATCATGTCCAGTTCTGGGTTCCACATTTCAGGAAATGTGGAGAAACTGAAGAATGTTGAGAGAAGATCAACACAAATGAGAAAAGAACTAGAGAACATGAGATATGAGGCAAGGCTGAAGGAATTGGCCTTGTTTACCTTGGAAAAGAGAAGACCGAAAAGGGACATGAGAGCAGCTTTTAAGTATCTAAAAGATTATCATAAGGAGGAGGAAGAAAAATTGTTCTCCTTGGCCTCTGAGGTTAGGATGAGAAGCAGTGGGCTTAAATTGCAGCAAGGGGGGGTTTAGGTTGGACATTAGGAAAAACTTCCTGCCTGTCCGGGTGGCTAAAGACTGGAATAAATAGCCTAGGGAGATTGCGGAATCTCCATCACGGGAGATATTTAAGACCAGGTTAGACAGACACCTGTCAGGGATGAGCTAGGGCAACTCAACTTTGGAAGCCCCACACTGATACTTACAGAACATGCTGAGGGCCTCAACTTAAGCGTGGTTGCATATGCAAGCAAATATATACAGATAGCTTCTCTCACACTGACAGGCATGAATACAAAGATTAAGACTACACAACATACAGGCCCCATTTACATCAGTTCTGCTTATAGAAATAAAATGTAATATTTACCCGATTTCTGCCCATGTGACAGCACTTTTCATGAGCAATGACAGTCCAAGAATTTAACTACTAAAATGCATATCAACAGAAGATCATTACACCAACTACTTTTTTGTTTTGGCTCCTACTCGCCGGCCACGTGTTGATCCCCACATAAACCCAAACTGCACCGCGGGGTCGCAAACAAACTGGCCGTGGGCAGCATACCAAGTTATTAATATATATTTTTAAACCTTTTCTCTCTGCTGCCATGTCTCCTCTGCTTGCTCCATCATCTCCCCTGGTGCCTGCTGCCCCCCCAATGCCTCACCTTCCTCTGCTGTCCTGACTCCTGCCCTTCTCACTACCCTCAGCCCTCCTGCAACCTGCCCCCCTCCACCAACCCTTCCCTTGCCCCTGTGCCTACTTCTCCAGTAGCCTCACTCTGATCAAGTGAGCTAACCCTCCTCATCCCCTCTCCTAACGCCTCCCTCTACACACCTGCCCTGCCTCTCTCCTCCCATAGACTCATAGACTTTAAGGTCAGAAGGGACCATTATGATCATCTAGTCTGACCCCCTGCACAGTGCAGGCCACAGAATCTCAACCACCCCTCTTAGAATAATCCTCTCACCTATATCAAAGATATTGAAGCATTCAAATACTTTGAAGGACCCAACATGCAGAGAGTCCTTCAGCTGTGATCTGTGCCCAATGCTACAGAGGAAGGCGAAAAACCTCCAGGGCCTCTGCCAATCTACCCTGGAGGAAAATTCCTTCCCGACCCCAAATATGGCGATCAGCTAAACCCTGAGCATGTGGGCAAGACTCACCAGCCAGACACCCAGAAAGTTCCCTATAGCAACTCCTATCATCCCTCCATTGACCTATTTCCAACTGATAATGAATGGTCAATTAGTTACCAAGATCATGTTATTTCATCCAACCATTCCCTTATCATAGAATCATAGAACTGGAAGAGACCCCAGAAGGTCATCAAGTACAGCCCCCCACTCTAGGCAGGACCAATCCCATCTAAATAAACCCGGCCAGGGCTTTGTCAAGCCGAGACTTAAATACCTCTATGGATGGAGACTCCACTACTTCCCTAGGTAACCCATTCCAATGCTTCACTACCCTTCTAGTAAAATAGTTTTTCCTAATATCCAATCTGGACCTCTCCCACCACAACTTGAGACCATTGCTCCTTGTTCTGCCATCTGTCACTACTGAGAACAGCCTCTCTCCATCCTCTTTGGAACCTCCCTTCAGGAAGTTGAAGGCTGCTATCAAATCCCCCCTCACTCTTCGCTTCTGCAGACTAAACAGACCCAAGTCCCTCAGCCTCTCCTCGTAGGTCATATGCTCCAGCCCCCTAATCATTTTGGTTGCCCTCCGCTGGACCCTCTCCAATGCTTCCACATCCTTTTTGTAGTGGGGGGCCCAGAACTGGACACAATACTCCAGATGTGGCCTCACCAAAGCCGAATAAAGGGGAATAATGACATCTCTGGATCTGCTGGCAATGCTCCTCTTAATGCATCCTAATATGCCATTAGCCTTCTTGGCTACAAGGGCACACTGTTGACTCATATCCAGCTTCTCATCCACTGTAACCCCCAGGTCCTTTTCTGCAGAACTACAACTTAACTGGTTGGTGCTGGTCCCTTCCCTGCAGGTGTCTGCCCTTCTGCTTCACCCCAGAATCCCCTGTCACCTGCACCTTCCCTTAGCCCTGCACCCTCCTGGTGCTTCCCCCTTCCCTTACTGCCCCTGCCCCCTTTGTCTTCTTTTTTCCCTGAGGCCCACCCCCTCACCACTCTCTGCCCCATTCCCCTCCTGCCCCTCTGTGCCCTCACACATGACTTGCTCCCTCCCCATCTTTCTCATGCCCACCCCTTCTTTCAAGCCTTCTCCCAGCACCTCCCCTCCCCCTCCAGCCCCCAATGCCCTTCCCCTCTCCTCTCCTCTCCCAGCATCACCCTGTCCCCCCTCCCACTGACACCTCCCCTCCTGCCTTTTCCATCATTGTCTGCACTTGGCCCCCTGCCATTTGTGTCTTGGTGCCTTCCCCTTTCTTGCCCTTCCCCTCCCCACAAGCCCCTTCTCCTTCCCCTCCCCCTCCCTCACTGCACAAGCCCCCCAAACCACCTTCCCTTCCCCCTCCCCACAAGCCTCTTCCCCAGCCCCTCCCCCACTGCACAAGCCCCTTCCCTAACTTCTGCCTTCCACGTTGTGGGGCCGGAGTCTGCACTCAGGCCCCGCAGTCCGAACCTGGAGGCAGCCACGCGGCATGCCTCCGAGCAGTTTTAAAATCCCTGGCATGACGTGACGTCACGCCTGGGCCCTGCCCACCTGCAATGCCGCACATGGGCAGCAGCAGGCGGCGAGGGGGAGCCGCACAGAACCGCGCACGGGATGGGACGGGGACAGAGGTGGGGGGACGCGTGGGGGGGCTGGCAGGTGGGGGGGTCCGGGGCCTGCTCCAGGCAGAGCTGGGGAAGAGACCCAGCTCCACATAGTGGCGGAGCAGGGCCCCCGGCTCTGAATTGTAATGCCAGCCGGCACTTCCGGGTTCAGGGGCGCAGGGCCCCCTTAGGCGTGGGGCCTTATTCGACCGAATCGGCCTAAGGCCCTGTTCATAATCTCTTGTCTTATAGTTATGTACGTTCCTGTAGGCCGGGGTGGGCAAATATTGGCTTGCAGGCTGAATCCAGCCTGCTAGATTTAGCTCCTGCAGGCCCCCACCACTATATGTACCTGTACAATCACAAGTACTGGCAATTGAAAGTCCCTTGCCAGAGCATAAAGACCAGGACTTGAACAAGGTTAAAAAAAGAACTAGATAATTCATGGAGGTTAGGTCCATCAATACTTATTAGCCAGGATGGGTAGGAATGGAGTCCCTAGCCTCTGCTTGTCAGGGGCTGGAAATGGATGACAGGAGCGGGATCACTTGATAATTACAGGAGGCCTTCGACTTGCCATGCACCATCGTAAATGCAGGCCAAGGACATAAATCAGGGGGTTTTGGCCCCTTCAGCACTTACAAAAATCGTTGTAAGTGCGGGGAGTCGGAACTCAGGGGCTCGCAAGCCAGGGGCCTCCTGTACCTGTTCTGTTCACTCTGTCAGGGGCATCTGGCATTGGCCACTGTGGGAAGACAGGATACTGGGCTAGATGGATCTTTGATCTGACCCAGCATGGCTGTTCTTATGATTGGCTGGGAATGGCAATAGGAGCTGTGGCAAGTGGTGTCCCATTCTGCGCTACTTCCTGACACTCCCATTGGCTGAGAATGGCAATCTGTGGCCAATGGGAGCTGCGATTGTGGGTACTTGCAACCATCCAAGTAAATATAGCTCTGGCGGCCTTCCAGAGGCCAACCCTGGTGAATCACTGCTATATTATTGCCCAACTCTGCTATAGGCCAAGGATAATCAATAGACAGCCTATTTGCCATATCTGTACTTCTAGATATTTTAGAATGGACACTGAAATCTTTTCATTTACTTATAATTTTTTTATTATTTTCTCATGAGTCTGCACCTTAAGGCTACATCTACACCACAGTGCTATTTTGGGATACCAGAAGTATCCCGAAATAGCTATCTCACATCTTAACAGCAAGCCCGTTATTTCAAAATATAACGGGCTCAGTATTCCGACATACGTGTAACGCCTCGTGAAATGAGGTTAAGGGACATTTCAGAACAGTTGGTTATTTCGCAATTTACAAAATAAGCTATTTTGAAATAAGATTGAAACAAGATATGCAATTTGTGTATCTCAAATTGCGTATCTTATTTTGACCTATGGTGCAGTGTAGATGCACCCTTACTGCAGTTTGACCAAGCAATTTGGATCTTAAGTTATATATTTTAGGCTACAGAGTGTTGGGAGGTGTGATCTCTCTCTCTCTCTCTCTCCTTCTCCATCCATCCGAGGTGTGTGACATTTTCCCAGTTCTGCCTGGTGCATGATAGACCTCAGTGCAACATGCTTGACACTTGACAGGTCTGCTTGTGCAGTAAACAACATAACTTCTATTAGACAGACAATCTAAGCTATGCGATGGAAGGGGAGGTGATCTGGTGTAGACTAATCATCTTCACTTGGCACTATTAGAAGGAAAAGAATTAATCATCTAAATTTTGAAAGCCACATAAAAAATGTTTGTGAAAATTATCTCTTTCCCCCCATTATCAGCATTTGGAGGAAAATAAATTCTGTCATTAAAGCTCTGGTCTAGGAAATAGTAGAATTTTACCACAACTCCTAAACATTAATGATTTGTTACTATTGGTAGTGAAGCACCTTGCTGAGGTTTGACAGATTTCAGATCATAGTATAAAAAATTTCAAACATGTTGTTTTGTCACACATATTTAAAGAAAATAAATCTACAGGGTTTTTTTTAAGCCGGCTAGCTTGTAAGGGTAGAGTGATTTCACTTAAATGTAACAAATGTTTAATTTTGAAGAATTAGTTTGCTGAATATTGAGTTTGTTCTCTTGTTCTGGACTATCCAAGTCTAATATTCTGTTTTTGTTAAAACGAGCTGGATCTTTTCATGCATGATGTTTATTTTACTCTAAATCTACAAGCAATTTAATTTTTTAGATGTTTTTAATTATACCAAAAATTATTGTAAGAACTTGTACCCTTAAAATATCCAACCAAACTGGGATTGATTTTTTTTCTAGTTTCCCGCAAGATGGACTTTTTTACTGTGTTCTGCACTTACTGAAAGTGTACAAATAATTGGTATGATCAGGTGCTCTTTGCTTCCTGAGGCACAATGTCAGCTACTTCCAAAACTATCATATGCTAGCTTATTGGTGCTGCCTTTTGTTTAAAGCCAAATAAAGAGCCCAGTCCTGAATTATGTGCCCTCAAAATTCCAACTAACTTCAACCAGAATTTTGAGTGCATAAGGGTAGAGGCCTAAAATGCTCATCCTTTGAGGTAACAACTTCATTTTGCTAGGCGTTAATCAGTTAAGATCTTTGATTTATTGTTAGGATTTAATAAAGATCTTAACTGGTTAACTCACTACAAAAGACAATTTCCTAGTCTTGGATATTCATATCTCTGCATCAAATGCTGTGAATGAGACACATCCATCCTGACTTCCTTAGCATCATTAACACTGGTCCCACAATTGACAGGTAACTTCTTTTGCTATTATGTACACCTTGGATTCTGTAATTTCCACTCCAACTCATTTGAAAAAGTGGATTTTACCCACAAAAGCTCATGACCTAATAACATTGTAAGTCTCTAAGGTGCCACAGGACTGCTCCTTGTTTTTAGTTACAGACTTACATGGCTACCCTTCTGAGACTGTGAGACAGCAATACACCATGATGCTGAAGTGTTGTAGTGTAGACACTTCCTATATTGACTAAAGGTTTTTTCAGTGTAGTTCATCTATCTCTCTAAGATGCAGTGGCAAGGTTGATGATGGAAGAATTCTTCCACTGATTTAACAGCATTTACAGTAAAAGTTAGCATGGCTAGATGGACCTAACTGCTGCATTCAGAATGTGGAATTTTTCACAGCTCCGTGTGACACATCTCTATGTGTAGACCAGGCCTTTACAGGCTTGGCTAAATGTCTGATGATTCTTCACTATCCCCAACATCACAATTTGTCTTTGCCGATACTTTTGTGCTCCTCTGTGGAGAATATATTGGTGTTTGTTACAAGAAACATTGGCATCTTCAGTGTGTCTTGTGTTAAAGGAAGACACTTCTCTAACTGAAATTAATTAGAGGTTTTTAGTTAGTATAAAAAGGTGACAGCTTTTTTGACTATATGATTTAAAAGCTCAGATTAAATCCCTGTCATAAAGGAAAACCACAAACAGTTTGTATCAAATTTTGAAAAATACATAAAAATATCAGTATGGATGAAATTATTTTAGGAAAAAAGTGAGATGTGTACACTGTAGTTTTATGATTGTTTGGATAACTGAGAACCTGTAATTTCTACAAGTATTAAAATATTTATTCCAACTTTCAGAGTATCTTCTTTTATTTTTAGATGAATCTGCGTTCTGTATTTACTGTAGAACAACAAAGGATATTACAGCGTTATTATGAAAATGGAATGACAAATCAAAGTAAAAATTGCTTTCAGCTCATATTACAGTGTGCACAAGAAACTAAGCTGGACTTCAGTGTAGTCAGGGTAAGTACTAAGGCCTTCCACACTTGAATTTACATAATTATTTAACAAGTACATTTTATTTACATACAATATCTGTAGGGGATAGAGTCATAACTTTATTTTATTTAAAAAGGCTTCAGCCTTCATCTGTAACATGCTCATTTTTTTTTTCCCTGAAAGAGGGCTGTTTATAGTCTGTATTTCTATGAACGCCTTTACATAGTTGAAGTATTAGTAGGGACTTGCATACTGTGCAAGCAGCAAAGGTCTCTTCAAGAATATTAAACTCCAAACCACATTTTCCTGTTGAAAACTATCATCTATCTATCCTCTTAGAGTGCGTCTGTCTGTCTATGAATATGTGACCAAAGTGGCAGAAGCAGACAAATAGCTACAGTAGGGAACTTTGGATGCTTTCTACAGTTTCTATTCTATACATTCTTTCACCTGTGCTGATTGGCTGTTTTGCTCCAGATCCCTCACAGTCTCATTGCCTCACTTTACTTGTAGTACTTAATCCTGGTCTTCCATCCCTCTTTCTTCTCCAATCCCCTTTACCTTGTTCCCTGCTATCCACTCTTCTTCAGTTTTCTGTCTGTTTAGCCATCACCTTCCTGACAAAAACTGTGCCACCAAAAATTGCAGAGTAATAGACCATTTGCAGAACAACATACCACTTGCTGTACTGGCATTTTGTAATCCCTGTCTTTTTAGATCTGGGGTGGGCAAACTTTTTTGAGTTTCCCCCAAAATCATTTGGGGTGCCACACATAAGTGAGAAGCAAAAAACCCCTCACTGACCTGGCCCCTAAGTGAGAAGGGGGGGGAACCCTCATAGATGTGGTTCCTAGCTGAGAAGCAGGAAAAAAGTCACTCATGCAACTGGAAGCACTAGGGCTCCCCTCCTGCTCCAGCCCTGCTGAGGGTGGAGGGGTAAAGAGAGACACTGCGATTCAGGGCTTCCCCCCAGGGCTGGATTAATTCTTCTGGAGGCCTATGGCTAGTAGATTTTGTGGGGGCTCTGAGGGCCAAAAACGAGGGGTTCAGTGTGGAGAGGTGGTGGTGCAGAAGCGTGCCAAGAGTGTAGGATCTTAAAGGGGAGGCAGGGGATTGGGGTGCTAATATAATTTGAGATATTTAAGAGCAGGTTAGATAGTCATGTATCAGGGATAATCTAGATGGTGCTTTCTCCTGCCTCGAGGGCAGGAGACAGTATTTGATGACCTCCTGAGGTCCCTTCCGATTCTATGATTCTTAATCTGGTACAGTTCTGGGGTGGGGGGGCACAGATGGCAGTTCCTGGATATCGGGAGTGCTGGTAGGGGGAAAAAGCCTGTAGGCCTATGCGCTAACTTCTCTGTGCTCCTGTTTCCCAAGCAGGGAGAGAAGGGGAATGGCAAAACTGGCCACACAGTGGCTTTAGTGCAGGATCCTCGCTGCAGGTGAGGGTGGGGCAGGTAAGCTTCATGGGCTGAATCAAGGGAAGCTCAGGGCTGTTTACGGCCTTTAAGCCATAGATTTCCCATCCCTAGTTTAGATTGTCAGTCCTTTGGAGCAAAGACCATGTATTTCTGTGTTCAGTGTTTAACACAGTGGTGCCTAGACCTCATTTGGAACAGAGATGCCACCAGAGTACTAGTAAACATTAATAATGGCATAGTCATACTTTAGACAGAAAATACATTAGTGTTTCTGGTATTAATCTCTGTAGGGAGTCTTGATTAGTTTTATGGGTTATTATTGCCATTTTGACAACTTCTTGCATTGGCTTGGGGATAAGTAAAGACTAATTTTGAGATTCTCTTTAATGACTTATTTTGGTTCATGATACTAGTTTAAAACCAAACAAGATTTATGACAAAAGTAGATGATGTAATATGTTGTTTCTTTCAAAATTAGGACCTATATTGGTAGTCCTGGAAAGAATTCTTGAGGATTTTTTTCTTTGTTGGGATACTTCAGCAAAATGGATTTGAATGTTCCTAACATGGAAAGTTCAGAAATAGCTTATCTCTATAATAGTTGACATAATTGTAAAGTATATTACCAAAGCAGTTTTAGTTCAAGTCCCTAAATATGTTTTAAAATAACTGATTTGACAATGGAGCATTAATTTTGCTGAATGATGAGGTGACTTTTCTATTATTTCCAATGTGTGTTTTTTATATTTTACAATTTTTCTTTTGAAAATAATTTGACACAATTTCAATTTGAAAAGGTTATTCTCTGAATAGAAGTAAAAAAATGTTTCCTCACAAGATGCAATAACTCTTCAGATTTCCATTTCAAATTAATGCCTATGATTTTTGAGCAAATGGAGGAAAGAGATTAATTTGTTTTCTTCTGAAACTTGTGGCTAGTCATACTTAGGACTACTTGCTTCTGTTTCCCTTCCCCCCTCCCCTTTCTTTTTAAGAGAGCAGAACTAAAAACATTATATGAAGGAATATAAATCCTTACTCAAGCCAAGTACTTTGTACATAATTATTGAAGTCAATGAGATGAATTGACATTAAGCACATGATTAAGCATGCAAGTGTTTTGCTGGATCAGGGCTACATATAATTAAAATAGTTAAATGTATGTTTTTACTGATCATTAGAACTCATAAATGAGACATCATTGATGTTATTTTGTATTTTGCATGATACGTACTAGTAGATGGATAATAATGCAGAAAGCTGCTCCCTTCTGTTAACATGAGGATCAGAATACTTTTGTATTGAGGAGAAATTTTCAGAACATTTCCGTAAATATGAAGTTAAAATATTGAAAAACCAAAAACAGCTATGTAGATGTATCAGAACATACGATGAAGTTGGCTTTTTTTTTAAGTATAGAAACCCAGAGTAAGCACAGAATAAAATCTCCCTATTCTGTGTAAAACTGAACACTTTGGTTTGCTGGATTTTAAGCTCTTCTTTGGGTTAACTGGTCACCATTTTGCTGCATACCAAAGATCAATGAAGCAGCACATCAAAAAAATTGCACTATATGCTCTTGTGCCCACTTAAAGTATGTCTGCACAACAAAATTATTTTGGAATAATGGCTGTTATTCCAAAATAACTATGTGAACATCTACACAGGCATTCTGTTATTTTGAAATAATTTCGAAATAATGGGTGGCTTATTCCGAAATTTGTAAACCTCATTCTACAAAAAATAAAACCTCTTCCAAAATAGCTATTTCGAAATAAGGCATGTGTAGGCATTATGCTATTTTGAAATAGCCCCTCACCAGGGCCATTCTAAGTCATTCCCCCCCAATGCCTCCTGAGGCTCTAAATTGAGATAGGCTTCCCTAATGTAGACGTGCTGCCTCAGATTAAATTTGAGGCTTCCCTGCAGTCTAGATATGCTATTCCGGAATAGCTCATTCTGAAATAACTTTGCTGTGTAGACATATCCTCCGGGACTGATTCTGCACCCATACATGTCTAAGGAGTTTTATTACAATGTGACAAAATGTGAGTAGAAAGAAGCCCTTATTTTCTGTTGGTTCTTCACATGTCTCTCTCTCCTCTTTTTACTGAAGCATATAAATTAGCAGAAATTGACAGCTACAAATCTGTAATGTGCAACGTTAGAGTTTATGTACTCTTAAAATGTTAGTGATGCAGCTGCATCACTGCAGCTGTACCACTGTGGTGCTGCAGTTTTAGATGCTACCTATATGAGGAGAAAGGGTTCTCCCATTATCTTGATCAATGGAAGATTTCTTCTGTTGCCTATCACTCTGTACATGGGGACTTAGGGCGGCTTAATGCCACTGCTCAGGGGTGTGGATTTTTACATCTTGACCAACATAGTTAAATCAATCTAATTTTTCTAGTGTAGACTGGGTATTAATAGAGAGAAAGAGGATGGGTGAAATAGTATCTTTGATTGGACTAATTTCTTTTGGTGACAGAGATTAGCTTTTGAGCTACGCAGAGGCTTCTGGGTCTGGAAAAGGTTCTCAAAATGTAACAGCTAAAGAGAAGGTGGAACTGGTTGTTTTGCATAAGTAGTTGATATGTTGTAAGAGACCATTCAATGTGGCCTGTCCTTTTAACATCTCTGCAGTCATAGGACAGAAAAAGGGAGTAGTGGGTTGCAGATTGTTTTAATAAGGCAGATAGATGTCTTTATTAAAAGTTATTTTCAGGTTTGAACAGAGTTAATAAATGTACATTCTCAGGCTCATCTTTCAATTTGGTTTTCAAGTTTCCTTTGAGGATGAGGCCTCCTAGGTCAGATATTGAAATTGATACTTTGTTTTTGTCTTTCATAATTTTTGTGTGAGTTCATTCAAGAGCACAGTGATTGTCTCGTTTTTACCCACATAGTTAGTTATATTTGGAGCACATGTGATAGGCATGGTCAGGACCTTTTTCTACATTTTGATGGGAATTTGAGTTCATAATGTTGCTAGAATGTAAAAAAACCCAAACTCTTAATAAATATTCGGGTTTTGTGGCTTATTACTGCAATTAGTAACCCACTAACCCCCTTTTTCTTCCCCCCTATGACTTCCAAGATGTTAACAGGTCACTTTATCTTGAATAGTCACTTTAATAATACATATTAACTATTTACACTAAACAGTCATGTTCCACCTTCTGTTTAGCTCTGACCTGGAGTACCTTTCCCAGGCCTGAGAAAAAGTTCAGTATAGCTTAAAAGCTTGTCTTTTTTTAACTAACAGAAGTTGATCCAATAAAAGATATTCTCTAATACCCTGAGATGGACATGGCTACAACAACGTTACTAGCAACTTGATATGAAACTCGTATGATGAATTTACATATTCATAACTTTTTCATAGTGTAAAGGTTGTTTGTGTAGTACTGATATAATACCATACATGCTGCCATAGGTGCTGGCTTTCTAATGTTCTGGGAAGCAGGAATGTTAAAATGCGTTTATTTGTGTAAACGTATATCTGCAGAAATTTTCAGCAGATACATGTTTACACGCGGGGCCATGGCAGTAGCCGATGCTTGGGGGCACCAGCTCCCATTTCTCCCCCTCCCCACACTGCCTCTGTATCAGAGGCAAGGGGGGTGGTTGGCTTGGCGGGAGCTAGTACGGGTGGGGAGCCATCTTAAATGCCAGCTCCCTGAGTGTATCAACTCCTGACTGCCCTCCTCCTCTGGCAAGGGGAGGGAGAGAGGCAGATCTGTGGGAGCCAGTGTTCGGGGGGGAGGGGACAACTTTTAAACTGACTCCTGACGAGCACCAGATTTCCACCCTCCTATAACTGAGAGGTTTAATTGATGAGCCCAGCCTCATCAGTTAACCATCTTCTTCACTACATGGTCACATCCCTACTGGGGAATGTCGCTCACCCACTCTCCTCTCCCCCTCCCCCCCGTGCCTCCTGCATGTCATGGAACAGTTGATCCACAGCAGATGGGAGGCACTGAGAGAAGAGGAAGGTACTGATGGGGGACTTCTGGTGGGTTCCTAGCACCCATCTTCCCCACTATCCCATGGGTGTTCCAGCTCTGTAGCACTCACAGCATCAATTCCTATGTATGCTGCTTCTAATAAGGTACTAGCAACACTATTGAAATGCTTACGTTAATGTTTCTCTCTTTGTTTCTTAAATACATTTTTATTCATTTGCTTCAGAGCAGATTTTTCTACTTGCTGTATTTTTTTTAAACCAGTAGTGGGTTTGTGGAACTTTTGTATAGAATCACTAAAGGCCTCTAGCTTGATCTCTTCTAAAGAAAGAAACTTAAAACAGCTCCACTATTTCAAATATCTTGTATATTATTCTAGAAATATCTGTATCAGGAAGTTACAGTCTCTGTTGAACCTGAACCCGATACTTTGTATTATTTGTTGTAATCAAATCAATTTCTCGCTAAGGGTATGTCTAGACTACAGGATTTTTTTAGAAAAAGTAGCCTTTTTTCGAAAAACTTCACCTGCATCTAGACTGCAGCCACGTTCTTTCGAAAGTAAATCAAAAGAACACAACAGTTTTTTCTATCGCGATAAACCTCATTTTACAAAGAATAACGCCTTTTTTCAAAAGTACTCTTTCAAGAAAAGGCGCTATTGAATGCAAACTGCTTTTTCAAAAGAAAGCGTCTAGACTCTTTCAAAAAAGCGGCTTGCTTTTTTTTGAAAAATCTGCTTGTAGTCTAGATGCTGTCTTTCAAAAGAGGCTTGTAGTCTAGACATAGCCTAAAAGCAGGTCTTGAGGCATATGATGTAAAAATGTTATTAAAAGGCTAACTTTTTAAAATACTTTTTGGACTAATTTTCAATCTAGTTCTTTAGATTCAGTCCCTTTCTGTTGAAAAACTCTTCCCTTGTCTTGAGATTCATTGGTACTTCATTGTGGACTACATATAAGAGAAGATAGTGTCTGTCGTATGGCAGTTCTGAAAACATCTCCTCAGTTAATGGATAGTAAAGATATTGATTTATGCTGACTGTCTCAATACAGTTATTGGTTTCAGGTACACTTTATTGTCGTTGGATATAAAAGTTGAAATAGGGAAGGAGAAGGAATTAAGACAGCTATTGTATAGCGGGTTTTTTTAGACACTAAACAATGAAAGATAAAACAAAGCCCAAGTATATGGAGGAGAAAACCATGATCTGCTGCCACATTTATGCAAAGATAATTTTGGGAAAAGAAGAGGGGAGATGCAACAAATTGTATATTCTTTTCTGAGATGGGCCATTATTGGAAATCAGAACTTCAGGCATTTGGATAAAATGCAACCTGGATCCCTATCATCTGACTTTATTTTTGCATGATCGATAGAGGTCTCTTTCCCCTTGCCTCATAACTATGTTTCATTGTTAACCATTTCTAATATATGAGTAATTTAAATATTAATTGTCAAGACTTATATATGTGTTTGAAGTCTTAGCAGGATTGAATCTCTGAATATTGAAAAAACTGACTTTGACTAACATTTTTATATATTAATATTTTATATCTGCAGACTTGGGTTGGCAATAAAAGAAGAAAGATGAGCAGCAAGAATGTTGCAGAATCGGGAGGTACACCACCAGGAACTGTTCCTAGCACCCCTCCAGTGCCTCCAGAAGTAGCCGTCAGAAATGTGGTAAACATTGCTCGATCCCAAAGCCAGCAGTCTTCTTGGACCACATCTAATAACGATGTAATAGTAACCGGTATATATAGTCCAGCTAGTTCATCCAGCAGACAGGGATCCACAAAACAGACTAACGTTTCAATGACTGAGATACATAAAAACTCTATTCAGAGACCACCTGGAAAAAGTGATACCGAATTTCAGCAGCAGCATATCCCTATAGTACGGCAAGCACCACATTGTAAAGGTGCTTCGCTGCTCCTGGGGGAAAAAACTATTATTTTGTCAAGACAAACAAGTGTCTTGAATTCTGCAAACTCCATATACAGTCATACTAAGAAAAATTATGGTGGTTCATCAGTCCAGACTGCAGAGTTGGTGTTACCTCAAAAGCCAATAATATGCCACAGGCCATGTAAAGCTGAACCCATGGGATGTCAGAGGTTACACAAACCAGAACATACAGCCCTTGTATCACACATCCCATCTGGACAAAGAGCTAATGTTCGAGACCCTTCTTGTAGCACACACAACTTGGAAATTCGTGAAGTTTTTTCTTTGGCAGTTACAGATCAACCTCAAAGAATTATGGGAGGAAATACAACACAGAAGCCTTGTTCCGTTGAAGGCAGTTGCCTGTCCATTGCAATGGAAACAGGAGATGCTGATGATGAATATGCTAGAGAAGAAGAGCTAGCATCTATGGGAGCACAAATTCAAAGTTATTCAAGATTCTGTGAAAATAGCAGTTCCCTTCGAGTAGAGAACCAAAGCACAGCTTTGTCTGGACCAGGCAGAAATGCAAGCTGCAGTTCACATATGGTGAATGCCAGGGACTTGGCTGACAATGTATTGTATCATAACAGAGACTACCGCTTGCCTCCACGGACCTCATTACATACACCCTCCAGTACACTGTATAGTAGTGCTAATACATCAAGAAGCAACTTTTCTCCTCATTTTGCATCTTCAAATCAACTGAGGCTGTCACAAAACCAAAACAACTACCAGGTAATTTGTACATTTATTTTTGCCTGTCAGATTTTCAAGACTTTCAAGGTCTTCTCCTGTGAAGGCTGAGAATGTAGAATAATATCTTGGTCCATTGATGAACGTTTACACTGTTCCTTGGCACTGTTTCAGGTTTCCTTCTACATACTGTGAGCTGAATCTGGCATATAGGGCAAATCATATCATTCGCTCCCTCCTTTTTGAGTGCACCATCCCCTGTCCTTGAAATGAAAGGTTTTGGATTCATTGTTAGAAATGGTAAGCATCAGTTCCTCCTTCCTCTCCCCCTTACCAAGTTTCCACCCATTTCTTTGCTTCATGGCTTTTTTTGGTGGGGAATGGAATCTCCCTCCAGCTCCTCAGGGTGTATGTAGGCAGACACTAGTAGCAAGGATATGAATCCTTCACCCTTGCAGTTTAGTTTGCACCACTTGTATTAGAGGAGATAAGAGGGTATCTCCAGGATCCAGATTGTATCTTGTGCCCATAAAATATCTTTATGGGGAAAAAAGGAGGAAAATATGAGTGCAGGTGACTGGGGGAGGGGGGGGGAGGAGGAGGAGGTGGCTGAAGAAAAACCTATATCCAGCTGTGGTTGGAATATTGCAGACCATTCTGGAGTCACTTGTTGAAGGAAGAGAAACTGCAGGAAGTAGGGATGTCAATGAGTAGTCGATTAGACCAGCGGTTCCCAACTGCCAGTCTGCAGACCGGCACTGGGCCCAGCAGCTCTGGGAGCTGGGGCTAGGATACACCGCTCAGCAACTTTCCTCCCACAGGGCTGTAGGAGGAGGCGTGTCCTGCCCTGCCTCTCAACTAACCGGCTCCAGGCAGGGGCAGGGTCTCCTCCTGGATGCGCAAGAGTGGTTCGCTGTGCAGCAGGAGGGCCGTGTGGAGCGTGGCACAGCAGCCTTAGAGCATCTCTGACCTGGGCAACAGCGTGCAGCTGGGAGGCAACACAGGGCGGGGGGGGGGGGGGGGGTCGGGTCGGGACAGACACTGGGGGCTCTGGAGGCAGGGCTAATGCTGGGGAGTTGGGGTGTTGGGGTGGGGGTCTAAGAGTTGGCAGGCTGGCACAAGGGAACTCGGGGGGGTGAAGTTATAGTGGAGGATTCTGGGGGCAGGACTAGTACTGGGGAGCTCTCAGGGGTGGGAGGATCTAAGAGGTGGGGGTCTGACACTGGCGCTCTGGGGTGGAGAGCTGGCACTGGGGGATTCTGGGGACAGGGCTAGTAGTGGGGGGAACTATGAGGGCAGGGGTGGTACTGGGGGGCTCTGAGGATGGGGCTAATATTGGTGGCTGGCACTGGAGGGGGGGCTCTGGAAACAGGAGGTTGGGACTGTGGGGTCTGGTGGTAGGGCACAGGCACTTGGGATGGGGGCTGGCACTGGGGGGCTCTGAGAGCAGGATATTGGCACTGGGGACTCTGGGGTCAGGGACTGGAGGGTAGTGGGGGTCATATAGGGGTTAGGGCTGGCACTGGGGGGGCACAAATAGCCAGCTTCAACTGAGGCAGCCACCTGCCACGTTGCAACTGCTGAAGCTGAAACCAGTTCATGGCAGCTCTGGGGCTTTTGGCGGATTGGTAACATTTTATATTCATCTCTGCATATTCATTATTTGAATAATGAATATGCACATAAAATGTTACTGGTCTACCGAAAGATTGTGAATGGGTTTTCTGGTCCACGGTATGAAAAAGTTCGGGAGCCACTGGACTAGACAATTAACTGATAAGCCAAGGCTTAATGGTTAATTTAGTCAACTACTTGTAACCCCTCCCACTCCTCACCCCGCTTCCTTGTTTCAGAGGCAGCACGGGGAAAGAGGAGGCATAAGCCAGTGCTGGGGAGAGCCATGTCAAAAGTTGGTTCCCCCCAGCACTGGCTCCATGGTGCTGTGTGCCCCCCTCTCTCCCCACTGCCTCTATCAGAGACAGCTGCACCTGGGAGAGCCAGGGGAGGCTGCCACTGGACCAGCCTCTGACCATGGCTAGCTCGGTCAGTTGTGCGCAGAGGCTGTTTTGTGGCAGCCGCCACCTCTGAGCTTCTGTCACCCCACCTGCTGCTTCTGTTTTTTAAAGTGGCTCCCCTCGTGGCCTGGCTCCTGCCTGGCACTCCACATTGTTGCCTCTGATACAGAGGCAGCAGTGTGGGGTGTCAGGGAGCTTCCCAGGAGTGGGGCCAGATTACACTGGTTTACAGCCCTGCCCCAGAACTACAGAATAATTGAGTAATCAATAGGAATTTATGTGGTTACTTGACTCTTCTGTTACCTGATATCTAACTTCCCTCGCAGGATGCATCAGAGTTGGTTTTGAAGTGGCAGAGCTGTTGTGCTTTTCAGCATAATGCCTGAGTTAAAATACTCTTTATATAATGATGAGGCGATAGCTTTGAGCATTGTCTCCTGACATGTCATTGGTTGCTGTTCTCCTTTTTTTCAGAGGAACTGTAGTCTCTGATTACTTCTGGGATGTCCTAGCTTTTAACACCTCCTAAATATTTTTCTTAGTAGTGTAGTTTAACTCTTCAAATAAGTGTCACTTTTCATCATAAGGTACTATCATTAGTGTTGCACTTCTGTTGCAGTCACAAGTTTTGAAGGCCCCTTATGCACTAGCATAAGCCCTCTCCATATTCTTTGTGACCTCTGTATTCGTGAGGGTTTACAGTTCCTATTGAATTTCTTTGCCATTTTGAGAGTACCTACTGTACTCTCTTATCCTTTTTCTCCCCTTAAAGGATACAGCTTTTCTGTTCTCTAGGGATGGTCAATTAGCACTTTATTCTTAAGTAAAAGCCCTTTGTTTAAATTAAATGGTTTTGTGAAAATGAAAAAAAGCCTGTAAAGTTATTTTTGACTAGTTGTGAGCTGTTAAGCGAGGCATAGGAAATAATTTTTATGGGAGGGCCACTCCATGAATTTGAAATGTGGCCAAGGGCTGCACACTTCTATATTAATGAAGGAGGTACTGGGTAGGGATGTTAAATATTGGTTAATTGAATAGTCGATTAACCTCATGAATTCTTATCGATCACTCAACTATTCTGTAGTCCTCAGGGGTGCGGCTGGAGCCCTGCTCCCAAGGAACCCCTTGCCACTCCATGCTGCTGCCGCTGTATCAGAGGCAGCAGTGTGGGGTGGTAGGTAGGGGCTGGTCCAGGAGGAGAAACAGTTTGAAAAACAGCTTCCTTCATGGACCAGCTGCCTGTTGCCCTGCATTGCTGCCTCTGATAGAGGCAGCAGCTTGTGGTGGCATCAGCCCTGTCTGGGGGAGAGCTGCGCCGGAACTGAGCCGGGCTGCCTGCCTACCTGCTTTCTAAAACACTATAAATGCAGAGCCACAGCAGAGGTAGGTCCTGAACCTGGTGGAAGCTGGGACTGAGCTAGGCTGGTGGCCAGCCTGCTAAAAAATTTACTGGCTGGGGCTGGGAGTGAATGTGAGTAGTCTATAGCATTAACTGATAAGCTTTTTCTAATCAGTTAATCGACTACACCATTACACCCCCACTGCGGAGTGTGGGATGTAGGTTGGATGCAGAAAGGAGTTTGCAGTAAGGAATTGGGGGTGCAGGAGAGGATGTGGGGTCTGGGAGGGAATTGGGGTAAAGGAGGCTGATGTGACCTGGGTTAGGGGACTAGGGTGCAGAAGTTTTGAGTTGTGACCTTGGACAAGAGGAGGTTGTAACCTGAGGAAGGGGACTAGGGTACAGGAGAGGGTGGAGGGATTTGGGCTGTGACCAGCGTTCCCTCTAAACTAGCAGCAGCACAGATTCACAGGTGATTAGTGAGCCCCGCCTAGACAGTAAGCTCTGTGCACAGAGCCCTGAGCCTCTGACTGTGTTGGGCTGTTTTATCACCTGTGAAGCTGTGCTGCCACACAGCTTAGAGGGAACACTGGCTGTGACCTAGATCAGTAGGGGGTTGTGAGTTGGGGCAGGGAACTGGGATGCAGGAGGGGTGCTGGGGTTTGGGTTGTGACCTGGGGCAGGGTATGGGGTGCAGGATCTGGGAGGAGATAAGGGGGTAGAGGGTTTGGGTTGTGTGGGGTAGGGGTGCCAGAGAGGGGGCAGAGAGTTTGTGTTGTGATCTAGGATAGGAGGGGGCTGTGACCCAGGGCAGGGGACTGGGTACAGGATTTAGGAGGGAATAGCAGCGGGTTTGGGTTATGTGGGTAGGGAGGCAAAGGTTTGGGGTACCAGCGGTAGGCTCTGGCTGGGAGACTTACCTGCCTGACTCCCATCAAGCAGGCCCCTTGCCCCTGTACTAACTGCAGGGGCCATGTGGTTTTTGAACAGCTATGCGCCTGAGGGAAGGGACGAAAGGTGCTTCACAAGCTGTTGGTATATCAATGGGCAGCTGCCATTGGTTGAAACTGGCCAATGGGATTGTGCTGTGGGTGGGAGCAGCAAGTGAAGTCTTATAGCCATTCAAACAGAACCCGGTAGCAACTTCTCTCAGCAGCATGCAGGGGACAGGCAGGGAAGGAATCTCCCTGAGACTCCCTGCTGCATCCTGTGGGCCAGATCTGGCATCTTTGGGGGCTAGATTTGGCTCATGGAGGTAGGGCTGCCAGGTGTCTGGTATTGAACTGGACAGTTTGGTATTTTCACCTCCTGTCTGGTAAAAAATTTTCAGAAAACACAGGACACCTAAAATGTCTGGTATTTTCTGACTTTTTTTTTTTTATTATTATTTTTCCCGGCCAGGAGGCGAATATCCCGGGCTGTCCAGCTCAGTATGGAGGTAGCCTGGCAACCCTAGTGTTTACTGGGTTCTGCTGGAGAGCTGTCTGGCTCCGTGCAGTGAGGCAAGATGGCGGGCAGCCACCGGCAGCCTGTTAGGGCCAAAAAGCCTCAAAAGCAATTCTTAAAGGGGCCACATTGGTGTGGTGGGTTTTTGGAGGTTTTTTTTTGTGCTGAGCAACTCTCAAGGTCCTTTTTTTCTCTGTGTGATGTGTGTGTGTTTTATTTTTTATTTATTTATTTATTTATTTTTTTGTCAGAAACCATCTGGCAACTCTACACGAAAGGTATTTTGCTCAGGCTTGTGTTAAGCTGTACAGCTTGCACGTTTGCAGCTTTTAAGAATTGGTGACTTGAAACTTAGACACTGAAATATATTTTCTTGTTTTTCTTCTTTGTTGTTACAAACAAATGACATTCTTTGTTCAGTTCATGACATGGTGGCTGATTTTTGAGTGTGTCCCCATTAACAAACAAAATACAGGACTATGTAGCACTTTAAAGACTAACAAGATGGTTTATTAGATGATGAGCTTTCATGGGCCAGACCCACTTCCTCAGAACAAATAGTGGAAGAAAATAGTCACAACCATATATACCAAAGGATACAATTAAAAAAATGAACATATATGAAAAGGACAAATCACATTTCAGAACAGAATGGGGATGCTGGAGGAGAGGGGGAAAGGGAAATGTCTGTGAACTAATAGTATTAGAGGTGATAATTGGGGAAGCTATCTTTGTAATGGGTAAGATAGTTAGCGTCTTTGTTGAGACCGATGCGTAGAGTGTCGAATTTTAGCATGAATGACAGTTCAGAGGATTCCCTTTCAAGTGCGGATTTAAAAGGCTTCTGAAGCAGGATGCAGGTAATTAAGTCATTGAGATGGTGTCCTTTCTGGTTGAAATGGTAAGAAACTATTTTTTCTTTGTGATCCTGTCTAATATCTGTTTTTTGGGCATTGATCCTTTGGCGAAGTGTCTGAGACGTTTGTCCAATGTACAAAGGAGATGGACACTTTCGGCACATGATAGCATAAATTATATTTCTGGATGCGCAGGAATATGTATTCTTGATCTTATAACTCACTTGGTTAGGTCCAATAATGGAGAATATGTGGACAAAGCTGGCAACGGGGTTTGTTGCAAGGGAAGATACCAGGGTTGGTATTAGTGTGGTATGTCCTGTGGTTGTTGGTAAGAATCATCTTGAGGTTAGGTGGTTGTCTATAGGAGACTATGGGTCTGTCTCCCAGAGCCTCTTGGAGTTTAGTATCCTGTTCCAGTATAGGCTGTCGTTTATTGATAATGTGTTGGACAGGTTTAAGTTGGGGGCTGTAGGTGATGACAAAGTGGTGTTCTGTTGTTGGTTTTCTTGGGTCTGTCTTGAAGTTGTTGGTTTCTAGGTATTCGTCTGGCTCTTTCAATTTGCTTTTTTATTTCTCCGGGTGGGTAGTTGAGGATTATAAATGCTTGGTAGAGATCCTGAAATTTCTGGTCTCTGTCAGTGGGATTAGAGCAGATGCGGCTGTAAGATCAAGAATACATATTCCTGCACATCCAGAAATATAATTTATGCTATCATGTGCCGAAAGTGTCCATCTCCTTTGTACATTGGACAAACGTCTCAGACACTTCGCCAAAGGATCAATGCCCACAAAACAGATATTAGACAGGATCACAAAGAAAAAATAGTTTCTTACCATTTCAACCAGAAAGGACACCGTCTCAATGACTTAATTACCTGCATCCTGCTTCAGAAGCCTTTTAAATCTGCACTTGAAAGGGAATCCTCTGAACTGTCATTCATGCTAAAATTTGACACTCTACACATCGGTCTCAACAAAGACGCTAACTATCTTACCCATTACAAAGATAGCTTCCCCAATTATCACCTCTAATACCATTAGCTCACAGACATTTACCTTCCTCCCTCCCCCCCCCCCCGCATACCCCTTCTGTTCTGAAATGTGATTTGTCCTTTTCATATGTGTTCATTTTTTTTTAATTGTATCCTTTGGTATATATGGTTGTGACTATTTTCTTCCACTATTTGATCTGAGGAAGTGGGTCTGGCCCATGAAAGCTCATCATCTAATAAACCATCTTGTTAGTCTTTAAAGTGCTACATAGTCTGGTGTAGCTGAAACAAAATACAGGACTAACACGGCTACATTTCTATCACTGTCCATTAACACTGATCTTGGGGAAACTAGTTGTCAAAGGTCTTCTATAACTTGGTAAGCAGTAGGCTAGTTGTTCACTTTAGAAGTTACAGTAAAAGCTTTTTATCTGGCATGCTGGGGGAATGAGGGCTGCCAGTAAATTGAAAATGCTGGTTAACTAAGAGGGAAGTGTTTGGGGTGTACTTGTGGGGGAGGTGTGGAGCAAGGGCATGGTAGGAGGCTGCAGGGCACAAGCTCTGGCAAGGGGATTGGGGCACAGGAGGGACTCAGGTTACTGGATAGAGGGGGACGGGTGCTTACCTCCAGCAGCCTCCCACAAGCAGCTCTGCATTCTTGTTGCTTCTGGTGGAGTCCTAGCCAGGTAGCTCTGCTGTAAGTGTGCACAATGCCTCTGTCTACAGTTGCCACCCCCACAGCTTCCATTGGCTGCAGTTCTTGACCAAAGGTCTGGGAACTGCAGAGTCAGCGCTCAAGAAAGGGGGACTGAAATAGACATGCCTGCAGAGCCACTTGGTCACACCTTTGCCAGCAATAACAGGGATGGGAAGCTGCTTGTGTGGGCTGTTGGAGGTAAGTGCCTCGCCCAGCACCCTGTGCCTAAACCCCAATCTCAAGCCCCTTTTCAGCCCAAACTATCTCCCAGAGTGCACCCCATAGTGTCTCCTATGCCCCCACCGCCTGTTGGCCACGTACCAACCACATATTATAAACTGAACTTTCCTAGCAGATCAGAAATGCCAGTTTACTGAGCCTGCCATTGGTGAAGTGCTGTATAAAAGAGCTTTTACTTTAGCAAACCTATAATCTGCCTTCCCATAAAGTGCATCCCTATTATTATTTTATAGTCAGAAAGCTTGATTCAATCTACTGCACGAATAACTCATTTCTTCCTAATATTGCTTTAAGAAGACATCAGACAGCATCAGCCTATTTCAAAGGATTCTTTTGTTCCTGGAAAAGGGAGTCTTTCTGCTTCATCTGAATAATACAGCTTTGTACTAGTTACCAATGGTTCAGTATATTCTTTTTCTAAAATATATCCCCTAGGAATCTATTCCTTCCTACGGAGGAAGCCCTTTTGAATTAAAATGGCCTTGTTTTCCCTTTGTGTGCAGTGTAGTTGTAGCCATGTTGGTGCAAATATATTAAAGAAACATGGTGCATGAGGTAATATCTTTGGGACCAAACTTCTGTCGGTGAGCAAGACAAGGTTTTAAGCCACAGAAAATTCTTTTCAGGTCTGGGAAAGAAGCTAAACAATGCATTCTGTTGCTGTGAAGCTGCGAGTATCTTTCCCAGACCTGAAAAGAATTATCTGTGGCTCAAAACCTTTTCTCACTCACCAATAGAAGTTTGGTCCCAATAGAAGATATTACCTCATCCACTTTGTCTGATTTGTTTCACCTTTGGAAGATATTGAGACTTTCATGTTGCTGTACTGGTATGGCTCGCAGATTTGAGTGCCAGTCTCAGGTACTCAACAGTACTGGATGTTCTTGATCTCACACCAAAGATGATGATATAGTCAATCTTTCTAGTGAATTAACTAAAGATTTGTTAGCAAAGAAGTGAGAGTTTTTGAGATGTTAAAGCAGGTAAAATGCATACCAGGTGAATCAGAGTTTGTGGTCCAAATGATAGCAGAGTATCTGCTCAGAGCTGTCCTGTCCATAGGATGCTGGAAGCAGGGGGCCTGGTGCTGGAAGCAGGGGTCAGGCCTGCTATGCATTCACCAGCAGTGGCGGGTGCTGCAGGGAGTAGAAGAACCCAGCCGACTCCCCACTGCTATCACCCAGTGAGGTCATTCTGCTCCACCAGCACTGGGAAGCAGAGCAATCCAGCTCTAGCCTGCCCTGCTCCCCTGAGTGATGCAGCTGGAGCAGGTAAGTGGGAAGAGAGCATGGGGGAAGAGGGACAGATGGTAGCTGTGGGGTTGCAGGTGTAGTCCCAGTGGGCCGTGGGATGTTGAGGCCACTAAAGTGAAGGAAGGCCACTCATGATTGCCCTTTTTTGTATTACAGCCAAGGTTGTGATCTTTTGTTCATGAAGCAAGCCCACTATTGGTGTACTCTGTAGTAATTATCGTGTCCCTCCCTGTGTTCTTCTAATATACCAAGCTAGTTCTTTGGTCTTAGTCATAAACTGGAAACCTCCTGTTTATTTCTTCCTGTAGTTTGTATTGTCTCTGGTTGACTTTTGCACTCTTGATTAGCTGGTGAAGCAATAAAAGTCTGTTTAAATACAGTAAGGGCACGTCTCAACTACATTCCTCTTTCAAAAGAGGGATGTAAAAGAAGCAAATCGAAAGTGCAAATGAAGCGCGGATTTAAATATCCAGTGCTTCATTTGCATATTTGCATCCGAGTGCTTTTTCGAAAAAGGGTTTTTTGAAAGTGAAAGCATAGTCTAAACGGGGTTTTTTTAAAAAGAAAACATTTTTTGAATTAACCCGTAATCCTACAGGTTCTTTCGAAAAAATGGGTTTTTTTTTTGAAAGAACCCCGTTTAGACTACGCTTTCACTTTCAAAAAACCCTTTTTCGAAAAAGTGCTCGGACGCAAATATGCAAATGACGCATGGAATATTTAAATCCGCGCTTCATTTGCACTTTCGATTTGCCTCATTTACATTCCTCTTTTGAAAGAGGAAAGTAGTCTAGACATAGCCTAAGAGACAGGCAGAAAGGTTTATCTACCTATGAAAATAAACTGGCTCTGTTCAGGAAAGAGTTAACATGGTTAGCTCATTGGTTAATGTTCAGAAGCAGCAGCCTGGGGGGGGGGGGGGGGCAGGTGAGAGTAGGTATGTGCAGGGAGCCAGCTTAAAAGCTTACTCCCTGCGTGCACTGGCTCCCAGGGAGATGTAGCTCCATGTGTAACTGATATTTTTAGCAGTTACATGGTTTCTTAATTACACTCATTTATAACATCTCTACTGATCATCTGTCTTGTATATCTGAACACAATTTTCAACATATACATAACTCCATACATATTACTACATACACACTTTTCAGTGATGATCAGTGTGAAAAAGGCTTTCAGCAGACACCTTTCATGACACTCTTTGAAAGAAGTATGTCGCTATCAGATCTAAGAGTTCCCACAACAAATGCAACCCTATACCTTCTGCCATTTGGCATTAACATAAGAAAGGCCATACTGAATCAGACCAAAGGCCCAGTATTCTATCTTCCTGGCATTGGCCACTGTCGGTGCCCTAGAGGGAGTGAATAGAACAGGGAATCATCACGTGATCCCGCTCTTGTCATCCATTTCCAGCCTCTGACAAGCAGAGGCTAGGGACACCATTCCTACCCATCCTGGCTCATAGCCATTGATGGAACTAACCTCCATGAATTTATCTAGTTCTTTTTTGAACCTTGCTAAAGTCCTGGTCTTCACAACATCCTCTGGCAAGGAGTTCCACAAATTGACTGTGTTGCGTGAAGTAGTGCTTCCTTTTGTTTGTTTTATACCTGCTACTTATTTATTTCATTTGGTGACCCCATAGTACTTACGTTATGGGAACAAGTAAATAACTTTTTCTTATTCACTTCTTTCATACCAGTCATGATTTTATAGACCTCTATCATATCCCCCTTTATTCTCCTCTTTTTTAAGCTGAAAAGTCCCAGTCTTTTTAATCACTCTTCAAATGCGACCTGTTCCAAATCCCTAATCATTTTTGTTGCCCTTTTCTGATACGTTTCCAATGCCAATATATCTTTTTTTTTTTTTTAAGATGAGGCGACTACATCTGTATTCTGTAGACAGGATGTGGGTGTAACCACGGTTTAATAAAGTCAATAAGATGTTTGCTGTTTTAGTCTCTATCCCTTTTTTAATTATTCCTAACTTTCTATTTTCTTTTTTGAGAGCCTCTGCACATTGAGCGTATATTTTTCAGAGAACTATCCACAATGAGTCAAGATCTCACTCAAGTAGTTATAGGTAAATTAGTCCCCATCATTTTGTATGTATAGTTGGGATGATTTCTCCAATGTGCATTACTTTTCATTTATCAACATTAAATTTCATTTACCATTTTGTTGCTCAGTCACTTAGTTTGGTGAGATCTTTTTGAAACTCTTCACAGTCTACTTTGGTCGTTACTATCTTGAGCAGTTTAGTATCATCTGCAAATTTTGCCACCTCACTGTTTACCCCTTTCTCCAGATCATTTATAAATAGGTTGAAAAGGATTGGTCCCAGTGCGTACCCTCAGAGGACACCGCTAGTTACCTCTCTCCATTCTGAAAATTTACCATTCCTACCCTTTGTTTCCTGTTTTGGTTTTTTTTGTTTTTTAAAACCAGTTATCAATCCATGAGAGAACCTTCCCTCTTATCCCATGACAACTTACTTAAGAGCCTTTGGTGAGGGACCGTGTCAAAGGTTTTCTGGAAATTTAAGTATACTATATCCACTGGATCCTCCTTGTCCACATGTTTGTTGACCCCTCCCCCGCAAAAGAACTCTAATACAGCATGATTTCCCTTTACAGAAACCATGTGTACTTTTCCTCAACAAATTATGTTCATCTGTGTGCATTCTTTACTGTAGTTTCAACTAATGTGCCCGGTACTGACATTAGACTTACCAGTCTGTAAATGCCAGGATCACCACTAGAGCCCTTTTAAAATATTGAAGTCACGTTAGCTATCTTCCAGTTATTAGGTAAATAAGCTGATTTAAAGGATAGGTTACAAACCACAATTAATGGCTTTGCAATTTCACATTTGAGTTCTTTCAGAGCTCTTGAGTGAATGCCATCTGGTCCCAGTGACTTGTTAAGTTTATCAGTTTGTTCCAAAACCTCATTTAATGACACCTCAATCTGGGACAATTCCTCAGATTTGTCACCTAAAAAGAATGGCTCAGGTTTGAGAATCTCCCTGACATCCTCAGCCATGAAGACTGAAGCAAAGAATTAATTTAGTTTCTCCGCAATGGCCTTATCGCCCTTAAGTGCTCCTTTAGCACCACACTGACCTTATCGTCTTTGAGTGCTCCTTTAGCTAGAGGTTCCTGACTCAAAAGCAACCTGTCACTTTCTCAACTGGGTCTTCTAGGCCATTTACCACTTAATTTATTGTACCGCATAAGGAAAGTTATGTATTGATAATTGATATGGCAATTATGGGTTATATTTTCTACATTATTTTTAAAAAATGGTCCCAACTTTTTTTATGAAGAATTTTGAATACATGAACATGCCAAAATTAATCTAGAATTACAGTAGCCTAAGAGATTTAGAAATTGCTAAAACCACCTGTAAGAGTGGTGCTTATTATTCTGGTAAAAAATTGTGGGGGCTTTTTGTTGTTTAACTTGATTTATCTCAAATAAGATAGTTCTTCATATATATCTATTTTTGTATTCGAATTTCCACATTTCTGATAGAGATGTAAGCAAGTAGTCGAGTAGTTGACTACTCGCTCCCCCCCCTTGCTGCCTCTGTTGACTACTTGCTCCCCCCCCCTTCCTCCGACACTCTACAAAGGCAGCAGCACGGGGAGAGGAGGGAAGCAGGAGTTCTGAAATTCACTCTTCCTCCATACACAAACACATCTGTCCTGGGAGCAGGGCAGGAGAAGGGACTCCAAGCTGCATGCGGACAGAGGCTACTCCTCATCCCACGCAGCAGCCTCTCCATGGCGAGCCTGGGCAAGCACCAGCTCCCACCTTTCCACCCCCTATCTCCCATGCTGCTGCCTTTGTGGGAGGCAGCAGTGTCGGGGTGGGGGACAGGTGGCTCCACAGGAGCACTGGCTCCTGCTTCCCCTTCCCTCCCTGCTGCTTCTGATACAGAGGCAGCATGGGAGGGAGGGAATGTGTATTACCAAGAAGGTTAGCAGATGAGCCCAGGCTCATCGGTTAATCATATACTTGAGTACACGTTAACATCCCTAATGTTCACAAGTCTTAGAATATATGGAACTATGAAAAAGACAATGCGTGCGTGCATGCTACAGCCACAGAATGATATTAATTTTCCTGTTTCCCTCCCCTTATAGGGTGATCAGGTGTCTGGGTTTCAACTGGAAAGTCCAGCTGAAAAGCAGACCTGATAGTGCCCAGTCAGATCTACTGACCAGACACCCAAAGTCCAGTTACTACGAGCTGCCTTCTCCCTGTGTTGGGTAACTTTAGCTCCCAGTCTGGCTCTGCAGGCAAGTCCCTCCCTACCAAGGGGAAAGGAGAGGGGGAAAGCAGTAAGCAAGGAGGGCGAGAGAAAGAGGAACGAATGAGGATGAGGCATGGGAGAACGAGAGAAGGGCTCCCAGGGCAGATGTGTTTGTGTGTGAAGGAGGGGGAATTTCAGAACTCCTGCTGGAGTGTCCGGTTTTTAAACATTACAGATTTAGGCCTGTCTCTTTATGGTCCGAAATGAGAGGGTGTCCTGATCAAGCTAGAAGATGGCTGGCTAAACCGGATGTTTGAAGAATCTTGATGAGTATTTTTCTGTACAAAAGTATCTTAGGTAGCAAGTGATAAAGTAATCTTTTAGGTTTGGAAGTTATAATTATATTTTTGGATACACATTTATTCAAAAATAGTAAATTATTTTAATTATGAATATAATGCAGAGAGGGAAGTATTAAGTTTACCATATTTTGAAATAGGTGTGTTAGGTCTGTGATGGCTTTCTTTTCTTTTTATTAAATGAATTGTTTGAGAGTATCATCAATGTCTCTTGTGCATAAAGGATGCTTATAGCAGAACCCAAAACCAGCATAGAATATTATTTCATACCCTGTAAGGCTGAGTTGGAGAGAGAAAGAAGTACACTTCAGCTTTATGTGTAAGCAAATGCTTCTTTGGAAGTGTGGGAATCAGTGTTTCCTGTAAGCTGTGTGCTTGTGTGGCCACTTGGGAGATATTCAAATGCTGCCCAGCTGATTAGCAGCGTGCCCACAGCTAGGTGTTTGTATCTACTGGTGGTACACGTTTACATGTGCCTTGGTGCACATAAAAATCTATTCCTCACATAGAAAAAATATGCACATGGATGAAAAAAAATTACATGGAACATTGTGGGAATCTGTAGTGGTCAAGAGGCAAGCTCCACTGAAAGTGAAAATTTATTACTCTAAAATGCAAATTTCTGCTATTTACTAAAGTTTGATGCTGAAACCTAACTGTTTTGAATCTGGATTATTGATTAATGTCCCTGGAACATTACATAAAAACCGGTATGCATAACAGATACAACTGGAAGGTATGTTTTTGGCAGTGAGTGATTTTTATGCACTTGACCCATGAGCTGGATCCAGCCTGCTTGATGTATTGATCTGGCCTCCATGATGCTGAATTCAAGGTGTCATTTCAAATTTCTAGTCTTTCTAGTTGCACAGATACATCCACCTGAATGTGTTAGTGTAACTTTGGCTAAGTCTACACTGGCATTTAACAGTGTTGTAACTTTCTGGCTTAGGAATGTGAAAATAACACTTCCCCTCTTCCCCCCATCACAACTCTGAGTGCAACATTTTATAACATTGTAAAGCTCCAGCGTGAACTTGGCTACACAGAGCGCTGGGAGTGCTCTCTTCCCGTGCTCTGTGTCATGGCTACACTTTCAGGTTAAGGCACTGCTTTGGCTGTGCTTTAAACTTTTTAAGCATAGACAAAGTCTGCCTTACCCGGAAGCAATTGTTTTCTGAATTTTGACTTTCATTTGCATCTTGTTGAGGTATTATTTCTGAAACGTAACAATGGCATTTTAAAAACAAATGTTTAAAATAATTTGGGTATACAACTTTACCTAACTTGAAGTTACTCTGATTGTGCATTCAAAGTGGGTAATGGTACAACTACTAGTTCAATGGGCCCACCTTGAGAAAGCTGCCTAATGGACCACTTCGTTTTTGTTTTGTTTTTTAACTGAATGTTCCTGCAGTCATAAAGTCTTGCAGCTCCCGTGGGCTGCAGTTTGCCGTTTGCCACCAATGGGAGCTGCAAGGCTCTATGGCTACAGAGCCAGTAATTAAACTAGTTCAGTGTTTCTGCTAACAGGTAGCACTGGTTTATCATATATACAAAGAGCAGAAGTGACATTGATGAAAAGTTCTTTGCATCATTTTCTTTCCTGTTCTGTGCAACAGTAGCTTTATTAGAGTCCTAATTGTGCTCTAAGTTACACTGAGACATCTTCCACTACAGTAAATGAAAGATGCCTCCGTGTAACTGACTTGGAAAATTGGCCCTAAAATAGTAGTACAGGCAGTCCCCGGGTTACGTACAAGATAGAGACTGTAGGTTGGTTCTTAAGTTGAATTTGTATGTAAGTCGGAACTGGTACATATTGTAGGGGAAACTCTAGCCAAACATTTCTCCAGAGCTCAGTTTTATTCTCCCACACCTCACTTCCTTCAGTCCTTTATTCTCAAGCTGAGGTGTCTGCTGGGAAAAGACGCTCCGCGTCTCCCTGGTCTGCGGGGGGTGGGGGGCGCTAGCTTCGCGTCTCCCTGGTCTGCTGGGGGGAAGCAGCTAGTGCGGGGTTGCCTCACCCCGTTTGTAAGTAGGGATCCGATGTAAGTCGGATCCATGTAACCCGGGGACTGCCTGTAATTAACTAAGGCCTATATTCCACCCATAGTCTTTGTGCAGATTTCCCATTGGGACAATCCAAAGAGGTGCTAAACTCTGGTAACTCCATGATAGTAGTACTCAGGTCATTTTTATTAATGGGAGATTGGCTGGCTGTTGATTTAGGAGATTATTGTAATTTAGTAGATTTGGTCTACAGACTATAATAAAATGTATTTTAGCCAGTGCTACAGAATATACTTTATAGCCTTTCAATAAGAGCTCTGTAAATGCATTGATTTCCATACCATTTAAAAACGTTGTTTTTAGGACTGGTGTTACTTACTATATAGTACAAAGTTAGTCCGGAAACTTCAGTTCAATAAGAGCAACTCTACTCACCTAGCTCATCAGGCCAGTCCCACAGTAGTCAGATTACGCACGTGAGTAACACAAATTGAATTTGTTCCCCTATGAAAATCTTGCAAGCATTTTCTTCTTCAGGAAAGAAGGGCATTTAGATCTGTACTTGTATTTATAGACTCTTACCACAATGAACACACACTCTTTAAAGCTTGATTATTTTGCACAAGTCATGCAAAAGGTATCTACATAGTATTGTTTGCCATATCAGCAATCTGAGCATGTGCCTTATAGATTTTTTTCATTTGCTTCCTCAGATTTCAGGAAACCTTACTGTGCCTTGGATAACCGGGTGTTCCAGAAAAAGAGCAGTAAGTACATTTCACTTGAAGGAGCAAATGGGCTATATAAAGACATTGACAAAATGATTTTTTTTTAAAATGACCTCTAGAAAAATGTCAATTTGAGTATTTGGTAAAACAGAAACTTTTGTTTTTTTGTTTGTTCATAGTAGCCACCATCATAGCCTGTAAATGATACCCCATAAGCAACCATAGGGTATGACTACGCTACATAGGGATTTTTTGAAAAATAGTGTTTTTTCCAAAAAAACTTCAATTACATCCACACTGCAATCGTGTTCGTTCAAAAAAAAAAAAATTTGAAAGAATAGAGGGGTTTTTCCAACATTGGTAAACCTCTTTCTGCTATTTACTAAAGTTTGATGCTGAAACCTAACTGTTTTGAAGAGCTCTTTCAGAAAAAGGCCTGTGTGGACAGCAAAGAGAGGGTCCTTTCGCAAGAAGAGGAAAAAGCACAGGTGCCCTGGTGGTCATTCCGCCCATAGTAATCCAAGCTTACATGGGAGATAGCAACCATTCATTGTGGACACTATCTGTTGAAAAAGCAGAATGCTTTTTCGATGTGCTTTCGCAGTGTGGATGCTCTTTCGGAAGAAGTTGTTTCGGAAGATTTCTTCCAGAAAAGCTTCTTCCAAAAAAAGCCTGCAGTCTAGACATAGCCATACAGTATCTAGTGGTGTTTTAAAAGCCCAAGGGTAAAATCCTAGATCCCATCGTACCACCTTTATGCATGTAAGTAGTCCACACTATCTGTAGTACACAAATAGGGATTGTTTCCATGAGTAAAATGACTTCCAGACTGATGTGATTTGTGTTTAAAAAGTGAAATCAAAAAGGCTGATCATGACCCAAAAATTCAGAGAGGGAAAACTGAACTCATAAGACAACAAATCCTAGTTTATCAGTGCGCTTGATCCATCTATCTGTGTCTCTATTTAAAATATTTGAAGCAGGATTTAATCTAAAATTTGTCAGTTATCAGAGGTGTAGTTTTTATCCACATTTTAGTTATATATCCTTGCCCATTAACCAAAATCTTTCAAACTGGTGTTCTGAAGTGATAAGGAATTCCTAAATAAGTATAAAACTACTTCTATTCAGATTTTCAAACTCTTATTAAAAATATCTTCCAACTTAATGTGTATTTTCTAAAAATAATCACTGTCGTAGTTGTGGTATAACAGTGGGAAATAGGGTTGCCAATTTTGGTTGGATGTATTCCTGGAGATTTCATCACATGACATAATCTTTAACTAAAGATTTTTAATTCTTGGAGACTCCAAGCTAGGGCTGTTAAAATACAGTTACATAATTAAATGCATAACAGCTGAATTTTTCAGTTATACGCTGTGAGGTGGGTGGAGACAGGTGGGAGCAGGCTTAAGCCTACTCCCTGTATGCACTGATGCCTGCCGTTCCCCCATACTCTGCTGCTGCCTCTATATCATAAGCAGCAGTGTGTGAGGGGGAGGTGGTTCCGTGGGGGGCAGTATACATGGAGTGCCAGCTTTTAAGTCGACTCTCTGTATGTATTGACTCCTCACTGTCTCTGTCAGAGGCAACAGTGCATGGGCAGGGGAGACTGTACTTAAGCTGGCATGTGCTGGGACCAGCTTCCATTCCCCCCCACCCCAACTGATACAGAGGCAGCAGTGGAGGGGGGGGGGACTTTCATTGCGGAGAAACTAAATGAATTCTTTGCTTCAGTCTTCACGGCTGAGGATGTTAGGGAGATTCCCAAACCTGACCCGTACTTTTAGGTGACAAATCTGGACTTGTCACAGATTGAAGTGACATTAGAGGAGGTTTGGGAATTAATTGATAAACTTAACAGTAAAAAGTCACCGGGACCAGATGGCATTCACCCAAGAGTTCTGAAAGAACTCAAATGTGAAATTGCGGAACTAACAACTATGGTTTGTAACCTATCCTTTAAATCAGCTTCTATACCCAGTGACTGGGAGATAGCTAATGTAACACCAATATTTAAAAAGGCTCTAGAGGGGATCCTGGCAATTACAGACTAGTAAGTCTAACATCAGTATCGGGCAAATTAGTTGAAACAATAGTAAAGAATAAAATTGTCAGACACATAGAAGAACATAATTTGTTGGGCAAAAGTCAACATGGTTTCTGTAAAGGGAAATCATGTCTTACTAATCTATTAGAGTTCTTTGAAGAGGTCAACAAACATGTGGCTAAGGGGGATCCAGTCGATATAGTGTACTTAGATTTCCAGAAAGCCTTTGACAAGCTCTCTCACCAAAGGCTGTTATGTAAATTAAGTTGTCATGGGATAAGAGGGAGGAGTCTTTCATGGACCGAGAACTGGTTAAAAGACAGGAAACAAAGGGTAGGAACAAATGGTAAATTTTCAGAATGGAGAGAGGTAATTAGTGGTGTTCCCCAAGGGTGAGTCCTAGGACCAATCCAATTCAACTTATTCATAAATGATCTGGAGGAAGGGGTAAACAGTGAGGTGGAGAAGTTTGCAGACAATACTACACTGCTCAAAGTAGTTAAGACCAAAGCAGACTGTGAAGAACTTCAAACAGATCTCACCAAACTAAGTGACTGGGCAACAAAATGGCAAATAAAATTTAATGTGGATAAGTGTAAAGTAATGCACATTGGAAAAAATAACCCCAACTATACATATAATTTGATGGGGGCTAATTGAGCTACAGCTAATCAGGAAAGAGATCGTGGAGTCATCATGGATAGTTCTCTGAAGACATCCACACAGTGTGCAGCGGCAGTCAAAAAAGCAAACAGGTTGTTAGGAATCATTGAAAAAGGGATAGAGAATAAGATGGAGAATATCTTATTGATCTTATATAAATCCATGGTATACCCACATCTTGAATACTGCGTGCAGATGTAGTCTCCTCATCTCAAAAAAGATTACATTAGAAAAGGTTCAGAGAAGGGCAGCTAAAATGATTAGGGGTTTGGAATGGGTCCCATATGAGGAGAGATTAAAGAGATTGGGACTTTTCAGCTTGGAAAAGAGGAGAGTAAGGGGGAGGGGGAATGGCAGGAGAGAGATCGCTTGAGCATTACCTGTTCGATTCACTCCCTCTGGGACACCTGGCATTGGCCACTGTTGGGAGACAGGGTACTGGGCTGGATGGACCTTTGGTCTAACCCAGTATGGCCATTCTTATGTTCTTATGTGTAACCATGCATGTTAACTGATGAGCCCAGACTCAAAGGTTAACTGTGTAAACGGTTACACTTTCACATCCCTACTCCTAGCCAGTCCTGATGAGGTTGGCAACCCTAAGGTTCTGAGTGTTAGAATGTATCAATTCAACTGTCAGTAAATCCTAGCTAGATATAAAAACACCTCTATTTAATACATCTAATATAACTTTTTATGCCATCACCAAACCATAGAAATAACTTTCTCAAGATCAAGATGAGAAATAGATATGCTTTAAACAGAGAAACCATGTAGTAAAACATCATAGTTTTTAAAATACAAAATAACTTTAAAATATCAAGCTCATAACATTTAATTTTGAGTCATTTCTCATAGCTTTGCTTGTATATTGTGTAATGCATCCTACACATAAAATTAATCTGGGCTTATGAATAAACATGTAAACTTTGAATTTCATATTTGAAAAATTATTAAAATTAAGGATGGAGGGGAGAGAAGGATTTTTGATATGGTAAGATTATGCTAGTTTTTGTTAACAATTCCTGCGATGGGCCATGCAAAACTTTTTGGCAAACTGCATACAGCAAGTCACATATGGCCTGATGTAAAATCCATTGAAGTCAACGGGAGTCTTTTTTTTTTTTTTTTTTTATTGATTTCAATGGGCTTTGATCAAGCTTTGGTATTGCCAGTCATCCTCATTCTCAGCTGCTAAATTACATTAAAGATAACTAAAATTAATTAAATACTTGTGTGTATATATACACTTTTATGTAATTATTTACCGCAGGGGTTTTACATTGTCTTGCTTGGGGGATAGGAAGGCATAAAGCAATTCCTAGTAAGCTGCATTCCACACTATGGTAAAAGGTGGGAACTTCCCCTGATATGTAGAGTCATAGCTATGCTGACCATCTGTCCCAGATTTTTCCGGGATAGACCCCCCCCCCCCTTTTTTTTTTAATTTCCTGTCCCAGTGTCCCCATGAAACTCTGAAATGTCCTGAAAAGCCCCTAGACTCCAAACGCAGCTAAAAGTGGCTGCATGCTGCTGTTTCTCCTCCCTCTCCCTCGGCTAGGGGAATAGGAGTCAAGGACACTTCCTGGAGGCTTTCCCTGCTGTTTGGGATCCAGCCAATAGGAGCAGCAGGAGGCAGTGACTGCTGGGAGCCTGCAAAAACAAGTAATTTGCAAGGGGAATACGAGGAACTGGCGTGGAGCTCAGCTGGGCTGCGAGGGTGGGGTGCAGGGAATCAGCATGTAGCTTGTCTGGGCTGGTGTGGGGAGGGGGGTCACAGGGAACCAGTGTGGGAGCCAGGGCAGGAGGGACCTAGGAAGCCCAGAAGCCCAGTGGTGGGGGAGAGCGGTTGGCAGCAGGGGGCCTGAAATGACCTCCCCTGGTTTGGAACAACTCCTTATCTGGGACCAATCAGGTCCCAAGGGTGCCAGATCAGGGCAGTCCAACTCCTACCCCCATTCCACACACTCAACCTCTCATTTTTGTCCCCACCCAGAACCTAAGGGGGTCCATAAAATCCACCAGACAAGTAAATCTGGTCTATGGGAAACCCTGAACCTCAGTCTTCCCTGTCCCTTCTCTTGCCCCATGGAGCGCCAGAGGAGTGAGGTGTCTGAGTTGGAGGTCAGCTCAGTGAGGGTTGGGGGTTTGGGGAGGAGTTTTGTTGTTTCTCACTTGTGTTGTTCCCAACTGATTTTTTCTGTATGTCAGTGTCCCCTGACTCAAAAAGGTTATACATCCCTGCCACAAATAAAGAATAGTGATAGAAATGTAGCCGTTTTAGTCTGGTGCAGCTGAAACAAAAAACAGGACTGTGTAGCACTTTAAAGACTAACAAGATGGTTTAATAGGTGATGAGCTTTCCTCTCCCCCTTCCCCCCTCTCCATCCCCCTTCTGTTCTGAAATTTGATTTGTCCTTTTCATATGTGTTCATTTTTTTATTTGTATCCTTTGGTATATATGGTTGTGACAATTTTCTTCCACTATCTGATCTGAGGAAGTGAGTCTGGCCCACGAAAGCTCATCACCTATTAAACTATCTTGTTAGTCTTTAAAGTGCTACACAGTCCTGTTTTTTGTTACAAAGAAAGAAAACATTCCAACCTTTTGTGTTGGACACTATTTAAAATGAAGTTTGATAGACTAACACGAGAAAGTTAAAATGCTTAATCTGTTCAATAATTTAAATTAAACCATTTTCCCTAGGTGCAGAACTAGCAAAATGGCTCAGGCGTAATTATGTAATTAATTATGCGTTTCCCTTAGTACCTGGTGGTCCACAGAAAGGTTTTACATTGAGCCAAGTGGTTCAAGGGCCAAAAAGCTTGAGAACCACTGAAACAGAGGCACCTCCTGGCACTCCCCCTAATAGACCACCCCAGGCTCCCTGCTGCTCCACAAGAGTCCACAGAGAAATCAGGTCTGTTACCACTGTGGTGAAATCATCATATCACTCTGGTGTGAATGATGGACAGACTCATTGTGAGCCTTCCTCATCCAAGCAGTTAAGATTAAAACAGCATGTTATGATGCCACCTGGAAACACTTGAGAGGCAGGATGTATATCGTCTTTCTACAAAAAGGGTTGTCATAACTTGTGTGTCTGGGTAAACAAGCCCTTTGTGAGCTCTATGAAGAGGTAAGATGTTTTGACTTCCAGTTTCAAGGAATTTGTTCTTCTGTGTTTGGGCTCCACGTTGCCTAGCCCTGAATGGAGTTAGCTGTGAAAACACATTTCTGAGTTATTCTGACACACAAAGTGAAACCTGTGCTAAAGACCCCACGTCCAGTGAGAGAAAGCGCTGCTGTCAGAAGAAGTCAATTCAATGTCCCTCCAATTTTTTTCAGAGATCACCTCTACCAGGCAGTGGGGCTTTTACTGACTGGTCCCTTATATTTTTGAAGGGTGACTAAATGTTAACTGGATCTTTTTGGGTAATGTCAACAGATTGCTTTGGGCCTAATCCTAGCTTAACATTTAAATTGGATCAGTCCCGTTGTAAGCAGGTTGGGAAGTAGTTCTATTTGGCAATTATATTATGTAAATAATACGTAGTAATAGGCATTGCCATCATGGTATTAACATGTACATTTCTCAGTAGCTTTACATATAAAATAGCCCAGCCCTCATATTGACTTATGTAGGAAATGTGCCTTTCAAGCAGTGGTGGTGAGGGTTAGTGACATGGTCTTTTCCACCCTGTAATTGTCCTGGGTAGTTCAGTATTGTCATTCTCGTTTTTGAAAATGGAGGACACTTGATAGTTTTGCAGTAATTTCAAAAAATGCAGTTGTAGTACATCTCATTAGGAATGTAAATTCCCATTAATCAGTTAACTGGTTAATGTTAGGTCACACTGGAGCTGCTGCCAGCTCCCAGCCCCCTCTGGAGCAGCCCCTGTCCACAGCAGGCTGGAGTCCCCATGGAGAGCGGGGACTACCTACCGGGCCCTCAGGTTGCCCACAGACAGGGGCTGCTCCAGATGAGAGAAACCCCTTTCTACAGCTAGCCCTCTGCTCCAGCCCCCTCTAATTACCAGTTAATTGGAACCGGTAAGAATCATCTGTGAAGAGGTCTAAGGAAGTTGTCCCACGTAATTGTGAGAAAGGTCTGTATAACTGCCAGGCCCTGAGTCAAATGGGGCTGCATCTACACTGCAAAGTAATAGGTCTCAGATCCTGGACCCCATCTTGAATTGAGGTTGGAAACCTATGCTGCAGTATCATGGCACCCTAGGTCTGGGGCCTGGGTTAATGCAGTTGCAGTATAGTTGCATGGGGAAGGGTCATATGGTGCCCAAACCTAACAATATTGGTAGAGGACAATGGGAGGAGTTTTTAGATGGGTCACATGATGCCCTTTACTTCCAATCATGTATCCATCTTGACCCTGGAAGTACTACCCCCAGGGGTGGGGCCTAAGAGGTAAGGGGCATGGCTATCTCCATTTTTGGTTCAGAAAATATGGTCACCGTAGTCATAGCTCATCTAGCATTTGGGACAATGAGCTATTTAGGGGGCATAATTTCATATAGCATGGAGGGAGAAGAAATGTCACAATTCATTCTAACCCTGTCTGGAAATAGTCTCTTGTATATAAATATACATAACTCGAAGATGCTTTAGAAAAAATGCCTCATGTAACCTATCAATTTTAATGTCACAATCTGCTGGATCTGTATACCTTATTTTGGTTTATGTATCATTTTTGTATTTAAAATTAGAAATATGGGGTATGGAGTGGTTTATGGTTTTAAATGTGCAAATGAAAGCCATAAGGGTGTTTTCAATGCTCTGGCAACTTTAATGACTAGGTGATCACTGAATGATCAACTTATTGGCCTATAAACAGCCTTGTTGTTCTTCCGGTAGTGTCCCCGTGGGTGCTCCACTATGGGTGTCGGGCTCATCCCAGCGCCGCAGATCAGAGATCTTTTAGCTGTTGTCTGATGGACCGCGCATGCGCGGCGGCCATCTTGCGGCTTTTTGCACCGTTTCCAGTCGCGTGGTCCAGCCCCGCCAGTTCCTCTTAACCGTCTTCGGGTATAGGCGGAGAAACAAAGGATTCTAGCCCCAAAAGAAGTCTATTGAAGCTGTAAAGGTATCAGCCCAGTCTGGAGCCAATCCTCAGTGTTCAGTTTAGCAGGTCTTAACTAGACCTGCTAAATTGAATGCCAGAAGATTGATCTCCAGCATGGCATGTGAAGAAATGGCCTTAGTTCAAATGAGCATGGCACCACTGCAAAACAACCTCAGCAAAGCACAAAGTGGTAGCATGAGCAACGCAGAGTAGCTGCATCATTATCAGGATTTAAGCTCTCTGGGCAAAGAGCCATTTACTAATCTGTATTTTGTACAGTGACTACAACAAGGAGGCCCCATTCTTGGTCAGTCAGCAGTTCTGTAATAGAATGATTAACAACTCATATTCCCTGATGGGCCAGACAGCACTTGAGCTGGAGATTTTTCTGCATGAATGGGTATCTGTTTATGGGCAGCACTTAAGTTATACGTCTACCTAAGGCTGCAGTGGAGATACGTCCTCAGTGTCCTGAGCTGACGCCAGTTGCATCTATACACATATATGCACAGATGTTTTTTAAAAAATAATAATTCTCTGAATGAAAACAAAACTGAAGTAGCTCTTCTCCTGCTTTCCTACTGCTAGAAGTTACACATAGTCTCTGGAATCCCTTTCCTCAAACACTGTAGTCGTATTCTATAAATGCGATGTCAGGATGGATTAGTTTTGTGTAATTGTCTCAGAAACAATTGTTTCCGGATGTACCACTGTGACTGTTGGAGCTACCATCCCTAGGGTTAAGCAGTGTAAGGTTGGTGGTGAGGTATGCCCAATAGAGGTGCTCAACTCTGACATTCACTTCCTATCTAATCACATGTTTTATTTGAGGGGAAAAAAATGGCTTGCAGAGTGAATTGGTTGGGATTTTTTTAAATTGCGATTTTTAAATCAAGTTACCAAAAAAGCAAAGACTGACTGTGCTTAGAGTGCATTTAATTTTGGAATAAACCCCATTGTACACACCAGCACTTCTGTTTTTTGAGAAAACAAGTACAGAATGGAATTCCCTTGGAAAAGCTGAGTTATGCTGAAGTAAAATAGTGAATAAATTTATGGCATCACCATTATGGTCTCTGGATATGATGTTCCAAAATAAGGGGTAAGTATTATGCAATATAAAATAAGAAAATGACATTTAATGTTGACTAACAACTCTAGATTTCTCTTATTGCACCTATCTGTATTGCAGCGATACATTCTGGACCTAGTTAACTAATTAAACAAGCCATAAGGATAAGCAAAGCTAAACTTTTTTTCCTAGTAACATCCAACATCACAAACAACTTGGGAATGTACATGTCAAATCACACTCATTCAAAAAGGCATAGCATCTTGAAGAATGGTGCATTGCAAAGTGAATTATTTAAGTTGCTAAACTGTTAATCCACTCAGCCATATCCACCTCTTCATCTGCATCATTTTCTCCCAATAAGCAGGTTTCCTTATGATGTTTCATTCCTGCATCATCTTACACTGCTTATACTTTATACCTTTTCCTTTTTTACCTAGGGAATACATTTTTTCTGTATATTCCCAGATTGGGTCTCTCTTAGGCCCAGAAGCCATGGCAGTTTTTCTGTTGCAAAAGTTTGGGGGAATATAAGAAGCTTTGTGTGTGCTGAATAATGTCTTCCCTTTCTCTTTCCAGTCCACTCCACTGTTCCTATGCTGCCTCCATCCTTTCCTATGTATTGTTTCTCTGGCTTTAAGACAATGTCTTAACTAACTCTTCTGCTGTGCTTGGTCCAGGTCCACTACCACACAAGCACAGAACAAAAACAATTCTATCCAGCTTGCGTCTTTCTTTGCACATGTTACTTTTTAGTCTGCTGACAAATAGAAATTGAAAGTTCTTGGCTTTCAAGAAGCAAAATCTACTACAGTAAAACCTGTGTTATCTGGCATGCCCAGGGATTAGGTCGTGTCAGCTTTCTAAAAATTCCAGGTATTTGAGGGGGGGAAAGGGTGGGAGCTGTGCAGGGCCTACGTGGCGGGGGGGCTGGAACGGTGCAGGGGCCGGGAAGTGGCCTTCTGGGGGGGGGCGGTCACAGGAGGGAGGCAGGATGCAGCCTGGTGAGGGGGGTGGAAGCCGGAGGCAAAGATGGGGGGTGGGGGAGCCGCAAAAGGGCTGACCTGGGGGGGGAGGGGCTGCTAGGGCAGCCATGAGCCACTGGGGTGCCAGACTGCAAGGAGCTGCAGGGGACTGACGTGCCAGGGAGTAGGCCAGGAAGCGCGAGAAAGGGGGGGCTGGGATGTCAGGAGCTGCGGGGGGGACGGGATGCAGCCTGGCGTCAGGTGGCCGGAGCGGCCGTTTGCCCCTCTCCCAGGTACATGCTGCATGCGCGTCTGGCAAGGGCAGAGGGAGCGTTTGAGGAGCAGCCTGGCTTAAAGCACGAGTTTCCCTTTTTTGTTTTTGTTTTGTTTTGTTTTTAATAAGATTTTTTCCTGGCTTGGAAATTTGCCGGTTTCTAAAGTTTTCTGGCTAGTTAAGTGCCAGATAGCACAGGTTTTACTGTAATTAGTCTGGACAGAGTAGAGCTATTAATTCATTTTTATGAGAGTGTAAGTTTATGTATAGCATGTTTGTGATGAGATTTAATTGTAACTGTTACTATAAATGAGAAATTTAGTATTTTATTGGGGATTTAAAAAATCAGATTTAAATAAATATCCATTTTGTCTTTTATTTTTAAAAAATTATCAATTTATCTCTACCCTGGGGACTTGGGGCCCACAGAAAGATCTGTCTCCTGATAGGCAACTTCATCAGCGTAGAAAGCTGAGATGTTCTTTTATACTGTGTTTTTAGGGTTTTTTGGTATTCTTTAGTGGGATCAGAGAAGAGAAACCTTTAGAATCTGGTGTTGGTGAGTTGTCTGGCAGCCTCCTGTTCATAATCTGTTCTGTTCATGGTGTCTACAGTGCCCCCTTTGTCAGCCTCTTTGATTATGATGTTGGAATTTTTCTGTAGCATTGCATTCTGCATGACTGAGGTTATATGTTGTTGTTTGCTGACTGTCAGCCCGTGAACATTTGCAGAAGCAATCAGTTTGACTTGTCTGTATGTCCTTGCTTTGACTTTCATTACTGCTATGTGTCGTCAGTCAGTCAAGGTCATCCCAATGAGTTCCTGACAAGTCCGCTAATCCGTCAGTGATGATAAACTTTTGGCTGTGTGCATGCGTGTGCTCCCCCATCTAAACGCATTAACCATGCACAATTAGTCAACACAACAGATTCCCACAGAGTACCCAGAGACCACAAATCAGATAAGGATTGAAAGCACCCAAGTAGGTTTATTGCCAAATGACAGACAATAATATTTGTCAGTGAACAGACTCACCTCTGTGCCACTACACCTGTGTGAGCCATGACAATACACCCAGCTATAAGCTCTGGATTATAGTGCCCTCCCATGGTCAGCTAATGATCACCCTTTGGGGTGCACTTTTATATACAGGTATAAACAAGTTACACATCACTCCTGACATATTAGGTTGCTACCCTCTGTTAGCTAGTTACCGCCCCTTAGCTCACACAAGCAGAGTTCAATTACTATCCATCGTGCTGTCAATTTAGACCCAGTCCTGAACCTGGGTTGTTAAGTATGTTATTTGTGGGGAATCATTTGGTACCAACGTGTTTCTTAAAGAAGTGTTCTGTTACAACCCCTCTGGAATGTGTTTTATGGTCTGCGCTTGGCACCTTTTGACGTTCTTTATGCTTGACCCTGCCTGTACTATTTCTCGTTAGCTAAGCCTCTTTCCTGCTTGCAGTTTCACTGAGCCAAAGTCTTGCTCACTAGATTTAAGGCCTGCTGATTTTGTTACAGACCCTCATCTTACTACATTAGGTACAGAACGAGGCTAATTTGTTTTACAGAAATTTGCATAATTTACATCAGTGTCAGAAACAGTGTAATAGTGAGATACTTTTAAAGTGACTGTAAATAGTCCTCCCATGTAGTCAAAGTACAGTATATTTTCAGCTGTAAAATAACTCTGCGACAGTGGTTTTCAAACTTTTTGGCCTATGGCCCACCCTGTTCAACACACACCTTTCTGTGGACCACCAGACAATCACCCAGGATGACAAAATGCATTTTATTATTTCTAAATACCTTAAATACTATATTATTCATACTAGGCTACTAGAGCATAAAAATATAAATACACAGCTATAACATCGGGGGCATATATAACTTTTTAAAAAGGAAGTGCTATTAATCAAAGTCATTAAATAATGATTAAGCACTTCAACTTTATCATGTTGGTTTACCAAACTTTGTTTTAAATAAAGTAAAATATTAATTTATGTCCAAAACAAACAGTTCTTCTTCGAGTGGTCCCCGTGGGTGCTCCACTCCAGGTGTCGGGTCCCGTCCCGGCGCCGCTGGTCGGAAGTTTTCCATAGCCGTAGTTGGGCCGGACCGCGCATGCGCGAGCGGAGCGCGCGGCGTTCGCGCCTTTGCAACGGTCCGGCCCCCCCCCTTGTCAGTTCCTCTCAGCCGCCCGTGGTCGCTGGCGGAACGCCGTTTCTCTCCTCACAGGACCGTCTAAAAAAAAAAAAAAAAAAGAAAGACAAGAAAAAGAAAACAGACGAAGATAAAAGAATAGTAGTTAATTACAAAAAAAAAAAACAAAAAAAAAACAAACAAACAAAACAAGAAGAGGACGAGAGAGGGAGATTATGCCTGGCTCACCAGGTTTTAAGCGGTGCATACACTGCAAGGAGGCTATGCCTGCCTCTGACGGGCATGAAGCCTGTGTCAGATGCCTGGGAGAGTCGCATGTCCCGCAAAAATGCGCTCATTGCGCAAAGCTGACTCCCAGAGCGCGGAGAGAAAGAGATATGCGCTTAAAGCTCCTCCTCTGTGATAAAGCGCTACAGCCTTCTGAGCAACATCTATCAGGAGCGCCCGGAGGGCAAGGTAAAAGAGCGAAGTCTCCACCGGCAACGGGAACGCAAAAGAAAAGGGCTTCCCCTGCCCGCTCCCTCCCGCCCCCCTCATTGTCCCGTGTGTCTCAGGGACATAAACAGGGAGCCTCCGGGGCCGCGAGACAGCCGGAGAGATCAAATAAGCCGCAGGCGGCAACATCAAGCCGCACGTCATCGGCACCGGCTATACGTCCCGCTGAGAGCGCAATTGACACGCAGCGCTCGGCACCGCTCCAAGGGCTGGAGCCGCGGCAGTCTGCCCAGCCGCGAGTCAGAACGGCACCGCAAATGCCTGGACTGAGTCAGGGTAAGCCGGCACCGGGTCTGGCACCGGATGCAACCCTGCCACACGGCACCGCGGAGCTCAGTGAGCATAATAAACAGAGCGCCCCCCTCCGTGCCGACTCGGCACCGGCCGATCAGTTTGCAGCTGCAACGGCACCGCAAGAACAGCTGCCTGGGGTGCCGGCTAGGGCAGTAACACAGCAGGACGAAGCAGTCCTGCTTAGTCCTCCCCCTGCCCATTCTTCTTTATCAGTGCAAGGGGGAGAGACTCCTTCTGTCTCTGCAGTCCCCACTAAGGCTGCTAAGAAATCTGTCACGAGGCATTCAATTTCACCCTCACTCGAGCCTTCAATCTCTCCCTCTCATTCACCAAGCATTACTCATCGCACATCTTCTCATCACCAAACAAGGTCCCCGCGATGCAGATCAAGGTCTCGTTATTCTGATCCTCACGGGCGATGTCATCGTTATTATAGGGAATCATCATATAGATCTCGTTCACCAAGTTATTCCCCCCCAAGATCCTATCATAGGAGGTATGCCAGTAGATACTCCTCCCAAAGGTCTTCGCCTGATCACCCTGATCATAGGGGCCATCGAGCATCCGAATATGAAAGGCATCACTATCGTCCTGGCCATTGTTGTTGTCATACCCCTCATGAATCGCGACAATTATCACCAATTAAGGACTGGAAGGGGGCGTCATCTCGACAGCACACCCACTCACCTTCAGCCCAGCTATCTGAGCCTGAGGAAGGGCAGATATCGGATGTGGACGATCAGCTGCACAATATGTCACAAAAAGATATGTCGTCATCCTACCCTGACGACGCACTGTTTGAAGGGGACCCATCTCCCCCAGACGACACAAAGGACTTTCAAGATCTGTTTAGGAGAGTGGCCCAATCTCAGGAGGTTCAGATATTGGACACTCCAACGAAACAATTCAAGCTCTGGAGGAACCTAAACCCTAAACAACAATCTAAGGTCGCCTTGCCTATGGACGAGGCTATCCTCCAATCAGCTGCGGAAATCTGGCGTACCCCGGCTTCGACTCTACCAACGTCAAAACCGGCAGAAAAGCGATATTTTATAGCGTCTAAAGATTCAGAATTTCTTTTCACTCACCCGCAACCAAACTCGCTGGTGGTCGACGCAGCTCTCCAAAGGGCTAAGAACCCGCAGCTGAAAAATGCGGGCATTGATAAGGAGGCGAAGAAACTGGATGCCTTTGGCCGTAAGGTTTACACATCAGCCACGTTGCTCCTTCGCATAGCGAATTACACAGCTCTCCTAGCCAATCATAGCTTTGATAGTATAACAAAGCTTACTGAGCTGTCTCAGAGATCATCAGAGGCAGACAGGGAGCTACTACGGTCTATTCTCAAGGAGGGCTATGCGTGTTCAAAGGCCAATCTTCAGATAGCTATGGATATAGCTGATACAGCGGCTCGGGGAGTAGCAACAGCGGTATCAATGAGGCGATCTTCTTGGCTCGCCACGGCCGCGGTACCTAAGGAGCTGCACTCCAAGGTAGAAGACCTCCCGTTCGATAAGATAAAATTGTTTGCGGAGAAAACAGATGAGATCCTTCATACTGGGAAGGACTCAAGAACAACGCTTCGCACGCTCGGCATGTACGCACCACCATTCCGTCGCCGGCGTTATTTCCCATACCAGAGACGGTATGACTATCAGTCGAGGAGACAGCAGAATCGCCCCTTCGACCAAGCGCGATCGAGACAGCGCCCCCAGCGGAGGCGTCCACCACCACCTAGAGTGACAGGCACGGCTGCCTCAAAGCAGCAAGTTTGACTCCCTGGTCGAGGGCAAGCGCACACTACCAATCAACCTGGACAAACCCATGTTCCACCACCGCTTACGACCTTACTACCACCAATGGGTCGAGATAACAACGGACAAATGGGTACTGGAAGTCATAAACAACGGCTTCACCATTCCTTTCACCTCCATCCCCCCCACCACCCCACCCTCCCCGTACCTGTTCAGGGACCCATCTCAGGAAAATCTCTTGCAACAGGAAGTTCATCGTCTCCTGGATATCGGAGCAATAGAGAGGGTCCCCGATCAGTTCAAGGGAAGAGGGTTTTATTCCAGATACTTTCTAACGGAAAAGAAAACGGGGGGTTGGAGGCCCATTCTCGATTTAAGAGGTTTGAATCGTTATCTTCGCAGACAGCGTTTCAAAATGGTGACCCTGAATTCCATAATACCGTCCCTCGATTTAAACGATTGGTTCGCTGCCCTCGATTTACAAGATGCGTATTTTCACATCACAATACATCCTGCGCACAGACGTTTTCTACGATTTATGATAGGCCACGATCACTTTCAATATCGCGTTCTACCGTTCGGGCTGGCGTCAGCGCCCAGAGCGTTTTCAAAGACCCTGGCCGTCGTAGCAGCTTATCTGCGTCGGTTACAGGTGATAATATATCCGTACCTGGACGACTGTTTAATAAAAGGTGCCACGCAGCGAGAAGCGTCACAAATGGTGGCGATGGTCGAACAAACTTTCGAATCACTCGGCCTCCTTCTCAACAAGCAGAAATCGACACTTATTCCAACTCAGTTTATAAGGTTTATAGGGATAAACCTAGACTCGCGCATGGCAAGAGCTTACTTACCGCAAGAAAGATTTCAAGCAATCAAGGATCTTGTCACTATACTCACTGGCAACATGACCATATCGGTACACAATTGCCTTCGTCTCCTCGGGCACATGGCAGCGGCCACAGCAGTAGTTCCTCATGCACGCCTCCACTTGAGGAGCCTTCAGCATTGGCTATCCACGGTTTACGTCCCCGTGAGGCACGACATTCAGAAGCTAGTGTGGTTACCTCCACATGTTCAGAGATCGCTGCAGTGGTGGACAGAAGCGAGAAACCTTCTCACGGGAGTTCCATTCCATCGACAGCAACCAACAGTGCAGATAACATCGGATGCCTCGCTCATAGGCTGGGGAGCCCATATGGACAACGAGCGAATACAGGGCAAATGGTCGCTCAACGAGAGACGTCTGCATATAAATCTGTTGGAACTTCGAGCAATCTTCTACGCATGCAAACACTTTCTTCCCCAGATCAGAGGGCTTACAGTAAGGATACTGACAGACAACGTAGCGGCGATGTATTATGTCAACAGACAAGGGGGAGCACGATCACGTTCCCTATGCGCCGAAGCAGTGCGGTGCTGGAATTGGTGCATACAGAACAACGTAAGCATAACAGCATCGTACTTACCTGGCACCGCCAATGTGATTGCAGACTCCCTCAGCAGACAGTTTCCCACGGATCACGAGTGGGAAGTAAGGACAGACATTCTATCTGCCATATTCCAGAGATGGGGTACTCCACTGGTAGACCTATTTGCAACATACGACAACAAGAAATGTCACCTATATTGCTCGAGAGCGGGGCTCGGCAAGAGCTCTCTCGGCGATGCGTTTCTGATCAGGTGGAAGAAAGCACTTCTGTATGCGTTTCCTCCCACGCCGCTTATCTCCAGAACACTAGAGAAAATCAGGTTAGAGGCAGCAATGGTCATTTTCCTAGCTCCAGCATGGCCCAGACAAGCCTGGTTTCCATTCTTACACAGGATGTCAATTCAACCACCTTACCTTCTTCCTCTCCATCAGGATCTCCTCACTCAGGAAGGGGGGACACTGTTACACCCCAGGCTGCAGTCGCTGCATCTGACGGCGTGGCTTCTTACTGGTTGAAAGGAGATGAAAATCTATGCTCCGAAGAGGTCAAGACAGTACTTCTTCACAGTAGAAAACAGTCTACACGGAATACCTACCTGGCAAAGTGGCGGAGATTTTCTGACTGGTGCATTCAGAACAATATACACCCCCTATCGTCTCCTCTACAGAACGTTTTGGACTACATCCTTGATTTACGAGAGTCAGGTCTTACGCTTTCGTCTTTAAGAGTGCACTTGGCAGCCATCAGTGCTTTTCATCAACCAGTAGGGGGTTCTGCGCTCTTCTCTCACGCAATTACAAAAAGGTTCTTGAAGGGACTTCAAAACTTATATCCGCCACGAAGCGCGCCCTCTCCTTCCTGGAATCTCGACTTAGTGCTGGATACCATTATGCACCCACCTTTTGAGCCCTTGGCATCGGTTTCGCTACATATTTTAACGATGAAAACAATCTTCCTGCTTGCAATTACATCGGCGAGACGGGTAGGGGAATTGGGGGCGCTGATGGCAAGCCCCCCCTTCACTGTTTTTTCCAAGGACACAGTAACGCTCCGATTACATCCGGACTTTATCCCCAAAGTTTGTTCTTCTTTCCATATCAATGAACCTATCGTCCTACCGACCTTTTATCCCAAACCTCATTCCTCCAGTAGAGACGCTCTGTTCCACACACTTGACGTCCGACGTGCACTGTCGTTCTACATAGACAGAACGCGCCAGTGGAGACGAACCGACAGGTTGTTGGTATCTTTGGCACCTAGATCGAAAGGCAAGGCACTTTCCACTCAACGCATTGCAAAATTAATCACACTCTGTATTATGGAATGTCATTCAATTAGAAACAAACCTCTTCCTTCATTACCTCGGGCTCACTCCACGAGAGCTGTAGCGACTTCCACTGCATTTGCAAGGGGAGTTCCCCTGGCGGATATTTGCCGTGCGGCTACTTGGGCTTCTAGTATAACTTTCGCACGGCATTATGCCATAACGAAGAGGTGGGCTTCAGACGCTGCAGTAGCCTCTGCGGTACTGTCCACGGTAGAAAATAATTGACCCGGAGCGCGTTCTGGGTTACTGCTTTGTACTCACCTGGAGTGGAGCACCCACGGGGACCACTCGAAGAAGAAGAAGAAGTTACTCACCCTGTGTAGTAACGATGGTTCTTCGAGATGTGTCCCCGTGGGTGCTCCACGCCCCACCCTCCTCCCCGCTCCGGGTCTCTCTGCTTTGTCTTTCAGGGACCGAGCGGTGAGAGGAACTGACAAGGGGGGCCGGACCGTTGCAAAGGCGCGAACGCCGCGCGCTCCGCTCGCGCATGCGCGGTCCGGCCCAACTACGGCTATGGAAAACTTCCGACCAGCGGCGCCGGGACGGGACCCGACACCTGGAGTGGAGCACCCACGGGGACACATCTCGAAGAACCATCGTTACTACACAGGGTGAGTAACTTCTTCTTTCAACATTGTCTTTATGTGTGGCAGGGGTGAGGAACGTTTTTTTGGTCGGTGGCCACAGAAAAATTAGTCAGGGGCTCCACAAAAGTGAGAAGCAAAAATAAACAACAAAAAAGGCCCAACTCTCACTGATGTGGCCCCTGACTGACACATCTCACTCGCCTCATGTACCAGTCTCAAGGGGGAAGGGGAGGAGGGAAGGAAGGACAGAGTTTGCGGGATTTTCTGAGGGCTCGGGGCTTGTAGATTTTGTGGACTCCCCCAGGCTCTGGGATGGTACCAGAGATTAGGGATTCAGTGTGTGGGAGGTGGCTGCTAAGGAGTGGGATAGAGATGAGAGTATAGGGTTTGGAGTGCGGGAGAGGGTAAGCATCAGGGGTCTGGGTGGGAGGTAGGATGCAGGAGTGGGCTGGGGGTGGGGATCTGGCCCAGAGTTTGGGAGCAGGAGTGGAATGGGGGGTCTGGACAGGAGGTGGTTTGCAGGATGGGGCTGCGAAGTCTGGGCGTAAGAGAGGGTGCAGGAGTGGGCTGTGTGGAAGGGGTAGGGATCTGAGCAGGAGGTGGGGTGCAGGTGAGGATGCAAGTAGGCTGGGGATGGATGAGATGGGATGGAGCATGCTGGGGGTTGGGCATCAGGGTGGGAGGTTGTGTACAGAAGAGGGCGTGGGAATGTGGGGTGGGAGAGTATAGGGTCTCGGCAGGAGGGGTGTGTGTGAGGAAGATGTGGGGTCTGGAGATGGGGGGTGTTTACCTGGCTCTGCACACTCCAAACTCCACTCACCCCCACTTTCCGCTGCTGCCAGGCACCACCCTTGCTGCTCCAATTGGCCACAGTTCTGGACAATGGAAACAGAGGGGAAAGCCTCCAAACAAGCTATTTCCTGCAGTACTGTTCCCCACAGCTGGTGGAGGGGGATTGGCAGCTCGCATAGCCTCTTCCTCCACCCCGTGAGCCAGATCCTGCCTGCGAGGCTTGGGGTTCCTTCCCTGCCCCAAAGCAGGAAGCTAGCACTGGCACTCCAGCCAAATGGGGTGTGTGGTGCAGGGCTAGAGCACCAGTGCAGGCTCCATGCTGGGGGCAGGGGTGAACCCCGATCCTGTGGCACACCTGCAAGATGGTGCTCCATAGATGACACTTTGAGAACCACTGCTGTAGTGACAGAGTGATGTCACTAAGAGCAACTGGAGAAACCCAGTGGGGTGCAGAATAGCTCAGCATAGCTCTTTAGAAATGCAGAATAAGACTTTGCTTTCATTTAAAAAAAAAAAAGCCCTGCTAGTGGAAAGAGCAATGAAGACCATTCCAAGTGAGCTCCCTCAAAATGGAATTTTTAATCTATTGTTTAAATTACTTTCAAAATAATTTTAGAAAATTCTTGTTCTCCTAAATTTTAAAAATCCTTTAAATAAGCTTTGAAATATATTTGTTTTTATTTATTTTTGCTTTATTTCATTTTAATTTACATAAAATGAAATCTTATATTGTAGATTAACTTGGCGTTTACTGGAACTAAAATGTGCTGATGTAGACCCATAAAATGTTAGCTTATGTATTAACTGTAAATCTGCTCTGGAAATATGAATCTGCCAAGACTGCTGTTTAATAGCCTTGGTTAATGGTTTTTCTATTAATTCATGTTACGTAGCTTGTATCAGTGCAATTGAAGATGCTTTGTAAACCATTTTAGACTGTTTTGCAGGCTTAGTAGTCTAATGGATGACAGCATTTTCTCATCTTTCACATAATTTTTCAGCTGCATAAGGCAAATGGTATTCTAATGAGATTTGAAAGAAGAGAGAATAATTTTTATTTGTCTGAACATATGGTATGAAAACAATATCTAAATTTTCTTTTGGGATTCAGAATATTCTAGGATATGGTTCTAAATAGTTGCATAGAGAAATTGGAGAAAAACAGAAGGTTGTACAATGTTAGGTATTTAGGGTGTACAATTGAATACTTCATTTGAAGTGGTATTTCTGGAAGCCTTTAAACTTATGGGTTGTCTTCATGTGGAATTGTTTCTCATTATTCAGGAACAGCCAATCAGAAACAAGTCTATTTGTGGACAAGCCCTCAGATTATCTCTAAGGAAAAATATAACCTTGCAATCAGAGACAAATATATCTATGTAACATCTATATGTAATATCTTTTTAGTTCATATATTCGAAACACTTGAAAGATAATATATTTGATTAACATCCAACACCTGATTCCTTCAGTCAAGGGCTAAGAAAGTTCACAGTTCGCAATTGTCCTCCAAAGACAGAGAAGAATTGATGCTACTCATTTGTGTTAGAACATTTTATTTAAAAGCTAACAAACTCTACTGCATTGTTTGTGCAAGGTTCTTTTACATGTCATTATAAATCACATTAAATAATCACAAAAAGGACACTTCCCATATGGGCACACACACAATTGGTAGATCACCTTTAAAAAAAAATCTGTTACTGATTAAAAAATGAGGAAGGAAGGCACTGTCTCAACGACTTAATTACCTGCATCCTGCTTCAGAAGCCTTTTAAATCTGCACTTGAAAGGGAATCCTCTGAACTGTCATTCATGCTAAAATTCGACACTCTATGTGTGGGTCTCAACAAAGACCCTAGCTATCTTACCCATTACAAAGATAGCTTCCCCAATTATCACCTCTAATACCATTAGCTCACAGACATTTACCTTCCGCATCCCCTTCTGTTCTGAAATTTGATTTGTCCTTTTCATATGTGTTCATTTTTTTTAATTGTATCCTTTGGTATATATGGTTGTGACTATTTTCTTCCACTATTTGATCTGAGGAAGTGGGTCTGGCCCATGAAAGCTCATCATCTAGTAAACCATCTTGTTAGTCTTTGAAGTGCTACATAGTCCTGTATTTGGATTATGAATGTTAATGCTTCTATCGTTTGTGTATATTAACTGACAAGTTTATACATTTACATGCGGAGGACCTGAAGTGCAAAACATGACCTGGGTGTAGAGGTGAAAAATGTAGCTTCATCTGAACTGATTTTTTTTCTTATACTAGACACTTCATCAGTTTTTAAATTCCTATTTTCAGTGGAAGATACTGGAGTTGATTTTGAAGTAACTCCATACTTGCTTTCTTGCTTGCTTTTTAATCTAATGGCATTATGAGCAACTTCTGCTGGCTCATGGGAGCATGTGCTCCCAACACCATGGGTCAGCCAGCAGATGACAGGTGGGCCTGGTGCCCGCAGAAGGGGTCCAACTCCCCGCACTCACAGATAGCAGCCAGGGGAACAAAGCGAGCCGTGGCCACGGTGCTCCACTTCCCCCGTCACTGTCAGTGAGGGAGGGATGCCAGGCCCCTGCTAATATATCCCGCAATTATGTTTGCTTTTCCTCCTGAAACAGCTGTTTCCCATATTGTATGCGTGGAACAGATTGGTACTTCTTAAATGGAGTACTTTGCATTAGGGATGTGTCAGGTTAACCAATAACGAGTGATGCTTACTGGTTCCAGTTAACCACTGGGGACTAAAGCAGCTCCCTGCCCACCATGGGCATCCCTGCTGTGGGCATCCACAGCTGACCCAGGGAGACTGTGGGAAGGGCCTGCTATAACCTGCACAAGAGGACCCAACCACTGATCCACAAAAAGCTGGGTCCGAAGACAAGGCTTACACCTTTACCACTTCCAGGAAGCAAACCTCATTTTCATCAGACTGGGACTCTTGTAAATAGTTTCCCCAGTTGGATCTTCGACCATGGTGCCAATCTCTTCCAGATTCAGCACCATTGACAAGCTGGAAAACTCTGGCACTAGGGATGTTAGAAAGTGGGGGGTGGAGGGGTAGACAGGTAACTGCTGAGATTTTCAGTGGTTGCATGTTTACACCTGGGGCAGAGGTGGCTCAGCAAGAGCCGATGTGTGGGGGGCACAGCCAACTTTAAAGCTGGCTCCCACAGGCACTGGCTCCCATGGAGCTGCTGCCTCTGTATCCAAGGTAGCAATATGGTGGAGGGGCAGATGGCGCCCCAGGATCACCCCGATCACCAGCTCCCACCTGCTCTCCCCCGCCCTACCTGCACTGCTGCCTACGCTCAGTGGTTAACCATTTAAATGTGTACACTATCATATCCCTATCCGGCACTATCTCAGCACATGTTCTGATGGTACATAAAGAGACTACCTCAAAGCTAAGACACAGTGTCTCCACAATGGCACCAACAATGCAGGCACTGGATCCAATACTGAAGCCACCCTGTGTGGAGATGCTGCCACCACTGGCACCGGTGTTGGTGCAGGTCTTGGCACCATCAAATAGGGGGCAACTAACACAGACTACCACCACTAAAACTGCACCAAAGCAGACAGTGCTTAAACACCGACACTGTTCCTGCACCACACTGATACAAAGGTCCACTTGGTGCTGTAGTCACTGCTCCTTGGTACCAACTATTTTCCTGTTAGAATAGAACAGATGCCTCTGTTCCCTGCTGCCTCAGTAGCATATAGCGAGCTGAGGCAGGTGGACACAACAGCTGCTTCTCTTTAAGCTAGGACCAACAAAGTCCTCATATGTACCACCGACTCAACAATGGTACAGACAACTATGGCCATACCCGCCACCTCTGTACCCCTTGCTTTGGCTGCCATGGAATGTCTGGACCACATACAGATGCCATCCTAGAGTGTCATTCACTTCAGCAAGAGCATCAATTAGACCTCCCCATCTTCGGACCCAGGACACCATGTCAGAGAGAGGGGATGAAGAACCTCCTGAGGAAGAGTACCGGACCTGACAGTTACTGGGAACAGATCTCCTTTGAATAACTCCTCCTCCTCCTTACTCAATAAGGCAGTAATTCCACCAACATGAACACCAAGAAATGACCTGAAGCAATTTCAGGACTTCTTCTTAAGAGTGGCTATGGTACAGAAAATCAGTTTACAAGAAGTGGAAGAAAAAATCATAAACTTCTAAAAATCCTGCAGCCCTTACCCACCACAAAAATAATTCTACCAATGGAAGAGGCCATTATGGAACCAGCAGATACGATATGGCAGATGCCAGCATCGGCACCCCCACTAAAAAATGGGTCAATAGAATTTTTTTTGCCCTTGCCAAAGAAATGGACTTTTTATATTCTCCCCGTTCGCTGAACTCTTTGGTGACTGATGTGCTACACCACTAGGCAAAGCAAGTCTAGTTTCACTTGACACCACAAGACAAACATAAACATAATGTTCTGCTCAGCTGAAAAGTTAACACTTCAACCACTCTACAACCTAGGGTTCCCAGTTATTCTGCTCTCTTGGCTAATTACAATCATATGAATTACACCAAACTTCAAGAACTCTTGGAACATCTCCCAGAGCAGAAACACTGTAGCTCCCTCCACTGTGCAGGAGGGCCAAACAATACAATCCTTCAAGCTGCTATAGAGGTTGCTGACATGGCAGCCTGCACTACAGCAACAGCAGTGGTTATGTGCAGAGCCTCTTGGCATCAAGTCTCAGGTATCCTTAAAGATCTGCAAATGAGGGTAGAGGACCTCCTATCTTAAAAGATGCACTTCTTTCCCTCAAAAATGGATGAGGTCTTCCACACAATGAAGGACCTCCCAAGCCACGCTAAAAAACCTAGGCATTTATAAGTGGAAATGATACACCCCATACCAGAGACAGCAAGAGGCTCACAACCAACAACAATACAGGTCATGGGGTACAGATCACAGCTGGAGGATTCTCTGCATCTTGGGGTCTTCAAAGTATTTGAAGGCTTCAATATCTGAGATATACGTGAGAGGATTATTCTAGGAGGGGGTGGGTGAGATTCTGTGGCCTGCACTGTGCAGATGATCATAATGGTCCCTTCTGACCTTAAAGTCTATGAGGTCATTTGAATACTGGTCAAAGCAACGTCTTCAAAGACTTACAACAAAACATACACAGGCCAATCCTCCGCTTCAAAACAACAGTTTTGAAAATTAGTCAAGGGTCTGAACAACCTCTCCCCAGCACTGAGAATACAGCCATCTTTCATACACCCTTTTGGCCATTGCCTTTGCCTTTTTTTCCATGCATGAGTCAACATCACATTAGACCAGTCGGACTTAGAGATCGTCCAATCAGTATACTCTATCCCATTCACATCCATCTCTACCAACATTTCTCTACCTCTTCAGGGGCCCCTCTAAGGAGCGCATACTAACCTAGAGGTGTATCATCTGTTCCACATAGGAGCACTAGAACAAGTTCCAATACGCTACCAGGGAAAGGGTTTCTATTCCAAATATTTCCTCACCCAAAAGAAAACCAGGAGTTAGAGACCGATACTCAATCTCAGGAAATTCATATGGAATCACAAGTTCAAGATGGTCACTCTTGCTATTATTATTCTGGTACTAAAGTCTCAGAGGGGTAGCTGTGTTAGTCTGTAACTGAAAAAAACTTAAAAAATAACAAATGGTCCTTCAGCACCTTAGAAACTAAGAAAAAAATATAGATAGTATCATGAGTTTTCGTGGTCACAACCCACTTCTTCAGATGAATGGAACAGGGGGACCAGAGGTACTAATAAATAGCAGAAGAAGAAGGGATGAGGAGAGAAAGAGAAGGAAAAACATCTTGTCAATTAGAGAGTCTGTGCTAAATGAGACTAATAGAGTGCCCAATACTTAGCTTTTGATGTCATGAGAGTGTTAAATGTAGCAGCCCATCCAGTTCATGTCTTTGTTCAAACCTAGATTAAAGGTTTCAGATTTGGAAATGAGGGCAAGTTCCACAGCTCCTCTCTCCAGCTGGTTTTTGAAATTGCTTTGTAAGAGTTCAGTCACTTTTAGATATGTTAAGTGTCCGGACAAGTTAAAATGTTCCCCGACAGGTTTCTATGTTTTATCATTTTGAATATCTGATTTGTGTCCATTAATCCTTTGTTGTAGACACTGTCCAGTTTTAACTTGCACAGACACTGTAATTGACAAGATTTTTGTTCTTTTCTTTCCCTTCCCATCCCCTCTTTTTCTGCTGTGCCTCTGGACCCCTTGCTCTATTCATCTGAAGAAGTAGGCTGTGCCTATGAAAGCTCATGATACTATCTACATTTATTGTTAGTCTCTACAGTGCTGCAGGTCTGTCTTTCTTTCTTCTGGTACTAGACAGGGGAGACTGGTTCTCAGCCCTCAACCTACTAGAAGCATGATTCTGTATTACAATGCATCCAACACAGAGACGTTTCCTATGCTTCACAGTGGGCTCCAAACACTATCAATATGGCGTGCTGCTTTTCGGCCTACCTAAGGCACTAGAGTCTTTTTCAAGACCCTAGCAGTAAACACAGCACAACAAGGGGTAATAATATTCCCCTATCTTGATGGCTGCCTAATCAAGGGTACAATATACAAAGACACTAAACATGGTACAAATGACAATATCACTCTTACAGTGGTTAGGATGCATATCAATTTCTCAACCCCTAAACACATTCAAGTCTTAAAATTAATAGGGGCTCATCTAGTCTATATACAAGCCAAAGCTACACTCCCTCAACACAGATTCAATACACTCACTTACTTAATTACCGCAGTCCAGTTCAGTCCCATCACCACTACATACATCTGCCTCCAAATCCTCAGACACAGGGCAGCCACGACATATGTAGTGAAATGCACCAGACTATGCATGCACTGCCTCCAGGCCTGGCATACTACGGTATGTAACCCTGAATAAGAGTGTCACTTCCTCTCTTGCCTATGCTGGTGGAGAAAGGCACAAAATAATATGCAGGGTGTTCCTTTTCACCAGGACCTCCCATCTCACATTATAACTACAGATATTTTCCCTCCTCAGGTGGGGCACCCATCTCAGCCATTATACCATCCAAGGCAGATGGTCTCCGCAAGAAACTCAACTACACATCAATCTGTTAGAACTAAGGGCAGTTCACAATGTCTGCCAACATTTTCTACTGGTAAGTCAAGACTATATGAATTCGTGCAATGAATAACATAAACTGATAAGGAGGAATCTGATCACATTCCCTCTGCATGGAAACCCTGACGTTCTGGAACCGGTGCATTTGACACAACATTACACCTATAGCAGCATGCCTACCTAACATTTGGAACACCATGGCAAACGAGCTCAGTTGACACTTCTGCGAACAACACGAGTGGGAGATACATTCCACAGTCCTTCAGAAGATATCCCACAAGTGGGAAGTCCCTTATATGGATCTCTTCACAATAGGCATGAGTTGCAAATGCCACCAGTTGTGTTCCAGAGCAGGCTCCAACCTGGGATCCATTGGAAATGCTTTTCTTATCACATGGCCAATACATCTACCTACCTTCTTAGCCAACTCTCCACATACTTGATGGCAGATGAGCCCTTCCCTTTTACCTCAAGAGGTCCAAACCTTTCAATAAATTCCCCAGACTCTTTCTGTCTATCACTGTGGTTCGCTTTTCAAGTGCTATCTCATCCCCATGACTCTCCAAATGGATATCATTGTGTATACCTACTTGCTACATTATCCATGACAAATAATCACTACAGCAAATGATGGCACATTCCACCAGAGCTGTAGCACCTTCCACGGCATTCCTGAAGGATGTCCCATTAGAAGGCATATGCAGGCCAGCAACGTGGTCCTCTCAACATACCTTTGTGAAGCATTATGTGATCACAGCTGGTCCCATCCTTGTAGCTTTGGTAGGACTGGCTGTCCTCTCATCTATGACTCAGGAACAATTCCAAAGCCCACGTCCTCCAATTGGGCACATCTCTATACACACCTACAGTGGAGCATCCAGAGAGGGACACAGCCCAAAGAACCATCATTAGTGTACAAGGTGAGTAACTTTTTTCTAGCAGCAGCCATGCCTGTTCTTTAGTGTTCCTTGTGCGCCAAGCTGAAGGTATAAAGGGGTGGAGCTGACCTGCTCATCCTTCAGTTCCTTTCTTTAATCTATGGTCAGTCAGAAAATGCTTCATTCAGTGGGGATTGCAGTGACTGTGCAGTTTCTAGGTACTCCTTAAACAGTAGGAAACCTTCCACAAATGCTATGTACCTTAGTAAGTGGAAATATTTATCTGGGTAGACATGCCTACACTGCAGTTAAACACCTAGGCTGTGTCTAGACTGGCAAGTTTTTCCGGAAAATCATCTGCTTTTCTGGAAAAACTTGCCAGCTGTCTACACTGGCTGCTTGAATTTCCGGAAAAGCACTGACGATCTCCTGTAAAATCATCAGTGCTTTTCCGGAAATACTATGCTGCTCCCGTTCGGGCAAAAGTCTTTTTCCGAAAGACTTTTGCGCAAAAGGGCCAGTGTAGACAGCACAGTACTGTTTTCCGCAAAAAAGCCCCGATCGCGAAAATGGCGATCGGGGCTTTTTTGCAGAAAACCGCGTCTAGATTGGCCACGGACGCTTTTCCGCAAAAAGTGCTTTTGCGGAAAAGCATCCTGCCAATCTAGACGTGCTTTTCCGAAAATGCTTTTAACGGAAAACTTTTCCGTTAAAAGCATTTTCGGAAAATCATGCCAGTGTAGACGTAGCCCTAGGGTTCACCTATATCAGCTAACTCAGGATCACAGGGCTTGGGCTTTGGGCTGTAAAAATGCAGCACAAATGTTTTGGTTCCAAGCTAGAACCTGGGATTTACGACCCTGTCCTCTCATTAAATTACATTATATCCACACTGTAGTTTTATAGCCCATAGCCTAAGCCCTGTGAACCTGAGTCAACTAATGTGGGCTAGACCTGGGCATTTAATTGCAGTATAGATATCTATTGTGTATCCTATACAATCTACTATTCAAAAGATTGTGATTATTTCTTACACTTAAGAGTCAGGTTTAGTGTCAGCTCTTTGTAAAAATATACCTGGTTATGGTTTTGGAGTTCCACCCTCACATCATGGGACTGTGTTCTCCAACCCTGTGACCACTTTAATAGTTTCTTGAAGGCCTAAAAAGATTGTTCCCACCTATTAGGGACCCTACTCCATATTGGGATTTGAACTTACCATTATTACCCCTTATGGATTCCCTTTCAAACTGTTAATTACCCATTTGTAACACTTTTCTGTAAAGATGGACTGTCTGGTAGGAAGAAAGGGGGAAAATACATACTCTGGTGACTGTATAATTTTTTTACAAGAATTTTTTTTTTACATTGGGTCTCTACCTAGCTGTTTGTCTCCTACTCAAAATAAATAGGAAGGCATTATGTGACTGTATGACTTTACAAGTGAACCACAAGCTATATTGTTATGTACTATTTTTAAGATTGAGAGCATCATGTTTGTAGAAGAGCTCTTTGCACACTCAGCCTCTACAAGTATCAGAGGGGTAGCCGTGTTAGTCTGAATCTGCAAAAGCGACGAGGAGTCCTGTGGCACCTTATAGACTAACTGAAGTGTAGGAGCATAAGCTTTCGTGGGCAAAGACCCACTTCGTCAGATGCATGTAGTGGAAATTTCCAGAGGCAGGAATAAATATGCAGGCCAGGATCAGGCTGGAGATGACCAGGTGGTCATTGGTGATGATTGGATCCACCTGGTCATCTCCAGCCTGATCCTGGCCTGCATATTTATTCCTGCCTCTGGAAATTTCCACTACATGCATCTGACGAAGTGGGTCTTTGCCCACGAAAGCTTATGCTCCTACACTTCAGTTAGTCTATAAGGTGCCACAGGACTCCTCGTCGCTTCAGCCTCTACAGTATTTGTGGAAAATGTTCCTGTCATATATATCTGTATAGAATGGCAATGTGGTTTTCAGTCACCTTTACTGGACAATACAACCACGTCAAGGGAAGATCCTAACTTAAGAAAATAAGATCTGCAGTGTCTCTTCCACTAAGACTTCTAGCACCTCCAGAAACTGCTTGAGTCACCTAGTGTAATGGTCATGTGCAGTTACTCAAAAAAGAGTTACTCACCTTCTTGTGCCTGTCACCAAGATTTCCACTAAGTTGAGTGGCAGCACAGCCTCTCAGCTGCTTAAATAGCCTTTCCCAGTCAAGCAGCTCCATGCACAGTGCCCCGAGCCCCTATCTGGACTGGACTGATTAAGCAGTTGCAGCGCTGTGCAGGGCAGCTTAGAGGGAACCTTGCCTGTCACCCTTGAGATATATTGCCTGTGTCCATTATCTGATCCATCCTCCTTCGGCAATCCAGCAGAATCTATCATCTAAGAGGCTGGTACAAAGGAATGTACAAAGGTACAATGATGCTGGGGCAGCTGTGCTCTTCATATTCCCATCTTGGGTGCATGGAGAACACCAAGGTTCAAACCAGTGTTCCCTCTAATCTGCACAGAACAGTGAGCCTCTGACTGGGCGGGGCTAATTAGTCACCTGTGAAGCTGTGCTTCCACACAACCTAGAGGGAACACTGCTTCAAGCATGACTGCCGCTATGCATATTGTAAGGGAAAACCCTCTGGAATAGGTACTGTAATGGACACATGCAAAACACTGTGAATAACAACAATAATAGAAGGTTTTTTATTTATAAGTTTTGTAAATAAGTTGTGGAAATGCACAGAGAAGGAAGTGTGAACTAGTCAGACCAGAACAGCTGCACTGTGAAAACTTTTTCTTACCAGGAAAAGTTCCTGCCCATTTTATCTATAGTGTGGTCTTTTGTTTTCTGGTTGAAGAAATGTGAAGCAAGTGTTGCTTTATTTAGAATAACTGGATCATTTTTGCTAACATTTCCTTTAAAATTACAGAGACACACACATCCTGGAAAATTTCAGTCCCAAATGTGAAAATTTTAAAAAAACAAACTTGAGCCGTTGAGAACAGAAAAAGAGTGGAAACAGTTTTGTGTAATCTTTACCACAGCAGTTACTGCTACTCCAAATGTAAAGAAGTTTAGGCCTTGTCTACATTTACCAGGAGATCAACGCTGAGGGGCTCAATCTTCCGGGGGTAGATTTAGCAGGTCTAGTAAGACCCACTAAATCAACCACTGATCACATTCCCGTTGACTCTGGTACTCTACTGGATTAAGAAGAGTAAGGGGAGTCAACAGGAGAGTTTTTCCTGTCAATCCCTTGCAGTGGCGATGCTGTAGTAACATAAGCTCAGATACTTTGACTCCAGGTATGCTATTCACGTAGCTGGAGTTATGTACCTTAGTTCGACATTGTTTCCTAGTATAAACCTGGCCTTAGTGTTTGGTATGGGTGAAAGCTTTGGAAACACAAGTACAGGTATTAATCCAACAGCTATGATAAACATGACAGTGTTGCAAAATCTCTCCTCCATTCATTCTCACTCTGAGATGGATTTATATTGTACTACCCATTAAACCAGAGGTGGGGAACCTTAGGCCTGGGGGTCGGATGTGACCCCTGGCTTGCCTGGATCAGGCCCCCAAGGCGCAGGGCTTTCCCCCTACCAACACTGGAGAGCCTGCTCTGGTACTCCAGCCCCCTGCTATGCCTCCAACAGGGCTGGAGCACAGGTGCCACAGTCAGTGGGGGAGGGCTTTTTTTTTTCTTTTGCTTCTCACTGGTGTGTGACCTCCCCCCCCACAAATGATTTTTTTTTTCTGTGGGTCAGTGGCCCTCAATCCAAAAAAAGTTTTCCCACCCCTGGCCTAGACCATGAAATCACATTTATGTGGGTCACCCCTGCTTTATAGGCTTCCTGTAACGGATAGCTGTATCTGGAGAATAGGCCCATAATTCTCTACTACAGTTCATGCTCAGAAGCAATCGTACACTGCAGTCCTTACTAATTGGTAAATTGAATACCCCATCCCATTCCCACCGTGAAAGTGTGTGTGTGGCAGGTGGAATTCATGGTATTTTTGAAACTGGAGTTATTTGTGATGGTTGTTCAACAGTAACTTCAGCATGTGGGAGAGGAGATCCTCCACTTAAAATACAGATATATCCAGGAGAGCACATTGCACTTAGCTGTTAGTTCTTGACTCCCCCAGAACTACATAAAACCTTATATGCTGGCAGCAGAGGAGCCTTTGCTGAGATTGGAATTTTCCTCCAAAATATATTCTGCCAGAGCTCCTGGAATCCAGGACAGGTCCCCTTGAAGGTTTCTTGCTACTTTAATGCTCATCCAGAACCTCCACATGGACCAGCCACAGTGTGACTCTGAACATACACAGAAAGTAGACAGACTTTCTGTTTTTAAGATCTTGTTCAGAACAACAACATACAGTAAATTGCATGGACTTAATTAATCTGTCTTGGAAGGAAGGAAGAAAGATTCAAGAGACTGCTGACATCTTAACTTGAAAAACTTAAAAAACAACAAATAGTCTGGTAGCACTTTAAAATCTAATAAAATATGGTATCAGAGCTTTCATGGTATCATGAGCTTTCATGGGCACAGCCCATCCACTTCTTCAGATGACCAGAGTGTTGGATGTCCAGAACCAAAATAAATGAGCCCAAAATAACTTGAGTTCAGAGTGTCTGTATTCCAAACTTGATCCTTACCTCTTTAAGGCCAACCTTCACCAGCTATTAAAATCTTTGGTAAATGAAATAACCAATCATTCATTTTCTGATATAGCAGTAAAACTAATCTGAAAAATTGTCAAAATAAATCAGTATTTAATGATGTACTTCTAAATATGAAACCTACATCTATCTCTGAATTGTGAAGCATATGTATTAAGGTTATGACTACCCACAAGAATGCACTTTTATGTAGAAAATCATGATTAAATCGAGTCTTCCTGATCAGTAACTTTTAAATCATGATTTAAATCAGCTCCACCCTACCACTTATCCAAGTTCATTTATTTAAAGTTGATGAAATTCACATTTACTGCCTCCGAAATTCTCTGTAATACACCATATTAAAAACTCCCACCCCACTAAAATGTTCATATCATTCTTTCACCCAAAATATATGCATTGTTATCCAGAATTACCTTGCTGTTCTTTAAAGACACAATCTACTTTGTTCTAATGTACAAATCAAATCTATATCTTGAGAAATGAAAGAGTTGCTTAAAGAAACAATTTTTAAAAGTTTCTATCAAGAGTCTATCATTCATTAATTTTGTCTCATTGTATTTGTCATGATAACAAGATGTCTTTTATAGAAGTTACTGCTTTCAAGAAATTTGAAATTCTTCTGAAACTTGATGAGTAATAGAAGCAAGACTATATTTATCTTAAATTAATGAAATTACTTAAATATCCTTTCTACCCCTAAGCTCCATCACTGAGACTCAGAGGAGAAAAACAAATACTTTAATAAAACACACTTTTATTATTACATGCAGATTGTGCATGTCAAAAGCCTACTAGTCTTATTTCAATGTACTTTCTGCTCATTATGACAAGCACATAATACAATCTATGTAGCACTTTAAAGACTAACAAGATGGTTTATTAGATGATGAGCTTTCGTGGCCCAGACTAACACGGCTACATTTCTATCATAATACAATCTGTCTGTGTTTTAATCCATTATTTAATTTTGATTTTAGGACACATACCCCTACTTGTTCTCTCACTTATCTTTAAACACTCCATAAATGATATTTAACTACAGTAATAGAAGCTACACCCGTTTCTTTATGAGAGGGATAGGTCAGCTTTTGGTTATAAGCATTATTCAAACCTATAAAGGTCAATTTTTACTTTATTTTATTCCAGAAGTCAGAATGTCCTTGCTTTTTAAGACGCTGGAGGCATACTGACCTATTAGTGGTATGCCATATTTGGTGCATTATTACCGACCCACAAAACCTAACATGTTTCAAGTGTTTGGATTAAACTATACATCCTTTATATGGGTGAAACTGTACATAGCAAGGGAATATTGGGAGTATTTTTAGTAGTTAATATTACATAGTACATACACTGAATTACATAATCATTCTAATCAGGACATTGTTTTTTCTAGAAAAGCATTTTGGTAATTCTATTTTATATTAATTTAGCGCTTCAGAGACTGAAGTTCTTTTAATGACTTAAGCATGTATTTTAAAAGTGAAAAAATAGTAGAAACTTATCATAAAAGGATAGATAACATTGTATCAATATATCTTAGCAATAATGTTTGTTCTATTAATTTTGATATGACCCCTTTTAAAATGCTTAATAGCTTTTAATTTGAAAATTATCTTCTGTTCATGCTTAGAAATCTTGGTTTCAAATTATATATATATATTTCCATGTTCCAGAAGGGTGGAACAGCTTACTTCTCCCCTCCCCAAGGAATAATATGCATAATAGAGTGAAGAGAAGGTAAACCGCTAAAGCAAAGAATACCTATGTTAATGTATGAGTAAAGTAAAATCAGATAAGGTGTAATTAAACAATGCTAGCATATATAAAACTTTCATTGGTTCTAAAAGCACTGGCAGAGGTGAATCCCAGAGAACTTGGTGCCAATCTACATTGAAAATTTGACTTTTTCAGGAAACCCAATATGGGAGAATTTAAAAACAGAAAAGTAAAGGAAATGGAAGGCTATGATAAGATTTTTTGTTTTGTAATTTCAAAGTACTTTGTGAACAAGGCAGTTTCACCTGAAAGCCTTTTAGTATTTTGTTCTAACTATAACTTCTTGTCTTAACAGTTACAAGACCGCACACAGTTTAGTGACCGAGATTTAGCCACGCTCAAGAAATACTGGGACAATGGCATGACCAGTCTGGGCTCAGTCTGCAGAGAAAAAATTGAAGCTGTTGCTGCAGAATTAAATGTTGATTGTGAAATAGTGCGGGTAAGAACTGAACAGTCTCCCTTATCTTGTTTCAGAACCAAAAATAGCATAGATTTTAAAAAAAACTTTTAAAACTGCTTGAGCTAGCCAGAAATAGATTTCACATATTAAATAATGAATGGACTGTTAGGCTGTACTCTTGCTCTTTCACCAGTCTATATATAGATAAGTCCTCTGGTGAGAGAGGTTTTTTATTGATCAGCAGCAAGAGCAGCTCTACAAAACATTTGACATTCCATTTAGAGTGGAATTTATATAAGGTTTTAAATGAGTGAGAGTATCCCAGCAGATTGAAAAGAACTAGCAATTATGATGGGATTAAAATATAAAATACTGCTAGGGATAAGAGAATACTTCTGATGTAAAATCATCAAAAACATGTGAAAGAAATTGATCAAAATGGGGGAGGGAATACTTTTCAGGAACCAGGATCTGATGTGACAAGGGGGCAAAGGATATTCTGAAGGATGCTGGGGAATTTCCATGTAATAGTCCCTATAGTGATCAATAATTCCCTTAGGGAAGAAAAATGAACATAAGGTTGATGTGCTTCAGCCATGTAGTATAACGGAAGAAAATAGTAGACTAATACTAGACACCAGTACAGAGGAATGCAATTCTGGGGGCATTCCAAAAATATATGGATTTTAGGAGCTCTTCTAGCTTGAATTTGGAATCTGGATACTACACCAGAAGACAGAGCTGTAAAATTATCATCACTATGATGGTCACATATATATAGAGAGTGTATATAGATACATCATTCACATGGATTGGGAAAGTGATAATCTCTTCATTCAATACTAATGAAACTCTGTATAAGGTACAATCTACAATTCTGAGTCCTGACCTAATAGAAAGTTAGATGGAATTTAGAGCAGTTAGGGGATGAGAAGAGTGGAAAAAATGATGTAATTTGGATGTGTGATGACTAAGAGGGAGCACAGTTGGAACTGTTTACAAATATTGAACTAGTTTGCCAAAGCAAGTGGTGGAAGTTCTTTTGCCTGACTTGTTTCTGCCTGACTATATTGCAGGAAAGTATAGTGTAGGGAATAGTTTTTTATTAACAGGAGTATGGACATGACAGGTTACTTTGACCTTCACTTTTCATGATTCTGACAAGTAGATGTTACTCACAGATTTTGTTTTTTCATCTTGAGTCCAAGCTAACTATATGATGATAATTAATTTCTGTTAACTTATGTTTCATCTTTTTAAGAGCTATACTAAGCACCACGATAATGACAATATTTATTATCTAATTAAGGAGCATTTATAGTTACTTATAAACTACAATTGGGGCTGTACATGACATTTTCATCATATCAGAATCAAATGGAAATAAATACAAACATTTTAAAGTCATGATTCATTTGTTGTAATTATTGCATTTTTTAATTTGGGGCAAGATTAGAAAGGCAAAGGCACAAAATGAGTTCAGTGTAGCTAGACACATAAATGGTAACAAGAAGACATTCTACAAAGATATTAGAAGCAAGAAGAAGACCAAGGACAGGGTAGGCCCATTGTTTAGTAAAGAGGGAGAAACAATAACATTAAACTTGGAAATGGCAGAAGTGCTTAATGATTTCATTTCAGTTTTCACCAAGAAGATTGATGGTGACGGGATGTCTAACTTAATGAATGAGTGAAAATGGGGTAGGTTTAGAAGTTAAAAAAAAATTACTTAGAAAAGTTAGATGTCTTCAAGTCACCAGGGCCTGATGACATACATCCTAGAATACTCAAGGTGCTGATAGGGGTGAAAGCTGAGCCTTTAGCTATCATTTTTGAAACGTCATGGAAATTGGGAGAGATACCTGAAGACTGGAAAAGGGCAAATATAGTGCCCATCTATAAAAAGGGAAATAACAACAACCCAGGAAACTACAGACCAGTCAGTTTAACTTCTGTGCCAGGAAAGATAATGGAGCAAGTAATTAAGGAATTCATCTGTAAACATCTGGAAGATAATAAAGTGATAGGTAACAGCCAGCATGGATTTGTAAAGAACAGATCATGTCAAACCAATCTGATAGCTTTCTTTGATAGGATAACATATCTTGTGGATAAGGGAGAAGCGGTGGACATGGTATACCTAGATTTTAATAAAGCATTTGATATGGTCTCACATGACCTTCTTATCAATAAACTAGGGAAATACAACCTAGATGGGCTTAGTACAAGATGGGTGCATAACTGACTGGATAACCATTCTCAGAGTGTAGCTATTAACGGTTCACAGTCATGTTGGAAGGGCATAACAAGCAGGGTTCTGCAGGGGTCTGTTTTGGGATTGGTTCTGTTCAATATCTTCATCAGTGTTTTAAATGATGGTGTAGAGTACACCTATTAAGTTTGCAGATGATACCACGCTGAGAGAGGTTACAAGTGCTTTGGAAGATAGGGTCATAATTCAAAATGATCTGGATAAACTGGAGAAATGGTCTGAGGTAAATAGGATGAAGTTTAATAAGGACAAATGCAAAGTACTCCACTTAGGAAGGAACAATCCGTTTCACACATACAGAATGGGAAGTGATTGTCAAGGAAGGAGTACTTCAGAAGGGATCTAGGTGTTTTAGTAGACCACAAGGTAAATATGAGCCAACTGTGTGATACTAGGGCAAAAAAAAGCAAACATGATTCTGGGGTGCATTAAAAGGAATATTGTGAACAAGACACAAGAAGTCATTCTTCCACTCTACTCTGTACTGATTAGGCCTCAGTTGGAGAATTGTGTCCAGTTCTGGACACGACATTTCAAGAAAGATGTGGAGAAATTGGAGAAGATCCAGAGAAGAGCGACAAGAATGATTAAAGGTCTAGAAAAATTGAACTATGAGGGAATACTTAAAGAACTGGGCTTATTTAGTTTGGAAAGGAGAAGACTCAGAGGGAACACAATAGCAGCTTTCAAGTATCTAAAAGGGTGTTGCAAGGAGGGAGGAAAAATGTTCTTCTTGGCCTCTGATGATTGAACAAGAAGCAATGAGCTTAAATTGCAGCAAGGGAGGTTTAAGTCAGACCTTCCTAACTGTCAGGGTGGTTAAACACTGGAATAAATTGCTTAGGGTGGTTGTGGAATCTCAATCACTGGAGATATTTAAAAGCAGGTTGGATAGACATCTGTCAGGGATGGATCTAGATGGTGCTTGGTCCTGCCGTGAAGGCAAGGGACTGGACTTGATGATCTCTTGAGGTCTCTTCCAGTTCTAGTATTCTAGGATTTAAATGTTTTTTACCATTATGTGTCCAAAACATTTTTTATTTAATTTTATGTAAATTTACTTTAATCTCTTTGTGACCTAGGAGTAGGGTGACCATAGTTCCCTATGATAATATAGACACATGGTAAAATTACTCTGATTGCTGTTGAATTCACTTGAATATATCATACATTGAAATTAACATCATTAAAAAGAAACACTGAGTAACTGGATTCCTTGCAGTTACTTTCTTATCTTTATAGTTTTAGGGTTCAAACAAGTAGAGCTGACACACACATTTTCCCGTACGTTGCTCTTACATGGGAGGGGTGACTGACCCACCCTTTCTACCCAGCCCTCTCTGTCCTTTATGCCTGGCTGTGCTCCCAGGATGGACCTGCCTCTCCTGATACCTGGCACAACATCTTCCTAGGGCAACAAATGGGTGTGGGGAATGCAGGGTCATATGCTCCTCCCTTCTCCCCCCCCCTCCCAGATTTCAGCCAGGGTTCTCCCCAGAATGTGACCAGAAGAAGTGTTTCAGCATTGTGAAGGAGAGAAGGGATGGGAGCTGCCTGTGAGGAGCTGTGGATGGGGGGGGGGGGAAAGGTGATCTGGAGGATCTCATCTCTTTCCCATGCCTAGAGTTGCCAGATGGTTTAACCAAAAATACCAACCCCCCTCCCCCCCCCGCAAAAAAACCCCCACTCTTTAGGAAAAAAAGGGGGGGGGAGACCAAAGTGGTTGGGGGGGGGGGGGAGAAAGGATCTCGACAGTTAAACAAAAAATAAATAAATAAAACATCATGGCCCCTTCAAGGCCTTTAGATTTTTTTTGCTGGTGGCCATCTTGTTTTCTTACTCTGTGTGGGAAAAGAGCTCCCCTGCGGAACCAGGTACGTGGGGGGGGGGGGGAGGGAAGGGCTCGGGGGGGCTGAAAGGGGGTCCAGGAGGAGTCCAGGGAGCCTAGGGTATTTTTCCCTTCTGTCTGGTTAAAAAAAAATCCAAAAATACCGGACATTTAGGTGTCCAATATTTTCTGATTTTTTTTTTTACCAGACGAGGCAAAAATACCGGACTGTCCGGGTCAATACCGGACACCTGGCAACCCTTCCCATGCCCCCATTCCAGTATGGCTGAAATCAGCTAGTCCCTTCCTTCCTACACAGTATCAAAGGCAATTAACATCCTCAGGCAGCTGCTGGCCACCAAGATAACCAGCTGCCTCCTGTTCCCTGGCTACAGTGTGTGCAGGAAGGGGTTAAGTCCTCAGGATGCATTGTGCACCAGCACTCAGGGAACCTGACTGCAGGGGCTTCAGTAAACCTAGCCAGAGAGGTGGCTCAGCAGAGGAGGTGACCATTAGGGATGGAGCAAGAGTCAGGGTCAGAGGTGTGGAGGGCTGAAGAGGGTGCTAAGCTGTTCAGAGTGTGAAACTGCTCCTGTTCTCCCCTCCTCCCTACTATGCTAGATCTTAGCAGAAGTTTCCCTATGCCAGAGTTGTGTGTGGCTTCAGCACATGCAGCATTTGGCTCTTCCTGGCTTGTGCCCCGCTCCAGAGGGTTTTGGGCTTTCCCAGGTTACTGGCCCAGCCAGAGACATTGGGGGGAGAAAGGAGCCTGCTATCTTGGCTCTTGGTGGGCTCAGTCCTCCAAGCAGGGGCTGGTTTTACAAACAGCCCTGAGAGTGGGAGATGCCCCACCAAGGAGCAGCAGCGAGGGTACGGGTGGGTTGAAGGGTCAAAGCAGGGTGAGGGCAATGAGAGGGAAAGCACAGAAAGGGCTGATTGTAGCAGAGGTGACCTGAACAAGCCACTGCCTGGCACTACTTGCCTACACTCACTAACCACTGCAGCCAGTGCCAGGAAGAAACAGGGCAGGGGACAGGGCTCTGCTGGTCAATAGCTGGGACACAGTAGGGCCTGCACTGACAGACCAGCAGAGAGAGCAGCCAGCCCCATCCCTGCATTTTTGCCCCACCACCAGCCTTGCACACCCACCCCTACCATCAGCCCCTGGACTCCCCCCCCCCCCTGTTTTCCATGGGTGGGCAAGCAGGTGATGAGTAGAGATCCAGCCAGCAGCAGAACCCACCAGTACTGATGGATGTGGGGAAAGACAGAAAATATAGGACAATTTGCCAGTTTTTAAGACACCTGAAGAAGGCCTTAAATACAGGACTGTCCCTTTAAAATAGGACATCTGGCCACCTTTCCTAGGATGCACTCTCATGAATATAGATCAGAACTTTAATATAGGGAACTTGAGAGCTGAAAAATATAGTTTTGTACATTAATTCATTTTGGAAAAGTTAATAAGACAACTGTCTGCATTTAATAATGTTGGGAGTATTTTGAATCTGAAGGTGCTAGAAGAGAGATAGATAATACATAACACACTGGGATTTAGGCTACTTTCTCAAATATTTAGGTGTTTTATGCTGGTACAGGGAAATGATCAAATACTGAGAATGGTACTGCACTCTTTGGAGATAAGTAAATCCTTCAGTTCTACAAGTCACAATATGCTTCAGGATGCCTGAGAATTGAAGTCATTTGAGTACTGTATCAGTGCAGGGGTCTGGCTGTTTGATTTTTGCTTTCAGCATCAGGTCCTGTGTTTATCATTGAACATACTTTTCTTATAGAAATTGCTTAGTATATTTTACTACCATTTATGGCATTAGTAATTGGGCAGCAGTACACTGTGAAAGATGAGTCTGGATCAGAGACTTCTTGACTCACCCTTGTTCCTATATTGCCATGAAAAACATGTTAATTCCATCAGTAGTAATCACACTGATATCAGAGAAATTCCAAGACTCCACTTTGTATTTCTGACTTCCTTTTGAATAAGCTAGAGTCACTCCACCATTGGAATCTGCAGGTCTCATTATACTTCAAAGGCAGGAGAAAGTTTTAGTTGGCCAGCATAGAATTGGTGGAAAAAATAAAGTAAGCAAAACATCAGAAGGTGAAAACCTTGAGGTAAACAGCTGCAGGCTAAAAATAGAAGTGGCAGTGAGCAACAGGGATGTGAAAAGTTAACCGGTAAACAGCACCCTAAACAAGCTGAGACAAAAAAACAGGACTGTGTAGCACTTTAAAGACTAACAAGATGGTTTAATAGGCGATGAGCTTTCGTGGGCCAGACCCACTTCCTCAGATCAAATAGTGGAAGAAAATTGTCACAACCATATATACCAAAGGATACAAATAAAAAAATGAACACATATGAAAAGGACAAATCAAATTTCTCCACACAATCAGTTGTTGTTACAGTCTGCTTCCCCACCATCAAGCCTGGTCACCCATAACATCTGACAAGTGGGCATTGGAGATAATCATCAAAGGTTATTCCATTCCTTTCATCTCCTTCCCACCAGCACAACCCCCTTACCTGTCCCTCTTCACAGACCCTTCCCACGAGATTCTCCTACAACAGGAGAGAGACAAGCTACTTGCTATGAGACCAATAGAACCAGTTCCATCTCCCCACAGGGGAAAGGGATTTTATTCCTAATACTTTTTAACTTGCAAGAAAATAGGAGGTCGGGGACCCATCTTGGACCTGCATAGACTGAACTATATCTTAAAAAACCAGCACTTCATCTTTGCCAGTGTTACCATGATAATCTCATCGTTAGAGGAAAGGAAACGTGGGTGTCGTCCTTCAACCTACAAGATGCCTACTACTTTCACATGACAATCCATCCATTTCAGAGGAGGTTTCTCAAATTCAACCTAGAGAATGGCCATACTGAGTCACGTAAATGATCTAGAGAAAGGGGTAAACAGTGAGGTGGTAAAATTTGCAGATGATGCCAAACTGCTCAAGATAAACTTAAAAAACAACAAATGGTCTGGTAGCACTTTATAGACGAACAAAACATGTAGATGGTATCATGAGTTTTCGTGGGTACAGCCCACTTCTTCAGATGACCGGAGTGTTTAAATTTCTTATGTTAGTAAAGTTGCTGACACTTTTCATTAGAAGACCCTATTTTCAGTTTTTTATATTTTTGTGAAACTTTAACACCTTGGGCTCAAATTTTCCATGCTGGGTATCTTCAGGGTTATTATTGTTGTTTTTAATTTCAGCCAAAACATTTGCGCTGTTTCTGAGAATGAGGCAAGGAAAAACTATATTGTTTTGCGTATGTAAAAAGATTCTGGATTTTTTTGTTTTGTGTAACCTTTGGTACTTTGGTGCTTTAGCCACAACTCAAAATTTATCAGGGGATGTCCCTCTTGCATCTCTGTGAAAATCTGCCTGATTTTTGGCCAAATTATAAAACTTTGAAGAAAATTGCAATTTGCACATGTTCATTAGAAACTTCTTGATTATAGCTGCTAAAAATTTCTGAAGATTCAATCTTCACTGAGCATGCTACAGTGCTTCTCAGTTCCTTTTGCTGAACAGCCTCTGCACATGTCTTCCACATAGAGTACCTGAGCATAGTCCTTTCCCTAACAGTTCATGTATGTGATCAGACAGTGCCTGTGCAGTCCCAGAATTAGACTTGGACTGGGCATGGCAACTGATCCCAGAAATCTTGTCTCTTCTGTGCTTTCAGTGTCTCTCCCGATGGCCTGTTTTGAATACATAGGGAACAAAAAGCTAGACCAGTCGTTCTCAAACTACAGTCTGCAGACCACTAGTGGTCTGCGGCTGCATTCCAGGTGCGCTGTGGCTTGAATTCAGCCCCCCCGCCTTCCCTTTCCCCACAGCAGGGAGCCCACACTGGCACTCCAGCCTCATGCCCATCTCCCCTGCGAAGTTGGAGCGCAAGCGCTGGCTTCCCACTGGGGGAGGGGAGAAAAAGTCCTGAGCCTCCCCGCTGGATCCGGCTCTTGGGGAAGAAGTGGCTCCATGCACTGCTGCTCCTCCTCCCAGGGGAACAGAAGCACATAGACATGCTCCCTGGAAGCTTTCCCCACTGCTGCCATGGCCAAAATTGGGAACAGCAGGAGGCACCGTGCCTGGGAGCAATGAAGGGCATGAAAGCAAGTAAGTGCCCCACCTTCCCCTCATGCCCATACCCAGCCCACTCCTGCACCCTAGCCCCACCCTGCTCCTGTACCCTCCCTCCTGGCCACGCATTGCACCTTCCCTTGCTCTTGCCCCCTCCTCCCTGGCCAGACACCCTACTCCCTAGTCTGCTCTGGCACCCTACCTCCCATCCAGACCTCATGTCCTCACCTCCTCCTGCACCCCACCTCCTCCCCAGATCCTTCATCCCCATCCCTATCCCACTCACTGGCAGCTCTGTCCTGCACACTGAACCCCTCATTTTTGTCCCCACCGCAGAATCCACCAAAAAAATAAATCTAGCCTATGGGAAGCCATGAACCTCAGTCTTCCCTGAGTCTTCTCTTGCTCCATGGCGCACCAGAGGAATGAAGCGTCTCAGTTGGGGGCCACCTCAATGAGAGTTGGGGCTTTTGGGAGGAATTTTTTTTGTTTCTTGTGTTGTCCCCAACTGATTTTTTTTTTTTTTTATTCTGTGCGCCAGTCAGGGGCAGTCCGTGGCTATAGGCAGACTCAGCCGCCGCCGCCTAGGGTGCTGCTACCCGGGTGCCCGATGATGTCATGGGGGCGCCCGGGGCGCCTACCGATGACGTCAGTCCATTGACGGCCCTGCAGGTGGGGGGGCGCCGATCGCATGCTCCGCCTGAGGCGCCAGCTGCCGCAGTCGGCCTCGGGCCGCTCCTGGCGCCAGTGGCCCTTGACCCAAAAGAGTTTGCCCACCTCTGCCAAAATAAAGAAAACATTGAAATCTTTTGTGTTGGACATAGATTAATATCTAACTTTATTTTAAATGAAGTTTGACAAACTAACATGAGAAAGGGGGTAGCCGAGTTAGTCTGTGCAGGATAAACTTAAAAAACAACAAATGTTGGAGGGGAAGAAAAGGAGTGCAGTGGATTGGAACTAGACATTTGGTTGAGACTGGAGGAATAAGAAACAGAGATTGGCTGGGTGTGGAAACGGAGGCTGAGAGTTGAAGGTGAAGGTGGGAGATGTTTGGCAAGGAGACTGGGACTAAGAACCAGTTTGAAAAGGAGCAGAGGTGAGGGGAGATTGGATGGGAGGAAAGACTGATATGGGCTGAGCAAAGAGACTTGGGACATGGAGATGGAGATTGGGGAAGGATTCTGAGGAGGTGACCAAAATCCGATACAGAGCCTGGGATGAAGACTGAATTTGAGAACCGATTTGGATGGAAGGGAAGAGATAAGATCAGGCAAGGAGCTACAGGCAATTTAGATTATGACATTTTTAATTCTGAATGCTTGAATTTTTTTTCAATGTTAATACTGTTCTTTTAATGTTTTTGTATGTAATTTAGGGGAAAGGATAAACCTGTCTTTTACCATGTATATTTTTAAGTGTAAATTTTTATCTGTTGACAGATGTGATGTCTTGGAATATGTGAAAGGAATGTAAGGCTATGTTGTCTGATTCTAAGTCACCTTTAAGGTTACTCGATTCTGAGGCTGCTTCAAGATCCAAAAATATTTTGGAATTACCTGAATGTTGCTCTTAACACACATAGACTCACTCATAGGACTGGAATGCACCTTAAGAGGTCATCTAGTCCAGTTCCCTGCACATATGGCAGGACTAAGTATTATCTAGACCAGTGGTATCCAACCTTTTTGTACACAAGATTAAGTGCAATCCAAGATCTACTTCAAACCCAGATATCCTTTCTCTGCCTCCTTTGTGCTCCTTTGCCCCGCCTCTCTGCGGCCCCGCCCCTGCTCACTCCATCCTCCTCCCTCCCAACACTCACTTTCACCAGGCTGGAGCAGTGGGTTGGGGTGCAAGCTCTTGTCTCAGGTTAAGGAATTTGAAGTGTGAGACAGGCTCTGAGCTGAGCTTGGGGCAGGCAGCTGGGGTACTGGAGAGGGTTCTAGGTATAGACTCTGGGAGGGTGTTTGAATGCACGGGGGCTCAGGACTAGAGCAGGGGCTTAGGGTACAGGAGATGGTTCATGACTTGGGTAGGGGTTCAGGATGTGGACTGCAGCTGGGCACTGCTTAGCTCAGGTGGCTCCTGGGTGATGGTGCAGTGGGGCTAAGGCAGGCACGCCCCTGCCCTGGCCCTACACCACTCCCCAAAACAGCCAGCAAACTTACTCTATCCCTAGTCCTGTGTGCCCCCTCTCTGCTCTGTGGAGACAGGATACAGGGTGGAAGAAGGGGGCACTTTGACATCAGCACCCATCCTTTCCCTTCCCTGCACAGCAAACAGGAGGCTTCTTGGCAAAGGGCCAGAGATGCACAGCAGTGGGAGGAGGAGCAGTTGAAGTGCCAGCACTTCAAAGCTATGTGGCCACACCATTCAAGATCACCTGTCAGAGGCTCCAAGATCTACCAGTAGATCCCAATCTACTGGTTGGTGACCACTGATCTAGACCACCAGTCTCAAACTCATGGTCCATGAGCTATCTGTGGCCCAAGCAATTCCACAATCCAGCCCACATGTAGCTGCTGGCACACGAGTCCCTGTAGCCTGGGAGGAGGAGAGTGTTTGTACCCTTCCCCCAAGTTGACACTGTGCTCCGCTCCCACCCAACCCTTTCCACTCCTACTCCACCTTCTCCCCTCATTGCACCTCTTCCCTCAAGGCCCCTTCTCTAAAGGACATTGCCTCAGGGATTACCAGAGGGCCTGGCAGAGGGTGGCAGAAGGATTCAGGCCCCCTATACTCACCACAGAGGTAGGAGCTGCAGGGAAGTGGAACTAAGCAGCAGCCTCTGCTCCACCGCCATCTTGCAGGCCAGCCCAGTCACTCCACTTCACTTCTGATGAGTGTGGGGAGGCGGACCCCAGCCTGCCCAGGGCACTATGAGCTTGAGTATGGTGGACCATCCTGTCCATAGTACAATTGGGGCAGCCACTGCGGGGCTAACAATGTGTGGGATTTAAGACGGCCACCTTGTGGATGGGACGGTTCTACACACACCTCCCCCGGGGCTACAGGGACTTATTGGCAGCATATTGCTTCGCTACTGATGGTGATGCCAGGTGATCCCTAGGAGAATTAAGTCACTGAGGGGCATCTAGCGGGGTCAGGGGACGCATGTGGGGTGGAGCATGCATGAACGCATGGCAACCTCTCCCACCCCCTCCAAGCCTGTGTAAAGGGTGTACCTACTGGCCTACTAGGAGGATATGAGGACTGGCACTGGTCTTAAGGCAAATTGAATTTGAGACCCCTGATAAAGACAATCCCTGACAGGTGTTTATCTAATCTCTTTAAAATCTTCAGTGATGGAGACTCCACAACTTCCCTAGGTAAATTAACTGACAACTCCTACAACTTATTCTTATAACAATGGAAAGCCAAAGCATAGTGGTGCTCTCACTCTGTAAACTTTTCTCTGGATATGTCCCCTTTGTAGAGAGGAATATGCTGTGGGAAATCCAAGGTGGGCCAGATCCATTAGGTTTGGGGCTGCTTTGTTCCATGTAGTAGAGTAGGGGGAACTGGACCAATGATCTAGCCTTCTCCCTGTCACAAGGAAATGTTCATTATGCTTGGTTTTAGGCCTGTAGTTTTGCTACTGTTTCTGATATCATCCCTTTGTATTTATCTTTACAAGACTTGGATTGGTAATCGAAGACGAAAATATCGCTTAATGGGGATTGAAGTACCTCCCCCAAGAGGCGGTCCTGCTGATTTCTGTGACCACCCGGAATCTGGTGCTAAATCAGCAGTTACTTCAGGAGAGGAAATTGCTACCGAAGTGGGAGATGATAATGATAGGAATGATGAAGTATCAATCTGCTTATCTGAAGGAAGTTCACAAGGTATTTGAAACTGAAATTGCTACTGTTAATTATATTTTGCATTTTTTGTGCTTTTCATTTCTCGTTGGTGTTAAGATTCAGAAGTGTCTGAAACAGTAGCTTTTTCTTGACTATGAAATGAGCAGCCTTCCGAAACTCAACCCAGCTGTTTAAAATTAGTCATTTGGAATTGTCCTTGTCAAGGTGGGAGAAGCACATTTTTGAGATTACATAGCTTTTATGCAAACTAATAAGAGGACCCATTCAGATCGCGCCAGTCTAGATGCTTTTTTTCCGGCTTTTCCCCAAGCTGGAAAAAAAGCGGCGGACATGTTTATTTAAATCCGCGGGGGATATTTAAATCCCCCGCGGATTTCCCTATCCTGACTTACCTGATTTGCATGGCTTTTCCGGAAATTGTGGCCAGTGTAGACGTAGCCTCAAGGTTTTGTGTTTGTTACCTGACAACAATATGATTCAGACTGATACAGTACCTTTCATTTCAATGCTAGCAAATGTTTGCCAAGAGCATTTTAAATTAGCAAAATATCCAAAAGATTAACTGGTAAAATGAATTAATTTAATGGAAGGGTGACATGGCATGGTGTATGCCAGCCTCACTTCTACGCTGCTTCTGGCTGTGAGGCTGTGGAGCCTGCTGGCAAAGATGGGGAACACTGCCCAGTGCAGTTTGTCCCCTAGCCAGGGACTATCCCCTGCAAACCCAGGTCCCATCTAGGGACTGCCCTCCAGCTCCTCCCGAGATTGCACCCCCCATCAGGGAATGCCCCTTCATCATCCAGCCTGTATATTCAGGATACACATGCCCCTCCCCCCTCACACACACACACTTGGCTGGCACATGTGCATGCCCTGTAGTGACAGGATGCTCTATCCAGTATGGAATGTCTTCCCCAGGGATGGTTCCCTCCTTCATCTAGTCCCCCACTCAACCCTTCAGTACTCAACCTTCTCCATCCAGGGACTGTGCCCTGGTATCTAGCCACCCCATCCAGAGACTGCCTACAACCACCAGTCCTCCTCCCCAAAGTCTGTCCCCCATACATCCTGAACCTTCCCACCCATGATCCTAGCCCTGTGCATTTCCCTCCTTGTGCCAGCTGGTTTCCTAGCTCTGCAACAGTTCAGCTGTCCAGCATGCCTTCCCCACCTGCCGCTGCAGCACTAGAGCCAGGGAGTTTGCTCCAGCTGAGGTTACTGGGATGATCCTGTGAGTTTACAGGGATGTTGAGCACCCTGGTTTTCTGCCAGTGTTGCTGGGCCCGGTCCTGGTAAGGGGAGGGGTTGATGCAAGGCCTAATCCCTCACTGCTTCATTTTTGCACACCCCTCTTGTTGGCTGTGTGCTTGGGACAGATGTGTGCTTTCACATTGCCCTAGTTACTGCCCTAAGGATATAAATTGGACTATAACTGTGTGCTGATTAGGCAGCAAGCAGCCCGTGGGTTGAGAACTACTGCCTCTAGATCAGTGTTTCTTAAGCTTTTTAAGACCAAGAAACACCAAACAATTTTTTTTTATGAGGAACACCAAGGATTTCTTGTTGAGCCCCCCAAAAAGAAGGTCGGGGAGAAAGTTATTGAGCAAAAAAAAAAAGGGGTTGCCTGCCCCTTTAAGGGCAGCCATTTTAAACTCTGTTGTTCTCCGTGGCACACCTCACAGCACACCAGTGTGCTGCGGAACACGGTTTAAGAAACACTGCTCTAGATGAAGTTGAGTTATGTCGCAGAACTAAAGTTACAACACAAAAAAACAGTCTAATCCAAACAAATATACAATATACTATGAAAAGCATCTTTAAACAGCCTGGCAATATGTGGAGAATTGCACAGCAGAGTCAGTACCCCTGGTCTAATTGGAAGGCACCTAAACTGTGTTTGCATGTGTGTGTGTGAGAGAGAACTTGTTTTCCCATCCCTACAGTTTCATGAGTTTGTCTAATTCCCATTTAACACTCAATCAAATCATTTGCTCTGTCTCACAGAATAGAATAACCAAGTCAGTCTTCTATGTCCCTTTTTTAAATTAAAACTCTGGGCCCTAACGCAGATAAACTGCTACCTTTGCACGTTTCACTGGCTTCAAAACTTGAAGTAATTGTTCTCCATGCTTCTTGATTAGAAGGGATCGATCAAGCCCTGGGCTCAATTAACTAAAAAGAAGTCTGTTTTAGTGCATACTGTTGAAGCTTTGTGTGCTACATATGATTTTGTCAATTTGTTTGAAGGGTAGAGAAGAAAAAATTAGGGAAATTGAGAACAGTTAGAAACAAACTTATGATGGCTTTGTCAAATTCAGCTGTAGAGTAAGATAATACAGAATTGGGTAAAAGTGATTGAAAGCCAAGTAAGATGCCAAAGTATGAGAAACCTAGACTTGCCTGAAGGAGAGAGAACTGGTCCAGTAGAATGCATGTTTGTTTCTTTAAAAGAAAAAAAGTGACTGTTGTGCAATTTAAAGTGAAGCATATCTTGGTATTAATTAAGTGAGGCCTTTTGAAGATCAGATCAGAGATGTAAGGGACTGAGCAATGAGAAGATGATTATAATAAAGCTTATGGAACTATAGCCGAACACAGGATTTCCTTAGGAACAAAAATGAAAGATTTTTATATTAAATATAAGGATTATTTTCCTACCTTCCACAAGCCAAAAAGTAGTTCATAGTAAAGGCATCCATTTTAATTTTCCAGGAAGGATTTATTAAGAATAAATTAACTATATTTTATTAAATTCTTCCCAAATCTGTGGAAAAGCTGCTGGACTAAATTGCAACTAAAACGTCAGATGTAGTAGTGGACATTGATTCTGATAACCCTTAAAACTGGAATCTGTTTTATGGTAAAATTATTATTATTTCAGTTTGATTTTTGCGTCACAGACATTATTTTTTTCCATTGACATTAAGTCTCCAGTCTCCCAACCTTATAATAAAGACTTTATGAGAGGCAAGAGAGTGGTTAATTATATCAGTGAGGGCTTAAAAAAGCCAACACTCCTAGAGAAGATAGAGTCCAGAATTATATGCAGCAGCTGTTTTGTTAAAGCTGTGTATTCACCCTTTTAACTTCTTTGGAAAATACAACCCTAGGTTTCAAAAGGAATTTCAAAGATCTGAAAAGAACTGCTCCTGGAGGAACTGTGCACCCAAATATGTAAAGTTCTGCATACAATATTTTCAAAATTCTCATATTTTATTTGTCAAAATAACACAATATAATCACACCAGTTTCAATTATTTTTGGTCATTTATTTCAGAATACTTGTCATCAAGTAGTCTGTAACAATGCAGACAAAAAGATTCAGGAAATGTTAGTCCACAGTAGGCATATTAATACTAGAGATGTTAAAATGCGAGAAACTGTGTTAAGGATGTTAAGTATCGAGTAAATGACTAGTTGTGGACTTGATACAATCCTCATTGTCCCCCGACAAAGTGGTGTTTCCGTCCTCCTCTTCCCTTCCAGCCGACGACGTTAAACACTTTCAGGAATTATTCAAAAGGATAGTGAAGTCACAAGGAATAGACCTACAGGAGGTGGAAGAAAAGCAGCACAAGCTGCTAAAAATTCTACAGTCCACCACGTCCTTCAAGATAGCCATAAACGTAGCCATCATGAAGCCATCAGAGAGCATATGGCAAACACCAACCTCTATTATATCCACAAACTGTAGGACCAATTGAAAATATTTTGTCCTGGCTAAGGGGATGGATTTTTCTTTTCTCTCACCCCAAGCCAAACTTAGGTGTAGATTCCATTCACCACTGCTCTAGACAACCGTAGTTCAAATTGATGCCTCAGGACAAGAAGGACAAAAGGCTCAATATTTTTGGGAGAAAAGTCTGTTCATCAGCTACACTCCTGTTTAAAATTTCTTTTTTTGGCTCTTCTGGCTAATTATGATTACTCTAATTACACCAGGCTATCAGAGCTGCTAAACGACCTGCCAGAACAAAAAAAGGCCTCGACTGCAGTCCATCATGAAAGAAGGCCAATCCATTGACTGCATGGTGCTCCAAGCATCGATGGATGTAGCAGATACTGCACTTCTTGGCTACAGTCATCTGGTGTTCCTAGGGAACTGAAAACCGAAGTGGGAGACTTTTGACAGGGCTCAGCTTGTTGCAGTGAAGACTGATGAAGTACTCCACTCAATGAAAGATTCGCACACAACCCTCTGGACACTTGGAACGTATTTGCTGCCCAATAAGAGGAGGAGATACAGCCCCTACTGGAGGCAACATCAGAAGCCATTTGACAACAGATTGAAACAATGGACCAGTAGAAGAAGGGCATAACATACCCAATGCATCCACGCTCCAGTCTGCTGCACCTGAGCAACAGATTTGAAGGTGTGGTTGAGGGCATAAGCAACCAACTTTGAGATCCGGTGCATACCATCCACACGTTCCACCATCGGTTGAGACCCTTTTACCACTAATGGGCTCTCCTCACGATGGACCAATGTGTCCTCAAGATTATAAGAACTGGCTACACTGTCCCCTTTATGTGTATGCCCCCTACCCACCCTCCTTCCCCATCCTTCTTAAGGGACCCTGTGGTGGTCCATAGCCACGAGTCACGCACACCCAGGTCCGAGCGGGTGACCTCGCTAGCCCGCTGCCACTAGGTGTGGCCTCTCCAGGTGCAAGCCACTCCCACCTGAGCCCAGGTGAGTGGCCCTGCGAGCCCACTGCCTAATAGTCCGTGTCGTGGCCTTTAAGGGCATGAGCCGCTCCCGCCTGAGTCCAGGCGGGTGGCCCTGCGAGCCCTCCGCCTAATAACTGAGGGTATGTCTACACTACCCTCCTATTTTGAAATAGGAGGGTAATGTAGGCATACCGCACTTGCAAATGAAGCCCGGGATTTGAATTTCCCGGGCTTCATTTGCATAAGCCGGGTGCCGCCATTTTTAAATCCCGGCTGGTTCGAACCCCGTGCCGCGCAGCTACACGCGGCACGAACTAGGTAGTTCGAACTAGGCTTCCTAGTTCAAACTACCGTTACTCCTCGTGGAATGAGGAGTAACGGTAGTTCGAACTAGGAAACCTAGTTCGAACTACTTAGTTCGTGCCGCGTGTAGCCGCGGACCAGCCGGGATTTAAAAATGGCGGTACCCGGCTTATGCAAATGAAGCCCGGGAAATTCAAATCCCTGGCTTCATTTGCAATTGCGGTATGCCTACATTACCCTGCTAGTTCGAACTAGCGGGGTAGTGTAGACATACCCTGACAGTGGTCTCTAAGGGTATGTCTACACTAGCCCCCTAGTTCGAAGGAGGTGTACCGGTAGTTCAAATTAGAGATCCTAATTCGAACTACCTACTCTGTGCCACGTGTAGCCGGACTAAGGGACTTTTAAAAATGGCGGCGCCCAGGAAGATGCAAATGAAGCCCAGGATATTTAAATCCCGGGCTTCATTTGCAACTTCGAATGCCTACATTAGCCACCTTAGTTTGAACTAGGGGGCTAGTGTAGACATATCCTAAGAGCATTAGTCGCTCTCTCAAATAGTGCTTGCCCCTCTTGGGGCTTGAACTTCCCCCAACTTCCCCTTCGGGGCCTCGGCTTCCTCCGTGGGGCTCTGTGCCATTGTATTACCCAAAGACCACCCAGGTGAGGTGGGGAAGGGGGACCCGGGCCCTCCCTCTCCACCAGGTCCCAGCCCGGGGCCCTAAAGTGCAGGGTAGATGCTCCTCTGCATGGCTGGCAGGGCGCACCCCCGAAATGTGCCAACCTATGAGTGCCAGAACGGCCCTGCTCCGGGCTGCTTCCTTCCCCACCCTGCATCCACGGCGCCAGTGCCCTCAGCCAAGGGTCCTACCATGATTCCCAGTGTCCTTTCCTCCGTCTGAGTTCCCACGTCCGTCTGCAGTCCGCCTTGGCTGTCCTTTGCCGCCGGCCCGGTTACCCTGCTGTCTTCCCACTGCCCTCCAGAGGTGTAACCTCCCCTTCCGGCCCACCGGTGGGTCCTTTTGAATCTTCCCCGCTGGGGCAGACGTCACCCAGAAGGCCCAGCGACTGGCCCTCTGCCCACTGGTATTACTTCCAGGACACGCCACCCCGCCTCCTGGTTCTGGCATGCACCGGGGCTCACACTTGCAGCGCTGCTTCCTTCCTCCCTTTTGGGACACGGTGGAGCCTCCGCCAGCCGTCTCACCGCTTCCTGTGGCGCTTCAGGAGCCAGCTTCAGTGTGGGTCACTTCCGACACATCACAGACCTCTTTTATGAGCCCCTTCTACAAGAAGAGGCTCAAACTACTCAGCTTAGGGGCCATAAAGCAAGTTCTGCCAGAGTTCCACAGAACTCTAAAAAGACAGGGGGACGTAGGCCGATCTTAGATCTCAGGAAGCTCAACAAATTTGCACGCAACAAGTTCAGGATGCTAACTTTCAGAACGAAGGGGACTGGTTTTCATCCCTTGATCTCCAAGATGCATATTTTCATATAATAATAATAATAATTAATAATACATCCCTTTCCCAGGAGGTTCCTCCAATTTGTGGTGGGCAAATAACATTACCAATGTCATGTCCTCCCCTTAAGACTATTGACACTACCACATGTGTTTTCCAAGATCTTAGCAGTAGTCACAGCCTTCCTCAGAAAGTAAATACAATTTTAACAACTATTCAGAGTTCAACACCTTTATCAAGGACAAACTCATGGCCAAGAAGCAGCAATTCAAAGTGGTCATTGCAGAAGGACACACGGTATCATGAACAGTTCTACAACCCGTTCTCGATGCTGTAGGTACCTTCTCCAGATCAATAGCAACTGCATTCGTTATGAGACGGGCCTCCTGGTCCAATTCTTTGCCATTTCCCCGTGAAATACAGGCAACCATGGAGGAGCTACTATTGTGCTGCTGCTACATGGACCTCAGACAAACCTTTGCCAGGCACCATTCACTTTCTCAGGGACCTTTCCTCCACCAGAGTGGCAAAGGCTGTTCTGTCTACTGCTTACTTACCTGATCTTAAGTCCCTACCTCCATAGGACACATTTCTTTGCAGTCACCTGCTGTGGAGCACCCACAGGAATGTCTCTCTTGAAGAAGAGGAGGTTAACAGTAACTGATGTTCTTTGAGATGACCATCCCTGGGGATGCTCCATTACTTTCCCCTCCCCTCTACTTCAGATACCTTTTTGTCAGGCTGGGTTTTGGGGTAGAGAAGGAACTGAGGGGAGGGTAGCTGCACATGCACAGTTGTCACGAGAGGAACCCGTGTGTCTTGCCTGCCACGCATGCACAGCTCCCCATGCTCTGCTGTGAAGAATCCAATCTGCAACACTGGGATGCACCAACAGCTGCTGTGGAGCACCCACAGAGACGCTCATCTTGAAGAACGTCAGTTACTGCTAAAAGTGAGTAACCTCCTCTTCTTCAAGATGTATGTCCCTGTGGGTGCTCCACTACCGTTCCTTCCTCCCCTCTACATTGGAGTCCATTATAGGATTTCCAGTAGAAAAGGGAGACTTCGCCACGCATGCAGCTAACAGACAAAAACATAAGATGGCTGCTGCGCAAGCGTGACGTGGGAAGGCACGGCTAGGCTAAAACTCTCTGATCACTGGCGTGAGGACACACCGACACCGGAGTGGATCACCCACAGGGACACACATCTCAAAGAACCATCGTTACTGCATAAGGTGAGTAACTTCTTTGCGGCTCTTCCTACATTTAAAAAGCAGAGCCGCAGCAGTCTGGACCTGGCATGAGCCAGGACCCACATTGCGCCTGTACCTTTTAAATGTAGTAAGAGACAGGTGGCTCTTCCTACATTTAAAAGACAGAGCCACAGCATCGCTGTGCCTTTACTTCTCCTTCCCCTTCCACCACAACAGAGATGGTTCTTGGTGGAACCGGCTTTTAAGCCAGTTCCCCCCAGCACTGGCTCCTGCTTCCTTCCCACTTGCTGCCTCTGATACAGAAACAGCAAGGGGGGAGGAGGTGGAATATGAGTTGTCGACTACCCAGTAAGTCGAGGCTTTTCGGGTAGTCAACTATTCAGCTATTCTTTTACATCACTAAACTGTGTGACCACTGACATTTTCAGTGGTTACACACACCTGCAGCATGGGGTAGCAACCAGCTCCCTGGGCACCAGTGGAGCCAGCACCAGCAGCAGTGGACTCCCTCTACCTGTTACATTCATCAGCAGTGGTGAGATATGCAGAACAAGGTGGCCCTGCTGCTTTGTTCCCCTGGCTGCTGCATTGCTCTATTTTCTGCCAGGCAGTGTGGGATGGTCCCGTCCCCTCCCCGAGTGCTGAGGTTGGGAGAGAAAGTGTGGGTGGGACCAGGCCCCTGCTGCAGGCACCAGCCTTGCCCCCACCCACTAGTCTTTCCAGCTGCTGGCTGCCCCCTCCACCGATGGCAGTTGGGGACATGTATGACCCCTCATGTTTCCTTCCCACACGTCGTCCCTGCCCTGCAATCTGAAGAAGGTGCAGGCTTTTCTCTTTTTCTCAAACAAAAGACAGGACTAACAAGATGGTTTATTAGGTGATGAGCTTTCGTGGGCCAGACCCACTTCCTCAGATCAAATTGTGGAAGAAAATTGGCACGACCATATATACCAAGGGATACAATTAAAAAAAAAAGTGAACACATATACAATTGACAAATCAGATTTTAGAACAGAGGGGAGGTGAGGGGGGAGGTTAGTGTCTATGAGATAATGATATTAGGGGTGGTAACTGGGGAAGCTATCTTTGCTACATCTCTATTACTCTTTTTCTCACTGCTTGGGAGTGGCTGCTCTGTTCTAGCACCATAGCACCCTCTAGTGTGAAATATATGGAACTGCAGCAACTTTCTGGCAGAAGTCTTTCTTCTGAAAAAAAAAAGTGTTACATGTGTAACCCCTCCAGTTGGCTAGCCCAGTGTGAGGTTATTCAGCATAGGGGAAGCCTTGTGACTTCTTATACCACTGTGGGAGGCTAGGCCTGAGGCTGCTTGGTGTGCTCTGCATTGTGTGTGTGAGTGCACCTCAGATCAGACCCACTCCAACAAATCACCAGGTACAGGCTTTATTCTGTAAAAACCTAGAAGAGGAAAACAGTTCAGCAGCCCCTTCTCTAAGCATGCAGCCTGTGTGCTGCTTCTAGCACAGTCCTTGCTGAGACCCTGCTGTGGGCAGAGATTACAGCATACAACACAGCCCCCTTACAACATGTTCCAACTCCCACAGTAACTAAACCTCACAATAACCAAGTCCAGGTTCTCCCTTTGTGTCACAAACTCCTCTCAGGGTGCTCTATAGCCCTTTCTGGTCCTACCTGTAAAAACATAGAACAGGAAAACAGTTCAGCAGCCCCTTCTCTAAGCATGCAGCCTGTGTGCTGCTTCTAGCACAGTCCTTGCTGAGACCCTGCTGTGGGCAGAGGGCACATCCTGGCAGGAACCAGGAAATTCTCCCAACATGCTGCAGTTTGTAGTCCACAACTTGTAGTTCCCAGGGCTGCTGCTGAAACACACTGGACCTTGGGCTACACATGAATTATGCACATGAGCAGTGTCACAGAATTCCCCTTTCCCCAGCATAAAAGAACTAGCTAAGTAAGTGAAATAAGTGAAAAAAGGCTGGTGAAAGTTTCTGTTCTTTAAACGTGATGAAAAATGAAAATCAAAACGCAATGCAAAATTAAGTTATCTACTTTCTCAGTATCAGACAAGGAAGAATGTTGGGTTCACTAATAACATTAACATGTGGGTTAACTGGCCCATATGTCGATACACTATTAGCCATATCCACATAAGGTGTACATTGGTGCAGCTCTGAGATCAGTAAGCTGTAGCAATTGACACTAGTTGAAGAACTGGTTCTTCATATTGGAAATTGGATTCACTGGTCAATTTAAGGAATTGGTAACTATTGTCATGACAGGGCAAGTTACACTTTAGACCTTTTTTCAGTCCCTACTGTGTGCACCTTTCTAATGACAGCTTTTTCTTCCTTCACCCTTCTCTGAGTAGAACCACTTGGTCCCACCACTCTGAGACTGGGCTAAAGCCCCACTGCAGGTTCAGCTGTTTTTTCAGCACCTGCAAGAACTTCCTACAGAAGCCTGTGATGATCAGGCAATTCAAGTGATGCAAAACAGTTTAATCAAAGCAAAATATTAATTAGTAATCCAATGATACATAGATACACAAGTAAAACAACAGGTAAACTGGCAAATTAAATGTCCATCTGATAAACTGAGATAAATATCATATTTATGTCAAATAATACAGATGTCCCCTTTGTTTTCCATAATGACCCCGAGTAGGTGCTATAGGATTTTGTAGTTCCTGTGATTCGGGGCCCCCAGAGGATCTATGAGGCTTCCTGAACTGAAGTGGTTGCCTTCTACAGATCCATAGTTACTGGGAATGTATGTCTTTATAATTAGAGCAATATGAATTAACTGGAAATATAGAGATTGCCATACAGGTACAACCCAGAGCAATCAAATGAGTTGTTCTGTTTAAAAATAGTCAAAGTCAGATGCCACCAAGAAAGAGAAAAAATCCTGCTCAACCTTGGTATGTGATATAAAAACAGTTCGTATGATTTCTTTCTGATATTATGGAATTGCTAGAAATTGGCTTGTGCCTTGATGTGTGATTGATTGATACTCCTTCTAATTATGTTCTAAATATTATTGTTGCAGATATTTGTTCTTGTTTTATATTCGTGTCTAATCCTTTTCTGAAACATACCAAGATATTCCTTAATTAATATTCTGTGATAGTTGTACAGGTTAACTTATATGACCTATGTTTTTAACATACTCTGTTTGCAGATGATACCAAACTGCTCAAGATAGTTAAGACCAAAGCAGACTGTGAAGAGCTTCAAAAAGATCTCACCAAACTAAGTGATTGGGCACCAAAATGGCAAATGAAATTTAAAGTTGATAAATGTAAAGTAATGTACATAGGAAAAAATAATCCCAACTATACATACAATATGATGGGGACTAATTTGGCTACAACTACTCAAGAGAGAGATCTTGGAGTCATTCTGGATAGGTCTCTGAAAACATCCACTCAGTGTGCAACGGCAGTGAAAAGAGCAAATAGAATGTTAGGAATCATTAACAAAGAGATAGAGAATAAGACAGAAAATATCTCATTGCCTCTATGTAAAACTATGGTACATCCACATCTTGAAAACTGTATACAAATGTGATTGCCTCATCTCAAAAAAGATATATTGGCATTGGAAAAGGTTCAGAAAAAGGCAACAAAAATGATTAGGAGTTTGGAATAGGTTCTATATGAAAAGAGATTAAAAAGACTTGGACTTTTCATCTTAGAAAAGAGACGACTAAAGGGGGATATGATAGAGGTGTATAAAATCATAAATGGTGTGGAAAAAGTAAATAAGGAAAATGTATTTACTTATTCCCACAATATAAGGAATTAAATTAATAGGCAGCAAATTTTAAACCAACAAAAGGAAGTTTTTCTTCACAGTCAACCTCTGGAACTCCTTGCCTGAGGATATGGTAAAGGCTAGGACTTTAACAGGGTTCAAAAAAGAGCTAGATAGATGCATGGAGGTTAGGTCCATCAATGGCTATTAGCCAGGATGGGTAGGAATGATGTCCCTAGCCTCTGTCTGTCTGGAAATGGGTGAAAGGGAGGGATCATGTGAGGATTACCTGTTGTATTCCCTCCCTCTGGGGCATCTGGTATTGGCCACTGTTAGCAGACAGGCTACTGGCTCAGATGGACCATTGGTCTGACCCAGTATGGCCGTTCTTGTGTTCTGATGATGAAATTGGTTTAGTATAGTTACAAAACTAGAAATTGTTCCTTCTCTGATAGATGACATTTCCTGTGCTTAAATATGTAGCTTTGCTTATATAGTTTAGTGAATTAGACCATTTGTCCTCAAACTTTAGCACTCCAAGGATCTCCATTTTGAGTTAAAATTCTTTGGGGTCCCCTGTCCCCTTCTCTGAAGCCACATCTCTCATTCTCTCCAACCCCCCATCACTCAATTTCCCCCACTCCCACTCACTTTCACGGAGCTGGTGCAGGGACTTGGGGTAGGGGAAGAAGGTGAGGGCTCCAGTAGAAATATGAACTCTGGGGTGGAGCTGGGAATGAGATGTTTGGGGTATGGGAAGGGACTCTGGACAGGGGCTTAGGGGTGTGGGTAGGTGAGTTCTCCAGCTGGAGGATGGGCTCTGGGGTAGGGCCAGAGATGAGAAGTTTGGGGTACAGGAGAGGGCACTGGGCTGCAATAAGGACTTGGGGGGTACGAATCCAGGAGGGAGTTTGGGTGAAAGAGGAGACTCTGAGCTGAGGCAGGAGATTGAGGTGCAAGAGGGGATTCAGAGCGTGTGGTCCTGACGGCACTTACCACCAATCCCAGGAATTGGTCACCAGGTCCTTGCGGCCCCTAGGCATGAGGTGGGTGGCTCAGGAGGCACCACAGACTTTCCCCACAGCTTTCAATGGTTGCGGTTCCGAGCCAGTGGGAGTTGCAGAGCTGTCACTCAGGTGGTGGCAGTCCCTGCGTCTAGTTGCCACAAGGACCTGATAACTGCTTTCAGGAGTCACATGGAACTAGGACAGGTCAGGAGCCAGCCTTAGCCAGGGATGGGGAGGAGTTGATCAGTGGGACCCAGGGATCCCCTGGAGTTCCCTTGCAACCGCTCAGAGTTCAACAGACCCCAGTTTGAGAAATGTTAAGTTAGTCTCTTTCCCCTTTTCTGTAGCATTTCCCAGCTGTAAAACACATGTGGGGATATAATAGTCCTTGTATTGTAGCATAAAACTTCAGATCAATATCTGTTGTAGCGGTTTCTCTGTCTGAAGTCTATGGATTGCTATATTGTTGAAAATTACCACAGAGTCAGAAGAGATTATTTAATTGCATAAACTGATGCAACTGTTAGGGTATATCTACACTAGCTCATTAATTCGAGCTAGGTAGGCAAATCAGGCAACTGGAGTTGCAAATGAAGCCCGGGATTTAAATATCCTGGGCTTTATTTGCATGTTCCTGTCCAGCTGCCATTTTTAAATCCCCCTTAGTTAAAACGAACTGCCTGCAGCTACACGCGGCAGTTTAAAGTTAATCCGAACTAAGTCCTTAGTTCGGATTAACTGTTACTCTTCATGGAATGAGTAGTAACAGTTAATCCAAACTAAGGATTTAGTTCGGATTAACTTTAAACTGCTGTGTGTAGCCGCGGGCAGTTCGTTCGAACTAAGGGGGATTTATAAATAGCGGCCGGACAGGAACATGCAAATAAAGCCCGGGATATTTAAATCCCGGGCTTCATTTGCAAGTTCAAATGCCTACATTAGCCACCCTAGTTCGAACTAGGGTGGCAGTGTAGACATACCCCCAGTCTTCATTGAATGGACCTTTTTGTTAATGGTAGCCTCAGTCAGGATTGTCAGTCCAGAGCCCTGCAGTCCGGGGCCAGCCCTGGAGGTGCTGCTGCTGCTGCGGCCACACAATCCCGGGCCAGCCCCAGCCTGCGTGGCCATGGTGAAGCAGCACCTCTAGGGCAGTCTGTTCCAGAGCTGCCTCCTCCCACCGCAGCCTACCCTACAGCGAGGAAGAGGGAGGGCTCTCCAGTGGCTGCGCAGGGGAGGAGGGGTGGAGCTGAGCTCCCTGCTATGTGCTGCTGAAAATTGGCTTGCATGCCATAAGCTGTATGTTGCCAACCACTGTTCTAAGATGACAGGAAAGAACTCTCCCATCAGCTTAATAACTCCACATATGTGAGAGGCAGTAGCTGTACGGGTGGGAGAAGCTCTCCCATTTCCTACACCAGCGCTTAGGGCGGTATAACTATATCCCTCAGGGATGTTGATTATTCACACCATTGAATGTCATCATTACTCCGAAATAATTCTGTAGTGTCAACCAAGGCTTAGTGGTCCCAGTGCACCAGCACCCAGTTGTATGCAGGCATGTGAGTGAGATAGCCAGACAGAGAAACCCACGCGTCTTCTTTGAGAGATGTCTAGGGATATAAGGGTATGTCTACACTACAAAGTTAATTCGAACTAACGGACGTTAGTTTGAACTAACTTTCATAGGCGCTACACTAGCGCTCCGCTAGTTCGAATTTGAATCGAACTAGCGGAGCGCTTAGTTCGAACTAGGAAAACCTCATTTTACGAGGATTAAGCCTAGTTCGAACTAGGAAAACCTCATTTTACGAGGATTAAGCCTAGTTCGAAATAGCTAGTTCGAATTAAGGGGTGTGTAGCCCTGTAAACAGGTTCGTCCCTCAGAGTCCACTAAGAGCTAATCTTATCACAGAGAGTTAAGCCTGGGTAGTCACCATCCAGGCCGGTGGCCCTTTTTATTACGCAAGTTCGCGTTTACACCCGAGCCGGATCGGCCTGTCGGCGGAGTAGGGGGGTTCGGGCCCGCCCCCTCTCCGAACCCCGGCCCAGGGCCCTAAAGGCAGGGACCCGTGGTCCCTCCCTAGCGGATGGGGGAACGCCCCAAAACACACCCGCTCACGGGCTCCACGACCCCGCCCTGGGCCGCTTCCTACTCCACCAGGCCTCCCGGCCCACTTCCCTTGACCTCTCCTGCCTCACCTCTTCCTCCGTCCCTCCTTCCCTTGCTCCGTCCACCGTCCTTCCCTGTACCGTGCCAGCCCCGGGTTTAAATCCCCCGCCGGCTCCTTTCCCCCTCTGCGTCACTTCCCCTGCGACGCCTCCCTGCCACCCTTCCCCCGTGACGTCATACCCCTGCGCCTCCCCGGCCCCTCCCTCTAGGGCCCTGCCAGTCGGCGCCCGCTGCCTCCCGACGCGCTCTCAGTGCGGGGCGCGAGTGCCCCGTCACACCACTCCCCCCTCGTCTCATTGCTTATACTCGCCCCCTCCCCTGCGGCTCCCTCCGACCTTCTCGATAGGCAGTCCGCGTTCTGATGGGCACTCCCCGGTCGATGCACGATTTTGAACTTGTATGGCTGCAGACTTAGGTACCACCGGAGTATTCTTGGGTTGGTGTCCTTCATGGTATTGAGCCATTTCAGAGGGGCGTGGTCCGTTACCAGGGTAAAGCAGGCCCCTGCAAGAAAGTATCGTAGAGCATCTACCGCCCACTTAATAGCTAGTGCCTCTTTCTCGATAGTGGCGTATCCCTTCTCTCTATCGAAGAGTTTCCGGCTTAGATACAGTATCGGGTGCTCGGCCCCCCCCATCTCCTGCGTTAATACGGCCCCTAACCCCGTTTCCGACGCGTCAGTTTGGAGGGTAAAGGGTTTTGCAAAGTCAGGTTGGGCGAGCACCGGCGCCTGAGTCAGTCTCTCTTTTAGAGCCTGAAAGGCCTTCTGACATTGCTCTGTCCATTGGGCTCTCTGAGGCTTCCCTTTGCGGGTCAAGTCCGTTAGCGGGGTGGCTAACGATGCAAAGTGGGCCACGAATCGGCGATAATACCCCGCCAACCCCAGAAACTGTCTTACTTGTCTTTTTGTGGTGGGGATAGGGTAGTCCCGCACTGTTTGAATTTTATCCACCAGGGGTCTCACCGTCCCCCGACCTACCGTGTACCCCAGATACGTCACCTCCTTCTTCCCAAACTGGCATTTCTTGGGATTGGCCGTGAGGCCAGCTTGTCTCAAGGCCTCCAGGACTGCTGCCACGTGTCCTAGATGTTGCTCCCACGTCTCGCTGAATACTATGATGTCATCAATATACGCGGCCGCGTAGGGCTGGTGTTCTCTCAAGACCCGGTTCATGAGGCGTTGGAAAGTCGCGGCTGCCCCATGCAGGCCGAACGGCATGGTCCGGAACTGGTACAGGCCGAAGGGGGTCGAGAAGGCCGTCTTTTCTCGGGCCGCTGGCGACAGCGGGATCTGCCAGTAGCCTTTCGTTAAGTCGATCGTGGAGAGGTACCGGGCCTTCCCCAGCTGATCTAGCAGCTCATCGATGCGGGGCATAGGGTATGCGTCGAACTGCGAGATCGCATTCACCTTCCGGAAGTCAATACAAAACCGGAGGGCCCCCTCTGCCTTGGGAACCAGCACAATCGAGCTCCGCCACCCGCTGTGCGACTCCTCGATTACCCCCCAGTCCAGCATATCCCCCAGTTCCTTCTTTACGACGTCCCACATCTTGCGAGGGAGGGGTCTCACCTGGTCCAATACCCGCTTCCCTGGTTCGGTGACGATCTCATGCTGGGCCAGATGCGTCCGTCCCGGTCTGCTCGTCAGCACCTCCCGATGACTCTCTAGTAGGTCCCGGAGCTCCTGTCGTTGTTGTTCAGTGAGTTCGGCCCCGAGCGTGGCTTCCTTGACCATCACCTCCGGGTCTCCCCATGGTCCGAATTCCACATCCTTCATCTGTGTTTCTACCAGGAAGGCTTCCCGGGGCACCCACCGCTTCAACAGGTTAATATGGTAGATCTGGGTGGCCCGCCGAGGACCATCCAGCTGGATCTCATAGTCCACCTCCCCGACCTTCCTTAACACCCTGAAGGGCCCCTGGCCAGCGTGCCAGTAACTTGGACTCTCTGTCTGGTAAGAGGAGCAACACCTGGTCGCCCGGCGCGAACTCTCGGACCTGGGCTCTTTGATTATATTGCTGGCACTGCCCTTCCTGGGCTTTCTGCAAGTTCTCCCGTGCCCATCCGGCCAGGGAACCTAGTCTCTGCTGGAGCTGTGTTACGTAGTGGACCACCCCCAGGGCCGGGGTAACCTGAGCTTCCCACCCTTCCCTCACTAAGTCGAGGACCCCCCGGGGCTTCCGCCCATAAAGCAGTTCGAAAGGCGAGTAACCCACCGAGGCCTGTGGCACCTCCCGGATGGCGAACATCAGAGCAGGGAGTAGCTTATCCCACCCCCGGGGTTCCTCCTGTACAAATTTCCTAAGCATACCTTTCAATGTCCTGTTGAACCTCTCAACGAGGCCATCGGTTTGGGGGTGGTAGACGGAGGTGCGGATCTTGCGGATTCGTAGGAACTTGCACAGCTCGGTCATCACCCTCGCCGTCAGGTTAGTGCCTTGGTCTGTCAGTAGCTCTTTCGGCAGGCCTACCCTTGAAAACACCTTGACCAGTTCCTCCGCTATCACGTTAGCGGTGGCCTTCCGCAGCGGGATAACCTCGGGGTAGCGGGTTGCGTAGTCCACGATTACCAAGATGTAGACATTCCCTCTTCCCGACTTATCCAAGGGCCCCACCAAATCCATGGCTATACGTTCGAATGGGACGCCCACGATGGGTAGGGGAACCAGCGGGGCGGGGGCCACCTTCTTGCTAGAGGTCCTTTGGCATTGGGGACAAGACATGCAAAAATTCTTGACCTCTTGGTATACCCCGGGCCAGTAAAACCGCTGCAAGATTCGCTGCTGAGTCTTCTCTCTGCCCAGGTGTCCCGCTCAAGGGTGATTGTGCGCTAGCTCCAGTACCTTCCAGCGGTATGGGCGCGGCACTAGTAATTGTGGGTTTTCCTGTCCGTCCGCCCCCACCGCCACTCGGTAGAGTCGCTCTCCCCGTACCTCAAAGCGTGGTCCCAACTGCTGCCGCCCTTCTCCCTCTGGCGTTTCCTCTGCTTCCGCCCGCACCTGGGTCCATGCTGCCTGTAGAGTCGGGTCTTCCCTCTGGTGTGTCAGGAAGTCCCCCTCTTCCACCTCCAGGCGTAGCGGGGGGTTCGGTCCCCCGGCCTCGGGCTCCCCTGAGGTGGGGACCTCTTCCCCTTGGGCTGCCAGAACGGGTTTCTTTTGTCCCGGCCCCGGGCCCTCGTGACCTGTCCCCCATTCCTTTAGCAGGGCGGCCAGCCCGGGCCAGTTTCTCCCTAGCAGCGCTGGGTAGGGGAGTTTGGGGGATATAGCGGCCTGGCAGCGCGCCCGGATCTGCCCATCATCGATCCATACTTGGGCGGTGTCGTACGGGTGTACGTCCCCGTGCACGCATCTCATCCAGATCTGGGGCCCCCGGGTCTGGGAATCGGGGACCAGGTCCTCCCGCACCATGGTTTGGCCGCACCCCGAGTCCACCACCGCCCTTACCCGCTTCCCATTCAGGCTTATTAACCTGGTTACCTGGGCTCTTGACGAAGTGGTCCCGGCCGCCCCGTCCCGTCTTCTCTGCCCGAAGGTACAATCCATCAAGGGGCAATCTTTTTTGAAGTGCCCCTCCTCGCCACACTGGAAGCAGGCTCCCCTCGGGCTAGGGTCTGCCCTCGGGCTGGGTGTCCCGGGATCCCCGCTCGCTCCTGGTTGGTTCTCGCTCCTCCTCGGCGGGTTCCAGACTGGGGCCAGTTTTCGCTCTACCCCCGGGCCCCATGATTGTCTGCGGGCCGGTGGGTCTGCCCGGTGTGAGGTGTCCGCCCCTCCGCTACTGGCCGGGCTGCGTCGAGGCCCCGAGGAAGTAGGAGGGGGGTGTCTTCCCCCCGTTTCCTCCGCTGCCGAAAAGCGCTCCATGAGCGTGACCGCTTCTTCCAGCGACTCCGGCCAGTGCCGGCGAACCCATTTTTGCCCCTCAGCGGGCAGGATCCGGAGGTACTGTTCTAACACTACTTGTTCCACTACCAGCAGCCCGGTCTTGTTGGCAGGTTCCAGCCATCGCATGCCCGCTTCCCTAACCCGCTGCCCCAGCGCCCGCGGGCGCTCCTTCGGGTCATAGCGGGTATCTCGGAATCGCTGTCGGTACGTCTCCGGGGATATGCCCAGCTGGTCCAACACGGCTTCCTTAACTTTGTAATAACACAAAGCGTCCTTGTCTGCCATACTCCTATAGGCCAATTGGGCCGGACCTGTTAGGAAGGGGGCTAGCAAGGTGGCCCAGTGCTCCTGCGGCCACTTCGCGGCGGTAGCCACCCGCTCAAAGGTGACCAAAAATGCTTCTGGATCGTCTTCGGGTCCCAGCTTCGTCAATCGCAGCGGCAGCTGGGCGCCCGGGATGGCGCCACCTTCTCCGTCTCCTGGGGGGCCCGGCTCTGCTCCAGGCGCGGTTCCTTGGGCAGTCACCCCTTCTCTGATTTCTTTCAGCATTTGCCGCTGCTGGTCCTGGAATTGGGTCATCATATCCCGCAACACCTGATTCTGATGCTGCTGTTGCTGCTTCTGGTTGTCCACCAGCCATTCTATGATCTTGTTGACCTCCATCCTGCGTTCGGGGGGGGGGGGGTCAACTGTAAGACGTGGGTGGTCAACACCTGGTTCTCTCCAAACAAACACCCAAACGGATCAGTAGTCCTACTTCCCTTATTTTATGCCCACCACTTTTTTTTTTTTTTTTTTTTTTTGTGTTACCCTACTTCCTAGAGCCCCTTCTTACTCCCGGGGCCCAGGGACCTGGTGCCCACATTCTCCACCACGTGTAAACAGGTTCGTCCCTCAGAGTCCACTAAGAGCTAATCTTATCACAGAGAGTTAAGCCTGGGTAGTCACCATCCAGGCCGGTGGCCCTTTTTATTACGCAAGTTCGCGTTTACACCCGAGCCAGATCGGCCTGTCGGCGGAGTAGGGGGGTTCGGGCCCGCCCCCTCTCCGAACCCCGGCCCAGGGCCCTAAAGGCAGGGACCCGTGGTCCCTCCCTAGCGGATGGGGGAACGCCCCAAAACACACCCGCTCACGGGCTCCACGACCCCGCCCTGGGCCGCTTCCTACTCCACCAGGCCTCCCGGCCCACTTCCCTTGACCTCTCCTGCCTCACCTCTTCCTCCGTCCCTCCTTCCCTTGCTCCGTCCACCGTCCTTCCCTGTACCGTGCCAGCCCCGGGTTTAAATCCCCCGCCGGCTCCTTTCCCCCTCTGCGTCACTTCCCCTGCGACGCCTCCCTGCCACCCTTCCCCCGTGACGTCATACCCCTGCGCCTCCCCGGCCCCTCCCTCTAGGGCCCTGCCGGTCGGCGCCCGCTGCCTCCCGACGCGCTCTCAGTGCGGGGCGCGAGTGCCCCGTCACAAGCCCCTTAATTCGAACTAGTGGGAGGCTAGCCCTCCCCAGCTTTCCCTGGTGGCCACTCTGGCCAACACCAGGGAAACTCGTCTGCCCCCCTCCCGGCCCCGTATCCCTTAACGGGGCACGGGCTGGCTACGGTGCCCGTGCCAGGTGCAAGCCTGCCAGCACCCAGCCAGCAGACCCTGCACCTGGCACGGCTCGAGCCACCCACCTGATGCCCCCCAGGTCTCCCCCTCTTCCCGGGACCAGGCTGGCGGCTCCCGGGAGCTTGCCCGGGACCGCAAGAGGCGGGCACCCGCCTGGGCTAGTGCAGACATCATGGACCTCGTCCACGATCTCCGCACTAGGCACAGGAAAGTGGCCGTCTAGGGCAGGGAGAGCTGCCAGCCTGACCACCCAGGAGCAGGTGTGCAAGAGAATCAAGGGGGTCCACTGAGACCCCCGACCCTGAGCTCTGAGCTTACAATGGCCGTCCTGGGTCAGACCAAAGGTCCATCTAGCCCAGTAGCCTGTGTGCCGACAGCGGCCAAACCTAGGGTGTGTCTAGACTACATGCCTCCTTCGACGGAGGCATGTAGATTAGCCAGATCGGAAGAGGGAAATGAAGCCGCGATTAAAATAATCGCGGCTTCATTTAAATTTAAATGGCTGCCCCGATCTGCCGATCAGCTGTTTGTCGGCAGATCGGGGGAGTCTGGACGCGATGCCCCGACAAAGAAGCCTTTCTTCATCGACACAGGTAAGCCAGGTTTACCTGTGTCGATGAAGAAAGGCTTCTTTGTCGGGGCATCGCGTCCAGACTCCCCCGATCTGCCGACAAACAGCTGATCGGCAGATCGGGGCAGCCATTTAAATTTAAATGAAGCCGCGATTATTTTAATCGCGGCTTCATTTCCCTCTTCCGATCTGGCTAATCTACATGCCTCCGTCGAAGGAGGCATGTAGTCTAGACACACCCCTAGGGACCCTGGAGGGGATGGACCGAAGACAGTGACCAAGCCATTTGTCTCGTGCCATCCCTCTCCAGCCTTCCACAAACCTTGGGCAGGGACACCACTCCTACCCCCTGGCTAATACCACTCCATGGACCCAACCTCCATGACTTGATCTCACTTCCCTTTAAACTCTGTTCTAGTTGTAGCCATCACAGCCTCCTGCAGCAAGGAGTTCCACAGGTTGACTCTTTGCTTTGTGAAGAACAACTTTCTGTTACTAGTTTGAAGCCTGCTACCCATTCCTTTCCTTTGGTGTCCTCTAGTCCTTCTTTATGGGAACTAATGAAGAACTTTTCTGTATGCACCCTTTCCACCCAACTCCTGCTTTTAGAGACCTCTATCCTGTCCCCCCTCTGTCTCCTCTTTTCTAAGCTGAAAAGTCCCAGTCTCTTTAGCCTCTCTTCATATGGGACCTGTTCCCAACCCCTGATCATTTTAGTTGCCCTCCCCTCTCCCACCCTCTCTCTTCCCCTCTCCCACCTCCTTTTCCCAGTCTCCCCCAGTTTTGTTCAATAAAGACAGATTCCATTTTTGAACACAATTGTCCTTTATTTTGTACATCAATAAGAAGGGGGGCTAGGGAAGGGTAAGTGGAAGGAGGTGAGGGAGGAATGGGGCATGAGCCCCCGATGGGCAGGACTGGGCTGGCTCTGCGGGCTTCTGGGGGTGGAAGCTCTCCTGCAGCCCTCCAATTGCCCCCTCTCCCCAGATGGCAGCCTGCGGCAAGTGCAGCCGGGCTGATGGCTGAGTGATGTGATGTGCCCAGTGTCGGTAGTCCGGGCAATCCAAGCCAGGACTGCTTTGCAAGCGGGGCACCTCTGAGAACTGTCTGTCCGGGGTGGGGGTCGGGACCCTTTAAGCACAGCCCTCGGCTAGCCTGAGACAGCATTTCTACGCTCTAAGTCCTCCTCTGATGCCCTGCCGGCACTGCTTTCGGCCATCCTCAAGCCTGGTTCAGGGTCCACTTAATGTAGACATGCTAGTTCGAATTAGCAAAATGCTAATTCGGACTAGTTTTTTAGTCTAGATCCGTTAGTTCGAATTAGCTTAGTTCGAATTAACTAATTCGAACTAAGTTAGTTTGAATTAACATTGTAGTGTAGACATACCCTAAGTGAGTAGTCAAGTACTCGACTACCTAATAAGGCTAAATTTATTGGGTAGTCGAGTTGAGTATTGGACTACTAGCTCCAGCAGAAGCCCTTGTCCACAGGGGACTCAGCAGGGAGCTGGGCCCCCCGTGGACAAGAGCTGCTGCCATGAAGCAGTCCCTGTCTGTGGCCAGCTCAGGCTGCTGTGAACTTAGGCTGCTGGACCCAGTGAGAGCTAGGACCAAGCAGTCCTGGCTCTCACCAATCTTGGACCACTGTGCCTCTGCATTTTAAATGTAGTAAGAGATGCTGGGCCCAAGGGCTCTTACTACATTTAAAATACCGAGGTGCAGTGCTCGCAGATCCAACAGGAGCCAGTACTGCTCAGTCCCTGGTTGCGCCGGCTCTGGGAGCTACCCCAGCTGTGGCTCTTCAGAATGGCCCCCCTTATCAACTAATCGTGTAGTTGATATAAATTGTATTGACTGCACAATTAGCCAAATAGCCGCTCTTAGACATGTCCCTGTGTGTACTCCACTGTAGGTGACATTGTGCCGCTGTGCCATTGATCAGAGGCTTTTAGAGCAATGTACTCATGGGTTGCGCAGGTGTGGTGCTTGGCTCATGGGTCTTTGGTGTCCTGACATTGCGTATGTGCAATACCTCCCACTCCCAGTTCTTTGTCTACTGTCTCTGGGCAGAGACAGAGCTCCGTAGTGTTCCTCGGAGAGCAATTTGTATCTTATAGATAGATAAGTTTCTGATATTTCAGTTGTTCCTTCCCCTCTCCTCCAAAAAAAACTTTTCTGCTTAAAAAAACAGTTTATTTTTCTTCCCCCATTTTTTCCTATAGTTAAATAGGATACTTGGTTCACCACGTTTCAAGCATTGCATGTCTTATAAAGACACTATCCCTATTTCAGATGGACACTTGCAATGTGTCCACTTGGGAAAAACCATGTTCCCCAGAAATGTGCCTGAAGGCAAGGGCGTGAAAAGACAGGGACCTATGCTTAAAACTCATTCTTATGGAGAAGTTCCTTTGTCCTGCTTCAAACTCGGGGCCCAAACCCTACATGGCCCACTCAATGCCTCAACTGGCTGAGAACAAGAAAACTTCAAAAAAGCATGCATCTCTGTTCCCTCAGAAGGCTTCCCCAGCCTCCAGGTGATCTCCAAGCACTTAAGTGTCAGTTGTGCTAGCTACAACAAGGTTAAGCATCTATGACTTGCCTGGGGTCTCGAGCAGCACTCACACTGTTAACACTACTGGTGCACACTGCTTTGGTGTCGAGGTAGAAGGCTTGAAATTGTCTCCCTCCCTTTTAATGGCATTGTCCAACACTGACAGTGCCACACCAACTACACTGTTACCGAAGGTGGCACCCAACACCAATACAGCATGGCAACACCAGCAGCGCGCTAATGACCTTTCCACTTCTGTCTATACCAGACAAGCCTGCGGTACTACCGACAGCTGCAGTACAGCACCCTTCGGCACTGTCCACACCAGCAGTGTAATTCATCCAGCACAGGGACCTACCAGTATCATCTAGTTTTAATCCACCATTTCTCAGCACCAGTCTTTCTCAGGGCACATTAACACTGTACTATCGCTTATCTTCTGCCCAATTTTCAAGTGAGAAAAAGGAGGACTTCAAGGCAGTCTTTTCAACTCTGTATTCCCCTCCCACCAAACCACCAGTTAGTTCGGTACTATCACAATCGAGATCGTCATATGCAAGGCACTTTCCTCCATGGTCTGATCAACCATGGATGGGACTGCCTATGCCTTACCCAGGACACTGGCAATATTGGAGCCCATGGAGACTTTACTATAGACATCACTCCAGCAAACACCATCATAATGTGGTATATGACACCAATCTCCACCTATAGAGGAGCAAGAGGAAACTACTTCCACACACACATAACCAGTGGCCTGGGATACCTTTCCAGAAACCAATTCATCTTCTTCACCAAATGAAGCCATCATGTTGCCCCCTCCTACAACAGTGGATGATTTTACCCATTTTCAGGACCTCCTCAAACGGATAATTGCTAAGCTCAATACTACCCTTCAAGAGGTTACAGAAAATCAGCATGAGCTTCCTGACATCCTGCAATTGGTAACATCTTCCAAGATCATCCTGCCAATTAACTCTGTGGTTATTGGCCCAGCCAAAACCACATGGCAAACACCTGCCACCATAATATGTACCTGCAAAAGAGCAGATAGAAAATATGTCCCATCCATATTTTCTTTTCACACATCCTGCTTCAAACTCCCTGTTTGTGGAAGCTGCTCATCAAAAGAGCAAGCAGCAATGTTACTGGTCTACTCTTTCAGACCATGACAGTAAGAGAGTAGACCTCTTTGGCTGAAAAGTTTGTTTCTTCCACCCTGCAATTTAGAATGGTTAATTATGCAGCCCTCCTTAGTAAATACAATCACGAAAAATTACTCCAAATTCGGCGACAAACACCAACACCTAAATGCAGACAGTACAGATATCAGCCATATCCCAGACCACAGTATCCCACGTTACTCACTCTCTCCACCTCAATCACTTTAAACTATTCAGTCACCAACTATTCAATCGCCATCTCTTCACATTACATGACAATTGGCATGCAATCACCTAAGATAAATGGATGTAGCAAACAATATGATTTGGTTGCATCATCCCCTTCATAGCAATATTCCTAACCACCCAACCCATCCTTCTTCAGGGGCCTATTACTCTCATGACCTATTACTCCACTAAGAAGTCTAACATCTTCTCCAACTGGGGGCCATTGAACCCATTCCAACCGAATACAAAGGGAAAAGGTTCTGTTCTCATTATTTTCTCACAGAAAAGAAAAACAGGGGATGGTGCCTAATTCTTGATCTCAGAGCTCTCGACAAATATGTAAAAAAGCAGAAATTCAAAATAGTGACCCTCACAACCATTATCACAGCACAGGAGCAGTGAGATTGGTTTCCTTCCCTCAAGACACATTTCCATGTTTCCATACACCCAGCTCATAGATGTTTTCTCTGGTTTGTCCTAGGTCACAATCACTACCAGTACAAAATCTTACCTTTTGGTCTCTCTGTGGCACCAAGAGTCTTTTCCGAAATCCTGGCGGTAGTGACTACACACTTCAGAAAGAAGAGCATCATTATTTTTCCCTTACATGGACAACTACCCTCTGAAAGCACATTGCATGCAGGACTTGCAACAAAGCACCCTTATCACCCTGATATATCTTCTTCCTTGGCCTACAAATAAACAAAATCAGCACTCATTGCCACACAACAGATACAATTCATAGGAGCTCACCACATTGCAATAACCATAACCGCGTCTCTCCCACTCAGATTCGGCAACATCGAAGCACTGGTAAACAAGCTGCAGGTCATACCACAGGTGACTGCCCACAACTGTCTCCAACTACTCGGACACATGGCCACCTGCAAAGTGGTTGTCCCCATTGAATTTTCCCAAATGCATCCCTCTTTATGTAATACTTCCAGGGATGGCTGAATACAGTTTACAGGTTGAACATACACTCTCTCACCAAACTCCTTTCTTTCCCTCCTCTGGTCAAACACTCCCTCACATGGTGGACACTCGCTTGCAGCCTTTGCTTAACAATCCCATTCACATGACAAGATGCCTCCGTGATTACCACCACAGACACCTCCCTTACTGGATGGGGAGCACACCTTGGGGACCATACTGCTCAAGATCTGTGGTACACCACCAATAGATTACTATGCATAAATGTACTTGAGTTCTGGACAATTATATACGCCTGCAGCCAGTTTCTTCCTCTCATGAACAACAAGCATGTCAGAGTCTACACCGATAACGTAGCCTCCATGTTCTATATCCGGGTTGGGGAACCTTTTTTGGGTCAGGAGCCATATCTCAAACCACAGTATCCCACATTACTCACTCTCTCTTCAGTGGAGCTAGGTAGAGCTAAGTGGAGCCCTGAATCTCAGGGACCGGATCCAGACAAGCCCGGAGCCACATCTGGGCCTTAGGTTCCCCACCTGTGCTCTATATGAACAGGCAAAGGGAGCTCAATCCCACACCCTCTGCACAGAATCCATGAGACTCCAGAATTGGTGTCTCCAGCACAAAATAACAATATCTACCTTTCACTTTCTAGGGGTCCTCAATGCTACTGCAGATGCACGCTGCAGATCTCTTCCTCAGGAGCATGAATGGGAGATAAATGACAATGTTATCAACCCAATATTTGATTTGTGATGTTACCCCAAGATCGATCTTTTCGCCACTTAAAACAACAAGAAGTGCCCAGATTTCCGCTCCAGAGCCAGATAGGCAAACACTGTCTGGGGAATGCACTACTAATTAAATGGGATCATAGTCTCCTATACACTTTCCCATCAATACCACTCGCCAGCAGAGTCTTGCAAAAAATACAAAAGCACAGACCTACAGTCACATTCATTGCCCCTTCATGGCCCTGGCAACCATGGTACCCCTTCCTCACCATGATGTTCAACTTTCCAGCACTCACTTTTCCATCTAACCACAATCTCCTGTCACAACTCAGAACATAAGCACAGCACTCCAGCCTTCACATGCTACTTCTCAAAGCTTGGTACCTCAGTGGTTCTCTGCTCAGGAACTAGATTGTTCACAAATTGTTCAAGCATTGTTACTCCATAACAGAGTTCAGACCACTTGCAAAACCTGCATGCAGAAATGGAAAAGATTCTCCCATTGGTGCTCTGACAGATACATCCCACCAGCTTCTGCATCCCTCCCAAGAGTCTTTGATTACCTTTTATATCTTAAAAAACAATGAATGGTGCTGCAACAACTTAGAGACTAACAAAAGTTGTAGATGGTATCATGATTTTTTTGTGAGCACAACCCACTTTTTCAGATGAATGGAGCTAAGAAGTCCAGGGTGCAAATAAATAGCAGAGAAAGAGAGGGAATTAGGGAGGAAAGTGAAGGAAAAAAATAGGGACAAAATTGTCAATTAGAGTGCCCATGCTAAATAAGGCTAATAGTGTGGGCTGTAAATACCCAGTACTTGGCTTTTTATGTCACTAGGGTGTGGAATGGCCCATCCAGGCCAGGTCTTTGTTCAAGGCTTGATTACAGGTGTCACATTTGTAAATGAAACCAAGTTCTGCAGCTTCTCGACAAAGGGGTGCAGACTGACAGAGGGTGCTATAGCTATCATGAACTGAACAGAAGTATGCCAGACAACTCTCCAACACCAGACTCTACAAGCTTCTCTCCTCTGATCCCACTAGATAAAAATAGATGATACTTCTATATTTGCACATTCAGTAACAAAGGGTATGTCTACACTACCACCCTAGTTCGAACTAGGGTGGTTAATGTAGGCATCCGAAGTTGCAAATGAAGCCCGGGATTTGAATTTCCCGGGCTTCATTTGCATCTTGCCAGGCGCCGCCATTTTTAAATCCCCGCTAGTTCAGACTCCGTGCCCGCGGCTACACGCGGCACGGACTAGGTAGATCGGATTAGGCTTCCTATTCCGAACTGCCGGTACACCTCGTTCCACGAGGAGTAACGGTAGTTCAGAATAGGAAGCCTAATCCAAACTACCTACTCCGTGCCATGTGTAACCGCGGGCACGGAGTCCCAACTAGCGGGGATTTAAAAATGGCGGCGCCTGGCAAGATGCAAATGAAGCCCGGGAAATTCAAATCCCGGGCTTCATTTGCAACTTCGGATGCCTACATTAACCACCCTAGTTCGAACTAGGGTGGTAGTGTAGACATACCCAAAGAAAATCCTCTATCCTGAGATTAAACAACCGGCTGAACCTTCCCCTCATTCTCAATTCTCTAACTTACCAATCTTTCAAACCAGTGGCAATCACCAGTTCCCCCTTGCATCTGTCAATGAAAACAATATCTCTAAGTAGCTATTCCATCCACCAGACGAGTGGGGGAAATAGCAGCATTCATGCCAGGACTATCATACACAACATTATTTAAGGACAAAGCTTCCTTCCACACACATCCCAAATTCCTACCAAAAATGTATTCATCCTATCATAATAACCAAACCATCCACCTTCGGACTTTCTTTCCAGGACCACATACCAATGCATTTGAATCCACACTGTACATGCTTGACGTGTGCTGAACACTACAGTCCTCCACAGGACAAAGCCCTTTAGATTCTTTCCTAAATTATTCAGATCAGTAGCAGACCATAATAAATGCAAAACCATCTCTGTGCAGAGGCTTTCACACTGGATATTGGATGGCATCCGATTATGCTATTAGCACAACAAAGTCAACGCTCCTACCTCTGTTCAAGCATGCTCCATGAGAGCATTATCCACATCCATAGTGTTTCTATGTAAGGTTCAGATTACGGACATCTGCAGAACTGCCACATGGGGCTCTGAGCATACTTTTATAAAACACTATACGCTCACTCAAGGTCCGCTCTTGTACATCAGCATAGATAAAGCTGATTTATCCACATTTTTTACTGGATTGGAAGTCCCTATCTCTTTAATACATACCGTTTTACAGTCACCGACAGTGGAACACCCACAGGGACATCTCTCACAGAAGAACGTTTGAGAAGATTACTCACTTGTGCAGTAACATGTTCTTTGAGATGAGTGTCCCTGTGGTAGCTCTACTACCAACTCTTTTCACCTCTACATTAGTATTTTGGTGTGGTCTCTGTTATAGAGAAGGAACTGAGAAGGAATGTAATGTCAGGGCGCTAAAGTCTCATGAGCCAGGTACCGTGCCTGCACGGCTCATGATGACACTGTTCTAAAAGCCTCCAATTGATGGTGCACCAACATCTACATTGGAGGTGCACCAACATCTACATTGGAGCATCCACAGGGACACTCATCTCGAAGAACATCAGTTACTGCACCAGTGAGTAACCTCATACATATACTTCTAAACTTTTAGGCTGGGATTTTCAAAGCCTAAGGGAGTTTGACACTCAGTGGGTGTTGGGTGTCAAACTAGCTTCAAGTAGTGAGATGTTGTAGAAGATTAACTGACAGAAATAACTTCTAGCTTCTCAGGCAGAGATTGGTATAAATGTGATTTGAAATGTTTGTGTCAAACATTAATGGTATGCAGTCTTTTTAATTACTAATAAACTTTGTCTTCTAAGTCATAGAAGACATCATCACATAAATATATCTTAAAGGAAGTCCATGAAAAAGCATTAGGGTACTAAAGTTAAACTTCTGAGAGAGATATTAATAGTCTATTTATTTCTGCAGAAGAAACCAGTGAAGTTATTCAAAATGAAGAAATTGGTCACAAAGAAGAGGACCAAAATACATTATCTGCAGATAATGTGGTATGTACTTTTTCCATATCCTACCCATTTCACCTTCTTACTATACACACTGGCTGTGTCTAGACTGCATCCCTTTTCCGTAAAAGGGATGCAAATTAGACACATCGCAATTGCAAATGAAGCAGGGATTTAAATCCCCCCTGCTTCATTTGCATAAACATGGCTGCTGCTTTTTTGTGGCTCGGAGCTTTGCCGGAAAAAAGCGCCAGTTTAGACGCGGATCTTTCGGAAAATAAAGCCTTTTCCAAAAGATCCCTTATTCCTCTTAAAATAAGGAACTGAAGGATCTTTCGGAAAAGGCTTTATTTTCTGAAAGATCCGCGTCTAGACTGGTACTTTTTTCTGGCAAAGCTCTGAGCTGGAAAAAAGCGGCAGCCATGTTTATGCAAATGAAGCGGGGGGATTTAAATCCCCACTTCATTTGCAACTGCCATGTGTCTAATTTACATCCCTTTTACGGAAAAGGGATGCAGTCTAGACACAGCCACTGTCTTCCAAAGACAGTGCTTCTAAGCTAGTGAAGATTTCAGTTTCATGTTCTGTTAAAAAGAACCCCTTTTTATAACTTGAACACTAAAAAAAAGTAGTTATTGATAGAATTGTGCATATTCAGGTGAAAAATTTAAAAATATTTCCATATAATTTAATGAGTAGAAATCTTGTGTTTTAGGAGGCTACTTAGCGAAAATGCATTACTATAATCTAGTCTCTCCTCTCCAAAGTCCTGAGTAAATCTTCCATTCTACTCTGCTCGGGAACATTATCACATATGGAAATGCTGAAAGAAAGTTTTGCTTCACTTAGTTTTGTTGTAATAGCAAGGCCTCAGGCTGGAATGGTTAGGCTCTGATTCTGCAAGGAACTTCTGAGTGGTTACAGAGCTCATCCCAGTATTTGGTAGCAGCTAGCCTGAGATGTTTTGTGAACCTTAGAGGCTAGATACTTCAGATACCATGGTATATGTGTAATGCATGACAGTATGAAGGTAAATTCCCCATTGAATAATTAAGTACAACTTTTCATTGACTACAGGTTGGACTTCCTTAGTCCAGCACCCTTGGGACCTAACCAGTTCCGAATGAGATCAGGGAAGATCAGTTCCAGCCCCTCTGCTGATGGACTCCAGGCTCTCCCAGGGTCCATCAGCAGACCCGGCTGGCTCTCTTCCAGGTTTCACATCCCCACCTGGCTCCACTACCAGCTCGGCCACTGGTCCATCTCCTCTCCTGGCCACTGGCTAGGGTTTACTGCTGGTTTGGCACCAGGCGGGGACCACTGCTGCTCCAACCCCCCACCTCAGGGCTCCTCACTCCCAGCCAGGTATCACTGCCAGTCCAGCCCCAGCTGCCAGGCTCTGTGTCCTGTCTGTGCTTCACTTCTGGTCTGGCCCCACTGCTGGGTTCCATGCTTCTGTTGCTGGCTCGGGCACTGGCCACTAGACTCCATGACCCAGTGCCAGACTCCCGGCTCTTTTCCAGCTATCTGCCCCTGATTCCACTTGCAGACACTGGATTCCTAGCCACTGGCAGTCTCTAGTCCAGAGTTCTCTGGTCTGGCAACATTTGTGGTCCTGCTGGATCATGGATATTACCAGACCAGAGAGTCAGACCAGAAAGGTTCAACCTATACTAGGATAGCATTATTTTTGCCATTGAAGTGCCAGTGCTGATGCCACTACTTTGGTCCATATGCTTTTTCTATTTTTTTATTTTTAATTCTGTCAAGTAGTAAGATGTTTATCTGGTTGTTTTTACCCAATACTGTGAAAAAATAGGGTTTTCAAACAATCTAATTAAGAATGTAAAAGCCTGTGTAAATCCTGTGTTTAAACATACATTCTTAGAATCACAATACAAAATTATCACTGCATTTCATGTTGAAAAATATTTATTTTGACAGTATATAGCACTTATGTGGCACTTTTACATTTTGTTACATTTTTGAGAAAAAACTCAGGGAGGTGAGTTGATACTGAAAGCGTGTTATGACAGAACAAAGTGTGCCATTTTATAGTGCCCATGAAGTAGTTTTAATTTTATTCATATTTAAATTAGATTTCCAACAGATGGAATTAATATAAATCTGTTTATGATGGGAGCCTGGCTTTCTTTCCAATACATCAGAGAGAGAAACTGCAAACAGCTTCCTGAATCTATATATTTCTACTCTTTTTGGGAGGGTGAAGTATGTGAAGAAAGTAATGGTGTTAGTGCCAATTTTGTTCTGTTATCTTAATCAGTATTTAATCTTGTGAAAAAGCAAAAAGTCACGTGACACCTTAAAGACTAGCAGATTTATTTGGGCACAACATTTCATGGGTTAAAAATCACTTTGTCAGATAAGCTTATACCCAGATAAATTTACTAGTCTTTAAGGTGCTGCAGGATTCCTCATTGTTTTTGCAGATCCAGACTAACAGAGCTACTCCCTCTGAGATTTAATCTGTGAGATAAGGTATAAACTTAAGCAATTGTATTGCTGTTTAATAAAAATGGAGTGTTTAAATTGTTTTCAAGGCTATAAAATTAACAATCAGATTAAAAGGGAGTAGTTTACAGAATTTAGGGAGAATTTTTTAATTTTTATGGTTAAACGTAAATATCTTAGAATGTGTGAGATCTCCATAGTTGTCATGATTGAGTTTCTATTAGAAACCCTGCTTCTTCCCCAATCTGAATTTCATAAACAAAGGAATGTTGGCTTCAGGATTGATAGCTTAGAGTGCAAAGTTATTAAGATCAGTTTTGGGGGAAAAAGTTAAGTTCTTCGAGAGGTCCCTGTGGATGCTCCACACTGGGTCTTGTACCGTCCCAGCACCTGGATAGGAGATTTTGAAATAGTCTCTGTGGGGGCCACACATGCGCAGCACCAAGCGGTGCATGCTTTCCAGTAGGCACTGCGCATGCACGGCCTACACCTTCCAGTTGCTTCTCAACCACCCTTGGCCTTAGACAGAGCTTCCCAGTTCCCTGTTTTTTCAACGATTCTACAATAGTTTAGATAGTTTATAGTTAGTTTCTTGTTATTCTAAACTGTTGGACTTTGCGGACGACATCCCTGAGGCAAAGAGACCCCAATTTATGTCCATTGTGGCTGAGGGACACATTATTTTTCGGGCAGCCCTCCATGCTGTGCTCGGTGCTGCAGACACAGTGGCTAGAACTACTGCCACTGCGGTTATGAACCAGGTCATCCTGGTTCTCCCCTGCTACATTTCCACGAAATACAAGCCATCATTGAAGATTTGCCCTTTGACGGGCAAAAACTCTTTGCCAGCAAAATCAGTGGTGTCCTTAATACAATGTATGGATGCCCTATGCACCCAGGCTAACAGACATAGACAGTACCATTACCAATCTTATCAACAACCTCAGTACCCTTCTTACTTCAATCAATGCTCAGACTCCAATCCGAATAGGAACCGTCTTCAGCCCCAGAGACACCAAAAGTCATCAGGTTTGGCCCCTCAACTGCCATTGGCCAACAAGCAAATTTGAGGCTTTTGTCAAGGGCCTTAAAGACCTCCCAGAAGTTTCAATACTGCCAGTGACCACACACATGTTCCAAAACCCTCTCCACCAATTCTATCACCAGTGGGCCACTATCACCACAGACAGATGGGTGCTCAACATCATCCTATCGGGATACACCATTCCCTTCCTCTCCAAGCCTCCTACCCACCCTCCCATCCTGTCCTTCTTCAGGGACCCTTGTCACAAGACTTTGTTATGTCAAGAGCTGATACATTTTCTAGATCTCTGAAAAACGTCCCAGAAAAATACAGGGGATCAGGTTTCTATTCCCGTTACTTCCTAACTCTAAAGTAGTCAGGGATATAGTGACCAACTGAGGTCTCCGCAGCCTCAACAGATTTGTCAAGACACAACACTTTCGCGTGGTCACTTATCCTGGTGTTGCAACAAAAGGGCTGGTATTCAGCCCTCGACCTGCAGGACGAATATTTCTATATTCTCATACACCCGGCTCACAGAAGGTTCTTAAGTCTCACGGTAGGCCCACATCACTACCAATATCGGGTCCTTCTGTTTGGCCCATCTACATCCCCTTGAGTCATCTCCAAGGTGCTGCTGTGGCCATGGCACACCTTCACTCATTGGGAGTAATCATATTTCCTTTCCTCGGCAACTGCCTCCTCAAAGCCACATCACACTCCAAGGCAGTCCGTGTCATGGCAGCAACTATCCATTGTTTTCAAAAGCTGGGCCTTTGCATAAACTGGGAAAAGTCATCTTTCCAGCTTTCCCAGACCATTCAATTAACTAGAGACTGTCTAAATTCCATAGTGGCAAGATCCTACCTGCCCGACAGATTCCTCGTCATCCAATCTCTAGCCACAACCCAGTACCTTTCTCCAAACACTACAGCCAAAGATTGCCTACAACTTCTAGGGCAGATGGCAGCTAAAACTTTTGTGGTATCGCATGCCCGATTGCACATGTGCTGCCTACGGATTTGATTTTCTGCTGTATACAAACCTCTAAAGCATTCCACGTCACTCCGGCTTACCATACCACATGAGGTAAAGACAAAGACGCCCTCCTATGTTGGACCAAGCCACCAATCTTTGCATGGGAGTCACATTCCTTCAATTGCCCTCTTCCCCCCTCTTCCCCCCCCCCCACTACATGATTACTACAGATGCTTCCCACTCTGGCTGGGGGGCCCTCTTTGAGACCAGACCACTCAAGGACTTTGGTCAACCCAGGAGATGAACTTCTCACATAAACCTGCTGGAACTACGTGCGGTACACAGTGCCTGCAGACATTTCCAGATCTCCATCACTGCCAAACCCATACATGTCCTTACAAACAACATTGCCTGTCTTTTCTGCATCAACAGTCAAGGGAGTCCCTACTCCCAGTGCCTAGGCACCGAGGCCATAAAGTTGTGGAATTTTTTTGCATCAACCACAACATCCACCTTTCTGCAGTTCACATAGCAGGGTTCACCAATGTAATCATGGACACTCTCAGCAGACATTTTCCTCAGCATCACGAATGGGGGTACTCAATTCCTTTGTACCTTCTGTTCTCCAGATGGGGTCACCTGTCGGCAGACTTGTTTACTACACCTCACAACACCAAACGCATACAGTTTTGCTCCAGAGCAGGCATCAGAAAGGGATCCATAGGAAATACAATCTCTATTACGCTTTTCCCCCAATACCTCTCCTTGGCAAAGTAGTCCACAAGATCAGGATAGATGGGGCCATAGTCATACTATTAGTATGGCCTCCTCATGGCCAAGACAACCTTGGTATCCCTTCCTGCTCAGGATATTAGTTCACTGGCCCATCATTCTTCTACTCCAGTGCAATCTCATTATGCTGGGCCAGACTACACAAACCAATCTGGACCTATGCAAACGACATCTAACAGCATGGCTCCTCCGTGGTTCTTCCAATCCGAACAAGGGCTTCCTGAGCAGATACACGCAATCCTTATTCACAGTCGTAAGGACTCCAAATGCTCCTACACATATAAATGGAAATGCTTTTCAGCATGGTGCACTTCCAAAGGACACAATCCCATATCAGTGCCCCTGTTGCTCATCTTGGACTGCCTCCTCATTCTGAAACAGTCATCGCTATTCTTCAGTTCCATTAAAGTACACCTAGCAGCCATTACGGCTTTCATCACAAAATTGAGGGCTGGCCCATCCTTACTTACCCCACAATCAAGAGATTCCTTAAAGGGCTGCATCTCCTACATCCTGACGTCACACATATGATACCGTCCTGGGACCTGGGTCTGATACTATGAGCTTTCACCAGGCCACCCTGTGAGCCTCTCGCATCTTGCTCTTCGGAATAGTTGTCCATGTTGATTGCTGGTTGCCCTAATATTGGCCTGCTGCATCAGAGATATGGCGGCACTCATGGCCGACTCACCTTTCACGATACTCCACTCTGATAAGGTCACTCTCTGTACGCACCTCAAATACTTGCCTAAGGTGGCCTCATTTCATATAAATGAACCACTGAACTTACCTGTATTCTTTCTGTAACTACATGCCAATGCATCTGAGGTTTCCATGCACACTCTCAATGTCAAGTATGCACTAGCTTTCTACTTGCAGAGAACTAAAGTTGTTAGGCAATCCCCTTGGCTCTTCTTAGCATTTAATGAATGGGTTAATGGGCAATCCATATCAAAACAGAGGTTGTCCAAATGGATCACTGACTGCATAAAGCTTTGCTATACCCTTAAGGGCCTACAACCACCCTTAACTTTGATGGCTCATTCCACTCATTCCATCATTCTTCTACCACTGTATACCAGTAGGGCCATATCCTCTACCTATGCAACGTCTTGCTTTCAGACTTTTGCAAGGCAGCCACCCAGACGTCTCAACTACCTTTGCTAAGCATTACACACTCTCCTATGGGCATGATACCTCTGTGCGCTATGTGGTTCTATCATCGGCCTTCCTCAATACTCCAAAACCCTCACCTCCACATGCTTGCTAATCACCCAGCGTGGAGCATCCACAGAGACCTCTCAAAGAAATAGTGGAGGTTACTCACCTTGTGCAGTAACTGGAGTTCTTTGAGATGGTTCCCCATGGATGCGCCATAACCGCCCTCTTCCCCTCTGTTTTGGACCTATAAGGCCTCTGGGGAAGAGAAGGAACTGGAGGGCATGGGCCGTGTATGCATGTGCCTACCGGAAAGCACGTGCCAGTTGGCGCTGTGCATGTGTGGCCCCTGGAGGGACTGCTTCAAAATCTCTGATTGAGGCACTGGAATGGCACCAAGACCCAGTGTTGTGTATCCATGGGGGCACCATCTCAAGGAACTCCAGTTACTGCACAAGGTGAGTAACCTCCGCTTACTAGCCTCCTGATGAACCAATAGAGGCTCCTCGGAAGGCTGAAAATCCTATATAGGCTCTCAGCTGGCAGGCAATACAAGTTTAGCTTGTTGGAACTGATCCTGTCTCCTAAGATTTATTGTGGGAGGAGATGTTTGTCCACAAAGAATATACCAATACCTGCAGTAAATGTTAGAAGGCCCACAAAACCTACAAATGCTTATGAGAGATGGAGCACTGGAAGGGGCTACTATGATCAGAACTAGAATTTTCCTAATGCAGGTTTTTGCATGAAGGTAAGAGGAATACCTGTGTTTTTGTCTTAGAATATTTACAGAAAGGAGGATGTTCTTCCTCTTGGATGATGACCCTTCTCTTTGTGTCCATGTGTCTAGACTGTGAGTCTACGTCTAGTCTGCAGGCTTCTTTCAGAAGAAGCTATGCTGGAAAAGATCTTCTGAAAAAACTTCTTCCAAAAGAGCACGTCCACACTGCCAAAGTGCATCAAAAAAGCTGTCTGCTTTTTCAAAAGACAGCATCCAGACTGAATGGGCACTATCTCGCATGTAAGCTGTGATTAATATGGGCGGAATGGCCACCAGGGCACCTGTGCTTTTCTTTCAATTTCTTTTGAAAGAACTTCCTATTCCCCGTCCCCACACACCGTTTTCCAAAAGAGCTCTTTCGAAAAAAGGCTTCTTCCTCATAGAATGAGGAATACCAATGTCAGAAAAAACCCTCTGTTCTTTCAAATTTGGGGGGGGGGGGGGGAGAATACGATTGCAGTGTGGACGTAAGTGAAGTTTTTCAGAAAAAGGACCATTTTTCTGAAAAAACTCTGCAGTGTAGACATACCCTGAGTTTTACAGGTGGAGACAAATGTATTTTTCTTTTACAGTATATAGCTGAATTCTCTAATTTCCTACCATTAATTTCTCTGTTTCCACTGGTTCTGGAAGAAGAATTGAGTCCTGTCCCTGTCAGAGCATTATATTCAAAGAAGACAGAGTCAGTTTCTGGAGTTATCATATTATTGTCAAGGTTCTAAAACAGACTAGATGAGGAACTATTTTTAAAAGGAGAGAGATTTTATTACAAAAGGGCAAGAATTAAACGAGTAAAGACCTGCCAGTAGGACGGGGGGGGGCACTTCACAAATTTTGCCCCGGAGGGGGTGGAGCCTCAGGCAGAAGAAGCAGGGCCAGGACATTTCTTTGCTTCCCTGTCCCCAGGCCATGATTGGCCTGGGGGCGGAGAGAGCACATGAAGTCTCCTACCACCCTACAAGGAGCACACAGTGCTTAGAGTGAGTCGACAGCTGGTGGTTCACTCTAAGCACCGCACACCCCTTACAGGGCAGGGGAAGATACTTTGGGTATGTCTAGACTACATGGCTCTGTCGCCAGAGCCATGTAGATTAGTTTACTAGACATACCCAAATGAAGCGGCGATTTAAATAATCGCCACTTCATTTAAATTAAAATGGCTGCCGCGCTGAGCCGATCAGCTGTTTGTCAGCTCAGCACACTAGTCTGGACGCTCCACGGTCGACATCAAAGGCATTTGTCGACCGCCCCGGTAAACCTCATCCCACGAGGCATAACAGGACGGTCGACAAATGCCTTTGATATCGACCGCGGAGCGTCCAGACTAGCGCGCTGAGCTGACAAACAGCTGATCGGCTCAGCGCGGCAGCCATTTTAATTTAAATGAAGCAGCGATTATTTAAATCGCCGCTTCATTTGGGTATGTCTAGTAAACTAATCTACATGGCTCTGGCAACAGAGCCATGTAGCCTAGACATACCCTTTGTGTGCTCCGCAATCCCCAGGTCCTAATTAGCCTAGAGGCAGGGGAGCAGCAGGGTGCCCACAGGTTGGATCAACCTGCTGGTGGGCTCAATCCAGCCCACGGAGGCTCTCTTGCCCATCCTGAAGTAGGAAATTTCCCAGGTGGCAGTCGTTCATCATGTCTGTCTTGCTTGGATGACATAACATCTCTCACAAAGAGTCTGTAGAAAACACACATTTTCCCTCTAAGGCCAGCTGTGCAGTCTAAAAGGAGATTCAGTATGCAATTTAATCAACAACAAAAAAAGGCAGCAGCTAGCTCCTCTACAGTATGTACAGTGAATCACCACAACAACAGTGTCCTAACTTTGTGTACGCTCCCTCAGGTAGTTTCCTCCCTGGAGTTTTGACTGGGAGCAGGATGCATGATCGCCATCTAATGGATATTCAGAAATTCAAAATAATTTTTAAACAGCAAAAGAAATTTATGTAGCCCTCTTCCTTCTAATATAATTTGAGAGGGTGCAAATATTGTTTCTTAGGTCTAATAGAATCATAGAGGCTAGTAAGCTAGAAATTCAGAAGTTTAGATTTTTGAATGAATACCTTCTACTTCTATTTCAGAAAATAGAAATTATAGATGATGAAGAAAGTGATATGATTAGTAATTCTGAAGTGGATCAGATGAGCTCTCTTTTGGATTATAAGGTAAGTGATTGAAATCTTGTAATACGCAGAAAGCTCAAGCAGGTTTTTTGCAGGGAAAGGTGTGGAAGAGTGGAAGCCTTTCTTCTAGCATTCAGGCTGTGATAGTAATTCCATCAGCTATATGTAGGTTCTTAGTGATTAGATCCTTGTTTCTGCAAAATGAAAGGAACTCCGAAAGAAGCAGCAGCAGCAGCATTGGTCCTGCAGAGCAGCTAAACTACTATGATTTTAGCAGTTTACAGTTTCACTGGGTAACTCACACCAAGACAATTTATTTAGCATTTTTAAAATATACCATCTTTTTCATTTATTTTTAGGTGAAGTCTGTGTTTTCATCAAATACAAACATTCTTTTGGGATTTATTTTTTTTAAATATATAGCCTAATACTACTGGCATTAGTAGGCAACATTAACAACTGGAGATCGCTAATAAAGTAGGGAGCCTGAGAAAGCAATGGCTTTAGTAATGTAGCCACCATATAACAACACTGCTGATCATTCTGGTTATAAATGACTATATAGAGTTGTCTTTGAAACAGTAACATGGGGGGGAAAAAAGCTGGATACCCAGGCATTCAGGATCTTCTACCAAAATTGTAAAGGTTTGTACATTTAATTTTGCTCACATATGAGATGCTATGGTTTCGTTGTATACATAGTGTTTTCTGTGTGAAACTGACACATTTGTAATTATATATTATTTGTAAAATATATAGATTTTGTTAGACTAGGACCTGTTTTTAAAAGAATAAATTATTTTAAACAACAAAAAATAGACTATAAACTTTGGGGCACAAAAATGAATCTTCTGGGCATTGTGTTCCAGGGTAAGGACAATGGAGGATGAATATGGATGATGAATGACCTTTTCTTAATGTCACTTGTCACTGAACTGAATGGCTTCTTCTGACAGCATGCCCTACAGAACCTTGTTTGTTTTCATTGCGTTTTGACACAAACTATTCATCTTCATGGTTACATGTTCTCTGCATAAATATGTTTTAGCTTTTAGTTGACCAAAGCTCTGAGTAAATAGCTGACATGCAAGCTTTCATCAGTAATAAATCCCAGTAAGCTGATATTCTTACAAAAAATGTGGCTTAAAGAAAATACTCTATATTAAATGTATTTTTAGGACCAACTCTTCATCAAGCCTCTAAAATCAATGTTTGTTGATTTGCATTAGGGCTTGCATGACATATTCATGTTTAACTGTCCATTTGGTCCATGGAAAATGTGTTTTGTATACAAAAATAGCTACAGCAAACAAGAGTGGGTCTACTGAAGATTAATCCCTGATTGTTAGATATATTCTGGAAGTTGATGATAATTTAAACTTAACTGAAAAAACAGGTTTAATAAATGTGAAATGATTGCCAGTCTGTAACAAACCTATATGTGAAACTTTCATGTTCAGAACATAGTTTTATTAAGTCTGACAGGTTTTTTTTAAATAAAGTAAATTAATGCCTATTTTGCAAAACATTATACACACTTTTTGGGCAAAGTTTTCCAATGCCTTTTAACTAGACTTCTGAATTTGGAAATGCAATGATTTGTTATCATCAAAATCTGAAAGTTTTGGGGGGAATTGGCTTATATGCATCATTTCAGACCCAAACGATCTTGTGAATGTATGGACTTAAATTTAAAGGATTTTGAAATTTGGCTTTTTATATTGAATATATATTAAGGAAAAATTAAATCATGCTATCATGATTTCCTTAATTTGCTGTCAGAATTGTTGTACTTTATAATTCGTTCATTGTAAATTATGCACAAGGAGAAATGTACAAGACAGCTACAAATTTTGGTCTCAGTAAACTACAATTCCACTTTTCAAACACACACGTTCACAGAAGATGATGATGATTTTTCAAATTCATTTACCATTTGAACCGAATAACTAGGTTATACCCTCAAAAAGTATTGGATTAAAAAAGAGTCACTTTGAATTATGATTTGCATTTTATCCATCCAATAAGAAAAACGCCTCTGGTTGTTGAAATGTTTACTCTTATGCATTTTAGCTACATTTCTTTACCATAGCAAGGTTTAATATTTTTTCAAAGAGAATGTGTAATGAATCCTTAATTATAACTAGGGGGCTTTGCCCCCTGTTCACTATGCTCTCCAACTCCCTTCTCGGTCATGGAGGGCCCAGGGATAAGACCATGCTGGCTCTTGCCCATACCCCCTGCCGCCGGGAGGGTCCGAGGCCACTCCAGTTCTTTTCCCCCCTGCCCCTGCTCTTCTCCCCCCCCCACCCTGGCCGCTATGGAGGGGGACTGGGGCAAGGCAGTGCCCGGCTCTCCCCCGCAGCCATTACGTCTCTCCTCCTGGCTTCTGGGGAGAGAGGAGGGGAGGACTGGGCTACAGGCCCTGGGAAGGGTCAGGCTGGGAGTGAGTGGGGCTTGGCTCCTATAGACGCAGAGTGACATGATGATATCACTCTGTCGTCCCACAGGAAAAAATGTTTTATATGTAAAGAGATGATGATAATTTGCTATGTATTTTAGTGGCATGTTAACTCTAGCGTTTGAAAGAATTACTTTGAATCATCACTATTATGGCACCAGTATTCAAGCTTTCTGATGCTAATTATTAATTCTTTTATTTCTAAGTGCTGTATATTGTGAAGTTGTATACATATTTCTCCCAGGAGCTTAATGAACAGCATAAAGTGAAAGCACGTTTTATGTATGCCTGGATTATTATTAACTTTGCATTCCGAAATTCTTAGCTAGATAGTGAAGAAATGTGGGAAGAGAGAAAGATGGCTGTGAGATTTTTTGATGTTCTCAGTTCAGTTTCTAGCAGATGTAAATCTGTATCCCAAAAACCACTACCAAAAACTGACAATCACTTGGCAGTTGCAGCGGAAAGAAAATGTTAAATTGTCATAGAGACCAAATTACTGTGTCATCCCTAAAACTGAGTCTTCCAGAACGGAATTGAGGCACATGTGCTAAGGAAGGCTGGGGGCTATAGATGGGAGAAGTCCTGCACTAGCTGTGGTATAGTTTGTATATATCGTTTTCCTGTGGAAAATTTGTGTTCAGTGCCATCACTTGGACATCTTTTGCAGACACACCATTTTCTTCATCTTGAAAATGTAAACAGAACACAGGTCATTAACTATATATAATCTTCACATAACCTGATCTTTACAAAAGGAAATGCCTAAGGGAAATTATATTTTTATGTGCAAGAAATTAACTTAGAATATATACAGTGCAGTAAGTCTAGTAAAGTGTATGTGGGAATTTTGCTGAAGTATTTACTGAACCTGGAGTTAAATTTGAACTTTTAATTTAATAATTTTGCCATTTAAGTATTGTGCCTTGTAAATCCAGTAATACATGTTGTTTACTGCTTTTATAGAATGGCTGGAAAATGCCAAACTCATGCCCTTTGTTTATCCTCCATGTTGACACCTTCAGTGGTTTCCCACACTCTTACCACTATGCCACAAATCTGAAATTAAGGGGCTATCTTGAGAGAAAGAGATGCTAGTGTACTGCTGTTTTGCTGGCCTGTCAATGAGGATGTCAGTTGTGGTGGTTTTTCTTTTCTGTTTGGATATTTGTAGTGCACCAATCACAGTGGTATCTGAGGTGACATCGATAGTAGAAACTGGGACTGGGAAACCACCAGCTCATTTCACATTAGCTATTTTAAGCAATCAGATGCTGTAAATTTCTAGCCACTACTTTCCTAGATAGGATTTCAATATCCAAGGAATATCTACTGGAGGCATAGAAGAGGGAGTTAACTGTTCAAAAGTTTAATTCCTGTATTGGCACTGGTGGCAGTAAATTGGCTGTGGATTGGTTTGCAATTATGAACAGGTCTTCTCCAATGATGGGCTAGGTTATTGGCTAAGGATGAGTACTCTTTGGTTTTTAAATGGGTTGCTGTCTCCTAACTGGTGCAGGAGCAGTTGAAGAAGAGGATTGTGTTGTAAGTCAGGGAGTTGGGCTGTAGGGGAAAAGAGTTTATAGACACTCCTCTAATTCTGCCTCTGCAAACAGTGAGAGACAAGGGGGAATGAGGTTATACCTGTGATTAGACCAATAAAAGGTATTACCTTATCCACCTCATCTCACTAATATCCTGTGAACAACACATCTACCACACTATCTGCAAACTATGAGCAAGCAAACAGTGACGGAAGAGAGGCATGCTTAAAGACCTCCACTCTGTGTAGTACCAGGTTGATCCCAGCTCTTTTGTTCCCAGCTCTTTGTAATGTACTGGGGCAGTTGATAGATTGGTGCTGGGAGCAGCAACAGTGGATCCAGCATGTGGTTCAGTCGCTGCTGTAGTAAGCAGTGACTGCCTCAGTCCCAGCCTCAGAAAATTAACAAGCAGGTAAGCTTGGGTAGGCCTTTCAAACAGTTTTATTTCCATTCTCCAAACAAACCAGATGACCTTGATTTCATCACTATTTACAGTGAGGATTTTGAGGATGGTTATTGAGTTGATCCTTTCGGGTCCAGACTTAGCTGATTCTTTCCATAAACGGTATGTTTCTAGGTGCCCTGGAGTTAGGAAATTTTAGAGATTTTTCTCTCACCTTTTTCCATTTCTAGCTCCCCACTGTGGAGTAGAGCCTACTTGCTGTCTTTGTTGGGGAGAGAGAGCCAGAAACTTCTTTTAAGGTGATATCTGAGATACCCGTCTCTGGGGCCAAAAGACAGAACTTATTAAAAGTGCTGTTGAGGTATACAGTAATTTCCTTAGAATGCTTTTTTGTAGTAGGATTGCCATTATGCATGGAGTTTATTTGCAAAATGACTCAGCTTCCTGGAGGTCTTGGTGCTTTGAACATTGTTGATTGCATGTGCCAAATAAATAAATGGAGTTTATATAGGATCCGAAGAAATGGTTTGGCCTGTACATTTATTAGGCATTATAGGCCTATTGTGACATCATTCACAGTCAGTTAGAATGCCTCTCTTGTGTTCATTTCTAAAGTCTCATAAAACATGCCTTGTTCTGTCTTAATGCCCAATTATCAAAATCAGGTCAGACAGTGCGAACCCTGAGGAATTTTTCCACAATACTTTCATGGGGAATTTTTACCTTCTAGAATTATTTGGCTTCACCGTACTTTATTTTGATCATAACAGTAAGAAAATCATTGTTACTAATTTTTATTTAAATATAGGTACATTTAATGTCATAATTTTATCCAGTACTAATTATTATTTGCAGAATTATATTCATTTTTCTCCTCAGAATGAAGAAGTTAGGTTCATTGAAAATGAATTGGAGAATCACAAACAGAAATATTTTGAGCTACAGACATTCACTAGGAGCTTGATACTTGCTATCAAATCAGATGATAAAGAACAGCAGCAGGTAAGTCAAAGAAGTAGGCAACAAGTATGTCAGACTTTTTTTTGTCTTGTCATTTTCATAGTTATTTATATTATGGTAGTGCTTACAGGCCCCAACCCAGATGGTGATCAGCATGATATGGACACACAGGACTTGTCTAAACTGCATTTTAACACTCATGGGACTCTGCAAGAGGTAGGATCCCAGAGCCCAGGTGCTAATATGAGACCAAATATCTACACTGCAATTTTACAGCTTCACAAACCAAGCCAGCTGACATAGTCCAGCTACAAGGCTGTCTCTACATTGTCACCCTTTTCCGGAAAAGGGATGCTAATGAGACACTTCGGAATTGCAAATGCCGCGGGGGATTTAAATATCCCCCACGGCATTTGCATGAACATGGCTGCCGCTTTTTTTCGGCTCGGGGCTTTGCCGGAGAAAAGCGCCAGTCTAGCCGGGATCTTTTGGAAAATAAAGCCTTTTCCGGAAGATCCCTTATTCCTCTTAAAATCAGGAATAAGGGATCTTCCGGAAAAGGCTTTAATTTCTGAAAGATCCCATCTAGACTGGTGCTTTTCTCCGGCAAAGCCCCGAGCTGGAAAAAAGCGGCAGCCATGTTCATGCAAATGCCGTGGGGGATATTTAAATCCCCCGCGGCATTTGCAATTCCGAAGTGTCTCATTACATTGGCACCCTTTTCCGGAAAAGGGATGCTAGACACAGCCCCCGTGTTTAATTGCAGTGTAGACATCCGCACAGTAAGACCATCCCTGCCCCAGAGATCTTGTAGTGTGAACAGACAATACAGATAAAGGATAAGAGAGCAAAAGTATTATCTTCACTTTCCAAAGCGGGAACTGAGGCCCAGACCAATAAGTGACTTGCCTAATGTTACATAAGAAGTCTGTGGCCGAGCCAGGAATAAAAACTAGATCTCCTCAGTTCCTGCCACTGCCTTAGTTTGCTCCAAGGAATCATTTTTGTACAGTGTCAAGTAGCTTTTGTATTTCAAAAATACTTGTTTGATTTTCATCTTAAACTCATGGGCTACGTCTACACTGGCCCCTTTTCCGGAAGGGGCATGTTAATTTCAGCGATCGTAATAGGGAAATCCGCGGGGGATTTAAATATCCCCCGCGGCATTTAAATAAAAATGTCCGCCGCTTTTTTCCGGCTTTTAGAAAAGCCGGAAAAGAGCGTCTACACTGGCCCCGATCCTCCGGAAAAAGCGCCCTTTTCCGGAGGATCTTATTCCTACTTCGAAGGAATAAGGATCTTATTCCTACTTCGAAGTAGGAATAAGAACCTCCGGAAAAGGGCGCTTTTTCCGGAGGATCGGGGCCAGTGTAGACGCTCTTTTCCGGCTTTTCTAAAAGCCGGAAAAAAGCGGCGGACATTTTTATTTAAATGCCGCGGGGGATATTTAAATCCCCCGCGGATTTCCCTATTACGATCGCTGAAATTAACATGCCCCTTCCGGAAAAGGGGCCAGTGTAGACGTAGCCGTGTAGTCTCCAGGAGCGTCAATGCAAACTTATACCAACTGAGGTTCTGGTATTCTGTGGCAAAGCATAATGTGATAGTGGGATTTCTTCTAGTCAGTCATAAAATCATTACAGTATCATTTTCCTCCTCAGTGTATTAGGTGGAGCTGTGTCCCTAGTCTAGCAAAATATTGTAATATATTACTTCATTTTAAGCACATGCTTTGTTACTTTGTTGGATCAGAGCTTGTGTACACAGGTTGAATATTGATTCAGAGGTGTATTTATGATTGTTCAGCTTTCACAAACTATAAGTTGTGGAGGATCTTTCACTTACAGTAAATGAATACTGCTGCACACAAAAAATTCAAATCCCTACTATCTCGTCTTGTTGCACTATTTATGTTAAACATTGTGCAGCATTTTTAAGCTAAATTTATACATTCTCATATTGATTTCCTTTGAAGTAACAATGCTTCTTGTTTCTTATAGTATTTTATTTGAGTGGGCACATCTGACAGTGTATAATAAAATTTAATTCAGAGTGCTAGAGATGTCATAAACTGTGAAACTGAAACATCAGTTACAGAAAACTACTAATGATATACATATGGCCCAGTTCCATATCCCTTACTTACATAATGTAGGATCAGATCGGTCGAGATGGTCTTATATATTCCCTTTTTATATATTCATCATAATATAGTAATTCATTGTCCTATTTGAAAAATTTAAATCTTGAGGTAATTTTCTATTAAAATAAATAATCACATTTTTCAAATGAATGTTTAACATACTATAATACTAGAAATAAGATTGGACATCAATCTGCTTTTAAAGTCAATGCAATTCAGTACAGTTCTTTTCAGAAGGATGCAAAAATCTGAACGTATATTAAAAGAGAATTACTGTATATAAATGTTTTAAACCTGTTACCCTTATATTTACATTTGTGTCAAACTTGCAATCAGGAAAAAAAAAGGATCAACCCAAATGCTTTCTGGAAATTAAATATATGGGGTAAAATTTTCATAAACTCTGAAATGATTTAGGAGCTTAAGTCCAAATGAATTTCAAGTTCAGCCTCTTTTGAGAATGGGACTTGTGAGCCTAACTTACTTCAGAACTTTTGAAGATTTGAAAACCATGAAATCTTAAAACTCAACACACTTACATTAGTTAATTTAAATCTGCAACCACAGTAACTTAGAAGCTGTGATAAGGAGTAAATGATCTTAGGGGTGATCTTAAAAACAAAATACGCTTGCAAAAAAAAGATTGCTAAAATAAAATTTTAATCCTAAAGTATTATCTTTTAATTTCCAACTTGATTTCACATTTGTGAAATGTGCCAGATTGACCCTTCTTATAATTGATGTGAATTTACTCACAAAACAGGAATAGCGCAAACAATAGCAAGTTGCCTCTACACTGCTCTGTAAATGTGTGTCTACCTTCTTCAGGAGGAATCATCTGTACATGTTTGCTTTTCTTTAGAGACTGCCAACAAGGATGCCAAGAATCAATGATCATGAGGATACCTATTCACTAGGGATGTCAACATGTAGTTGACTGAATGATTAACATGCATCTCCCCCTCCTCCCCTCCTCTCCCCCCCAGTCCCTCCCCCCCGCTTTGCTGCCTCTGTATCTAGTGTCCCTACTATTCACTAGGAACTACAGTAAGGCCACCACTTTATTTTATGTAAAAACAGCAAGCATTTGTCAAATGGTGGTAACAATTAGTCACTACTATTCAAGGATAGAATTGAACCAGCAATCTACTAAGGCTTCATCTGGAGTTGTCCAAGTCTCAGAAAAAAAACACCTGTCTGTGTGAATTTTTAGACTGCAAGTCCTACAAGGAGAGGGGTTGTTACTTCTGTGTTTGTATAGACCCTAACACAATAAGCCCAAATCCCAATTGGAGCCTTTCAGTGCTAATTTGATATAAATCCTGATAAAAATAAGTGTATCTTACATTTATTTTACATAAGCCTAACTGTCAGTATCTCTTAATTATAGCTTCTGCTTCTGCCACACCTAGAAAGTGCAGAGCCAACCTGTTTATTTGTTACAGCATATAAGCCAAAGAACAGATCTAATTTCATGAAAGCATTGTAGAAATCCTTCAATATACATACGGGTTGAACCTTTCTAGTCCGGCACCCTTGAAACCTGACTGGTGCCAAACCAGAGAATTTGCTGGACCATATTTGCTGGTCAATATTGTCTAACAGCATTACCAACACTTCCACTGCTTACTGAGCTCTTAGAAGATATTTAGGGGTGAATTAGATTTAAATAATAGCACAGAACACTGAGAGCTAGGGCTGGGGACTGTAAATAAACTTCATGGGACCACAAGAAACTTAACCACACCCATGATTAGGGGACATCTGGCTAACTAAAATCATGCCAGACCACAGATGTTGCTGGATTAGAGAGGTTCATCCTGTAGTTTTATTTTCTTTTGTTGGCAAAGTGTATGGCTGTATTATTTATAACTGAAACAGTTAGCAAGTTTGCATCTGTATTGTAATGTGTAATTATCCTAAAAATGTCTTCAGTAGGTAAAAAAAATACAGTGGCTAAGCTTTTTAGTTTGTCCTTCAATGTATTCACTCTAAGGTACAAAGAAAATGTAAAATAAATATATGCCATACAAACTAGAAAAAGGTAATTGTTAATAGAAGAACTGCAACAAGTGATGAACAAACATTGCTGGAGTACAAAGAGTCACTTGACAGTATATTAAGGCATTTTTCTTGTGTCCCAAAAAGAAATGATTAAATTATTAATTTTTCCTTCTCTGCTACTGATGGCGGGAGGTTGACTTTTGGATAGCCTCCTATGTATGCATCTGAGGATACAGTAGTGTCTATTTTTAAATACGGTAGTTTGCCATCGCTTATTATGTCTTCATTCTAGAGCTGAGTTACAACCATTTTCCTCTGTGGTTGCAAGCAGTAAGCTTGTTATCTGGCAGTAGTAGTAGTTGCATCATTTATGGACAACATTCTGTTTCTCCTTTAATATTAGGAATTTTACCATTATTGGTACTACACAAGTATTTGAATAGTTAACATGGAACTTGAAAAATGTGTCCAAATACTAATTGTAAAAAAAGTATTGTTTTTTATACATAGGCACTGCTGTCAGATTTACCTCCTGAATTAGAAGAAATGGATTTCAATCATGCATCTCCAGAGCCTGATGATACCTCATTCAGCTTGTCATCTTTATCAGAGAAAAATGCCTCAGACAGTTTATGATCTTTGGAGAAAAAAATACAAAAATACAACATTTAGACTGCCTAACAGGTGTGCATTTCAAGATAATGGCATTTTGTTATTGAATATTATTCAGTCAACAGAAACCCTAAACTAAGCAGACCTTGCTGAAGAATGAATGTGATATGATATGACCACAACTTTCAGTGACAGGAAATATGGAACTTTGTTTTTGACCAGTGAGAAAGTTATATGGGAAAAGGTTTTAATTTTTATCATCACATCCTTGATTAGGGTAATTTATAATTTTCCAAAAAAATTCTTGCTTTGTAGCAAAATCTATCCTGAGCAGGGAACTAAAAATGGAAAATAAATGTGCAGTTATACAGCCAGGTAGCATTTCAATGTTGCTTGTCATGTAAGACTAGCCAGTCCTGTTTATTGTGACCATTGCCTTTTCCCCTGCCCCTTCTTACTCAGGTAGGTGGATGGAAAATTGAGAATCCAGATTGAAAAATGAGCTTCCTATGAGCTGAGTTGTCCTTAGACCTTGAAAAAGTCTGAATTAAGAGATTAAATTAAGGTGCTTCTTGGTACATAAGTACAAATTGTTGAGTGTCCCATTATCGCATACAAATGTCTGAAAAACACTTGAAAGATGAAAATGAATAGTTTTTAAATAGCTCCTCCAATAAAGTACTAATGTATAGAAGCAGACCTAAATGCTGTAAACCATTAGGCTTTTACTGAAAACTCTTGATTGCTGGAGAAGTAGTGATGGGATGAGAGGATAAAGTTACATCAGTATTTAGATTTTTTTTCAGTCATGGTGATGTTTTTATTTCACTTCATTTTATAAAACCTGAACAGTAAAGGCTCTGTTCATGAAGATTCAGGAATCAGCTAAATGAATTTTCTATAAACTATATTCCACTACATTGCAACAGTGGTGTAAGCCAAGGACAGTTATCATTCCATTCCCTCCTTGCACAAAGCCGTTTTGGACTACATCTATACTGCAGCCTTTTGTCGGCAGAGACAATGCAAATGAAGCGCTCGTTAGCATTTGCCGCGCTGTCATTTGCATAGCTCTGCCTATGCTTTTTGCGGAAGCTTTTTGCGCAAAAACAAGCAGTGTAGACGGGGCCGTTTTGTACAATAAATTCCTTTTGTGCAAGATCCCTTATGCCTCAAAAAAGGAGGTATACAGGATCTTGTGCAAAAGGAGATCTTTGCGCAAAACGGCCCCGTCTACTCTGCTTGTTTTTGCACAAAAACCTCTTCCGCAAAAAGCATCGGCAGAGATATGCAAATGACAGCGCAACAAATGCTAATGAGTGCTTCATTTGCATTGTCTTTGCCGACAAAAGGCTGCAGTGTACACGTAGCCTTGGTGTTGGAATCTGGGCCCCACACATTTCCTCAGTGTGATTCATTGACTAATTAACCCTATTTAACACATTGTATCATTCTGCCATCAGGCTACAGGTGCTGACAAAGAATACATTTAGCTGAAGTTTCCAAATTTATAGCTCTCCCAACTATCTGCTAATTTACCTTAGTGCTCATTCATCCTAAATCTCACATCTCATTAAAACAATACATTCACGCTGACACATTCAGGTTCAATGTGGTACACAGTACTGTGTCCTACAGCTAGAATTTGTTAATTTTTAGTCTGAATATGCACAAACTGTCCTCACTAAAATTTTAGGTCATACCAACTTGAGAGTTAGATTCTTTCAACCTTATGCTGAGTAGTACCTTACTCTGTAATCCCACAGAAATTAAAGAGATTTACTGTAGAATAGGGGTAAGGGTTGAACGATCTCTGGTCTTTGTAAATAAAAACAGTCTTAAGCATCCAAAAAGAGGAAAATCCGTGCAGAGTTTGCACCCTCTGTCCAGCTTCTCTCTTGAACTGAATTCCTGTTTCCATGTGTGAAACTGCTCTCAGGATTTTTTGTGAGGGACAGATCTGCTCTATCATAAATATGGTATTAATGTATTGACTTCTTTCCAGCCCTAAATATGACGTACTGTGAGAAAGGATCACTATACTGTATTTAAATACTTTATACATTTAATTCACAGCACTATACATCCTGAGACAAGAGGCATAATTTATTATAGGTTTTTCTGCTCTGGATTATCAACTGTACTATAGATAGAAAGATACTGCAATTGACAATAAAACCTCATATTTTCAGCAAGCTTTATTGAAGAAATTTAAAATGTGGTATGTCTTGCCCTTGTGCTCCACAATTTGGATCTTAATTCTCTCTTAGTTCTCTTTGACATGGAATGACAAAAGGCAACATGATTTTAATGCTATTTCTTAATTTCATGTCTGTGAATCTTTTGCAATTTCACCTTTTACACTGGTAGCCAAATGGAATTATATCACTGCAATTAATAATTTTTTATTGTTCCGACTTGCTTTTTTCTTGACATGACATCTGATTTAGTTTGATTGGATGAACTGTGCCAAAAACGAACCTTTACTCAATGAATTAGAATCCTGGTTAATTATATATACCTTAAAATCCTAGGCTGGAGTTCTGTACCCAATTCTGTATCCAATTCCCTTTGTGCAAAATATGCTTTGCCTCTTTCTGCATTGTAGGATAACAAAGCATTTAGAATAAAATAGTCATGCTTTTCAATCCAGAAACAAATCAGCAACAACGTAGGCTGATCAAGAAGGAAGATTAAATCTGAAGGATAAACTAGCAGTAAGGTGCTATTTTTTTAGGGAGCAATGAAAGTATGTCTGATGCTAGTCAACTTGCTATATGTTGGGAAAGTTGTACCACTTGAGATACTGCTTGTCTTCATGTCCTGAAAATGCCTCCTGTATTGACTATAGTGCTAACAGGAATGAGTAGTAATAAATATTTCCAATCAGTACATTAAGCAGGTATGGTTTTAAATACACCTGGAGAACAGAGCTGTTAAGAAAGCTTCCCTTCCCTTAAGTGGTCACTTTTAATATTAAAGTCCAATGCTATTCTCAAAAGTACCTTTTGTGTGACCAAAGTCAGTAGTAAAATTATAAGAAAAACAAGAGCTTTGCAGCTCCTTGAAGACAAAGTGTGGAACAACATAAGGAGATAAGCCAAAAACATAATGTGCCAATTTAAATTGGGAAGTTCATCTCGCCTACCCACCAAACGAAGAGATAGTATAGCTGTCAAATAACAATGCAGTTATATAAACAAAACTATGTAGCCAGAGTATATGTGATGAAAATCTCACTGTGGAATTTACTGCTGCAAAGTGGTCACCTCTCTAGTAGCAGAACTGTACTATTGTTACCATATTACTAAGGATTAAATTTAAAAATTAGCTGGATGGCATTGCCTTTCCCATTAGCTCCTAGCCACAGCAGATTCTCATTCTCAGGATTCAGATGGCATAAAGAAAAGAATTAATGCACCTGAATGTAAAATTAAGCAGAACATCTGAAAAATCAAGATTTAGTTAACTGATAATATTACAACCAAAAGCTTAGCTTATTGTACTTTACTACCTCCCGTTCCATTGCCCACAGCCATCAGAATCAACCAGTTATATGATAAGCTAGTTTGTTTATAGAGGGTCTGCCATCTTGGAAGCATTCTTTCAATTTTAATACAAGGTTTTGCTTTCTCTGTATGAAAATGCAAGAGTTCATGAGTTAATCAATTAACACATTTCTGGTCAAAGTCAGAAAATAGCTTGAACAAAATCTCTGGCCAGATACTCATCAGAAGACAGCTATGCCACCTTTTGGCATCTGATTTGTTCAGCCAATTAATATTTTATCACACTGTCTGACCAAATTTTGCAGCCTTAAAAAAAGCTATGGGTAAAAAACTAAATTGTACCGAGAGACTGGAACAGCCTTTGGCAGGTGGCACTGTACCACTTTTCACCAAAGTAGAATCCAGTTTTACTCAAATCAGAGTCTGTTTCCCTGTGAGCAAAAATGGTGAACTTTCTGCTCAGAAGGCGGTAAGAATTTTTAAAAAGCAATTTAACAAAACAGCAAATTTCTAATCAAGAAAAGAGACTTCAAAGAATGTTTCTTTAAGGAGAATTCTTCCTGGTTACTTCTGTGGTAATATTAAGCATTTTCACTGTATCATTGAGTTAAGTGAATAAGTCCTTTAAAATCCTGTGTTACATTTTACACGTACTACCTCTGAAACATAACACCACCTTAAGACCACAACAAAAAGTAATGTGAACTGTTTTGTTTTTAAACTTTGTAATGGGCAATAACTTCCTGTAGACATTTTCCTTCAACTTTTAATCATTTCAGTTGTTCGGAGTTTTTTTGTATTTGAGATTTAGGCTTTTTAATTTGTATATTTTCTTTAGTTTTCACTTCATTTTTTTTCTTTTCCAAGTTACGCAAATTTTTGATAAGGAAGAACAGTGTATGATGGCATGACGGCTAGGAGCAAATATATCTAATTGTTGGTTACAGGACCCTGGGGCTATGGCTACAGTGCGGGGGTTTTCTGGGATACCTCCAGAAAAACCCTGCCGCGTCCAGGGAACGTGCTCTTCCTCCCTTTTTTTTTTTTACAGAAGAGCAAATGCGCTTTTTTGAGGAGCTCTTTATTCCTCATTCTGCAATCTAGACGGGGCCAAATAGCGGAAAAGCTTCTTCCAGAAAAGCTATTGGAAAAAGCTATGCAAATTGCAGAGTGCAATTTGTATAGCTTTTTCCGATAGAAGACTGTAGTCTAGACCTAGCCTGGATGTGAAGGCTGAGGGTTACCATAGAAAATTCTTTTCCATGTGTCTGGCTGGTGGGTCTTGCTAGGGAAGGAATTTTCCCTAGGGTCAGATTGGCACAGATCCTGAGGGCTTTTTTTGCCTTCCTCTGTAGAAGCATGGGTCTCTTTCAGGTTTCAGTTAGTGTAAATGGTGGATCCCTAACTGCAAGTCTTTAAATAATGAACTTCAGTAACTCAGCCAGAGGTTAGGGGTCTATGACAGAAGTGGGAGGGTGAGAATCTGTGGATTACAATGTGTAGGACTGGGGTGAGCAATAATTTTTAATGCGGGGGGACACCAAGATTTTGGTAAGTGGTCAAGAGCCACACTTCAATGGAGGGGGTGCGGGAAAGCTTGGGGTAGGAGACTTGAAGTGCGGGGTGTGAGAGAAAGTTTAGGTGAAGGAGCAGGTTGTGATCTGGGGCAGGAGCTTGGGATGTAGGGTCTGGGAAGGGGTATGGGTGGAGGAGAGGATTCTGGCCCGGGGAAGGAGTGTGGAAGGAGGTGCAGAGCCTGGGAGGAAGTTGTGACCGGGGCAAAGAAGGTGCTGAGGATTTGGGTGGTGACCTGGGGCAGGGAAATGGAGTGCAAGATTGGGGAGGGGAGTTGGATGCAAGGAAGGATTCTGGCATAGGCGTGCACACGGGTTGTGCTGGGTGTGCCCAGGCACACCCTAATGTCTCGGACCGGCTAACCTGAGCCATTTTTGTGCCCTAGACCCCACGTGGACCGGCAGCACTGCGCGGCCCAGCAGGGGAACGCCCCTCCCCACACGTGCTCTTGATGCTCCCAGGAGCACCCTGGCCCGGCAGCACAGCTCAGCGCCCTTCAGGCACCCAGGGGCACCCCAGCACAGTGCCCTTGAGGTGCCTGAGCACGCCGGCGCCCCTGCCCAGCCCGACAGCACGGTGCGGCGCCCTTGAGGCACCCGGGAGTGCCCCCGCCTGGCCCAGCCCAGCTCAGCAGCACAGCCTGGAGGCGCCCTCACCCATCCCGGTATCACCACGTGGCGCCCGGCCCTTCAGCACTGCGCGGCGCCCTGGCGACGCCCCCGCCTATCCTGACAGCACCGCGTGGTGCCCCGCCCTACAGCACTGTGCAGTGCCCTGGGGACGCCCCCGCCCGGCCCTGCAGCACTATACAGTGCCCCGGGGGTGCCCCTCCCCAGTCCTGCAGCTTGGGCTGGCTCTGACTCCAGCCCTGCAAGCTGTAAGGCAGAAGCTGAAGGCAAGGGGGGGGGAATAAGAGGAAGGGGTGGGAGAGGAAGGGGCTTTTGCGGTGGGGGAGGGTGGGGAAGGAAGAAAGGGGAAGGGGTGGAAGGGGCTTGTATGGAGGGGGAGGGGGAAGAAAGGTAAAGGCACCACAGGGACAGAGTAGAGGAGACACAAATGCTAGGGGGGAAGTGGAGACAATGAGGAAAAGGGCAGGAGGGGAGGTGTCAGTGGGAGGGGGGACAGGGTGATGCAGGAAGAGGAGAGGGGAAAGGCATTGGGGATTGGAGGAGGAGGTGCTGGGAGAAGGCTTGACAGAAGGGGTAGGCATGAGGAAGGTGGGGTTGGAGCAAGTCATGTGTAAGGGCACAGGGGCATGAGGGTGGTGAGGGGTGGGCATCAGGGGAAAAAGGGCAAAGGGGGGCAGGGGCAGTGAGGGAAGGGGGAAGCATCAGGAGGGTGCAGGGGTAAGGGAAGGTGCAGGTGCCAGGGGATTCCGGGGAGTGAAGCAGAAGGGCAGACAACTGCAGGGGAGGGACCAGCACCAGAGGAGAGAGGCGAGGTAGGTGTTAGACGAAGGGATGAGGAAGGGTAGCTCACATGATCAGAGTGGGGCTACTGGAGGAGTGGGCACATGGGGGGAGAGAAGGGCTGGTGGAGGGGGGGCAGGTCTCAGGAAGGCTGAGGGCAGTGAGAAGGGCAGGAGTCAGCAGAGGAGGGTGAGGGGTTGGGGGCAGCAGGCACCAGGGGAGTTGATGGAGCAAGGGGAGGAGCCATGGCAGCAGAGGGGAAAGGTAGATATTTAGTAATAACTTGGGTGCTACAATGGCACATCCAAACAAGCCACATGAATTCGGTACTGGTTCACCACTTTTTCACCCCCACATTAATGTCATACTCATTGGATTAATGCAATTGCAGGATAGTTGCATGGGGGAGGGGTTGGTGGGAGCCAAACTAATCCCTATTGTTAGGAGGATGGTGGGAAAAGTCCTTGGGTCGGGCATCACATAACACTTTTGGTCATGTGCCCATCTTGCTCGGAGAGGGTTACCTCCAGGGGCATGTCTAATGGGAGTCAGGGGTGTGGTTAACAGGGGTCAGCGGTGTGGCTAATGGGGGGGTCAAAGTGCATTTAAAAAAATTCTTTGGGTGCACACCCTAATGAAATGTGCTGCACACGCCTATGGATTCTGGCCTGGGGGAGGGATGTGGGAGAGGGGTGCAGTATCTGGGAGGGAGTTGTGACCTGGAGGAGGTGTTGCAGGAAGAGACGGGGTGGGATGCCAGAGGCAGGCTCTGGCTGGGAGATGCTTACTTAGGCAGCTTCCAGCCAGCAGCCCTGCAGAAACCTGATGCAGGCTCTCTGCCTGTCTGCTGCCATCCCAGCCTGGTCAAAATGGCTATCCGCTCCATGTGGCTCTGCTTCAGATTGGAAGGGGGGAGGTAGGGAGGAGTCTTTGCACGCTGCCTCCACCCCTAGCAAAATTTCTCAGCTCCTTTTAGCTGGAATCTAGTGAAGCTTCCCCTCCCTCCCCAGCATCCAGAGCAGGGAGCAGCCAGCTGTTTAAAGTGGTGTGAGCTGCTCTGTGCCTAAGAGTTCAGGTGAGGTGGCTGCAGACCAGATCCAGCAGCTTAGCAGGCTGGATTCAGCCCAGAGGCCACATCCTGCCCACATCTGGTCTACAATATGGGGAAGAAAATATGGCATGTGTATATTAGGGTCAGTGGAAATGTTACCACCTTCTGGGTTAAGGTACTAGGCTGATAGATAGCTGTGATGCTTGGTGCAGATTGCAGTAAGCAGATATTGTACTTAGCTCTATCAGTGCCAAAGGACTAAAGTGACATTTTCTAACATTAATTAATTTCTGTGATAGAGAGCATCCAAGTGATGAATTGCAGCTATATACTGGAAAGAGTTAAGATTTAAAAACTAGTGGGTACATTACTATGTGAAATGAAACTATTCTGTCTTTAGCTTTTGTTTGCATTTACACTTTTCTGCAGAGAGAGAGACTATTTTTTATTTGCATGCAAGAAAGAGTCAAATTCTAGTCTTAGAATAATCAGTTGCAAAGCTCTCGTTAATTTTAAGTGAACCAGGATCTGGCCCAACTGCAGACCAAATTGCCTATAAAAGTTTCACATAAAAAAGAAAAGTGCCCTTATAATTTCCCACCAATGTATGAAATAGTTTGCAGATAGTTTGTGATGTGTTAGGTGTGGAGGCGGAGGGAGAGTGAGGTACAAAGAAACATGTCAGTTGAATCAACAAAATTAACACACTTTTTAAAAACTATTTTGGTTTTCATAGATATTAACTAAATGCAAAACATCTCTTAACTGGAAATTTTGGCTTTTTGATGGTGGAAGCGCTTAAATGTTATTAAATGAAAGGTATAAATTATGGAAACTCCATTGAAAATGTTTTATGATGAACTGTAATCTATAATAGAAATGAAATACAGTGTTTATTATATATATATAGTTTGTGTGGATGTAGACACATAGTGATATAAAACACTAAGTTAAATGTGATTCACTCACATTAGCACTATCAAAGGCATTTTCACTTGAGGAAATTCCAAATGCAGTACTTGTAAAGTAGATATAAGTTGTAACAGGTAACTTAACACATAATATTTGTTGTTACTTATGTTGAAGACATACTTTGCGATTAAATTGAACACATTTATATAAATATTTATTATAGTTTATCTTTAATAATTCAGTATAATGCTGCTAGATTTAGACTTAAAACTACCTTGAAAAGCCCAGAATAATACTACACCTAAGTAATCTCAGCACACCAAATGTGCTAAACTCATGAAGACTTTAAACATTCTTCTGCCAAGACAAAGACCACTTTAGTTGTGCTAAAGTTTGAAAAAAGGTGAATTTACTGAGAGTTTAAATGTTACTGTATAAACTGGTATGCTATTCTAATTTGCCGGCAGAGTGTTAAGGTAACTCATTATCTTTAACTTAATAAGATGTCCTTTTGAGCCCATTTGGCAAGTTTTGTAAATTTAGTATAATACAGAATTTCTCTGTGAAAATCAATATTTATATTGCATTTTTATTATATGTATCAGTATGTGTAGCAAGAAGATTTACAGATCTTGAACTTGAGTACCTCTATTAGGATCCAGGATATATGATCGTGATTTATTTGAAAGATGGATGCCAAGTGAAATATTCCATCTCCTTTTATTGATCTTGTCTATGTGTATATATAAGGGTATTTATAATCTTATGTTAACAAAGCTCATCATGAAAAATGGTTATGTCCTTCTTTAGAAGCCCAGCTATTTTTATATAAAATGTTGGTCTCTGCCTTAACTTTTGTGAAAAATTGTGCCATAGAATATTCTAACTTAACAGATAGTTTACAGAACTTGCTTTGACTTATCTTTGGTTCACATTTAAGTAAACTGTGACCAATTTTATGTAGTTATTGAATAGTTAAATTAATCTTTTTTTGCGTAAAATTGTTTTTATTTATTTATCCTATATATCTGCATCAAGGGTTTTTTCTCAAAAAAAATTTTTTTTCATTTAAAGCTTTGGAATCTGTCCTCATATGTGCGCTTTTGTTAGTTCAAGAAATAACAACTTTTTTATTAGTTTATCATATATGGTTTGGCAAAACCTTTAAGAAATTGAGTCAATGGTTATAAAAAAAATCTATATTGACCCAATTGGTCAGAGTAAAGGGCTATTTACCTTTGGTAAATTTGTCTACTAGACTCAAGGATATTTTTCTAAGTCGATCGGGTTCGGGAGTTTGGAAAAATGAAATAAAGGTTAACTAATTCATTTTCCTATAGAAAATTCTCAGTTTCTATATTTGTAATGATTATTAGCCTGTAAAAGTCAGTACAACCAGATGTTTAAAACTAGACATTGCATTCTTGTGTCCCCAAACCCTCTTCTTTAAGTCAGTGAAAATGTTGTATGCACAAGGCATGCAGGATCAGGGCCTTATTGAACCACTATGAGGAGGAGAGGCATGTTGTAGGGTTGATGTCTTACTAATGAGTTTGTTCATTGCTAATATGGAAATAACCACCTGGATTACAAAGACCTGATAATTTTGCAAATTAAGATATAAACAAAAATTCCTTTTCAGCACAATAAGCAGTTAGCATCAAGGAGTATACAGGGGCCATAACTAAATAACATCTTCACATTTTGAAGCATCATGTTAAAGAAATACTAATTTTTAACAGCTCACAGACCCAATAAATAAAGTATTGCCTTATAGTATCTGGTAGACATGCATTCATCATTGTCCTCTGCATTCTTACAGCTCAGACTGGTTAAGTTTTATAGAGGAGAATCTTTAGTTTAACCTGTAGGAACTGCAATTTTACATCCCCAAGATAAATAGTTTCCTGATTTATCAACTTCAGAGAGAGCTTATCTTCACAGCATCAGTAGGACAACTACTGAAATAACAGCTACTGCCACAGCAGGATATTCCAGAGGACAAATAAGAACTAAAGGATACATGACAGGCCAGAGTCTGACAGTTTAGATCTAGGAGGACAGGGGAAGAGTTTGCTGGAGCCATGATCTGAAATAAAGACCATATTCAAAAGGTCAGGATATTCTACATAAAAAATGTAAAGTTAGAAAATCAAATTCCCTTTGATGGAATAGTCCAGAATTAATCTCTCTAATTTTTCAGTACTCGGGTCAAACTATTGCAATGTATAAGTAATATCAAAGCACAAAACTTAAACCTTCTCAGTTGCTTTTCTCTTTGTAACATACCCTTTGAGAGTGGTGTGGATTTACTAGCAAGGGCCCTACTGTCCTGCAGTCAGATCTCTGGGAAACAGAATGGCAGGGAGAGAGCCTAAATATGCCTGTCCACATTAAGGGTTTAATAGAAAAGTTCCTTCTATTCAACGTAAGTTTTTTATTGTTTGAATTTTTTAAATTTTATTTACAATTAATTCAAACCGGGTCCTCCATTTCAAATCCACAAAAATGTCAGTCTCACACACACGTAAAATAAGTTTAAATTATTAGAGGTCTTGGGATGATTCAATCAATAAATAATTTAATCTTAATGAAAGCTCTCTTCCTATTGGGTTTGTAGAAAAGTCTATTAAAATGGTTCAGTAGCTCAGCTGAAGGTACCCCTGAGAGCTGGAGTTAAGTACAGATACTTGAATTCATGTATGTGTTTATTGAATTTACCATATGGTCTAACTGGAAATATGTGTGTCTGGTTTCTGCACTGAAGACAACCTAGATGCTGTTCTTTTGAAAGTAGTATGCTTCACTGCAAAACCCTGATTATTGCTAGCGTACAACTGTGTTGCCAACTAACTTTAATAATAAAAGTTAAATTCATGCAAATTCATGTGCTGTTTAATATTAAACAATCTATTGCAATCTTAGATTTCAAAAATAAACCATACTGTTGATTACTTAAAATTGATGTTTTCTAAGTACAAGTTGAAATTCTCTTAACTAGGATTCTCTCGTCTGGCAATATCCATGGTCCGGCATGGATGCTGCAGCACCAGAGAGTCCTGGTAGAAGGCCAGCAACAAGGATCCTTGTGGAGACAGCAGGGCAGTAGGCTGCCTGCAGTGAGTTGACGGTGTGTGGCAGCAGGGCTGCCCAGCAGGGTTGGCTGACCTAGCATGTGGCTTCCCTGTGGAGCTGGGAGCTGCAGTAGTTCAGTGGGGCAGGGAGCTGCAGTATGCCGCTGTCCTGCGGACCCCAGAGCTCCAGGGCAACGTGCGCAGCTATTCTGTGGGTCTCAGAACTCCAGGGTGGCACACATGGCTTCCCAGCAGGTCCCAGAGTGCCAGGGCGGCAGGCAGCTGCTCAACAGGTCCTGGACCCCCAGCATGGGACTGCACAGCTGATCCCGAAGCCCCAGCATAGGGCTACCTGACAGGTCCTGGAGCCAAGGCAGTGATTGCTGCCCAGTGAGGATGACAGGGCAGAGAGGCCAGTAGGAGGTATGGAGCTGGCCAGGAGGCCAGCAGCCAAGCCAGCAGGGCAGGTAGCAGTGATCCAAAATTAACTCTCATGGTTCAGCAAAATCCCTCATCTGGGACCAGTCAGGTCCTGAGGGTGCCAGACCAGAGAGGTCAAACCTGTAGTGAATAAATTGTAAAGTGTAATACTTAAAGAGAAAAATCAACCAAGCAGTAGGGTGCAGTGGAATGTATTTGGCTGAACAATGGACTTTTTGATACGAATGGTGCATGGTGAGGGACATAACCCAGTTTTATATAGTGAGAGATTTAGAGTAAATGAAACTAAGACTCTTTTCTTTTGCTTAGTTATAGTTTGGCAGTAAATATCTTTGTAAAATACATATTCTGAGGTGATGTGTTTTTAAGAAGCTGGGGTATAGTTTGTAAGAGACTACAGCATGTTGGGAGAGGAGGAGAAGCTAGATTCACTGTCAGTGTATTGATGCATACTTTTCATGTAAAGTTTTAATTTTTACCAATATAGCATTTAATTTGCCTTAAAATATCCAGGAGATGTAAAGATTTTAATTTTCATCAACAGTGTTCTAGAAAGTTACTAAAATGTGGGTGGGTGGGTGTTGTTTAGATATCCATCTGTTGCTAGACTAATGTATATATAACACACACACTCTATTTCAGTACTGCCTAAGGGAAATGTGTGCCTGTTAAGTACTCCCAAGTAGGAAGTGCAGCATGTAAAAAATATGAAAGGCAATTGGTCCAATTCATTCCTAGTGCAACTCCACTTGAACCCATTATCTTGTGTCTTCGTATTTTAAATTAGGTTTCCTATGTTCAATCTTCTTTCTGTTTTAGAAGCCATTTCTATTTTTTCCAAAATACTTTGATTTTAAAAAATTCCTCCAGACTTTCCCTAAATGCATTTTAATGTTGACCTTTTATTGTATTTTAAAATAAATATAAAAATGTTCAAGTGTCATTTCTATGATCAGCGCCTGCCCACCAGGCATTTTGATGGGAAGGACCAGTTCCTGAGAGAATTTCTTATAAATAGAAAAATGGAATCTAATGTGGTTCTCTTAAGACAGGAGTTCTATATTGCTGGTTTTTCACTCTGTATAAGCACAAATGGATTAAATTCAGGTTAGGGCAGAGAGCCAGCACTGGCCTATGTGCTCCTTAAGTTCTACTCAAACTGTACAATTCATCATCAGCTATATAATTCAGCATCATCAAGACAACGAAATTGTAGACTGAATATAAAACAATAAAGCAAATGGACAAACCTCTGCATCACCTAGAACTGTGGTTCTCAACTGGTGGTCAATGGACCACTGCTGGTCCATGGTGACTTTTTCAGTGGTCCACAGGAACATTGTCCAAAGTCACACAGCATGAGCAGGTGCCACCGTTAGGCTGTTTTACACCATGTTCACAAGCATGCGGCATGTCATCCATAGCATCACCTAGGATGCAACCACATTGTGTTGCCAGTAACTTCTGTCTGAGGCTCTGAGCATCAGTGTAGCTGCCGCCGTCATGCTGAGTGGTTTCTGTGTCGTTCGTCCTGTGCTACATGTGCTGGAGTTGGTCCATGAACATTTTTTGATTGGCCTGGTGGTCCATGGACTGAAACGAGTTGAGAAGCCCTGACCTAGAAGAATATGTGACTAGGCAATAATTTGAAGGCTGAAAGAATAATATGAAATTGAGTAGCAAGACTTTCTTCTGAATTATTATGGCTAATGACACTGGAGATGGCACCCTGCCAATGAAGCATAGGTAAGAATCTGCTCATGGGGCAATCAAGTTGGACTATTCTCTAACTTCCATCTTCTTGGTATTTAACTGGATGTAATTATTCATTATCAAACTTTTATCCATACCAAACAAGACCAATATTGAGATACAGTAAGTACATTTAACTAAAATCTGCCATTTACTTATAATTGACCTAAACATGGAAATCTGCACTAGTTTCCATTCTGAAAACTGACCATTTATTCCTGCCCTTTGTTTCCTGTCTTTTAACCAGTTATCAGTCTATGAGAGGATCTTCCCACTTATCCCATGACAACTTACTTTGCTTAAGAGCTTTTGGTGATGGATCTTGTTAAAGTCTTTCTGGAAATCTAAGTATACTCTATCTACTGGATCCCCCTCATCCACATACTTGTTGACCCTCTCAAAAAACTCTAATAGATTAGTAAGACACAATTGCTCCTTACACAAACCATGTTGACTTTCCCCAACAAAATATTTTCATCTAATTTGGTACAGATGTTAGACTTACTAGTCTGTAATTGCCAGAATCACCTCTAGAGCCCTTTTTAAATATTGGCCTCACATTAGCATTTACATTACCTATTTTCCAATCATTTTGTACAGAAGATGATTTATAGGATACATTAACCATAGTTAATAGTTCCACGATTTCACATTTGAGTTCTTTCAAAACTGTTGTGTGAATGCCATCTTGTCCAAGTGACTTGTTACTGTTTAGTTTATCAATTTGTTCCAAAACCTCCTCTCAGGACAATCTGGGACAATTCCTCAGATTTGTTCTCTAAAAAGAATGGCTCATGTTTGGGAATCTCCCTAACATCCACAGCCATGAAAGACTGAAGCAAATAATGTATTTAATTTCTCCTCAATGACCTTATTCTCTTAAAGTGCTTCTTTAGTATCTCGATCATCCAGTGGCCCCACTGGTTGTTTAATAGGCTTCCTGCTATTGATGTACTTTAAAAAATTGCTATTACTTTTTGAGTTTTTGGCTAGCTGTTTTTCAAACTCCTTTTTGGCTTTTCTTATTATATTTTACACTTAATTTGACAGAGTTTATGCTCCTTTCTATTTTCTCAACTAGGATTTAACAGCCACATTTTAAACAATGCTTTTTTTTATCATTCACTGCTTCTTTTACTTGGTTGTTAAGCCACAGTGGCACTTTTTTTTTTTTTTTTTTTTTTTGAGTGGGGTTCTCTTACTGTTTTTTTTTTTTTTTTTTTTAAATTTGGGGTATACATTTAAATTGGGCCTCTACTATGGTGTCTTTGAAAAGTTTCCATGCAGCTTGCAGGGATTTTACTTTTGGCATTTACCTTTTCATTTCTGTTTAACTACCCCCCTCATTTTTGTGTAGTTTCCCTTTCTGAAATTAAATACAACAGTCTTGGGCTGCAGTAGCATTTTTCCCTCCACAGGGATGTTAAATTTTATTACGTTATGGTCACTATTTCCATGCGATCCAGTTATATTTACTTTTTGGACCAGATCCTTTGTTTCACCTAAATCAAGAATCGTCTCTCCTTTTATGGATTCCAGAACCAGCTGCTCCAAGAAGCAGTCATTTAAGGTGTCAAAAAACTTTATCTCTACATCCCGTCCTGAGGTGACATGTACCCAGTCAATATGGGGATAGTTGAAATTCCCTATTATTATTGAGGGGTTTTTTTTATAGCTTCTCTAATCTCCCTTAGTATTTCAGAGTTAATATCACTATTCTGGTCAGGTGGTTGGTAATATATCCCTACTGCTATATTCTTATTATTAGAGCATGGAATTTCTATCCATAGTGATTTTGTGGAGTTCATTTAAGATTTTTACTTCATTTAATTTTAAATTTTCTTTCATATATATTGCCACTCCCCCCCCTCCCGCCCCAGCATGACGTGTTCCATCCTTCCAATATATTTTCTATCTGATATGACTGTGTCCCATTGATGGTCCTTATTCCACCAAGTTTCTGTGATGCTTGTTATTTCAATATCCTCCTTTAACATGAGGCACTGAAGTTTGTCCATCTTATTAGACTTCTAGCATTTGTGTATAAGCAGTTTAAAAATGTGACACTATTTAACTGTCTTCCATTTCCTGATGTGATTGAATGGCACTCTTTTTTTTATTTGACTGTTTCTTACCTGATCTTACCCATATTTTATAATCTTCCATCCTCTTCTCCTTACTAGAACATAGAGAATCTCTATTAATAGACCCACCCCAAGAGATGTCTCTGATCAATTCATGTGCTCCTCCATACCTGTCAGCTATCCCCCAGCCCTCAGTTTAAAAACTACTCTACGACCTCTTTAATGTTAAGTGGCAACCATCTAGTTCCATTTTGGTTTAGGTGGAGCCCATCCTTCCTGAATAGGCTCCCCCTTTCCCAAAATTTTCCCCGGTTCCTAATACATCTAAACCTCTCCTCCTTATACCATCGTCTCATCCACACAGTGAGACCCTGCAATTCTGCCTGCCTACCTGGCCCAGCATGTGGAACTGGAAGGATTTCAGAGAATGCTACCATTGTGGTCCTGGATTTCAATCTTTCCTATCAGCCTAAATTTGCTTCCAAGACCTCTCTCCTACCTTTGCCTATGTCATTGATATCTACATGTACCACACCCAACAGCTCCTCCCCAGCACTACAGGTAACCCCCAACTTACGACTGCCCAACCAACAACCCCCCACATTTATGGCTGTCTGCTCGGGGAACTGCGGAGCCACCTATCACCCAGCACAGCCTCCAGCTTTCTCTGGGTGCCGTTCAAGCTATGGGGCTGCCTACTGCCCAGCACAGCCCCCAGCTTGTTCAGGGCGCTGTTCGTGCTGCAACGTGGGGTGCCCAGCACAGTCCCTGGCCAGCTCTGGCCGCCTTTCGCACCACTGGCTCCAGGAGACTACAACTCCCAGGAGGCAAAGCAGGCCAGGAACGGAACCTGCATTCATAACATTACCCCTATGGGCAATAAGGATTCAACTTATGATGGCCCAATTTACGACAGTTCTCCAGGAACCAAATAAATCATAAGTACGGTGGTTGCCTATATTCTTAAGTTATCCAGATGTCTCAAGATCCTCAGCCTTCACAACAAGCAGGCAAGTCACCATATGGTTCTCTGAGTTATTGCAAATCCAGCTGTCTATGTTTTTAATGATCTAATCCCCCATTACTAACACATGCCTTTTCCTAATAACTGGAGTTCCCTCTCCTGGATATGTATCCTCAGTGTGAGAGGAGACCATAACATCCTCTGGAAGGAGGGTCCCAACTATGGGATCATTTCCCTCTGCTCCAGTTGAATGTTCTCCTTCCCTGAGCCTTTTATTCTCCTTGACAGCACAGGGGCTGTCTGATAGGAGGTGGGACCATTCTGTGGTGTTCTGGAAAGCCTCATCTATGTATCTCTCTGCCTCTCTTAGCTCCTCCAATTCAGCCACGCTGGCTTCCAAAGTCCATACATGGACTCTGAGGGTCAGGAGCTCCTTGCACTGAATGCACACATATGCTACCTGTCCATAGGGCAGGTAATTGTACATGCTTCATTGGGTGCAATAAACAGGATAACCCCCACATTGTTGCTTGGCTACTACTTGTATTCTCTCCTACAATTAATAAGATTCTTGATAGGGTTATTATTTAAATCTGGTAGTTTGGGATTTAGTTTAGTTTAAAAGAAGTTTTAAAGAATGCCAAGCACATCAAGCCCCTTTCAAACTCCCCATGTAAACTCCCCCAAGAAACTCTGTTAGCTGCTCCTGGTTGCTAGCTCCCTGGTCACTGAGGAGTGGGCTTTATATAGCCCTAGCCTTCCAGATAGCCCTGCCCCTGGTTAAGGCTTGATGAATGTACCTTCTTTCCTCCAGCATAGCTCCAAACTTGGATTGCATGAACATGAAATTGAAGACTTGGGAACAGCTTTAATAGCATTCACCTGTAAGGAACCATGCCAGAGAATAGTGACATTATACTGCATTAATGTTTGTAAAAGCACTTTGAAGATTAAATGTACTAAATGTAGGCCAACTATTATTGTTTTAGTAATATCGGTTTCTTACCTTCAAAATTCAGATGAACCTGATTCTTCCACACAGCAGAATCAGCCTCTGTCTGCTTTTGTAAGTGCCTTTCTGTTCAAAGTGCTGTGCAAAGTACTGAGCTAAACTTCTGTGGTTTTGTCTACTTTCAATAGTCACTTAGGGTATGTCTACACTACAAAGTTAGTTCGAACTAACGGATGTTAGTTCGAACTAATTTTCATAGGCGCTACACTAGCGCTCTGTTAGTTCGAATTTAATTCGAACTAACGGAGCGCTTAGTTCGAACTAGGTAATCCTCATTCCACGAGGATTAAGCCTACTTCGAATTTACTAGTTTGAATTAAGGGCTGTGTAGACCCTTAATTCGAACTAGTGGGAGGCTAGCCCTCCCCAGGTTTCCCTGGTGGCCACTCTGGCCAACACCAGGGAAACTCTACTGCCCCCCTCCCGGCCCCCTTAAAGGGGCACGGGCTGGCTACGGTGCCCGTGCCAGGTGCAAGCCTGCCAGCACCCAGCCAACAGACCCTGCACCTGGCGCGGCTCGAGCCAGCCACCCGCTGCCCCCCAGCTCTTCCCCTCTTCCTGGGACCAGGCTGGCGGCTCCCGGGAGCTTGCCCGGGACCGCAAGAGGCGGGCACCCACCTGGGCTAGTGTGGACATCGTAGACCTCGTCCATGACCTCCGCACTAGGCACAGGAAAGTGGCCATCTAGGGCAGGAGAGCTGCCAGCCTGGCCACCCAGGAGGAGGTGTGCATGAAAATCAAGGTGGTCCACTGAGACCCCCGACCCTGAGCCCTGAGCTTACAATGACCGTCCTGGGTCAGACCAAAGGTCCATCTAGCCCAGTAGCCTGTCTGCCGACAGTGGCCAACCCTAGGGACCCTGGAGGGGATGGACCGAAGACAGTGACCAAGCCATTTGTCTCGTGCCATCCCTCTCCAGCCTTCATCAAACCTTGGGCAGGGACACCATTCCTACCCCCTGGCTAATACCACTCCATGGACCCAACCTCCATGACTTGATCTCACTTCCCTTTAAATTCTGTTCAAGTTCTAGCCTTCACAGCCTCCTGCAGCAAGGAGTTCCACAGGTTGACTATTTGCTTTGTGAAGAACAACTTTCTGTTACTAGTTTGAAGCCTGCTACCCTTTCCTTTCCTTTGGTGTCCTCTAGTCCTTCTTTATGGGAACTAATGAAGAACTTTTCTGTATGCACCCTCTCCACCCCACTCCTGCTTTTAGAGACCTCTATCCTGTCCCCCCTCTGTCTCCTCTTTTCTAAGCTGAAAAGTCCTTGTCTCTTTAGCCTCTCTTCATATGGGACCTGTTCCCAACCCCTGATCATTTTAGTTGCCCTCCCCTCTCCCAGCCTCTCTCTTCTCCTTTTCCCGGTCTCCCCCAGTTTTGTTCAATAAAGACAGATTCCATTTTTTAACACAATTGTCCTTTATTTTGTACATCAAGAAGAGGGGCTAGGGAAGGGTAAGTGGAAGGAGGTGAGGGAGGAATGGGGCACGAGCCCCCGATGGGAAGGACTGGGCTGGCTCTGCAGGCTTCTGGGGGTGGAAGCTCTCCTGCAGCCCCCCAATTGCTCCCTCTCCCCAGATGGCAGCCTGCGGCAAGTGCAGCCGGGCTGATGGCCGAGTGCTGTGATGTGCCCAGTGTGGGTAGTCCGGGCAATCCAAGCCAGGACTTTGCAAGCGGGGCACCCCTGAGAACTGTCTGTCCGGGGTGGGGGTCGGGTCCCTTTAAGCACAGCCCTCGGCTAGCCTGAGACAGCATCTCCACGCTCTAAGTCCTCCTCTGATGCCCTGCCGGCACTGCTTCCGGCCATCCTTAAGCCACTTAATGTGGACATGCTAGTTCGAATTAGCAAAACGCTAATTCGAACTAGTTTTTTAGTCTGGATCCGTTAGTTCGAATTAGCTTAGTTCGAATTAACTAATTCGAACTAAGTTAGTTCGAATTAACGTTGTAGTGTAGACGTACCCTAATGGAGGAACAAGAACTCACTCAATGATACATTTTATGGAGTCTCCAATATTAGTTTTTGTTGAAGCTCTCCTGCAGGGCCTCCTGGATACTGACACCCACCCCCCCCCCCCCACCATGGACCTCCCAGATGGCAGCTTGCAGAAAGTGCAGCCATGCTCTCAGCAACGCGTCCAAGAGAAGCACCAGCGTGCCCTGGGGCAGCTCTGGCTCCATGTTGCAGAGTGCTGTGGTGTCCTGAGTGAGGGCAACCAGAGCACGCAGAGACAAAATGCTTTGCTGTCCCTCATCGAGGTAGGCAAGCAAGCAGGGAAAGCTGAGAACCGGCTGTCCAGGGGGCGTCCCTTTAAGCACAGGCCTGAAATAGCCTCAGGCAGCAGCCACACAAAGTAACTCCTGACCTGATGCCCTGCCAGACCTGGTTCCATCTGGCCTTAAATGCGATTCAGCATCCACTCAGTGTGGACACACTATTTCAAAATAGCAAAATGCTATTTCAAAACGCATTTTGTGTTTAGACGCGTTATTTCAAAATAACTTATTTCGAAATAAGATATTTCAAAATAACGCTGTAGTGTAGACATACCCTAAGGCAGTGGTTCCCAACTGCTGATCTGCAGACTGGTGCAGGGCTGAAAACCACTGGCTGCCAGGCTGCAGCATGCTGCCAGGCCACACCCATGGGGCTGGGGTATATCCCTGGCGCATGGCCAGTCTGGAGGGGTCGTTACACCTGAGAGCCTCCTAGGATTTCAATAAGGCCCATAAGTGGGGCCTCCCAAGCTTCACAAGCTCCCCCACAAGCAGCAAACTGGTCTACTGTGTCCCCCACACACACCCCCCGCAAGGAGCATGGACTGGACTTGCCTCGCATCACTATTCGATGTGGGAGGCTCCCAACCTCCCACTCCACCTATCCATCGCAGCCGCTGTCATCAATATGTTCGCAGTTTAAAACAGCCTTCTGCTGTGGGCTTCTGTTTCATGTCAAACCATGTCCCTACTGGTGTCCTGCATCTGTGAGATTGACATTGCTCACAGGAGCCAATCAGGCAGCCTCAGTGCTCCCATCAGCACATGCGTGCCAAAATTCAAGCAAGCAGAAGGGTGCAGGGAGCGGAGCAGCCGGGAGGATTCTAGAACCCAGGGCTAATCATCTGCCTGGCTTGCCTGCCCGCACCCCTTGCGCCTGCGGCCAGCAGCATCCAACCAGGCTTGGCAGGTGAGAGGCGGTGGAAGCAGCTGGTCTGGGAGGAAGGGAGGAGAGAGCGCTGACCTTCAGTCCCCAGCAGAAGGTCACAACTGGTTCTGTCCTGGTTTTCTCTGGTGGGGTGGGGAGAGGGCTCAGTGGCTGCACCTTGAGGAGCAGGCATCCATTGTAAATACTGTTGAGTCTGGTTTTATCTACATTTTTGCTATTAATTCCTCTATATCTTAGTCTTAAAATTGTATTAAAATAATTGTCACATTTTGCTCTGGATACAGATGATAGTCTGCAAGCTACTCCAACAGCACTGCCCTTTAACCTTTTCTTTTCTTTTCTTTTCTTTTCTTTTCTTTTCTTTTCTTTTCTTTTCTTTTCTTTTCTTCAAAATACTTTAGTCTTGTCTTTCTCCTGCCTCGCCATTAGACTTGTCATTTTTTGCATGATGAGAAGCCCAATTTAGTCCACAGTATGATTTCTATTTGAATGCCAAGAGGCATACTGAATAAGTTCATGTAATCAAGGGAGTCTTGTGCCCCAGCCCCTGAGCTGCCGCATAGCAGCCGGCTTCAGCTCCAGCATATTTTATTTCAAATGTGCAAATATTACCAATCCACCAGGAGTTTGTGAGTGTATTTGTCGGTCTGCAGTATAAAATAGGTTGGAAACCACTGCTTTAAGGTGCTACCGGATCACTCGTTTTACTTATTTTAAAGTTACAAACTAACATGGCTGCCCCCCTGAGACTATATAATTTTGTACAGAAGCTGCCGCTTCTATTGTATTATTTCTTTCTGTGGCTTTAAATTGATGGCTACTTCAAAATGAGAGCAGCTTCAGTTAAATGCAATTACTTTCCTCTGTGATTTATATGGTTAAGGTAAATGATTATGGGTTATAGAGGGGCTTGTAACTCAGAGGAGAAGGGCTCGCTGGTATCAGTGAATGAGTTTCAGCTGGCCTGTCTAATTCAACATAGTCCAACTCACTATGGTCATAATCTGTATCTAAAACTATCAAGGCTGTTACCCATTCTGGCACTTCGGGCACATCTACACAGCAGGGCTAAAGCCAAAATAAGATACACAACTTGAGCTACATCAATTGTGTAGCTTAAGTCAAAATAGCTTATTTCAGCTTTTGGTGCTATCTACGCAGCAGGAAGTTTGAGGAAGAGCACTCTTCCTCCAACTTCCCTTGCTCCTTGTAAAATGAGGGTCACAGGAGTAGGAGTAAGAAGTCCTCCAGTTCGACATTATGTCAAAATAACTGCTTGTAGTGTATTATCGTCAGTTATTCCAAAACAACACTGCTGTGTAGACGTACAAAAGGTGGAGGCCCACAAGAGACTTTAGTGGCAGGGTATTTTAAAGTCTTCAACTTAAAAAACTCCCCAAGATCACAGATTCCACCATCCAAATGAAAAAATCCCTTTTGAGAACCCAGGAAGAAGCACTTAAATATCTTCCTGTGGGGTATCCTCAAGCTCTTTAAATATTGGTGTCACATTAGCTATCTTCCAATTATTAGGCACAAAAGCTTATTTAAAGGATAGGTTACAAACCACAGTTAATAGTTCTACAATTTCCTATTTGAGTTCCTTCAGAACTCTTGGGTGAATGCCATCCAGTCCCAGTGACTTGTTATTGTTAAATTTATCAATTTATTCCAAAACCTCTTCTAATGATACCTCAATCTGGGACAATTCCTCAGATTTGACATCTAATAAGAATGGCTCAGGTTTGGGAATTTCCCTGATATCCTCAGCCATGAAGACTGAAGCAAAGGACTTATTTTCCGGAGAATCACATCTAGACTGGCGCTTTTCTCCGGCTTATCCCCAAGCCGGAAAAAAGCGGCAGCCATGTAAATGCAAATGCTGCGGGGGATATTTAAATCCCCCGCAGAATTTGCAATTCCGAAGTCTACATTAGCATCCCTTTTCCAGAAAGGGGTGCCAATGTAGACACTGCCTAAGTGTACACCTCTCTGCAATAACAGCATTTCATACCTCAGTGGACGGCTTCACCATTTTTAACCATCCTATCACGAAGAGATTCCTCAAGGGACTCCAGAATGTGTATCCACCATATAAGGCCCCACCCCCCTTGTGGGACCTAAATCTTGTTTTGGACTACCTCACCAGACCTCCTTTTGAGCCATTGGTAACAGTACCACTTCCCTTCCTTTTTTTGAAAGTCTGTTTCCTCTTAGCCATCACCTCCGTCAGGAGGGTGAGCGAACTCAGAGCATGAATGTCTGAACCTCCTTACAGTTTTCATGAAGGATAGGGTCATACTTAGACTCCACCCGACGTTTTTGCTGAAGGCCTGTATAGGATTTCATCTCAACGAACCGATCGTATTACCTACCTTTTTCCCAAAACCGCATTCTTCACAGACAGATGCCAGCCTGCATGCTCTGGACATCCGGAGGGCTCTGGCCTTCTTCCTAGAAAGAACAAAACCATTTTGTAAATCTGAAAGACTTTTTATCTCCATCACTGAACAATCCAAAGGGACACCAATATCATCGCAACGAATCTCAGTGTGGATATCAACATGCATAATTAAGTGCCACTCTCTGGGCAATAGACCACTACAGCGCCCACCACGAGCGCATTCCACCCGAGCCATGGCTGCTTCTACAGCCTTTCTGAGCAACGTCCCCTTAAGAGATATTTGCCAGGCAGCAACATGGTCTTCAGACCATACCTTTGCTAAACATTACACTATCCTTCCACAACTCAAGAATGATTCAGCAGTTGCCACAGCAATGCTCTCTACCAGTGCCAAACACTGACACCGGCTCCCTCCAGCCAGATATCGAATATTGCTTTGTAGTCACCTAGAGTGGAGCACCCATGGGGACACTACTCAAAGAAAAGGGAGTTACTCACCTCATGCAGTAACGAGTGTTCTTCGAGATGTGTCCCCCCGTGGGTGCTCCACGACCCTCCCTGCCTCTGCTCGGAGTCAAAATTACTCGGGCAGAGACGAGGAACTGAAAGAGAGGGAGTTGAGCCACGGACTTCAGGAGGCGGGAAGGGCTCGCGGTGCATCCTGGGGGAAACTGCTGTACAAAGCTTCGATCTGTGGCTCAGGGTGACCCTTTACCTAGAGTGGAGCACCCACGGGGGGACACATCTCGAAGAACACTCGTTACTGCACAAGGAGAGTAACTCCCTTTTATTAAGTCAGGGAACTTGTTTGGGGATTTTATAACCTGCTGCATATTAAACCTGTGGAGGGATTTACACCCTTTTCCCACTTGTGAGTCCTTTGGACTGTACTGGAGCTAGTCAGCCCCACTGCTAAACCACTGCAGAGAAGAATTCTGTGGTAAAAAATCATCAAGGACCCCAGCAAAGTACGCGTATCAACGGGACACTAACCTTACAGTTGCTGGGCACCGGTGGATCTAAAAATAGTGTTTTACCCTGTTATGTTATATTTGTCTCCTGTTTAATATAATTGTGTTTATTATAGTGTATGTGTTTGTGTTATTTTCTGGGAGTCTCCAACTATTTTGCAAATACGTGGGGATTACCCTGGGTTAGAATTCTCCTCCCAAGCTGCCCTGGTGATCCTGCTAGGAAGGAGTGAGGGTGGTAGAGGCACCGCCAAATAACTCCATCAGAAAAAATAAAGTTGAGTGTGTGGCGGGATCGAATAAGAACCCAGACCTATCTATCACAAGCTGTAAGGAGATTGGCCTTAAAAAAGGTAACCAGGTGGAGAGGGGGCGCTACATGATTCTACATTTTTCTTTCACGTATAGTGCTACTCCCCCACCAACATGACCTCTCCTGTCCTTCTGATATATTTTGTACCCTAGTATGACTGTGTCCCATTGATTGTCCTCATTCCACCAAGTTTCCGTGATGCCTATTATTATCAATATCCTCCTTTAATATGAGGCACTCTAGTTCACCCATCATCTTATTTAGACTTCTAGGCTATGTCTAGACTGCAGGCTTCTTTAAGAAAGAGGCTCTTTCGAAAGCATCTTTCGAAAGAGCCTCTTTCGAAAGATCGCGTCTAGACTGCAGGCGGATCTTTCGAAAGAGAAATCCGCTTTTTCGAAAGAGAGCACCCAGCGAGTCTGGATGCTCTCTTTCGAAGATGGCCTCTTTACATTGAAGAACGCCTTCTTTCGAAAGAGGAGCTTTCGAAAGAAGGCGTTCTTCCTCGTGAAACGAGGTTTACCGCCATCGAAAGAAAAGCCGCGTTCTTTCGAAATTATTTCGAAAGAACGCGGCTTGAGACTGGACGCAGGGGAAGTTCTTTCGAAAAAAGGCTACTTTCTTCGAAAGAACCCCTGAGTCTGGACACGGCCCTAGTGTTTGTGTATAAACACTTAAAAAAATTGTCACTATTTATCGGTCTGCCATTTCCTGATATGTTCGACTCTTTTTCATTTGATTGTGTCTCATTTGATCTGACCCACACTCCCATCCTCTCCTCCTGACTAAAACATAGAGCATCTCTATTAATAGAACCTCCCCTAATAGATGTCTCTATCCGATCCATGTGCTTCTCTGCACCTGTTGACTTTCCCCCAATCCTTAGTTTAAAAAGTGCTCTATAACCTTTTTAATGTTAAGTGCCAGCAATCTGGTTCCATTTTGGTTTAGGTGGGGTCCATCCTTCCTGTATAGGCTCCCACTATCCCAAAAGGTTCCCTAGTTCCTAATCTAAACCCCTCCTCTCTACACCATTGTCTCACCCACGCATTGAGACTCTGAAGTTCTGCCTGCCTACCTGGCCCTGGAAGCATTTCAGAGAACACTACCATAGAGGTCCAGGATTTCAATCTCTTTCCTAGCAGCCTAAATTTGGCCTCCAGAACCTCTCTCCTGTGCTTCCCTATTTCATTGGTATCTACATGTACCACAACCATCGGCTCCTCCCCAGCACTACACATAAAAATATCTAGATGTCTCGAGAGATCTGCAACCTTCTCCCCAGGCAGGCAAGTCACCAATCTGTTCTCCCAGTCATCACAAACCCAGCTGTCTATGTTTTTAACAATCTAATCCCCCATTACTAACACCTGCCTTTTCCTAACAACTTGAGTTCCCTCCCCCGGAGATGTATCCCCAGTGCGAGAGGAGACCATAACATCCTCTGGAAGGAGGGTCCCAACTATGGGATCATTTCCCTCTGCTCCAGTTGTTCTCCTTTCCTGAGCCTTTCATTCTCCTTGACGGCACAGGAGCTCTCTGACCAGAGGTGGGACAGTTCTACCAGAAAGCCTCATCTACGTACCTCTTGGCCTCTGATTCAGCCACCTTAGCCTCCAAAGCTCATATGCGGACTCTGAGGCTTCGTCTTTACTGTGAGTTCTTCCAGCAGAAAATATGCTAATGAGGTGCTCATTAGCATAAGTCACACTCTAATTAGCATATTTTCTGCCATTTCTTTTTGTGCAAGGGGTTTTTGCGCAAAAAGAAGCTGCGTGGATGGAGGTTTTTTGCGCAAAAACCCTGTTTTGTGCAAAATCCTTATGCCTGTCCTGGACAGGCATAAAGATCTTGCACAAAATTGAGGTTTTGCAAAGAAAAGAAACCCATTCATATGGCTTCTTTTTCACAAAAACCCCTTGCACAAAAAGAAATAAGAGAAAATATGCTAATGAGATTGCACCTCATGCAAATTAGTTGCTCATTGGCATATTTTTTAATGAGAAAACTCATAGTGTAGATGTAGCGTGAGGGCCAGGATCTCCTTGCACCGAATGCACACATATGCCATGTGCCCATAGGGCAGGTAATCATACATGCTACATTGAATGCAATAAATGGGATAGTCCCCTCTCTGCTGCTGGGCTTCTGCCTGCATATTCTCCTACAGCTATTTAGGTTATGGATAGGGTTTTTATTTAAATCAGGAAGTTTTGTTTTTAGTTTAGTTTAAAAGTTTTTAAAAATGGCAAGAGCACCTCATCCTCTTCCAACTCCCCTTCAGAACTCCCTGTTAGCTGCCCCTGTTCACAAAGCTCCCTGGTCACTTACTCACAGGCTTTATAAAACTCTGGCCTTCCTGCATTTCATTTGCTGGTTCAGAGCTTTGCAGGAATAGATTCCTCTCCCCATGCTTTGATGAGGCCCAAGAACTCCTGTACACTCCATGTTGGTGCTCATCTGCGCCCCTGGGAACTGGAGCTTCTGGGACTTGAACTCATGGTACTTTTGGCCATATGTGCTGCTCAGATGTGCTTCCTTTCACTGAGGAAGGACACACAATGCTAGACACACAAGAAATAAAATTTAAACTTTCCCAAGACTTTCCTGTTCACCTGGAGAGCACTAGAGTCACAAGTTCTGGCCAGAGCAGTCACACCGTGGCACTGTGGGTGGCCTCCCAGAGGCTAAGAACATTGACTTTCACAATGTTGTGTCTACACTACCTGAAAGAAAGCCGTGCAAGGTTGAATTTAGCATTACTCCTCGTGAAAAGCAGAAGTACAGAAATGGATTTTAGCACCCCTTAATGTCAATGGAATGAGTTTGGTAATGTGGGCTCATTGTTTAGAAAATCGACCTTATGCAGCTAAAGTTGACCTAAACTAGTGTAGACCAAGCCTTAGAGCAGGATCTGTTCATTTTTTTAAATTGCCAAATTACATTGTGAGGGTATGTCTACACAACAAAGTTAATTCGAACTAATGGATGTTAGTTCGAATTAATTTTGATAGGCGCTACACTAGCGCTCCGCTAGTTCGAACTTAATTTGAACTAGCGGAGCACTTAGTTCGAACTAGGTAAATCTCATTTTACGAGGACTAATGCCTAGTTCGAACTTACTAGTTCGAATTAAGGGCTGTGTAGCCCCTTAATTCGAACTAGTGGGAGGCTAGCCCTCCCCAGGTTTCCCTGGTGGCCACTCTGGCCAACACCAGGGAAACTCTATTGCCCCCCTCCCGGCCCTGGACCCCTTAAAGGGGCACGGGCTGGCTACGGTGCCCGTGCCAGGTGCAAGCCTGCCAGCACCCAGCCAGCAGACCCTGCACCTGGCACAGCTCGAGCCAGCCACCCGCTGCCCCCCAGCCCTCCCCCTCTTCCCGGGACCAGGCTGGCGGCTCCCAGGAGCTTGCCCGGGACCGCAAGAGGCGGGCACCCGCCTGGTCCAGTGCAGACATCGTGGACCTGGTCCACGACCTCCGCACTAGGCACAGGAAAGTGGCCATCTAGGGCAGGAGAGCTGCCAGCCTGGCCACCCAGGAGCAGGTTTGCACGAAAATCAAGGTGGTCCACTGAGACCCCCGACCCTGAGCCCTGAGCTTAGAATGGCCGTCCTGGGTCAGACCAAAGGTCCATCTAGCCCAGTAGCCTGTCTGCCAACAGCGGCCAACCCTAGCGACTCTGGAGGGGATGGACCAAAGACAGTGACCAAGCCATTTGTCTCGTGCCATCCCTCTCCAGCCTTCCACAAACTTCGGACAGGGACACCACTCCTACCCACTGGCTAATACCACTCCATGGACACAACCTCCATGAATTGATCTCACTTCTCTTTAAACTCTGTTCTAGTTCTAGCCTTCACAGCCTCCTGCAGCAAGGAGTTCCACAGGTTGACTATTTGCTTTGTGAAGAAGAACTTTCTTTTATTAGTTTGAAGCCTGCTACCCATTCCTTTCCTTTGGTGTCCTCTAGTCCTTCTGTCATGGGAACTAATGAAGAACTTTTCTGTATGCACCCTCTCCACCCCACTCGTGCTTTTATAGACCTCTATCATATCCCCCCTCCATCTCCTCTTTTCTAAGCTGAAAAGTCCCAGTCTCTTTAGTTTCTCTTCATATGGGACCTGTTCCAAACCCTCATCATTGTAGTTGCCGTCCCCTCTCCCACCCTCTCTCTTCCCCTCTCCCACCTCCTTTTCCTAGTCTCCCCCAGTTTTGTTCAATAGAGAGATTCTATTTTTGACCACACGTTTTCTTTATTTTGTACATCAGGAAGGGGGGCTAGGGAAGGGTAAGTGGAAGGACGTGAGGGAGGAATGGGGTACGAGCCCCCGATGGGGAGGACTGGGCTGGCTCTGCGGGCTTCTGGGGGTGGAACCTCTCCTGCAGCCCCCCAATTGCCCCGTCTCCCCAGATGGCAGCCTGCGGCAAGTGCAGCCGGTCTGATGGCCGAGTGCTGTGATGTGCCCAGTGTGGGTAGTCCGGGCAATCCAAGCCAGGACTGCTTTGCAAGTGGGGCACCCCTGAGAACTGTCTGTCTGGGGTGGGGGTCGGGTCCTTTTAAGCACAGCCCTCGGCTAGCCTGAGACAGCAGCTCCACGCTCTAAGTCCTACTCTGATGCCCTGCCGGCACTGCTTCCGGCCATCCTTAACCTCTGTTCAGGGTTCACTCAATGTGGACATGCTAGTTCGAATTAGCAAAACGCTAATTCGAACTAGTTTTTAGGTCTAGCTGCGCTAATTCGAATTAGCTTATTTCGAATTAACTAATTCGAACTAAGTTAGTTCGAATTAGCGCTGTAGTGTAGACATACCCTTAGTTACTGTGAGGTTTCTTTCATCTCCTATTTAAGACATGCTCCTCCCCCACATTCCCAATTTACTCTTCTTTATAATAAGATGGATTATTTAAAGAATGTTCTATTTTTCTGTTTTTTCTGTTAATTTATTTGTAATGGTTTCATACATGTATATTTAACATCTTTCTTAAAACAAAAGCCCTTTTGTTTTAACTATAGTAATTGCCTGTAATTTAATTGTTAGAGTATAATAGGTTAAAATATAGACTCTTTTTGGTTCAAGAAAATGTTATATTTTTGCTTCTGAAAGGTCAACTCACTTCTCTCTGATTTGTCCCACATCCTTCAGAAAAAGAGCCTTGCCAGATGTAGAACTGTGGCAGCAGATTAGACTTGTCCAAATTAGATGTATTAACCCTCAGTGAACTTTAGAGAGTGAAAGATATAGGCACATTTCAATACTTTTCTGAATGGAGAAAAGATTTTTTTCAATCATCTGATATCAAAAACTAGATTATAGTATAGGAAATTAGTCAGCAATGGTCTAATTAGTATTAGCTGCAATGTAGTCAGTTTGGGTTCTATTAATAAGTTACAAAGCAAATTTAACATTTGGTATTTTCAATGGAACCAGACTGTTTCCACATTGGATGAAAGCATATGCATACTGACTTGCATAACAAAGGAATAACAAACAAACATTACATCATTGACTGTAAATCTCTAAATGTTAAGCCGAAGAAGGGTGATGCATTTTAATGTTCATGGAATACTTTATACACATTTGTAAGTGACTTTATGCAGACATAGAGTGGGAAATATGTATTGTGCACTATGGACCACATTCAGTCCTGGCATATGTGGGCACAACTGCACTCTCTTCGGGAGGGGCAGTTGTGCCATTTTACAGCATGGCTGCACTTAGACCCAAATTTCTTTTTCTGTGTAATTTGGTCTCTTCATAAAAAAGACTAGACATTAGCAACTGACTATTAATTGATTTAGGGCATGTCTACACTAGGACACTATTTCAAAATAACTTATTTTGAATTATTAACTCCCAAAATAATTGTTTTGAAATAGTGTGTCCACTATTAGTCTGAGGCAAACGGAAGACTCAAAATTAGTCTGAGGCAAACTCCCTGAAGATGGATGCACTACCTGGACTTAGGGTGCAGTGGAGTTGCACCCTATTTTGAGATAATTAGGGTATGTCTACATGCGACAGAGGCATGTAGATTAGACTACCCGGCATAGGAAAATGAAGCGGCGATTTAAATAATCGCCGCTTCATTTAAATTTACATGGCTGCTGCGCTGAGCCGATCAGCTGTTTGTCGGCTCAGCGCGATAGTCTGGACGTGAAGAGATAGTCTGGATAGTTCAGTGAAGAGAGTTTCTATTTTTGAACACACGTGTCCTTTATTTTGTACATCAGGAAGTGGGGCTAGGGAGGGGTAAGTGGAAGGAGTTGAGGGAGGAATGCGGTACGAGCCCCCGATGGGGAGGTCTGGGCTGTTCTGCGGGCTCCTTGGGATGGAAGCTCTCCTGAAGCCCCTTGATTGACCCCCCCTCCCCGGATGGCAGCCTGCGGCAAGTGCAGCCGGGATGATGGCCGAGTGCTGTGATGTGCCAAGTGTGGGCACTCAGGGCACTCCAAGCCAGTACTGCTTTGCAAGCGGGGAACCCCTGAGAACTGTCTGTCCGGGGTGGGGGTCGGGTCCCTTTAAGCACAGCCCTCGGCTAGCCTGAGACAGCAGCTCCACGCTCTAAGTCCTGTGCACTTCTCTATTTCCCATTGAATTATTTATGTTGCTCCCTCACAATGTTTATTGGTAAGGAGATTTTATTTTTTAATTTGGATCTGATACCATTTAAGTTAAATCCAAGCCATTTGCTTAGTATAAGATTCAGTAAATGACTAAAAGCATTTTTCTCACATATCAACCTTTTCAGGAACTGATCAGTTTAGAAGAAAGTGCTTTTAGGATACATTTGATTAAAGTCTCAAGGGATACAAATGAACACTAGAAAAAAACCTCATTAACTGTACCCCAAGAATTTCTTAATTTAAAATCTGCCATTAATTAATTTTTGATCATGTACCAGTAGCCAATAACATGGCACTCAAAAATCACTGTAAGCAAGACACAATCAGCTGTGTTTTGTAGTGGAGCCAACCTCACTAACCATATAATACACCCAGAATCATAGAAATGTAGGGGTGGAAGCAGTGTCCAGCCTCTTGTCCAGCGGTAGGGTCAAGTAAACCTAGACCATCCCTGATAGGTGTTCGTCTAACCTGTTCTTAAAATCCATATAATTAAGATTTTTTTCCTAATATCTAACCCAAACCTCCATTGCTGCAAATTAAACCCATGATTTCCTGTCTTCCCTTTAGTGGACATAAAGAACATAAAGACATAAAGGATCACTATCATTTTTGTAATAGCCCTTTAATATATTTGAAGATCATTAAGAGATAACCCTTCATCCTTCTTTTCTGTGACTAAACATACCTTTTTTCCTCCCCCCTCCCACACTTTTAAGGTTTTTTCATAGGCCAAATTTTCTAAACTTTTTATCATTTTTTTGTTGCTCTCCTATGGACTCTGTCCAATTTGTCTACATCTTTCCTCACCTGTGTTACCCAGTACTCCAGTGGAGACCTCCAGTGCTAAGTAGAGCAGGACAATTCCCTTTCATGTCTTGCCTATGACACTGCTGCTAAAACAATCTAAAATGGTTCATAGCATTTAAGGACAGAAGGAATTACCGTATTTTCCGGCGTATAGGGCGACTGGGCGTATGACGACCCCCTATCTTTTTAATTAAAAGATAGGGTTTCATCTTATACCCCAGCGCCCTTCCGCCTCCTTTGCTCCCGGTGTCCCTGGTCTGCTGGAGATGGTCCCCAGCAGACCAGAGGCACCGGGAGCAAAGCCGCCAGGAGCGCCTGGGCTCCCCCCGCCGGAGCCCCTCCGTGGCTTTGAAAGCCTCGGGGGAAGCCGGCGGGGGGGCATCCCAGGCGCGCATGGGCTGCCCGCCCGCCGGAGCCCCTCCGCGGCTTTGAAAGCCTCGGGGGAAGCCGGCGGGGGGGCATCCCAGGCGCGCATGGGCTGCCCGCCCGCCGGAGCCCCTCCGCGGCTTTGAAAGCCTCGGGGGAAGCCGGCGGGGGGGCAGCCCATGCGCGCCTGGGATGCCCCGCCGCCGGCTTCCCCCGAGGCTTTCAAAGCCGCGGAGGGGCTCCGGCGGCGGGGCATCCGGCGTACAAGACGACCCCCGATTTTTGGGGGATGTTTTTTAACTTCAGAGGTCGACTTGTACGCCGGAATATACGGTATTAGCCTTCTTTACAACTGCATCACATTGACTAATATTCAGTTTGTGATCTGCTACAATCTCCAGATCCTCTTCAGCAGTATTATGATCAGTTCTCCATTCTGTAACTTGTGCATTTGATTTTTTTCCTTCTTAAATGAAGATCTTTGTATTTGTCTTTATAGAATTTCATCTTGTTGATTTAAGCCCAAATTTCTAATTTGTCAAGATCATTTTGAGTTCCAATCTGGTCCCTAAAGTGCTTGCAACCCCTTCCAGTCTGGCCTCATCCACAATTTGTATAGCCTTCCAAGTCAATAATGAAAATATTGAATAGTGCCAGATGCAGGCTTGACCCCTGTTAGGCCCCATTAGCTACGTCTTCTGAGCTTGACAATGAACCACTGATAATTACTTGCTGAGTACAGTCTTTCAGCTAGTTCTGCATGCACCTCTAATATAATTGCTAACAGTTCTCAGATGCCTTAAGTATGCTAGGATGAATTTCACTAGTTTCTGTTTACTTGCATACATCAAACATGCCTTTTAAATATTCTTCAACCTGCTTTCCCAATTTTGGCTTGCATCCTCCCTTTTTTCTTGTTAAATATCAACCTTTCTATTGTTTGCAGTGTTGTTGTAGCCAGGATAGGAGAGACAAAGTGGGTGAGGTAATAGCTTTTATCAGACAAACTTCCACTGGTAAAAGAGGCAAGCTTGCAGACTCCACCAAGCTCAGGCTCTGAATTTAGCTCTTAGACTATCTCTAGATTGTAGGCTTCTTTCAGAAGAAGGTTTTCCGGCAGAAATTTTCTGAAAAATCTTCTTCCGAAAATGTGTGTCTACACAGCAAAAGTGCATTGAAAAAAGCGATCAGAATGGAGAGCATCCATTCTGAGTACACCCTATTTCGCATGTAAGCTGTGATTACTATGGATGGAGTGGCCACCAGGGCACCTGTGCTTCTTCCTTTTTCTTCTTCTTTCTAAAGAACTCCCTCTTCCCCATCCACACATGCCTTTTTGCTAAAAAGCTCTTTCAGAAAAAGGCTTCTTCCTCATAGAAGGAGTTTTACCAATGTTGGAAAAACCCTTTGTTCTTTCTATTTTTTTTTTTTTTGAAAGAACACAATTGCAGTGTAAATGTAAGTGAAGTTTTTCTGAAAAAACTCTGCAATGTAGACATACCCTTTGAGGGTAATACTAAGGCAGGGGTGATTGGTGCTTATTGGGAAAGTGAATGCAGGGAGGGCCACTTAAAGGTTAAAGGGGGGCATATGGGGGCACCCCATTTAGCAATTAAAATTTTATTGGGTTTGTAAGAGGGTGGTGTGTCTCCTGAGTGCACCTGTGAGTCACTGATGGGCTAATGCTTGCACCAGGTGGCTACTGAAGGAGTGTTACCAAACTACACATTGCCTCTGGAGGAGCTGAGAACAAGACATCTGTGTACAACAACCATTATGAAAGTCTTAGAGCTAGGAACTGTCTAAAGAAATCCAGTTTCTGAATGTCAGGAAAGGCAGAGCAGTAAGCGGAGTTGGGGAAAACATCAGAGGAAGTGCACCCTTACTTGTAGCCTTGTCAAAGATAATTGGCTGAATGGGCATGGAATCTGACCTAACCTCTGCCTTACATCCCAGTCATCCCAAGTTAGGCATAAAGCATTTTGACAAGGATCTGTGTATGACATTTGTTGAATTGCTGAGCTTGTTCTGTGGACTCGAAGATTTTAATTAAAAACCTGCGAAATATATCAGCAGCGCATTCTACTCACCCCTCTTGAATAGGTGGTAGGAAGCAAGCATTGTCTTATGTTTCTAACAAGAATGTCTTAGGCCGTCAGCAACTTTAGGGAAAATATCCCCACATGTAAAATGGAAGCTGTCTTCCCCCATTATCTTCTCTAAGCTTCTCTTCTGTGTGGTTTTAATTGCACTGACAGATTCATCAGAAGCTAAACTTATCATTGGCTAATCTTTCATTTCTTTGACTATCTGCCTGAGGATGTTGTTATTAGTCAATGTAATTCTCTAACAGGCTGAGTAACACATGCAATGCAACAGATGTAATGCATGAAAATCCTTAATACTCGGATCCCACTTACTCCCTCCAAAACACAGGTAAAGAAAGTTCCTTTCACTAACTTTGGCCAGTCAGCATAGACAGGAATGATGTTTCAGGGCTAGTCTACAGAAGAAGCACCATGCAGCTGTAGCTGCACCTCTGTAGTTGTCTGGTGAAGATGCTCTGTATCAGTGGGAGAGAGCTCTCCTGTCAGCATAATTACTGCACTTCAGTAAGAGACATAAACTATGTTGGCAAGAGAGCATCTTCCCACCAACACAGAGCTGGCATAGACAGCGCGTAGGTTGCTGTTACTTGTGTTATTCAGGCAATGGCTTTTTCACACCCCTGAGCAAGGTACGGTATATTATCATAAGGGTAATGTAGCCCTGCTCTCAGTCAGAGGCTGAATCCTTTATTTCCCATCAGAACAATGATTGCTGCACTTAGCCTCATCTCTGATGAAGTTCTTCTATCCCACAACCCAGCTGGGAGCTGAATGTCTAGTTCTGTGCAATGTTTTGTAGCTGCATTAGGATATTCATCAAACTAACCATGTTGAAAGCTGCCCTAATATCTCACTGAAGAAATCATCTCTGTGCCCTTGCTACCTAAAATGTCCTAAAATGAATGGAGATGATTTGTTTTCCTTGTTGTATGAAGAGATAATCATAAATTAAAAATCAGTTTTGCATGCTTGCTTTTGGTTTTGTTCAGCTTAATTCTTGTCTCTTGCCTTAATAATGATTTGTGTTTATACTTTTCAGATTTTTTTCTGCTCCATCATTTTCAAGTTATCTCTGTTATTATCCTGTACCTGACCCATTCTCTGTCGCTTCTTTCTCACACTTTCTTTTCTTCCCCATTTCGTTCTACTATTTGCCTGCTAATTACCAGCAGCTACCAATTAGGAACACCGCTTTTAAATGATGCAATAATGTGGCATTTGCTGTTTGGAAACTGGTGACTCCTGCTTACTATTGGTCTGTTGCAAACTAATTTGGAGTGGGGGAATCTACCATTAGAGCTGCCCTGCTGAAAGCGTGCAGGGCAATAAATCACAGTCTGCTGTGGAGGACTGTGACCTGAGAAATGTGTATGACATAGTGGCTGGCTCTGCAGACTTCTGTGGGGGCCGATAGATAGCACACATATTCCAATCCACCTTGCCACTGAGCACATCCACAGGAAGGGATACTTCCTGATGGTGCTGCAGGCACTTGTGGATGACCAGGGGTATGTCTACACTTGCTCCATAGTTCGAACTAGGGACACAAATGTATCCGACCAAAATTGCTAATGAAGCGGGGATTTAAATATCCTGTGCTTCATTAGCTTAATCTTGCCCGCGTGATATTCTGCTCGCCAGCTGATTTGAACCAGGAAGTGTGTACTGGGATGCGTTAGTTCGAATCAAACCCCTTGGTTCGAACTAACGTTGCTCCTCAAAAAATGAGGAGTTCAAAGCAGCTGGCGAGCAGACAAGTGCGTGGGCGTGATTATGCTCATGAAGCGCGTGATATTTAAATCCCTGCTTCATTAGCAATTTCGATTGGCTACATTTGCATCCCTAATTCGAACTAGGGAGCAAGTGTAGACGTACCCCATGGGTGTTTCTCAGACATCAGCATATGATGGTCTGGAAAGGTGCATGATGCACACATCTTCAAGAACACTGGTCTGTACGGGAGCTGCAGGGACCACCAGGTTACAGTAGCGATGTGGAAATGCCCACTGTGATCCTAGGAGACCCAGCTTACTCCTTACTCATGAACCATACGTGGGACAGCAGTAACAAGCAATGGAACTGGCTGAGCAGGTGCTGCATGGGAGACTCGAAGAAAAGATGGAGGTGTCTCTATGGTAGGCTGGGCCTCACTGAGGACAATATTCCCATGGCTATTGCAGTTTGTTGCACTTTGCATAATGTGTATGTAAATAAGAGGGAATTGTTTGTTCAGGGGTGGACCAGTGAGGCACAGCGCTTGGCTGCAGAGTTTGAGCGACCACATGCTAGAGCTCTCAGAGGTGCTCAAAGGGCTGCTGTCAACATCAGGGGCTTTGAGGGATGCACTTTGAAAATGAGGGGCAGTGACATAAACCTCTGTAACAATTGCTTCTACATCCCCTCCCCCCCTTCAATGCAACACATAATTGGTAACATGCCTTTAATGCCTGCACCTGGGATGAGTGTGACTGGTGTGTCACAGTGATAGGCAACAAATAAAAGCACCGAATCATTCTGATAGTGCCTTCATTCACTAGAAAGAAGAGCTCTGAAACACACAGCAGCCTCCCCCACCAGCATGGCAAGGGCGGTGCTGGCAAAGAGTCACAGATCACCATTGTGTGTAGGTCCAGGCATTGTAATCACAGTTGGGAGGGAGACGGGGGATGGGAAAACATGGACTCCTGGAGGGGGGAAAGGAATGTGAGGGCATGAGAGGAGGTGTTTGCTGCATAGGGAATTTTGAATCTGCGACAGGGGCAGGGGAGGGAACCCGTGTTAGCTTGTTGTGCTGCTTCACCAAGCACGTTAGGCTCTCGGTCTGTTTCTCCATGACCCTGATCACGTGTTCTGTGGCCTGCTGGCGAAGGCCTGGTTGTTCCTGAGATTCCTCAGCTCCCTTTCCAAGGACTGTTCCCAACATCTGCACTCACTCGATGACTGATTTAGCACCTCGTGAAGCAAACCCTATCTATTTCAGGGAGGGTGTCACCTCATCTGTAGCAAGTGTTCAGAGGCAGTGCACAACAGGGCTGCCCAGGTCTCTTCTATTAGACACAAAGTAAAGAGACTGTTACCATCGAGTCCCACATTGTAACATTTCACTTCTACAAGCCTCTGTCCCGCCATTTTCACTGTCCTGCTGACCCTCGAAAGGAACGCCTCTCACTAAGCACCTGAATCCCGGGGAAGGACATGAAGGGAGTGGTGTAATCTATGCATCTGGACAGCATAAACAGCAGCCACGACTAGAAAATCCCCTTTGCAGTAACAACCATAGTCCTAATTATGTCCCACTTCTCTACTGGCAGGTAACCTTGTGGTGGTAACATCTCCTTGTTCAGAGTAAGCAAGGAAACAAGGGCACAGCTTCTCCAGGCTTGTGGCTTTTCCCCTGCTCCTTGTAGCCCACCTGTGTTTTGCTTTGGTTTCTGCACAAGTGATTAATGAATGGTACCAGAAAATCTCCTACAAAGCAAAGCAGCACGGCCATTGAATCTTAAGCAGAAAATTCTACAAATACTCCCCCAAAAGTGTCTATAGCCTCTTTCTGAAAGATTCCATTCAGACCCCGGCCAGTAGCAGCATGCTGTTTGGCCATATGGGTTAACTACACAGCAACACATGTCCCTCACAGAAACTCAGCCAGCCTCCCACTTTTCCATGGCCTTAGTACTGCACTCCACAAGCCACGGCCACTTACGCTGCATCTCAGCCCCCTTTCCTGGTCCCTAGCAAGTGTCTGGTCAGACTGGCTCTGTCTGTCAGCAGTGGAGAACAGTTCCCAGCTGTGAGACACAATCAGCGACCCCAGGAGGAGCCCCTGGTCCTTGTCTGCCTTGATCTCTTTATCTACAATTTCATCCTCTGGGTTAGGTCCTCTGTACTGCCGTTGTGCCCTCCTAAATATCCATAGGACTGTTAGCCATAGAGGTAGGTTCTCCTCCATGGTTAGCATCCAGCTCCTTGTAGAAATGACAGGTCTTTGGCCAAGCACCAGAGTGTAGGTTTCTATCACCGGCCTTAGGATAGGGTTGCCAGAGGTTTTTAATCTTCACTCTGTACTGCACCGTGTCCCCCTAATATCCCTTTTCACTCCAGGCTCAAGAAATATGCCTGTACATGTCTTAATTCTTATAGGTCACTCGCGGCTGGGACTGGACAGACTCCTCTCTCCCTGCACTGATCAGATCCAACAGTTCAAGTGGGGGGAGTGTTCAGTGCGATGGGCAGAGATGGGCACCTGGGAAGATGCCATAAGACCAATGCATGCTGAGCCAGCACGTGCGGGAGAGGGGCGGAGGTTTCAGGTGCTCAGGCAGCAGGAAAAGGTCACCTGGATGCAGAGCAGCAGCGTTCAAACTGCTCATCAAAGCAGCTGATTGGGAATTGTGGGCCACTTCCTGGAGGCCAGAATCCTGGATGCCTCAAGGCATCTACACAGCATGTTTTTTGACTACACAGAGAAGGGGAAAGATAAAAGTCCCTTGTGGACAGGGGTCGGCAACCTTTTCAAACCAAAGAGCCAAACGACATCAAAATTCAGAACAGGTGGTCAACAAAGAGCCGTATAAAAATGCCCATTTGCATGACTGAAAATATACAACTTAATATTATTGATAATTGACATGATTAATAATAGCATAAATGAAACATTGCACTCAGACTTTATTTAATGGGACTACTACTGCTGCTGGAGGTGCAGTTTGTGGATGTGGGGGTGCAGGAGTTAGGGTTGGGTTGTATGAGGGGCTCAGGGCAGGGGGCTGGGGTGTATAGGAGGTGCAGGAGACAGGGTAGGATGCTGGGGGTGGGAAATAGAGTATGTGGAGGGAAGACAGGGGCCAAACTAGTTTGCCTGGCTGGGGCTGGCCTGCTGCACCCAGGCAGCAGTGGCTGGACAAGTGGCCAGGCCAGGATTGCTGCAGACAGATCATGGCCTCCCCTCCTACCACTGCCACAGTACGAGGGGCCCTCAACAGTCCTTCCTGCAGCCAGATGTGGGCCAGACCGTGAGCCTGCCCCAGAATTGGGATTGGGGACAGGACACTGTGGCCCAATGGGGGCTGGGCCAATTGGGGCCTTGTTGGCCAGGCTTCATTTTAAATAAATTAAAATCAGCAACCCCACCCCCATCTCCCACCCCCAAGCTCTGGAATGGGGCCAAAAATGAGGGGTTAAGTGTGCTGGACAAGGCTGCCAGTGAGGGCTAGAACTAGGGATGAAGATGCAGGGTATGGGTAGGAAGTGGGATGCAGGAAGGGTTGAGGTTGCAAGGTCTGTGTGGGAGGTAGAGTACAGGAGCAGGCTGGGTGTAGGTTGTAGGGGCAAGAGCAAGGAAGGGTGCAGAGTCTGGCCAGGAGGGAGTCTGCAGGAGCAGGCTGTAGGTAGGGTGTTTGGCTAAGGGGGAGGATGCAGGAGCAGACTTGGGGTAGGTGTCTGGCCGGGGGGGGAGGAGCCAGGCAGGGGCAGGAGCAGGATGGGTGTGTGGAGTCTCAGTGGAGAGGGTGAATAAGGGGTGTATGTGGGTCTGGGCATGAGGGGAAGGGGGGCATTCACTTGCTTTCACAACCGATACTGCTCCCAGGCATGGCTTCCCACTCCTCTTATTGGCTGGATTTTGGCCAACTGGAGCAGCGGGAAAAGCCTCTAGGAAGTGCGTTCACATGCTGCTGTTCCCTGAGCTGGGGGAAGGGAAGCAGCAAGGCGCAGCTATTTCCGGCTCCAGCTTCTTCCCCAAAAGCTGGATCCGGTGGGGACGCACAGTGCTTTTTCTCCCCTCATTGCAGGAAGATGGTACTAGCACTCCAGTCTTGAGGCTACCTCTTCAGGCAAGGGAACTCCAGTTAGTAGGAAGAGACAGGCAGTAGTAGTGGGGAGTTCGATCATTAGAAAGAGAGACCGCTGGGTTTGCAATGACCATGAGAACCACATGGTGACGTGCCTGCTTGGTGCAAAGGGTCAGGATCTTTCGAGACAAATAGATCTATGTGTAGTGCTGGGGGGGAGACAGTGGTCATGGTACATGTAGGCAGGGGTGCCATTTCAGATTGGGAGAGTGTCTTGTGCGTGCTGTGATGGGGGCAGAGAGTGAATTTATGGGGGATGGACTGAGGACAGGGGCTTCACCAATGTTACTGAACATGCTCAGTAACCAAGCACCAAATGGAGAGAGAAGGAACCAACCCTATCCACCTTCTTCTCCTCCCTCCCCCCCACACACATCATCTCTGTCCAGGGGCTACTAAGGCATTGGAAAACTCTGCTTTTTTTAGCAGACAACTTAGCAGTTATCTGACAGGAGTACTGTATCTAATTCCTATATAAAATAAAGGAAATTAAATAAATATTAGATCCACTCAGCTCTAACACTAACATAATCTGACATCTTGTGGCAAGTTACTTAATTTTAATATGTATTCTTACTTTGCTACTAACTGTGGAGACAGACTCTGTCAGAACTTCCAGGCTTACGCTCAGTTTAAAGTTTAAAGGCTACATGCGGCAGTTTAAAGTTAATCCGAACTAAGTCCTTAGTTCGGATTAACTGTTACTCCGGAGTTACGAGTTTAACTGTTACGAGGTTTGGATTAACTGTTATGAAGAGTAACAGTTAATCCGAACTAAAGACTTAGTTCGGATTAACTTTAAACTGCCGCATGTAGCCACGGGCAGTTCGTTCGGACTAAGGGGGATTTAAAAATGGCGGCCGGATGGGAACATGCAAATAAAGCCCGGGATATTTAAATCCCAGGCTTCATTTGCAACCCCGGTTCCCTGATTTGCCTACCTAGCTCAAATTAACGAGCTAGTGTAGACATACCCCCAAGCTATTCCAGAAGATATCTTCTGGAACAGCTTATTTCGAAATAGAGCATCTACATACAAAAAATGCAGTGAAATAGTGATTTGCTATTTTGAAATAGAGTGTCCACATTGATTGGATGCTCTCTCGCATTTAAGACCACCCGGAATTAGTTCAGGCAGGATATTAGGTCAGCAGTTGTTTCCTGGAACTGCTGCCTGAAGTGATCTGAGATGTGTGCTTAAGGGGACCCCCCTGTACAGCCCTTTCTCAGGTTCTTCTGCTTGCCTACCTCTCCGAGGAACAGCAAAGCATTTCCACTGTGAACTTTGGTTTCCCTGCTTTTGGACACCACAGCACATCCTGCAATGGAGCCGGAGCTGCCTCTGGGCATGCGACAGCCCCTCACTGTTGTGCTGCAGTTTCTGCAGACTGCCCTCCAGGCCCTGCAGGAACATGACCCCGAGCTGCTTGAAGAGACCCTCAGCATGTGTGTGCGAGCACAGCTCTTTCAGATGCGCCCCACTGTGGAGCATCACTTCTGGCGGCTGGACACCAGTTCTAACTGCTGGGATTGGCTTGTCATGGAGCGGTGGGACGACCGGCAGTGGCTCCAGAACTTCCGAATGAGGAAGAAGACCTTCATGGAGCTGTATGCCTGGCTTGCCCCTGCCCTCACTTGATGGGACACACAGATAAGACCCACCATGCCCCTGGAGAAGTAGGTTGCTATCACGCTCTGGAAGCTCGCCACACCCAACAGTTACTGATCTGTTGGGAACCAGTTTGGCATGGGGAAGTCAACCATCGGGGCCCTCTTCATGCAGGTATGGTGCTCTTGGGCTGCAGTCCCTGGGAGGAGGAAGAGTACTGGAAAGGGGGACCCTAAGTAAAGAGGGGAGTTGGGGGTGCTGAGGGTGGGGTAGAAGTGGTGGGGGGAAACCCCTGTCCCTGGGTGGTTCTGCAGTCCCACCCTCACACAGCCTAGGGTGACTCCTAGGGGTTAGTGGGAGGAAAGTGGGGGGAGAGTTTGGGGACCTCCCATGGACTCTGGCACCCCTGTGATTCTCTGTTTTGTTTGTTTGTTTGCTTGTTTGTCTCCTGCAGGTGGTGAGGGCCATCAATACAGTCCTGCTGTGCAGGGTCATCCACCTCAGCGACATGGACCCCCATGGATTCCCCAACTGTGTGTGGGGAGAGGCTATTGATGGCACCCACATCCCCATCTGGGCCCTGACCACTGGGCTCTTCCTTACATGCTTCCCTCTCCCCCCCCCCCCACACACACAGCCCGGGAATGAGCAGACATGGGAAATTGCCAGCCACACTGGGATACAATGGGTGGGAGGGAGGTCTCAAGCTCCCTGGCCTTCAATCGGTCATGCACCCACACCAGCTATGGCAGTGGCGGCATCCCAAGGGGAGAGACCTTGTATCTCTGGCCACTGGGGAAGAGGGGTGAGGGTGTAGGCGTGTGTCCTTCTCCCCAGCCTCCTTCCAGCAGTGGCTCATGATTGGGAGGGTGTCCCCCCAACCAGGGGTCAGAAGTGTGGCCAGCCTCCCTAGAGCCTGTGAGCAGGAGCCCAGGGGTCAGAGGCGTAGCAAAGAGGGGGTGGGGAGGAAGTTGCCCCCGGGCGCTACGCTAGGGGGGTGCTGGGCTCAGGTGGGACCAGAGTGACGTTTCTCTGGCCCACATGATGCTTTGAGCAGAAACCCGGGACTTGGAGCTGGCTACATGCTGCCTCCTTCTACACACTGTGAGTGGAGGCAGCCAAGCTAGGTGGGAGGAGCAGCAGTGACTTAAAATATAAGATTTCCTATCCTTACCCCAACCCGTTCCTCTGGTGCTTGGCTCTGCAGGGGGGGGGAGGAGGATTTGATGGGAAGGGGGCACTCCCGGCACTGGGGATGCATTGGGATGGGGGGGCGCTGTGGGAAGCTGGCTCAGGGGTAGGGGTGAGTGTACTGGGACGGGAGGTACTGGGGGAGCCTGGCTCTGGGGCAGGGGTGAGTGCATTGGGATGGGGTGTGCTGGGGGGACCTGGCTCTGGGGCAGGGGTGTTTGTTTTGTACATAAAGTACTACATGAGATCTTTTCAGGCCACCTTTCTCTAACATTTATTGGTAATACACGCATATAGCAGTCAACACTTATCATATGCATATAATACAGTACACACATGCACACACACACCAGGTTTTGTTTTTACCAATAGTTGTTCCACCTAACTGCACTGGTCAGATGAGTTAGGTGGGGGAGGACTGGAGCTCGATCAATGTTCCCATGTTGACTGCAAGATGCCTTAGATGTATAGTGTCTTCCCCCTCATGCAGAGAGTCATCATATGCATATGCAGTTATTCATCTATGGCACCTTCTTCTGGGTCTTGTCTTTATGCTGCCCCATTCACCTTCAAAGAGGGAGCTTCCAAAAGCAGGTGTGTGCTGCTTAATCCCAAGGCATTCATAGGTCCAGTCTTCTTTCAATGAGCCCACTTCACAGGTCCCATTGTTCTTATTGTTCTTGAATCTGGCTTCCACCTTTCTCTAACCATTGCAAGTGCCCAGAGATGCTTTTCTTTCATGCCTTATCCATTCACACCTCATTCACTCAACAGGACAATCAATTTAGCAAAAGGGGGTACAAAGTCTACAAGATATGAGGTTTCTATGTAAAAAGGCTTAATACAAAGTTTCTATGTTCTATAAAAGTATACAAAGAGTCTATAAAAGGACTTAATACAACAAACTAAATACTTATTACAATGCTTAAAAGGACTTCATACAAATTAAAATAAAAACATTTCTATGAGCAAATGATTAATACAGAGATTAATGAGGTTTACCTACAGTTGCATTGGTATGGAGGGGGCTTGGGTGCCTGCTCTGGGGAAAGGCTGGTTGCATTGAAATGGGAAGGGGTGGGGTGCCTGGCTCTGGGGCAGGAGTGAGTGCATTGGGATTGTGAGTACTGAAGGACCTGGCTGGAAGCGGGGGAGGGGGTGAATGCATTGCGGTTACTTATAATTTTTTTTAAATAAAAGATACTTTATAATAAAAGGAACAAGTTAAATCATAATTATTTATTATTATAGATTATGTTTTAGGTATATTTTATAATTTTTCAGGTCTTGTTTTAATATAATACAATAATCTTATACATAAAATTGTTATTTACTCATATAAAATAATTTTTAATTTAAATATAAATTTAAGTTACTTTGTATATGATACATAACTTGTTTTGTTGAAATAAAAACAAGTATAGATCATGGTCAATCAAATAGAACACGCTTCTGTGAAAATTTCAGATACAGGCAGTCCCCGGGTTACGTACAAGATAGGGACTGTAGGTTTGTTCTTAAGTTGAATCTGTATGTAAGTCGGAACTGGCGTCCAGATTCAGACACTGCTGAAACTGACCGCCAGTTCTGACTTACATACAGAATCAACTTTAAGAACCCCAAGCGTCCCCAAGTCAGCTGCTGCTGAAACTGATCAGCAGCTGATTCCAGGAAGCCCGGGGCAGAGCAACTCTGCCTCGGGCTTCCTGTAGTCAGCGCTGGTCAGTTTCAGCAGCGGCTAAATCAGGACGCCTGGGGCAGAGCAGCTGGGGTGCTGCTAGGTTGCTCCAGTAGCGCCGCTCCTCGCTCCTTGGCGCTACTGGACCAACCCAGCAGCACCCCAGCTGCTCTGCCCCAGGCGTCCTGATTCAGCCGCTGCTGAAACTGACCAGCAGCGGCTGAATCAGGACCAGAGCAGCTGGGGTGCTCCTGGTTTGGACCAGTAGCGCCCAGAGCGGCACTGCGGGGCCAACCGGCAGCACCCCAGCTGCACTGCCACAGGCGTCCGGAGAAAAGCCTAGTCTGCTGGGGGGGGGTGCGTACTAGCTGCGCCCCCCCCCCCACCCCAGCAGACCAGGAAGACACGGGCGGTGGACCGAAACGCACCACAGTACCGCCGCCTGGGTCCTCCGCGGCTTTGCTCCCAGTCTCCCTGGTCTGCTGGAGACCAGCAGACCAGGGAGACGAGGACGCCGGCAGCGGGACAGCCGCAGGGCGTCTGGGCTGTCCCGCTGCCGGCTTCCCCCGAGGCTTTGCAAAGCCTCGGGGAAGCCGGCAGCGGAGCAGCCCAGGCGCGCCTGGGGTGCCCCGTTGCCCGAGCCCCCCCGCAGCTTCGCAAAGCCGCGGGGAAGCCGGCAGCGGAGCAGTCCAGGCACGCCTGGGCTGCCTCGCTGCCCAAGCCCCCCCGTAGCTTTGCAAAGCCTGGCTTCATAGGTCATGTTCTCTAGCCCTTTAATCATTCTTGTCGCTCTTCTCTGTACCCTTTCCAATTTCTCCACATCTTTCTTGAAATGTGGCGCCCAGAACTGGACACAGTACTCCAGCTGAGGCCTAACTAGTGCAGAGTAGAGCGGCAGAATGACTTCACGAGTTTTGCTTACAACACACCTGTTGATACAACCTAGAATCATATTAGCTTTTTTTGCAACAGCATCACACTGTTGACTCATATTCAACTTGTGGTCCACTATGACCCCTAGATCCCTTTCCGCCATGCTCCTTCCTAGACAGTCGCTTCCCATCTTGTGTGTATGGAACTGATTGTTCCTTCCTAAGTGGAGCACTTTGCATTTCTCTTTATTAAACCTCATCCTCTTTACCTCTGACCATTTCTCTAACTTGCTAAGGTCATTTTGAATTATGTCCCTATCCTCCAATGAAGTTGCAACCCCACCCAGTTTGGTATCATCTGCAAACTTAATAAGCGTACTCTCTATCCCAATATCTACATCATTGATGAAGATATTGAACAGTACGGGTCCCAAAACAGACCCTTGTGGAACTCCACTTGTTATCTATCCCTTTCCAGCAGGATTTAGCACCGTTAACAACAACTCTCTGACTATGATTATCCAGCCAATTATGCACCCACCTTATCGTGGCCCTATCTAAGTTATACTTGCCTAGTTTATCAATAAGAATATCATGCGAGACCGTATCAAATGCCTTACTAAAGTCTAGGTATATGACATCCACCGCTTCTCCCTTATCCACAAGGCTCGTTATCCTATCAAAGAAAGCTATCAGATTAGTTTGGCATGACTTGTTCTTCACAAACCCATGCTGGCTATTCCCTATCACTTTATTACCTTCCAAGTGTTTGCATATGATTTCCTTAATTACCTGCTCCATTATCTTCCCTGGGACGGACGTTAAACTGACCGGTCTCTAGTTTCCTGGGTTGTTCTTATTCCCCTTTTTATAGATGGGTACAATATTTGCCCTTTTCCAGTCTTCTGGAATCTCCCCTGTCTGCCATGATTTTTCAAAAATCATAGCTAAAGGCTCAGATACCTCCTCTATCAGCTCCTTGAGTATCCTGGGATGCATTTCATCAGGACCTGGTGACTTGCTGACATCTAACTTTCCTAAGTGATTTTTAACTTGTTCTTTGTGTATCCTATCTTCTAAACTTACCCTCTCTCTGCTTGTATTCACTACGTTAGGCACACCTCCAGACTTCTCGGTGAAGACCGAAACAAAGAAGTCATTGAGCATCTCCGCCATTTCCAAGTTTCCTGTTACTGCTTCTCCCTCCTCACTGAGCAGTGGGCCTACCCTGTCCTTGGTCTTCCTCTTGCTTCTAATGTATTTATAAAAGGTCTTCTTGTTTCCCTTTATGCCTGTAGCTAGTTTGATCTCATTTTGTGCCTTTGCCTTTCTAATCTTGCCCCTGCATTCCCGTGTTGCTTGCCTATATTCATCCTTTGTTATTTGTCCTAGTTTCCATTTTTTATATGACTCCTTTTTTATTTTGAGATCATGCAAGATCTCCTTGTTAAGCCAAGCTGGTCTTTTGCCATATTTTCTATCTTTCCTACACAGCGGAATTGTTTGCTTTTGGGCCCTTAACAACATCCCTTTGAAATACTTCCAACTCTCCTCAGTTGTTTTTCCCTTCAGTCTTGCTTCCCATGGGACCTTACCTACAAGTTCTCTGAGCTTATCAAAATCTGCCTTCCTGAAATCCATTACCTCAATTGTGCTGGTCTCCCTTCTACCTTTCCTTAAGATCATGAACTCTATTATTTCATGATCACTGTCCCCCATACTGTCTTCCACTTTCAAGTTCTCAACTAGTTCCTCCCTATTTGTTAAAATCAAATCCAGAACAGCTTCTCCTCTGGTAGCTTTTTCAACCTTCTTAAACAGAAAGTTGTCTCCAATGCAGTCCAGAAACTTATTGGATAGCCTGTGCCCCGCTGTGTTAGTTTCCCAACATATGTCTGGATAGTTAAAGTCCCCCATCACCACCAAATCTTGGGCTTTGGATAGTTTTGTTAATTGTTTAAAAAAGGCCTCATCCACCTCTTCCACCTGGCTAGGTGGCCTGTAGTAGACTCCTAGCATGACATCACCCTCATTTTTTACCCCTTTTAGCTTAAGCCAGAGACTCTCTACACAGCTGTCTCCTACGTTCATCTCCACTTCAGTCCAAGTGTGTACATTTTTAATATACAAGGCAACCCCTCCTCCCTTTTTTCCCTGTCTGTCCTTCCTGAGCAAGCTGTACCCTTCCATACCAACATTCCAATCGTGCGTCCCATCCCACCAGGTTTCTGTAATACCAATGATATCATAGTTGTATTTATTTGTTAGCAATTCCAGTTCTTCCTGCTTATTACCCATACTTCTCGCATTTGTATATAGGCATCTAAGATACTGATTTGATCTTGCCTCCTTGTTGTGCCCTGACCCTCCTTTCTCCTTGCCATTATAGGCCGTAGTCCCCCCATTTCCAACCCATCTCCCAGTGCCACACATTCAGCACTTACCTGTGGGCTTTGCTCACCTGTCCCCGTCGAACCTAGTTTAAAGCCCTCCTCACAAGGTTAGCCAGTCTGTGTCCAAACAAGGCCTTCCAGCTCCTGGAAAGGTGAACTCCATCTCTGCCAAGCAGTCCTTCCTGGAAGAGCACTCCGTGGTCAAGAAAGCCGAAGCCCTCCTGGCGACACCATCCTCGCAGCCAGGCATTCACCTCCAGGATGCATATTTAGGTTGTATAACATTTATTTCTCTCGTGTTTTATAATGCTTACATATATTAAGAATTTGTCCTTTTTTATGTAAAAAACGTGAACCTAATGAGACCAGGATATGAACAAATTAAAGAGGAAAAAATGATTTAACAGAATGTAAACCCCCAAAATTTTATAATTTATATTCGTCTGTAGTTAGTAAAATAAGTAATTCATTAAACAATGGATTTTTTACAGTGGTGTAGTGAGGAGAGCGCGGGGGGGGAGGGGTTGCCCCCAGGTCCCAAGCTAGTGGGGAGCTAATTTAGTGTCCCTCCACTCCCTGTTATCCCTCTGCTTGCCTGCTCCTCCTCTGCCCACCACTGCCGGCTGGAGCACCTCCTTCCCGCCTCTTTGCCCCCAGCCTGACCCTTCTCCACCTCTGTCAAAGGGTTAGTGCATGTGGGGCCTGGCCCAAACTGGAGAGAGTGGGGTAAGATGTGGTACAAGCTCTCCCCCTCCCCCAGGGTCCAGCTCCGCCATGCGTCGGGGCACACAGCAGCAGCGGGGGAGGGGCACAAATTTTGCCATCACTCCCGGGCGCAAAACACCCTTGCTACGCCTCTGCCAGGGATGCTCCGGTGCTGCCTCCTGGGGCTGCGTGGTGCAGACAGGTGCACAGACTGCAGCACAATGGCCAGGCCAAGAAGGCCGAGTGACGATCGCACAACCACCTCTCGGAATCTGCCATCCCCACCCTGTGTGTGTGAGAAAACTAAGAGTACTCACCTAATGATCCTTACCTGGCATTGGAGGATGCCTGGGACACATCCAGGCCATAGGGTACCAGCTACAGGGAGATGGTGGTCACCGTGCTGGCTTCATCCTCCTTTGCCTTGGCTGGTACCCCCGGGTGGGCAACAACAGGCATCTCCAGCCTTGCCAGGGTCTGCCATGATGGCCAGATGTCAGGCACTAGTAGCTATGATGTGGCTGGAGTCTGTGAGGGCCAGCTTCCTGCCACAAGCCCTTTCCTCTGCATCTGCAGCTTTAAGAGCTGCAGGGGAGAGGAACTACTGAGTCCTGAGGAGTGTAGAAAGAGTGGCCAGGAGGGCACCTCTGGGATTTCCTTTTTCTGAAAAAGCTCCCTCTGCTGCACCCACACATGCCCTTTTCTGGAATAGCTATTTTGGAAGAGACATTATTCCTCATGGAATGAGGTTTACCAATGTCAGAAAAAACCCTCTGTTATTTTGAATTTCTTTCAAAATAACACAGTTTCTGTGTAGATGCACCCATATTGACTGGGCACATGTCACCTCAGGACAGAGTGCAGAGATGAAGTTTCTTGGAGTAGGTAGTTCTGGAACACAGAAGAGGAGAGACAGATCTTGAATGAGTCATATTTGGAGCACAGGATCTGACCCAGAGCTGAATATAGCTGGACCACGTGGAAATAGTGACCATAATATAATACATTTATCATCCCTGTGGTGGGAAAAACACCACAACAACCCATCATTGTGTCATTTAATTGCAGAAAAAGAGACTACACTAAGTTGGCTAAACAGAAATTAAAAGGTTGATCAAAATGCTACAAGAGCACTCAAGGAAGATAAGGTCATTGTAGAGAAACTAAATGAATTCCTTACATTAGTGTTCATGGCTGAGGATGTGAGAGAGATTCCCAGACCTCAGTCCTTTTTATAAGTGACAAATCTGACAAACTGTCCCAGACAGAGGTGTCATTAGAGGTATTTTTGGAACAAATTGATAAATTAAACAGTAATAAGTCACTAGGACTTGATGGTATTCACCCAAGAGTTCTGAAAGAACTCAAATATAAAATTTAGGAACTACTAAATGTGGTTTATAACCTATCCTTAAATCAGCTTTAAAACAAACAAAGGAAGTACTTCATACAACATACAGTCAATCTGTGGAACTCCTTGCCAGAGGATGTCATGAAGGGCAAGACTATAAGGCTGTGTCTACACTGGCAAGTTATTCCGGAAAATCAGCCACTTTTCCGGAAAAACTTCCCAGCTGTCTTCACTGGCCGCTTGAATTTCCGGAAAAGCACTGACGATTTAATGTAAAATCATCAGTGCTTTTCCGGAAAAACTATGCTGCTCCTGTTCGGGCAAAAGTCTTTTTCCGGAAAACTGTTCCAGAAAAGGGCCAGTGTAGTTAGCACAGTAGTGTTTTCTGCAAAAAAGCCCCAATCGCGAAAATGACGATTGGGGCTTTTTTGTGGAAAAGTGCGTCTAGATTGGTCACGGACGCTTTTCCGAAAAAAGTGCTTTTCTGGAAAAGTGTCCTGCCAATCTAGACGCGCTTTTCCGAAATTGCTTTTAACGGAAAACTTTTCCGTTAAAAGCATTTCCGGAAAATCATGTCAGTGTAGACGTAGTCTAAAAGAGTTAAAAAAAAAGAGCTACATACATTCTATGACAATTAATGATGGGCAGAGATAGTATCCCACATCTCTGTTTGTCAGAAGCTGGGAATGGGTGACAGGGAATGGATCACTTGATGACTACCTGTCCTGTTCATTCCCTTTGCAGCACCTGGCATTGGCCACTGTCAGAATACACAGTACTGGACTAGATGGACTTTTGGTTGGACCCAGTATGGCCCTACTGATGTTCTTACATAGAACTCAGATGTATCTGCCCCTGATGTAACTCACTGGACCCCCTCTTCCTTCCCAGAGTTGAGTTGGAACCCAGACGTTCTGATGGGCTCTCTCTCTCTCTCTAACACAGTAAGAATATTTATTAAAATTTTAAATCTTACAGTGTCCCTTAATTGACTTGCTATAAGATGTCAGAACACGTTATTATTAGAGCTGAGTGGGTCTAATACTTGTCTTTTATGTAATAATTAGATACAGGGCTCTTGTCAGCTAACTGCTAAATTATCTGCCAGAAAACTAGAGTTTTCAAGTGCCTAAATTGTCCCTGGAATCATGGTTAAAGTTGCCCTCTCCTTCCCCCATCTGACCACTTGTCTATGAATATATAGTTTGAGGGAGGAGTGGTTGTGAGGTGTTCATGTTGTGCAGTGCTTTGGACAGGCCTGGCTCCCAGAACAGTGCCAAATCTTCTCACCCTCTCACAGATCCCAGCCCAAGAGGGACAAGCTGAAATAGCAATGTCATTTTTACTGTTTTCAGTTGTACCTTGAGCTCTGAGGACACAGCAACATGAGACCAATGGAGACAGTGGCAGACTTACAGTTACCGGGAACCATAGGCGTGCGCAGCACATTTCATTAGGGTGTGCACCCAAAGAATTTTTAAAAAGTGTACTTTGACCCCCATCAGCCACACCCCTGACCCTGTTAACCACGCCCCTGACCCCCATTGGCCGCACCTCTGGAGGTAACACTTCCTGGGCAAGATGGACACATGACCAAAAGGTGTTATGTGACACCCTCCTCCCCAAGGACTTTTCCCACTATCCTCCTACCAATAGGGATTAGTTTGCCCCCCCTCCCCAAAGCTCCTCATGCAACTATCCTGTAGTTGCGTTACCCCAATGTGTGTGACATTAACTCAGGGGCAGAGAGGCTGGGGGAAGTGTTCTCGCTAAGAGTTTCCTCCCATGAGCAGAATGAATTTTGTGTTGTGCACCAGTACTGAGTTCATGTGACTTGTTTGGATGTGTCACTGTGGCACCCAAGTTATTAATAAATATCTCATAAACCTCTACCTTTTCCCTCTGCTGCCATGTCTCCTCCCCTTGCTCCATCAGCTCCACTGGTGCCTGCTGCCCCCAACCCCTCATCCTCCTCTGCTGTCCTGACTCCTGCCCTTCTCACTGCCCTCAGCCTTCCTCAGACCTGCCCCCCTCCACTAGCTTTTCTCTCCCCCCTGTGCCCACTCCTCCAGTAGCCCCATTCTGATCATGTGAGCTATCCCTCCTCATCCCCTCTCCTAACACCTCCCTCTACACACCTGCCCTGCCTCTCTCCTCTGGTGCTGGTACCTCCCCTGTAGGTGTCTGCCCTTCTGCTTCACCCCCAGAATTCCTTGGCACCTGCACCTTCCCTTAGCCCTGCACCCTCCTGGTCCTTCCCCCTTCCCTTACTGCCCCTGCTCCCTTTTTCCCTGATGCCCACCCCCTCACCACCCTCTGCCCCCATTCCCCTCATGCCCCTGTGCTCTCACACATGCCTTGCTCCATCCCTGCCTTCCTCATGCTCACCCCTTCTTTCAAGCCTTCTCCCAGCACCTCCCCCTCCCCCTCTAACCCTCAATGCCCTTCCCCTCTCCTCTCCCAGCATCAGCCTGTCCCCCCTCCCACTGACACCTCCCCTCCTGCCCTTTTCCGCATTGTCTCCACTTGGCCCCCTGGCATTTGTCTCTCCTCCACCCTGTCCCTTGGTGCCTCCCCCTTTCTTCTCCTGACCTACCCCCCTCCCCTCAGCACAAGCCCCTTCCTCTCCCACCCCTTTCTCTTATTTTCCCCCCTCCCACCCCATTCCCTTCCCTTCGGTTTCTGCCTTCCAATTCGTGGGGCTGGAGTCAGAGCTGGCCCAAGCTACAGAGCAGCCAGGCCCTAGCCGGGGCACCCCGAGGTGCTGCCATGCCAGGTGGGGGTGTCCCTGGGGTGCCGCATGGTGCTGCCGGGCTGGGGGAGGCACCTCAGGAGGGTTGTGCAGTGCTGCTGGCTGGGGGGGGGGCCTCAGAGAGGGCTGCGCGGTGCTGCCGGGCCGGGCAAGGGCGCCTCAGGGGGGCTGTGCAGTGCTGCTGGGCTGGGGGAGGGGCACCTTAGGGGTGCCACGTGGTACTGCCAGGTTGGGGGGGCCTCAGGTGGGCCGCACAGTGCTGCTGGGCCGGACAGGGGCACCTCAGTGTGCATAAGGGGTGGTGCTGCGGGGTCCGGAGCGCAAAAATGGCTCAGGCTAGCCGGCTTTTATAGTCAGGCCTCAGCTGCTTGTGGAGCTGGGCCGCATGGTTTGAAAGTCCCAAGCTGTGACGTCACGCCACGGCTGGGCCTCTCCCCTCTCACCTGTTGCCCAGCGTTTCAGCATGCTGTGCATGTACTCTCTCTGCCCCACAGTGCCCCGTAGATGGCTGTGGGGAATTTAAAGTGAGGATTTGCAGTGCCCTGTCACAAATCCCTCTCCTCCTCCAGCAGCCGCTAGGGGGCCGGAGACATTAAGGTGTGCCTGGGCACACCCGGCACACCCTGTGTGCACGCCTATGCTGGGAACCTGTGCGCAGCTTCATTTCCCACCCCCACAGGACCCTGCCAAGAAAACAATCTCTCTTAGGGCCCCTCCCCCATACTTCATTCTTTTTTTCCCTCCTCCTCCTCTGTTATAAGTAATAGGAAGTAAATGACTAAAATGAGGTATTATGATTGGTGTGGGGGAAGGGAATGCAGGGGTTGGGATCTGGGAGAGAGTGTGGGTGTGGGTGCCTACTCTGGGGTGGGCCAGAGGGTTGAGGTGCACAAGGGACTGTGGGGGTCAGGCTCTGGGCTGTGGGTGTGGGAGAATGGAGAGCTCTGAGGCGAGTGTGGGGATTGAGTGCAGATTCTGGGTAGGGACAGGGGATTGAGGTATGGGAAGGGTGAGACGTGTGTGCTCTGGGAGGTGAGTGCTGGGCTGGGGCCAAGGGTTGAGGTGTGGGAAGAAGTCAGAGGGCAGCACTTACCTCTGGTGATGCAGCTCCCAGAGTGACCAGCACAATGGCAGCAGCTCCTAGGTGGGGAGGCAGGAAATCACCGGGTGTTGCTGCCTGCCGTGCTGCCCCCACAGCTCCCATTGGCCACAGTTCCCGACCAATGGGAGCTGCGGAGTCAGCATCTGGGGCAGGGGTAATGTGGAAAGATAGCCCCTCCCCAGGACATTCCAGCTGCTTCCAGGAGTTGCACAGCATGGAGGAAGGGAGATAGAGCAAGCAGGGAGCTTCCTTAGCCCTGTGGCACTGCTGCTGGCATATTTCTATGCATCCCTTGGGGAGGGTGGCAGCAGCTCTGCTAGAGGGGTGTCAACATGTGGGGCCACCTCCCCCTTGCCTGGGGAGCACTGAGATGAGTCAGCAGCTGACTGCCTCCAGGAGCAGCATTGGACGACTGACCATAACATGCAGGCAGCCTGTCTGAATCTTCTGCACAGCTGCATTTTGGGGACACCCCTGTTGTTGGGGGCCATTGCACAGTGTATTTAGTGGTACCTCTGCTCCTGACCTTTAATATTTTCCCCTTTGTTGTGTCCATCACAAAGATTGTAGGAAATGATAAGATTTTTGCTGTGTAAAACTTAGAAATGAAAAATAATCTTTTCTGAAACTGCTTTTTCTGATAAGCTGATGTTTTGTTAGAAGAGAAATCCCCAAACTTTTAAGCTTCAAAATCCTAACCAACCAAAAACCATCAATATTTCAGTTTTGGTTTTTGAAAGTTAACCCCCTTTCAAGGTTTGGTTAATTTTGTTTTTCCAATTTTTATTTTTTAATTTAAAAACTTTCTCTAAATATTTCCAGTAACATTTTCATTTTTTTTAAAGGCTGGTTTTAGTGGAAAAAATGTTTTGACAGAAAAATTCCAAACAGTCCTAGTCCTTTTGTCATCTGTTGCTCTTTTCTCCTCTTTAGTAATAAGCCTTCATCAACTACTCCTTGAGTTCATTGTAAAAACACTTACACCCATCGTCTCGGGGAACAGGAGAGTGGAGAAAGGTCACATTCTGAAACTTGCTTGAACCAACTCTTCTGCATTTGGAGGTTCATAAAAATAAAAATGCTGTGTTATTATTTGGGGCTGGGGCCATTTATATCACCTGCCTGGCTTTGAAGGGAGCTGGTATTTTCTGGGTGGAATGGAAATGAGTATAAACTCTAGCTTGCAAAATAATAGGTCACTCCTCTTCAAGCTGACCTTCCTCTGTGACTGGAAATTCTAGATTTCCTCTATTGTTCCCATGTGAATCAAACAAACTAAACAAGCTTTCTTCCACTGCTGACTCTTCATTCCCTTAGTGTCACTAAAAAAGCAATGACATGCCACAGTGCACATGTGACACAAGCAGGATCAGGTTTCTGCCTCTGTTGTTTTCTTTCACCATGTCTGTTTCCCTATTTTTCCTTACCATCTCTTCAGTGATGTATAAGTTTTAAATACCTCAAGCTCCCCTAAAACAGTCTAGGTTTACTCAGCCCTGACAGTGATTGAGAGGACAGGAGCAATGTACCACAATGAAGAGGAAATGTGACCTTAGGCTCTACAACTGATCCAGCTGTTGGGGAAGTGTGAGTCTGATGTTACGTCTGCAATGGAGCTGGTTCTCACGGAGGCAGAAACACGTTTGCCAACTTTGATAGAGCTAGCAGGCTACAAACAGAAGTGTAACCATGGCAGGGCAAGTGTCGGGTAGGGGCTAGCCATCCCAATTACAATCCTGTCTGAAACTCTAGGAATGTATTCAGGAAGCTAACCCCTTCTGTCACTCACCTTGCCCTGATACACTGCTATTTGTATAGCACTAGCCTGACTAGAGCTAGCATGACTTTGTCTCTTGAGCCAGAAATTACATTTGTACAGAAATTATACGAATGTCCAGTGCACATTCCAGCATGGGTAACATGCTACATTTTAAACTGGATAAGGTACTCTTCACTTCTCATTCTACAACCTGATTCAGAAATTCATTCAAATATGTATTTAACTTTAAACATGTGCTGAAGGCCTATTTAACTCAATGAAGTTAAGCACATGTTTAAGGGCATTCCTGAATGAGGCTCCTAAATTGTTGTTGCATTGTGTGCTATTAAAATTTGAGATCCTGCAGAATGAATGATCCTATATAAATATAAGACATTGTCTATTAATATTCTTACTGCTTTGTTCTCTTGCTTTCTCTCAGTCGTTACATTTTTTTAAAGAGAATTTTAGCAAAGTCAGTTGAGCTATTTTTATTTTGTGTCAACTTGGAAGAAGAGTCCCTTTAAAAAAGGTTGCCTTTTTGTACCCAGAAAAGTTAAAGAAGTTTAGTTCTTTACTCACACTTGATTTGAACTTAAGCCTTAGTGAGAGCATTTGACATGTCTGAGGAAAGATGGTACACAAATAAGAAGTCAGACATAAACAAAGATGATGACAACTGTACTGCACATATTAATAGTTTATTAGCGCCAAGAACTTATAGTATGTTGTTCCAAAATCCGTCCTATGTTTATCAAAACATTATAAAATTGTGTTCTATAAATAACGTTTCTTTGTCCCTGAATCCTTGTTACTGGTGTCAGCTTTCACTGCAGAGCTGTAACAGTAAATGAGAGAGATGACTCCATCAGTATAGGATATGAGCTGGAATCAGTCTCTGTACAGTGCTGTAAGTGCTGTGGCACACCAAATCCTGTTAGATCCTTGGTAGCATGCCAAGTGTGCAATGCGCTCTGAGGTGGACTCTGGCCTCCAGACCCCTGTCGTTGCCTGACCAAAGGTCACGGCAGAGTAGGAGCATGAGGACCAGGGCCAGCCAGAGGAGGAGGAGGAGATGGACACCGTCACCCTGTCCCTGGTGCCTGTGAGACAGGACATTTCCCAGGCCTTGTCGGATGCCGGGGAGGGATCTTCAGGTGAGTGGTCTTAGTTTGTCACACACACAGGGCGGGGGAAGCTGGCGACAGGGGGCAGGGTGCGAGTGTCACTTGGGCTGCGTGGGCTGGACGTTGTGCTGTGGTCCGCACATGTGGAACCACATGCAGCGTTAGTGTGCAGCACGCAGATGCAGCAGGCAGCCCCTGAGCATGGGTGGTATCCTGCTGCCAGGCTCAGGGGAGACCATAGGCAGGGCCCCTCACACAAGGGGGGGCCTTCCCACAAAGGGGGGGGGCCCTCCCAGCACCTGCAACAGCTGGAAGCAGGCTAACCACAAGGGTGCAGGCATGACCCCAAACACACCGAGGCGTGCTGCACACAGCATGTGGGCATGCCTGTACGGGTGAGGTGCGCTGCAAGGTGCAGGTGTGTGTGTGTGGACACCAGGGAGGGCCAGGCTGTTCCTAGCTCCTCTGATGCCCATGAGGGGAGCCCATTGCAGCCGGACATTTCCCTTGCCTGCCTGTCAGTGGACTGGGAGGGGGGGAGTGGGCAGCATGGTCCCCTGGGCATCTTGGGGCCCTTGTGAGGCATGGCCTGCTGTGCAGGCCACACATAGCCTTACTCACAGGACATCCCCCTCCTCTGCCCCGAGAACTGTTGGTCGCTGCTCACAGAGGGCACGGCCTCAGGGACACTGTCTGCATGGATGACTGACCAGCTCTCCCCCTTTGTGTTCTCCACAGCCGGGACTGAAGGGCAAGCCATGCCACCACAGCCAGATGCCAGCCTGGGGGACCCAAAAGTGCACTAGGGGCCAGGAAGACTTCATGCGCCAGCATGTCAGCATCCTGTGTGACATGCAGCAGATCCTGGCACAGAAGGTCTGTGGGAACTCAGAGTGGCAGAACTATGCACAGGACCAATTCATGCAGTGGTGTGATAGTATATGTGCCATCATGTCGTGCATGATGGCACAACTCCTTGCTGTCGTTACTCCTGGCTTCCACCCTCCTGTCCCCCCTGCTATGCCCATTCCCCCTCCACCTGCCCCCCATGCCATCCCTGACTCTGCTCCAGCCCCCCCCTCCTGCCCACCCACCTGTGGTCTCCAGACCCAGCCAACCCCAACTGTGATGAGGTTCCTGCACCTGAGGTGGCACATCTAGCCACTCCCCTCCAGATTATGAGCCCTCTTCCCCCGTCCACCTTTTTTGAACGTAAGATAAATACAGACTTTGTTTTGTTTAAAACCAAACAGGTGTCTTTATTCTGAGGTCAGGGAAGGGGCAAAAGGAGGGGTTGTTTTGGGGAAGGGATAGAGCTGCAAGCCAGAAGCCCCAGTGGGGAGGCTCTGGGGACAGTTACTGGGGTGCTTGAGAGAACCTCTCCCTCAGGGTCTCCCAGATGTGTACCCCAGCCTGATGGAACTATTGGATGGCAGCTGTCCTCAGATGCTGGAAGGCTCACCCCCTTGTGACAATCATCATCTCCCCACCCTGGGAGGAAGGCCTCCCCCTTCCTCTCCACAATGCTGTGGAGGACACAACATGCCACGACCACCTTGGGGATGTTGTGCTCCCCCACATCAAGGCAGGTCAGCAGACACCTGAACTGTGCCTTGCTGTGGCTGAAGGCGCACTCCACCTGGATCCAGGCCCTGTTCAGGTGGGCATTAAATTAGTCCCTTCTGGTGTCCAAGTGTCTTGTATATGGCATCATGAGCCACGGCATCAGGGGTAGGCCACGTTCCCCACGATGCACAATGGCATCTGCATGTCCCCAACTGCAAAGTCCCGGCAGGGCAAGAATGTGCCCGCCTCCAGCTTTCTGTACAGACTAGAGTTCCGGAACACATGGGCATCATGTGCCCTGCCCGACCACTCAACAAAAATGTCCATGAACTGTCCAGGGTTGACCAGGGCCTGCAGCACCATAGAAAAGTAGCCCTTCCCATGAATATACTGGGATGCTTGATGTTCTGGTGCTCAAATTGGTATGTGGGTCCCATCGATGGCTCCAGCAGTTTAGGAATCCCAGGGCAGCAAATCCAGCCACGATCAGGACCAGGTCTCCCAGGTGGATGACCCTCCACAGCAGGATCAAGTTGATGGCCCTCACCACTTTCAGAAGGAGACAAACAAACACAAAAACCAGAGAATTAGAGAGGGAGTGCCTGAGCCGTTGGGAGGTGCCCGCCTCTCTCCCCTCCCCCCCAAACACCACAGGAACCACCACCCCCCCACCCCAGCAGCAAGGCTGTGTGAAGGCAGGAAGGCACAACTCCCAGGGTACGGGGCTTCCCCCACCCCCACTGAACCCCCCACAACTCCCAAACCCCCTTTCCCAAGAGACCCCCTTTTCCAGGACTCCCCCTCCCCCATAGAGACTGCAGCCCCAGAGTGCCTTACCTCCATGAGGGCCCAGACGGTAGACTTCCCCATGCCAAACTGGATGCCCACCAAGGGGTAGCTGACGGGGGTGGTGAGCTTCCAGAGTGTGATTGCTACCCACTTCTCCAGGGGAATGGCGGGCCACAGGTGGGTGTTTTATCTCCAGAGGGCAGGGGCAAGCCAGGCACACAGCTCCAAATAGGTGGCCTTCCACATGCAAAAATTATGGAGCCTCTGCTGGTTGTCCCACCGCTCCATGACTAGCTGGTCCCACCAGTCTAAACTGGTGTTGAGCCTCCAGAAACGCCTCTCCACAGTGGGTTGTGGTTGCCAGAGAGCAGCTCCCGCACCCAGGGAGAGAGTCCCCAGAATGAGCTTGGGTCGAGCTTGGTCAGGACCAGGAAGTCAGTTGGCACAAAGTGCTGTAAAAACTGCAGCATGGCTGTGTGGGGACATCGCATGACCGGGGCAGCTCCAGCTCCATGGCACCAAGAGAAAAGCTGTGGCATCCAAAAAAGCTGGGCAAGCACAGCAGGCCCTGCGAGAGCTTTGCTGTCTCTCGAAGAGGTAGGCAAACACACAGCAGAAGCAGAGAAATGGCTGTCCAGGGGGTCCCTTTAAGCTCATGTCTCTACAAGGCTCCGGCAACAGCACTTGGAAGCAACTGGTGACATCAAGCCCTGCCTGAAGTGGTTCCAGGTGCCTTTTTATGTGAGAGAGCATCCAATCAGTCTGGACGCTCTTTCGAAAAAGATCACTATTTTGATGCGCTTTTGTGCGTGGACGCTCTCTTTCGGAAGATTTTTCGGAAGATCTCTTCTATAAAAAGCTTCTTCCGAAAGAAGCCTGCAGTCTAGACATAGCCTGAGTCTCCCATGACAGGCCATTGGGACTGCTTATGTTACCACATATCCCCCAGGTATAGAAGACACCTTATCTCTCACAATTCAAAGGCAAAAAACAGGACTATGTAGCACTTTAAAGACTAACAAGATGCTTTATTAGGTGATGAGCTTTCATGGTCTGGCCCACGAAAGCTCATCACCTAATAAACCATCTTGTTAGTTTTTAAAGTGCTACATAGCCCTGTATTTTGTTTCAGCTAGACTAGACTAACACAGCTACATCTCTATTACAATTCAAAGGCAGACAGTGGGCTATTCCCAGGCTGCCTGCCCAGCCTGATAAGGATGTGAGGGGGGTGCAAATAACAAGTGAGAAAGGATTAGTTGATAAAGAAGAAGGCATGTGAGGGCAAAGGCTAAGTGGAAAGAGAATGTACATTGAAGAATAGAAAACAGAAACTGTCTACTGTGATGTGTTCATGCAATGCCTAGCACAATTCTTGGTTAACCCTTAGGCACTAGTAATACACTTGAATGATAATAAAATTATTATTAGGTACAAAATAAGGAAAAAGAAATACTGAGAAGGAGGAGGTGATCAAAATCAGTATCAGAAGAAGGGCAAAGAATCCCGTAAGACTCAGAACAAAAGATAAAAACAAATAAAACCTCCAAAACAACTTATAAATTATTCCCTTTCTGACCAAGCTCATTAACTATTTTCAAACATCTAGGGTGACTGTAAGAACTCTTTTACTGTATAATATTGACCGTGCCATCATAAGCAAAAGCCCCTTAACAATGGGCATTATTTGCTATAATGGGAAACAAGTGACGTGCTCAGTGAATGGAGCAGACCCACATTCCCATCTGTGTTGTAAACTGATTTTAGGAATTCTACCCAATATTCAGCATTATTTTTTAATCTCCCTCTTTACAGTTCTCTCCCAATAGTCTTAATTCTGCCAAATATTCAGTTCAACAATCATTTTTCTTAGTGATCTGTACTCTCTTAGGGTATGTCTACACTGCAGCATTATTTCGAATTAACTTATTTCGAATTAGTTAATTCGAAATAAGCTAATTCGAAATAATGCATCTAGACCCAAAAACTAATTCAAAATAGCATTTTGCTATTTCAAAATAGCACATCCACACTGATCGGATGCTGGATCGTATTTAAGGGCAGCTGAAACCAGTTCCAGCAGGGCATCGGGTGAGTAGTTGCTTTGTGTGGCTGCTGTCTGAGGCTATCTGAGGCTCGTGCTTAAAGGGACCCCCCTAGACAGCCGGTTCTCAGCTTTCCTGCTTGCTTGCCTACCTCACCGAGGGACAGCAAAGTGTTTTCCTCTCTGCCTGCTTCAGTCGCTCTCCTTTGGGACATCGCTACAGTCAGCATCATGGAGCCAGAGCCGCCCCTGGGCATTCTGGTGCTCATGCTGAACGTGTTGCTGCAAGCCTGGCAGCAATTGCTAGAGGCTGCCTGGCACCTTCTGCTGCAGGCCAGCCCCCTGGCCCTCTCCCTGCCCCCCCTGGGGGCCTTGGAGGAGCAGCATCCAGACGCCAGCGTGTCCCACCGCATCTGGCGTCTGGACACCAGCAGCGATGGGTGGGACCACATTGTCTTGGAGAGCTGGGGAGACCAACAATGGACCCAGAACTTCAGGAAGAAGAAGGACACCTTCCTGGAGCTCTGCGAGTGGCTCGCCCCTGCTCTGTGGTGACGGGTCACACGCATGAGGTCCGCCATCCCCCTCCTCAAGCGGGTGGCCATCACCCTCTGGAAGCTCTCCACACCGGACAGCTACCGATCCGTCGGGAACCACTTCGGCGTGGGGAGATCCACCGTCGGAATGGTGCTTATGCAGGTATGGCACTCACTGGCCACTGGGCCAGGACAGGGGGCTGCAAGGAGGGCATGGGCTGCCCCAAGGAAAACGGGGGAGAGGTGGTGTAAGTGCCCTCCCCAGAAGGGGTCAGTTTGTCCCATCCACGCTACAGACCGCCCGCAGTGGCCAGGATTGCAGCGGGGGTTGCTCCTGGGAGTGGGGCACAGGGCAGTGGTGGGGAAACAACACTCCTAGCCACCCGGGTACCCCAGTGACCCTCGGTTTTGTGTGTCTCTCTGCAGCTGGTCAAAGCCATCAACAGGGTGCTGCTCCACAGAGTCATCCACCTCTGGACAACCTGGACGCGGTCATCCAGGGATTCAGTGCCCCGGGCTTCCCCAAATGTGGAGGGGGGAGGCAATCGACGGGACGCACATCCCCCCCATCCGTGCCCTGGACCACCAGGCCTCCGTCTTCATCAACAGGAAGGGGTACTTCTCGGTAATCCTGCAGGCCATGTCTGACCACTGGGGCCAGTTCACAGACATCAATGTGGGCTAGTCCAGCAAGGCACACGACACGCGGGTGTACCGCAACTCCTCCATGTGCCAGAGGCTGCACAGCGGGACCTTCTTCTCCGACCACCACATCAGGGTCAGGGACGTGGACATGCCAGTGTGCCTGCTGGGGGATGTGGCCTACTCCCTACAGCCCTGGCTCATGAAGCCCTACATGGGACACTTCAGGCCCTCCCAGCAGGCCTTCAATGCCAGGCTCAGCAGGGCCCGCATCATGGTTGAGGGGGCCTTCGGCCGACTGAAAGCACGGTTTAGGTGACTCCTCACCCGCCTCAACCTCTCCCAGCACAATATTCCGCATGTGGTGGCAGCGTGCTGTGTGTTCCACAATTTGTGCGAGAGGAAGGGGGAGGCTTTCCTACCAGGCTGGATGGCAGAGGCTGACACCATGGCTGGCCAATACGCACAGCCCCGCATGGCTGCCAGCCGGGAGGCCCTTCGGGGGGCTGGCCACATCCGGGAAGCCCTGTGGGAGAGCTTCCAGGTGGACAAGGACTGAAGTCCCCCTGGAGTGCCCCACTGGGGCCTGGAGCCTTACATTCCTCCCTCGCCTCCTTCCCCTTTCCCCTCCCTAGCCCCCCTTCCTGATCTACAATAAAAACACCTGTGTTGCCACAAAACAATGTCTTTATTTCACATAACTGGGGTGGGGGGAGGGTAGGAATGAGGGCGGGAGAGAGGAGGGGGGAAACCTGGGAGGAGGGAGCTGGAAGCGGGAGGCAAGGGGATGAAGGGGGAGGGGAAGCTCAGGTTTGAGGGTCTTGCTGGCTCTCCCGTCTTGCAGCACTGCGGGTGCGGGGGTGTCGGAGGGGAATTGGGTGTGGGGGGTGGGGCAGGAGGGACAGGGGGTGCGGAAGAAGCAGGAGGGGGAGCAGAGGTGGGAGGAGGAGCGATAGCTGGGGCAGCCGCAGGGGCTGGAGCAGCAGGAGGCAGCAATCGGTCCGCCAGGGCCTGCAGGTGCTCGCAAAGGGCACAGCCCTGCTCCCGGAGCTCCCTCAGGCTCTCCTGCCGCAACTGCAGGTCCTCTTGCACCCGCTGCTCCTGGCTGTGGACCTGCCGTCCCTGCAACCACAGCTGCTGCCTCTGGAACTCCTCTTGGTTGCGGGTGCCACTGCTGGCCCGGGTGCGGGTGGAAGGTCCAGGCGGGGTGGTGCGTCCTGCACTCACAGGTGCTGTGGCTGTGGTGAAACAAGAGAAGTGGTCAGTTCTCCCTGGGGACACAGTGAGTGAAACCCAGCCCCCCTCTGCATGGCGAGGACGGCAGGTCTCCACACCATCATGTCCTGCTATCCCCAGGAGTGTGAGCTGGCCCAGGACTGCACCCGAGGCCCTGTGTTGCCTATAGTGTGTAGGGGGGAGGGGAGATGTGCCCTGCCTCTGTATAGAGGGGGCGTCTGGAGGGAGGGCAGTGTGCAGTGTCTCTCCCCAGGGTAAGGTCCCTAGGCTCCCCCTCCCCTCCCTGGGCCTGCATAAGGGGACCGTGATGTCACTCACATGTGGAGGCCTCCCCGGCCTCAGATGAGGCTGCTGATGGGCTTTCTGGGATGGCTCGGGGTTCCTGGGTGCAGGGCAGGCTCCCTGCAGGCTCCTGGCTGCCGTCGTCCTCCTCCTCCTCTTCCCCTGTGTCAGGGGCAGGGCCCTCTGCCCCAGGGTCAGTGACGACCAGGGGGTCATGGACTGTCTGACCCCCCAGGATGTGGTCTAGGGCCGTACTAGGGCAGGCCTCCGGGTCAGTCCCTGGTTGGGAGGCCCTGGCATAGGCCTGCCACATTTCTTTTATTTTGCTGCGCACCTGCTCCTGGCTGCGCATGTGGCCTCTGGTGGCCAGGCTGGCAGCCATGCAGCTGTAGACGGCCGCATTCCTGTGCCTAGTGCAGAGATCGTGGGCATTGGAGGCCTCCCCCCAAATCTCAATGAGGCCCACGATCGCCGCACTTGACCAGGAAGGCGCTTGCCTTTAGAGGCCCCTGGCAGGCTCCTGGGAGCCACCAGCCTGGTCCTGGGGAGCCGTGGAGGGCTGGGTGGCAGCGGGTGGCTGGCTCATCCAGTACCAGGTGCAGGGTCTGCTGGCTGGGTGCTTGCAGGCTGGTAACTGGCACAGGCACTGTGGCCAGAGTCTGCCCCTTTAAGGGGTCCCGGGCTGGAGGGGGAGCAGACAAGTTCTCCTGCTTGTGCCCAGAGTGGCCACCAGGGTTCCCTGGGAAGGCTGGAGGCTAATTTGAAATGAGTGTCTACACAGCGCTTATTTCGAATTAGCTATTTCGAATTAGGCATTATTCCTCGTAGAATGAGGTTTTCCTAATTCGAAATAAGGGCTCCGCTATTTCGAATTAATTTCGAACTAGCGGTTTGTATGTGTAGACAGCTATTACAGTTAATTTGAAATAACATCAGCTATTTCGAATTAACTCTGTAGTGTAGATATACCCTTAGCTATGTAATCACACCTGTGGCCCTGTTTTAACATGCCAGCACACTACTGTATTCACAGAGCAGTTTGAATGGTAAATCTATGAGTACTGTTGTGAACAAAAGGCTCGGTTTGCTTTGACTCATGGGGTCATGTGCCTTATTTATGTAGAAAGGACAAATCAGTGGTTATTTAGAAAAGTTTCACAAATCGTGATATAAACAATGATTTGTCCAATAATACACCCTAAAATTTGATCCTCGCCCCATTTTAACACTCTTTAAAAAAATTCATTCGTCTAGGGTTTGTTCATGTAAGATCCTGTGTGCTTCTGTGAGCTGCAGCACACCCTCCATTTTTACTGACCTCAGTGAGTGTTGCACACACTCACTCCTTGCAGGATTAACCCCCCTTTCAGGGAGCAGAAACAACATATAATTTATTTTGCAGAGCGCTGGTTGCTTCATCACACTGACTTCTCTGGGAGTACATAGAAAAAGTGAATGTTATCAGAAAATAGGGGTTGGTCCACACACAATTTGCTAAATTTACACCATTATTATTTGTAATAAAGAGTTCATTCAACTCTGTATATATTGTGGGAATTAAACACATGGTCTCTCTTTAAATCTCATACAGTTTTGGCTTGAGCACCAATCCACTGAAATAAAAATCATTTACTTTAGCTGCTTGGTCAAAGCCCCAAGGCTTCTTGGTGTAGCTTTCCTTCACATGGGAGACAATAAGTGCTGGGCTTCAAGCCTGCGTGGCAGTGAAAGATTGCTGACGTCATTGATTGCATGCGCCTGTCACGGCAAAGCAATACCTTGAATTGGTGTGTAATTGATTTGTGCATCTGGGCGCTATTAGAATACAACTGACTTTCCCAGCTAGCACATCAGCCAAATGGCTAAAATCATAACCCTGACAGCACATTACATGTATAAATGTCTGATTATTTAATGTAGCTACACACTCTGGTTTCTTTGTGCATTCCAAATGCATACACGGAAAGGAAAGGGTGTGCATGTGCCCTGCATGTAATCCAAATGAGCTTCTGATGATTCATTGGGTGACACTTTTCCCTCTGAGTCAGTGCTGAATCAATATCTGAATGTGGTATTAGAGGTTACTGTATTGAATGAAGTACTGGCTTGGAGAACATTTAAAATCAAAGGCCTGAATACTTGTGGTCATTAACAAGCCCTTAGACTCTTTCACAAGAGAATCAGTATTGTGACCAAATTCCAGCACCGGCATTGCAATCCACCTGCAGTTTCGATTCCTTGTCATTTCCTCACCTGAAATAGTGTGTTGCCATGTTTCACTTAGGGGTGGCTGACTCCATCTGATCAATAAGGGAAGGACGTCCAGTATGGGAACACTCCCCACAGAGGGAGTAGGAAATGCTGTAAGGTTCTCCTGGAAAGGAAGGGGTTTTCCAATACCACCTTGTTGGGTGGTAGGAATGAGATTGCTCCCTCTCACCTCTGAGGTGTTAGTATGGTTCTTGTAGACAGAGCACAGAGAAAACTTTGTGGAGATTTTTCCTCTCCAGCTTTTCTGATTCACACAAGGAAGGTGGCTTCCAGATCCACTGTTAATGGGGGGTGGGAAGGTCAGGAGTCTTGGAGATGTGCTGAGAAAACATCCAGCATGGGGAAGAGCAGTGATGCTCAGGATTACTGCAGTGATCCGCAAGGGAAGATATGGATCAGTATTACTAATCATGGAGCCACACATCTATTTTCATCTTCTGTCTCTCATAAAGCACGAAAGACAGGATTTAGTGCATTTAGCATATTATATACTAAAAAATCAAATAGATACATTCTAAGCACAAATAATTACTAGTACTAAAAGCAAAATACTTCTGATTATAGGAGGAAATTCAAATGCAACTGTCTCAAAAATGTTTTGATTGAGAGGAAACTCCGAGTGCTTGTCTACACGAATATTTAGTTCGCACCAAGCTGCACTAATCTCGTATGCACTAACTGTCTGTATGGATACTGTGGAGCTGCATTTACAGTTTCTTAGAGCACTTTGCTCTACCTTGCTTTGAAATCAGAATAGATCAAATTTAGTTCTTTAGCCAAGACTCAGATAATGTTGGCTTGTATGTTAGTTATGTACTTGCATCTTTGAAAATGGTAGATTTTTGTCCACTAATTTGTTTGTGCTAGTAATATATCTGTCAAATAGACATTTAACTATTGGATACTTATAAAGAAGGTGTTTAAAGGATATTCAACCTATTGATGTCTTTCTACAAGTAAGACAATAACATTCACCTTCATAGCAGAAATAGTCCATGGAAATACTATGTTGCTAATTTTAAAAGGAGATGTTAGGATTTTAATCAGTACATGCATCAGTAAGTGATTCAACTAAGCTTCAGCTACCACACAGCTTTGAGCACCAAGGCATTACTCATATGTGCATTACCATTTTCTCTACTGCAGCAATAGATCTTCCCGTCTACCTGAATGCTAAGAATACGGCTTCAAAGCATACTTTAAAAACCAGAAACGAAGTGGCTCATGACAAGGTTTGGGCAACTGTTCATTTAAATACAAACGTTAAATAAGGACAAAGAAGATTCTTTTAAACCATGTACGACACAGTCTATATTCTCAGAATACCTTCCTTCCTTCCCCCCCCCCCCCCGCATCCCCCTTCTGTTCTGCAATGTGATTTGTCCTTTTCATATTTGTTCATTTTTTTAATTGTATCCTTTGGTATATATGGTTGTGACTACTTTCTTCCACTATTTGATCTGAGGAAGTGGGTCTGGCCCACGAAAGCTCATCATCTAATAAACCATCTTGTTAGTCTTTAAAGTGCTACATTGTCCTGCATTTTGCTTCTACACAGGCTCAGACCTTTTTGTAAAATTAGCCCACATTTTGCCTATTGCAACTTAGAAAGCAGAAACTGTATCATCAATAGACACAAGTCCAAAAAGATAGTAATCTCTGAACTTCAACCTTAGACTTTCTCATATTTATCAATGAAAAATCAAGTTTGAGGATGGAGCAGAAGAGTATAATCATTAAAACAGAGACTGTGGCATATATCTGTGCCTCATTAGTCACTAGGGGCTAGGTCCTGAGCTCCTATTTTTATTTTTTTTATGGTGGCCCTGCTCAGTCTCATTTCCATTAACTTCATTGGCAGTTCTGCCTGAGAATGGATTGAGTAACAGCTTTAGCATGAGGTCTTGGAAATCTCAAGCAGTAATTTCTAAAGCAGCGGTGGGCAATCATTTTTGACCTATCACCATCCATAATTGCCTTCCTTCTGAGAGATTCTTCAATTGTTATTAAATGCCTCCTTGAAGGGCAGGAGTGTAGTGAAAAGATTTAAAGAATGGCGAGTGTATCTCACCCCCTTCCCACTCCCCTTCCTAACTCCCTGTTAACAGCCCCTGTTTGCAAGCTCCCTGGTCGCTGACTCACTCCTTTATAAAACCCTGGACTGCCTCATAGCCCCTCCCCCGATTAAGGCTCAATCAGTGAGCAGAGGCTTCTAGATTTCAAACCCTGATTAGAAGCTCACAGCTTCCACCTGCCAGCGACAGCACACACTCCGTGGGTGGGGGCAGGGGGGAGGGAAAAAAGAAAAAAAAACCCAAACAGCCAAACACAAGCTCAGCACACAGCAAGAAAACCCCAAACACAAACACACACTACAGACAGCCACTTCCCTCAACGGTCCTGTATTAGCTTCCTCCTTTATCTGGAGAACTTACTCTCCAAACTCCCTGTTAACGGCTCCTGTTCGCAAGCTCCATGCTTGGCCTTCTCAGCATGGGTATTGCACAACAGCCTGTGCACATGGTTCACGAGCCCAGGGTGCTTAGCCCCATGCTGCTCTCACATAGGAACCACTCACTCCTTCTCACAAAGTTCCTGGAGAGGCCCGCCTTTCTCCAGACTCTGTGATGGAACACCTTCCCATGACAGGCCACCACTAAGGAGGCTGGGGTCATAGAAACACACTGCAGTGCCATAGTGATAGAAATGTAGCCGTGTTAGTCTGGGGGAGCTGAAGCAAAATGCAGGACAATGTAGCACTTTAAAGACTAACAAGATGGTTTATTAGATGATGAGCTTTCGTGGGCCAGACCCACTTCCTCAGATCAAATAGTGGAAGAAAATAGTCACAACCATATATACCAAAGGATACAATTAAAAAAAATGAACACATATGAAAAGGACAAATCACATTTCAGAACAGGAGGGGGATGTGGGGGGGGGGGAGGAAGGAAGGTAAGTGTCTGTGAATTGATATTAGAGGTGGGGAGAGTGGGACGTCTGTGAGCTAATGGTATTAGAGGTGATAATTGGGGAAGCTATCTTGGTAATGGGTAAGATAGTTTGCGTATTTGTTCATTCCTTCCCGGAGAGTGTCGAATTTTAACATGAATGACAGTTCAGAGGATTCTCTTTCAAGTGCAGATGTAAAAGGTCTTTGTAGCAGAATGCAGGTGATTAAGTCATTGAGAGAGTGTCCTTTCTGGTTAAAATGGCAAGAAACTGGTTTTTCTTTGTGATCTTGTCTGATATCTGTTTTGTGGGCATTAATCCTTTGGCGAAGTGTCTGAGATGTTTGTCCAATGTACATAGCAGACGGACACTTTTCGGCACATGATAGCATAAATTATATTTCTGGATGCGCAGGAATATGTGTTCTTGATCTTATAACTCACTTGGTTAGGTTCAATAATGGTATCAGCAGAATGAATATGTGGACAAAGCTGGCAACGGGGTTTGTTGCAAGGGAAGGTACCAGGGTTGGTATTAGTGTGGTATGTCCTGTGGTTGTTGGTAAGAATCATCTTGAGGTTAGGTGGTTGTCTACAGGAGACTATGGGTTTGTCTCCCCATTGGCTCTTTCAATTTGCTTTTTTATTTCTCCGGGTGGGTAGTTGAGGTTTATAAATGCTTGATAGAGATCCTGAAGCTTCTGGTCTCTGTCAGTGGGATTAGAGTAGATGCGGTTGTATCGAAGGGCTTGGCTATAGACGATGGATCGTGTGGTGTGTTATGGATGGGAGCTGGAAGCATGTAGGTAACTGTATGAGTCGGTGGGTTTTCTGTAGAGAGTGGTGTCTAATTTTCCATTGTTGATTTGTACTGTGGTGTCCAGGAAGTGGATCTCTCGTGTAGAATGGTCCAGGCTGAGGTTGATGGTGGGGTGTAGGTTGTTGAAATCTCTGTGGAATATCTCCAGTGTTTCTTGGCCATGCGTCCAGATCATAAAGATGTCATCGATGTACCGTAGGTAGAGAAGGGGTGCAAGGGGACGGGAATTGAGGAAACGTTGTTCTAGGTCAGCCATAAAGATGTTAGCATACTGTGGGGCCATGCATGTACCCATGGCTGTGCCACACACGGCACAGGCTCATGCCTGCCCTTGGGCAACATCTGCTCCCAATCAAGCATGGCAATGTGGAGGAGACCAATCCCCTGCATGGGAACCTGTCGGGGGGAGGAAGAGAAGGGGACCCCAGAGGTAGCACTCTCTCCTCTGCCACTCACACACACCTCCTCCAACAACCCCCCCACTTCCAGTGGGTAGGGATAGAAGTTCTCTCTCTGCAGGATGCCACCAGTGCTGGAGCCACCCCTTCCCTCCCTCCTGCCCACAGGTTCCTGGCCTGGCTAGCACTTTCTTATGCCTGCAGATTGAGCAAGGCAATCTGTTGCCTAGATAGTGGCACTTTCCAGCAGGGACATGGATGTCCCAGGGCAGCCTCACTACCACCATGTAGTGAGGCTGCCCTGGGACATCCATGTCCCTGCTGGAAAGTGCCACTATCTAGGCAACAGATTGCCTTACTCAAAGCAGATTGCCATTGTCTGAACTGAGACCTCAGTGTTGGCTCACAGATTCAGGCTAGGCTTCATGCACAGTGACTGCCCTTGTTACTTTTCTTCACTATTGGGTCAGCTGCAAGCATGGCACATCCACCACCTTCCGTGCTATCAGCATGACTCCACGAGAGCCACAGGCAGAAGTGAATCCGCGAGGACCTGCTGCGGGAGCACATGGACTGCCTTCGTTCCCTCATCTGTAGCTTTGATGAGGAGCACCAGGAGTGGGCTGCTGACTACGAGGAACGTCGGGCTGACTGGGAGCTGAGGAAGACCATGTGGGAGCAGTGTCACACCAGCACAAGGCCGTGTGCTCTTCAATTACATCTGTTATTGAGCAAATGGCTGCGTGTATGGAGTGGGCCACTAGCCACCTCCCCTAGCCCCCAAATTTCCTGCCCAACTCCTTGCACATGCTCCCCCAACTCCCTGTACCTGCACCTGCACCTAGCCTTGCACCCGCACCTGTCCCCTAGCTTCTCTTCCTAGCCCTCCCAGGGGGCCGCTGGGGCCCCCAAACATGTGGCAGTGGGACCTCCTGGGCAGCCAAGGCCTCCCGAGGTTCCCTAGTCAGCTGCAAGTCCCAGCCCCATTCCTAAGGCCCTCTCTCCACTTCTTTCCCCCTCCCTCCTCCCAGCTTCTTTCCCCAGCCCCTTCCCTGTTGTATAACCCTCAAATAAAAAATGGAAGTTATTTTTTCAAAACAAATAGATTTGTTATTAGGTCTGCAGGGGTGGGGGAAGGTGGGAAAGGAGGGCAGGAGAAGAGAGAGGTGATGGAGGAAAGACACACAGCGGCAATGCAGAGGCCCCTTTTGGAGAGGCCCAGGGAAAGTCTCACCGGTGGCCTTGCCTCAAACTCTCCCTCAGGGCCTCCCAGATGAGCACAGCCCCCTGATGTGCTCTCTTGATGGCACTGGCATCTGGCTGCTCAATGCCCTGGGCAGCCTATCAGCTTCTTTCCTGCACCCTGGCAGGAAAGTCTCCCCCTTGCTCTCACAGATGTTGTGGAGAACACAGCAGGCTGCCATCACATAGGGGATGTTCCTATTGCTGAGATCCAGGTGGGTGAGGAGACTTCTGAACCTCCCCTTTAGGCAGCTGAAGGCACACTCCATCACCATGTGGCACTTGCTGACCCTGGCATTGAAATTAGGGATGTAAGTGAGTAGTCATGTATTCAAGTACCTGATAAGGCTAAGCTTATTGGGTAGTCGAGTTGTGTACTTGACTACTCCCTTCCTCCCCTCCCTTGCTGCCTCTATATGAGGCGAGTTCCCCCAAGTCGGTCCCCCCCCAGCACTGCCTCCGCAGTGCCACCTGTTCCTCTTACCCCTCCAGCTACCTCTGCTGGTGGCTTTTACTTCATTTAACATGCAGAGCTGCAGTGGTACAGAGCCAGCGCAAGCCAGAACTGCTCAGTCCTGGTTTATGCCAGCCCCAGGAGCTCCCCCTGCTGCCACTCTGCAGAGCAGCCCCCCCTTATCAACTAATGGTGTAGTTGATATAGATTGTATCGCCTACACGATTAGCCAAATAACCACTCTTTAACATCCTTAATTGAAATGCTCCTTGGTGGGGTCTAGGTTGCCCATGTAGATTTTCATAGGGGAGAAAAGGGTAGGCTGCATTGCCCAGGATGCACATGGGCATGTCAATGTCCCTGAACCAGGGAAAAAAGTGCTGGCATGCATCCTCTGGAAAGGCTTCTGTTCTGGAATACGTGGGCATCGTGCGCTTTCCCTGACCAACCAAAGTAAATGTCCATGAACCATCCCTTGTGGTCCACGAGGGCCTGCAGCACCATCAAAAAGTACCCCTTCCTGTTTTTGTAGCTGGAGGCATAGTGGTCGGGGGCCAGGATGGGGATGTGAGTGCCATCTATGGCCTGCCCGCATTTGGGGAAGCCCATGACAGCAAACCCAGCGATGATGAGGTCGAAATTCCTCAGGGTGGATGATCCTCTGCAGCAGAATGGTGTTGATGGCCTTGACCACCCCTCGGTATCCCATTCCAGTGCTTCACCACCCTCCTAGTAAAACAATCAAACCTGCATGAGCACAGCCCAATTATGGATTTCCCAACACTGAATTGGTACCTGACACAATGGTAGCTGTCTGGTGTAGCAAGCTTCCCCAGGGCAATGGCGATGCACTTCTGGAGGGGAATGGTGGGTCTCATCTGGGTGTCCTGTTGCCTGAGGGCAGGGGCGAGTCACTCACAGAGCTCTAGGAAGGTGGCCTTCTGCATGCGGAAGTTCTGCATCCACTGCTGGTCATCCCATTGCTGCATGATGTTGCGGTCCCACCAGTTGGAACTGGTCTTTTGTCACCAGAAGTAGCATTCCACGGTGTGCAGAGGACGGAGGGGAATTTGGTGTATCAGGAGCACCAGGACCTGGGTGAAGAAGTCCTCTGGTTTAGGCTGGTCATTGTGGTCCTGAATCACAACACGGGCAGCGTGAATAAACTGCATCATGAGGTGCAGCACGAGACCCGTGAGCCTGACACTGCTCTGCAGCAGCTCCAGCTCCACGTAGTCAGTACTGTGGCATCCACAAAGGCAACCAGAGCACGTGGTATGAGTTTGGTGTCCCACATGGGAGGAGGGCAGTGGAGAAGTGACATGTGAGACGCGGCCGTAGAGAGAAGCCCCTTTAAGCATGAGTCTCAGTTAGCCTCAGCAAGCAGTTACAGGAAGTGGCTATTCTCCTGGTGCCCTCTCCTGAGTGCTTCCAGGGGTTTTAAATGCAATGCAGGCTCCAGTCAGTGTTGTTTTTAAGTTTATTTCAAAATAGTTATTTTGGGAGATATTATTTGGAAATAACTTACTTCGAAATAACTTCCTAATGTAGACATGCCCTTTGAAATCCTGAGGAATTCTTCCCATTTCTCAGCTATCTTAATAATTTGGGGGCCTGCAGGTTTCAAGATTTCAGTTAGTATGTTGTCTTTGCCTCGTCAGATCTCCTTTCAAGTCACATATGATTTGATCAAAGGACTAAAGATTAAAATGAGATAAAAAATTAAAGCACAGGAAAAGAGAATCATGGGGAAGAAGTGATGCAGAGTAGGTTCATAAACTCTGTGCTGATCCGCACACAGATGAGAAGTAATTTTTACATTAATGGAATGCCCTGTCCTAATTCATGCCTTATATGACTGCTTCTTGGTTTTGATTTTGCTACTTAGATTCCTAAATTACTGTACACTCTCTTACTCTCTGCTATTGTTCTTTACAGTGCAGCTGTTCAGTAACTGGAGACTTTTCTCCTTGTGATATATGCAATTCCCATTGCTATCAAAGGGCACGTCTACACTAGAAGCTTCCAGATTGAAGGCCCTGATTCTCGTGGGGGAATTTAATCACCCTGACATCTGTTGGAAGACCAATACGGCAGTACACAGGCAATCCAGGAAGTTTTTGGAGAATGTTGGGGATAACTTCTTGGCACAAGTTCTGAAGGATCCGACTAGGGGCCGTGCACAGCTTGACCTTCTGCTCACAAACAGGGAGGAACTAATAGGAGAAGTAGAGGTGGGTGACAACCTCAGAAGCAGTGATCATGAGATGGTAGATTTCAGGATCCTGACCAAAGGAAGAAAAGAGAGTAGTAAAATACACACCTTGGACTTCAGAAAAGCAGACTTCCACTCCCTCAGGGTATGTCTACACTACCCCCCTAGTTCGAACTAGGGGGGGTAATGTAGTCATATAGAGTTGCAAATGAAGCCCGGGATTTGAATTTCCTGGGCTTCATTTGCATAAAGCCGGCCGGCGCCATTTTTAAATGCCGGCTAGGTCGGACCCCGTGCCGTGTGGCTACACGTGGCATGGACTAACTAGTTCGGATTAGGCTTCCTAATCCGAACTAGCTGTACACCTTGTTCCACGACCTAGCTGGCATTTAAAAATGGCGCTGGCCGGCTTTATGCAAATGAAGCCCGGGAAATTCAAATCCCGGGCTTCATTTGCAACTCTGTATGACTACATTACCCCCCCTAGTTCGAACTAGGGGGGTAGTGTAGATATACCCTCAGAGACCTGATGGGCAGAATCCCCTGGGATGCTTACATGAAGAGGAAAGGAGTCCAGGACAGCTGGCAGTATTTTAAAGAAGCCTTATTGAAGGCACAGAAAGAAACTATCCCAATGTGCAGCAAGAGAGGCAAACATGGTAGGAGACCGGCTTGGCTTACAGGGGAAATCCTTGGTGAACTTAAGCACAAAAGGGGAGCTTACAAAAAGTGGAATGGGTTACCTAGGGATGTGGTGGAATCTCCATCCCTAGAGGTGTTTACGTCTTGGCTTGACAAAGCCCTGGCTGAGTTGATTTAGTTGGAATTGGTCCTGCTTGGGCAGGGGGCTGGACTTGATGACCTCCTGAGGTCTCTTCCAGCTCTATGATTCTATGATTCTAAGGAGCATGCAGCCCCTTGCAACTTGTCGACTGTCCCCACGTGTGTACAGGGAAAGTGATGGAATTCACCTGAAGTACCTTAGCCAGGAGTGTCTGAGCCCTGGGAGACATCCTGGAATGGGGGGACCGGCTCCAGGTTAAGGATCAGATCTTGGCTGGCAGGCATGGTATCCTAGCTAGCTTACTCCTCGTCTTCCTTCACATCCCCACTCTTGTGGAGGCTGACTCCATTTATTTTGTGGCCAGAGTCAACAATGACGGGGCAGGGATAACCACCTCCTCCCTGCCAGGATGGCTTCCAGCTGCTCATGAAAGCAGCAGGTATGAAAAGCTGCCCCAGAATGGAAACTTTGCTCCCTGACCTTGGTGCAGGACTGCTGGAGCTCCTTGATTTTCATTCGCAACTGGTCCTGGGTCCTGCTGTCCCCCTTCTTGGCCAGGCTGACAGCTATCCGGCCATAGACCTCAGCATTGTGCCTCTTAATGCGGGAATCCTGAATGTTCATCTCCTCCTCCAGACCTCGATGAGATCCAGGATCTCCGCATCTCTCCAGGCTGGTGCCCTCCTTTGCCCCTGGCCAGGGGCATTAGAGGTTGCTGTGAGTGTGCTGGCACCTGTGGAACACAAAGGGAGCGCTGGGGTCAGCCATGACTTCACTAAAGGGTCCTGTGTGGCCCGGGGCTAGCAGGGCTCTCCTGGTGCCACAAGCCCTTTCCCTTCTGCCTGCAGCTTTAAAGTCTGCAGTAGAGGAGGAGCACTGGAGTTATCAGATGTGTGGCCAGATGGGCCAGAAGTGCAGCTGCCAAGAGGCCTCTGGAGGCTAATTATTTAGAAATAACAGCAGCTGAATATCCACACTACCACTATTTCAAAACAACAATTTCAAAATAGGTGTTATTCTTCATGACAGGGAGGCGTTATTATTTCAACATAACAAGTCTGTCATTTTGAAATAACGTGCTTGGTAGTGTGGATGCTCCACTTGTTATTTTGAAATAAGGGGTGTTATTTTAGAAGAATTCACTAGTGTAGACCAGGGCTAAGATGCAATCATAGCTACCCTATACAAAAATAAAGGCAACAAGTCTGATAGTGGCAAGTATCCCTGAATCTGTTTGCTACCTGCAGGCAATAAAATCCTTACTTCTATTTTGCTCAGTTAGCTTGTCAAAACAGTATCAGAGAGGTTTCTATCAACACTCATAAACATGTTTTTCATTGAGACAGATTCAGAAAAAATGCATTGAACAAATCATGGAACCATATGCTTTCATCGATTAAAAACCCTCCAAAAAAACCCAAACATTCAACACTGTGATCAGAACTGGCCTCTGGAAAATTCTGTAAAAGTTTGGCTTCCCCACAAGGTTTATAACTGCATGTCCAGTCTACAAAGACATGTCTGGTAAAACACTCAGGTGGGGGCCTTTCTAAATAATTCCTCATAGCTAATGGGTTGAAGCCCAGCAATGTGTTGGCATTGGTCCACACGAAAGTCGTTGAAGAACTCATATGTGAAACCCCTTTTGTGAATGACTGTGCTCCTCTCAGACTATGTCTAGACTACACCTCTCTGCTGACAGAGAGATGTAGATTAGGCACGTTGAAATTGCTAATGAAGCAGGGATTTAAATATCCAGTACTTCATTAGCATAAACATGGCCACTGCTTTTTTTTTTTAAATGGAGCTTTTTTGGAAAAAAATAGCAGTCTAGACGGGGATCTGTCGAAAAATAAACCCTTTTTCGAAAGATCCTGTAAACCTCATTTTTTGAGAAATACAGGATCTTTTGAAAAAGGGTTTATTTTTTGACAGATCCCCATCTAGACTGCCGTTTTTTCCCGAAAAATCTCCATTTCTAAAAAAAGCGGTGGCCATGTATATGCTAATGAAGCGCAGGATATTTAAATCCCTGCTTCAATAGCAATTTCGACGTACCTAATCTACATCTCTCTGTTGGCAGAGAGGTGTAGTCTAGACACAGCCTCAGAGTGAAAGTGACCCACAGCTTAGCCTTGAGAGGTTCCCCAAGGCGATGAATAGGTTTGTCTTATCTTCAGCCTGGACAAAACTGAAGTCTTTTTCCAAACAGCCCTCTCAACCACTGCTACTGAACAAAACATCACCATTACAAAATTAAAGAGTGTCAAATCACTTTACACATCTTGATGATAGCACTCAGATGATGGTTCACTAGATCAAGAAATATCTAACTGAATATGAAAGGCAAGCCAGTCTTCTGGAAGACTTCACTATGGGATACTCAACTAGCATACTATTAAACTGTCAATGAAACTGATAATATACAATGTAGCAGCAATAAGATCCCAATTATACAGGTGTGAAACATGGATATTTTATCACAGACAAGATTTGGCAGCTTGAAAAATTACATCTGCACTATCTTCACACTATTTTGAAGTTCCAATAGGATGACAAAATGTCAAAAACTAACATCCCTGAAAAAGTAAACACAATCAGCATCAAGGCAATGACTATCAATGCCCAGCTTAGATGGACAGGTCATGTTCTCAGACTGGGCAATAACAGATTCCTAAGAAAAGTCCTCTGCAGTGAGCTAAAATGCACGAAGGGTAGTCAATGTAAATGCTTCAAAGATGTCCTTACACAGACTTTCAATTCCTTTGCCATAAATATTGATAACTTCAAAGACACAGCCAAAGTCAGACCTGAATGGAGAGCAACTCTCAGTTAAGTTTGCAAACACTTTGCACAAGACAGGTGCAAAACACTAATTTAAAAAGGGTCAAGTGTCATGACAGGTCTTTAGTGGGAGCCTACACATTCCCATGTGACATCTGTTTGTGATCTACATACTTGCAAATCAGACTATATAGCCACAAAAGAACACTAGAAATGCCATGACATAATAATTGATTATGGGGATAGCCATACTCTTGCCCTGTATGTTTATTTTATGTGTAAAAATTCACATTAAAAAAAGTGAAAAGAAGTTGGGGTGATTAATCTGTTATCCGTCATGACTAAGATGAAGAGATTTTAGCAAGACACTTTTACTGAAATAGAAACCTTCCAAACAAGAAATGTCAATCACATGAGATTTAATAACATTCCTGATAGCAATGACTTACTTATGATCCTACCCCATTAATATTATTAGGAATTCTGGCATTGATTTAACAGGAAACAGGATCATATCCTTAGGCCTTAATTCAGGAAAAGAGCTTAAACATGTCCTTAACTTTAAGTGTATGCTTAATTTTTATTGGTCCCAGTGGGGCATAACTACACACATACAGTAATGCATGTGCCTAAATGCTTTCCTGATTATGGATACTTTGCTGAATTGTGACCTTAAGGAAGATTCTTGATACTAGTTAACAGTTAAGAAGTCAGAACATGAGGAACGGACTGACTGGCCATAAAACAATGATATCACTGGGAAGAAAATTGACAAAAGGAAGAAATGTGATGTGCATTCCAAATAAATAAATGATGGATCAAGGTGTAGCCCAGTTTAGACAGAAGACAAGGTGGTTTGAAAGTATCTTGAATTTTGATACTGAAGAAGAAATAGTAAATGATTCAAGTTATGGTGAAAGCTATGTAATAGTATTGGATGGAAGAGACAAGTTGCCTTCTGTTTCTCAAGGAGTGGGTGTTCTCCAAGTCTAAAGTAAGTACTCTAATCATTATCTGAAAAATGGCAAGTACATCAATTAAGACACTTTCTTGAACGTAGCTAATTTAGGTTTTGAAAAATTGTTTCGGTGGCAAGTATGATTTGATCCCACTCTTTCAGCTGCCTTTGTTTTATCAGAAGGTAAGTGTATATATATTTTTGTTTAACAGTCCAGGGCACCTTATAAAAACAGTAATTGTTAACAGTTTACATATCTTTGTCAGTGCCCAAAATGATAAAGGATCAAGGAAATACGGCAGTTTCCTTGGAGAACTTTCTTTTAAAAGAGAGCTCACATAAGAACATGTTGTTTCATCATGATAAATTTTTCTCCTACTGAGCGCAATTCCTACACACCAAGAACCTTCTCTGCTCAATGTTCTGAAAGGGCAATTCATAAAGAAGTCTTCATATCTATAAAAGGATTACATATCTGTTCAGTAATTGTTATTCCTCAAGATATGTTGAATATGTCCATTCAGTGGTAGGTGTCTGTTCTCCAGAGCCAGAGAACTTTTGCCACCATCTGAAAGTACAAATAGGCAGAGATGCTTTGACTGCAATTGGAAGTGTGCTCTTTAGAGGACAAGCAGGAGCGTGGGGCCACCTAGTGGAGGACACTAACTCATTTGGGGTGGGGAGGGCCAGTTTCTCCTGGCCTTGGGTCAGAAGGAGTGAGGTGGTTCCTCTGGCCCCGAGGGCGGGAGCGGGGAGGACTAGCTCTTCAGCTGCTGGGGGAGAGCAAGCTCTTCTGGCCCCACAGTTGCCAAGGGAGAGGGGGAGAGCCAGCTCCTTTGACCATGGGAGCACACAAAATGCCCCCCCCCCCCGCCTATGAAGTGGCCACATTTTTATTAGGCTGTGTCTACACTGCACCCCTTTTCTGGAAAAGGGACGCAGATTAGACACTTTGGAATAGGCAAATCCGCGGGGGATTTAAATATCCCCCGCGGCATTTGCATTAACATGGCTGCCGCTTTTTTCCGGCTTGGGGATAAGCCGGAGAAAAGCGCCAGTCTAGACGTGATTCTCTGGAAAATAAACCCTTTTCCGGAGGATCTCCTATTCCTACTTGAAAGTAGGAATAAAAGATCCTCCAGAAAAGGGTTTATTTTCCAGAGAATCATGTCCAGACTGGCGCTTTTCTCCGGCTTATCCCCAAGCCGGAAAAAAGCAGCAGCCATATTAATGCAAATACCGCAGGGGATATTTAAATCCCCCGCAGATTTGCCTATTCCAAAGTGTCTAATCTGCATCCCTTTTCCGGAAAAGGGGTGCAGTGTAGACACAGCCTTACTGTGCACACTCCTGACTCCAAAGCACTCACAGAAGAAAAAACTGATACCTGTTCAGTAACGTTTCTTTGAGATGTGTTGCACATGTGCATTCCACTTTAGCTAACTCGTAAGGGGTCTCATATGGAGACAGGATTAGAGTTTGTGTAAACAAGGCCTCTAGTACTTCTCTTCTAAATTTAGCATCATCCCTAGTGTCCTGGGAGACTGCATAACAAGTGCTGAATGTACAAGCCAAAGACCAGGTGACAACTCTGCAAATGTCAGCAATAGGAACATGATCCAGGAAACCTGCTGAAGGTGCTTGTGCCCTTGTAGGATGCACTTAAACTCTGAGGTAGAGGATCCTAAGAAATGTCATAGCACAATCTAATGAAGGAGGAGATCCAGGAAAGTATCATTTGAAAGGTGACAGGCTTTCCCTTCATTCTATCAGAAAAAGAAAAGACAAATAGTTGAAGGAATAATGAAAATGCCTTAGTCCTGTCCCGATATAATGCTGACACCGTGAGTGTCCAAAATATTTTTCCTCATCTTTGTGAGCGTGAGTGTTGTAAAAAAGGTTAGCAAGTGTGTAAACTAAGTTATGTGGAAATTATAAATTACCTTGGCAAGAAATTTGGGGTGCAGACACGAACCAACTTTACATAAGAACATAAGAATGGCAGTACTGGGTCAGACCAAAGGTCCATCTAGCCCAGTATCCTGTCTGCTGACAGTGGCCAGCACCAGGTGCCCCAGAGAGGGTGGACTGAAGACAATGATCAAGCGATTTGTCTCCTGCCATCCCTCTCCAGCCTCTGACAAACAGAGGCCAAGGACACTATTTTATCCCCTGGCTAATAGCCTTTTATGGACCTAACCTCCATGAAATTATCTAGCTTCTCTTTAAACTCTATTATAGTCCCAACCTTCCCAGCCTCCTCTGGCAAGGAGTTCCACAGGTTGACTACGCGCTGTGTGAAGAAGAACTTCCTTTTATTAGTTTTAAACCTGCTCCCCATTAATTTCATTTGGTGTCCTCTAGACTTTTCAACTTTGTCCTTGTAAAAACCACAAGGGGAGAGTAACAGAGTTGTTTGCCATCTTAGCATTCCCTTGGGGCCAGAAATAACTCTGCAGCACGCTGCCTCTTCCCCTTTTCAAGGGAATGTTTCCAATTTATTCAATCCTTATATGCTGGCCCTCCAAACACCTGCCCTAGTTCAGTTCTCTCCCCTTTTAGGTAGGGAGTCATCAGCCCTTCTTTGCAGAAATTGGGGTTCCACTTCAATGTCTCTTTTCTTTTGCTCTTCTCAAGCTGCAAGTAAATGCTTATGTAAGCAGGGTCTGAACCACTGCTTCCAAAGCAGCCAGCTGGAAGGGGAAAGTTCTGGGTGTTGTTATGCTCACTCAGTTGTTTAGCCCTGCAAGATAATCAACTGTTGATATGTAAATACAGCTCATGCTGGAATGGGAAAGAGATGCTAGGTGTGGTTATATAAGTCCAGTACAGCCAGTGCTATAGGCCTGATGGACGGTCAATTGTTAGAATGGAATGTTGTGTATTGTAACTAATTTGGCTGTTGTGGGGTCACAAATCATGTTAACCCTCAATGTAGGAATTGTAAAATATGACCACCAGTGCTCGCAGGAAAGACACTGTCATTGTAAAGAGTCTCAGATGGACAAGCCTCCCTCTTCCACACTCCAGTGGACTGGATGGGGTGGGGAAGAGGAAAGGAGCTTGAACTAGCAGGCTACATGCTCTCCAGGTGTGAGCTGTAACACTGGTTAAACCTATCTCCCCCTCTCCCAGTTCTAGGGATAGACCTAAAACAGACTCCATAAGAAGTCTCTTTATTATTTTTAAATATTATTCCAGTGTAAGCTGGAATCTTTTGGCAAGCCTAGGCAGTGGCCAAGAGCTGAAATCAATGAGAAACTGACAAAGAGCTGAAATCACTAGGTTTGGCCCACAGACAGACCCATTGCGGAAGCAGCAGCAGGTGGTAAAGCAGGGTGGCTGGCAGGAGCAGACATCTAGCAGGGTAGCTGGAGGGGGTAATTGGCGGGAGCGGACGGTCAGCAGGGCAGCTGGCAGGAGCAAGTGGCTGACAGGCAGCCTACTGGTAGCCGGTGGGAGCAGCAGTGAGTGGCAAATGGAGAGAGTGAAATGTGTCCTAACCCTCCCAAGGGTGAGGGATGAGCTCTGAAAATCACCTCTGAGCTCTGGTCTGCCCTGACCAAGGGTAGCAACTGTGAATGGGGTTCAGAGAAAGGTTGGGCATGTGAATGGGACACTTACCTTGCTTGACTTGTGAGCCTGAGAGACAAAGGACATTGCTCAACCCACTTGAACTGGGAAGTTTACTCGTGGTTTGGTTATGAACTCTGTTTGTGGTGTTTTCCCAAGTTAATGCCATGTTACCTCTCTCCGGGTATGTCAACACTACAGCACTAATTCGAACTAACTTAATTCGAATTAGTTAATTCGAACTAAGCTCATTCGAACTAGTGCATCTAGACCTAAAAACTAGTTTGAATTAGCATTTTGCTAATTCGAACTAGCATGTCCACATTGAGTGGACCCTGAACGGAGGTTAAGGATGGCCGGAAGCAGTGCCGGCAGGGCATCAGATTAAGACTTAGAGTGTGAAGCTGCTGTCTCAGGCTAGCCGAGGGCTGTGCGTAAAGGGACCCAACCCCCTCCCCGGACAGACAGTTCTCAGGGGTTCCCCGCTCGCTTGTCTAACTTGATGAGGGACAGCAAAGCAGTCCTGGCTTGGAGTGCCCTGAATACCCACACTCGGCACATCACAGCACTCGGCCATCAGCTCGGCTGCACTTGCCACTGGCTGCCATCTGGGGGGGAGGTCAATCGGGGGGCTGCAGGAGAGCTTCCACCCTGAGGAGCCTGCAGAGCCACCCCAGTCCTCCCCATCGGGGGCTCGTACCCCATTCCTCCCTCACCTCCTTCCACTTACCCTTCCCTAGCCCCCCTTCCTGATGTACAAAATAAAGGACACGTGTTTAAAAATAGAAGCGCTCTTTATTTAACAAAACTCGGGGTGGGGGGATTAACCTCTGGGGAGACTGGGAAAAGGAGGTGGGAGAGGGGACGAGAGAGGGTGGGAGAGGGGAGGGCAACTAAAATGATCAGGGGTTTGGAACAGGTCCCATATGAAGAGAGGCTAAAGAGACTTGGACTTTTCAGCTTAGAAAAGAGGAGACGGAGGGGGGACAGGATAGAGGTCTCTAAAAGCAGGAGTTGGGTGGAGAGGGTGCATACAGAAAAGTTCTTCATTAGTTCCCATAAAGAAGGACTAGAGGACACCAAAGGAAAGGAATGGGTAGCAGGCTTCAAACTAATAACAAAAAGTTCTTCTTCACAAAGCAAATAGTCAACCTGTGGAACTCCTTGCTGCAGGAGGCTGTGAAGGCTAGAACTAGAACAGAGTTTAAAGAGAAGTTAGATAAATTCATGGAGGTTGGGTCCATAGAGTGGTATTAGCCAGGGGGTAGAAATGGTGTCCCTGGCCTCTGTTTGTGGAAAGCTGGAGATGGATGGCACGAGACAAATGGCTTGGTCATTGTCTTCAGTCCATCCCCTCCAGGGTACCTAGTGTTGGCTGCTGTCGGCAGACAGGCTACTGGGCTAGATGGATCTTTGGTCTGACCCAGTACAGCCATTCTTATGTTCGTATGTTCTAAGCTCAGGGCTCAGGGTCGGGGGTTTCACTGGACCACCCTGATTTTCATGGAAACCTGCTCCTGGGTGGCCAGGCTGGCAACTATCCTGCCCTAGACGGCTACTTTCCTGTGTCTAGTGTGGAGGTCATAAATGAGGTCCACGATCTCAGCACTAGACCAGGTGGGAGCCTGCCTCTTGCGGACCTGGGCAGGCTCCAGGGAGACGCCAGCCTGCTCCCGGGAAGAGGCGGAGGGCTGGGTGGCAGCGGGTGGCTGGCTCGTGCCATGCCAGGTGCAGGGTCTGCTGGCTGGGTGCTGGCAGGCTTGCACCTGGCACGTGCACCGTAGCCAGACCATGCCCCTTTAAGGGCTCCAGGGATGGGAGGGGGACAGACAAGTTTCCCTGGTGGTGCCCAGAGTGGCCACCAAGGCACGCTGGGGAGGGCTAGCCTCCCACTAGTTCAAATTAAGTGGCCACACAGCCCTTAATTCGAACTACTTAATTCGAACTAGGCGTTAGTCCTCGTAGAATGAGGTTTACACGCTCTAAGTTTAAGCGCTCTAAGTTTGAACTAGCGGTTTGCCTGTGTAGCACCTATCAAAGTTAATTCGAACTAACGGCTGTTAGTTCTAATTAACTTTGTAGTGTAGACATACCCTCTCTCTGTCATTAAAAGTTTCTTTTCTTCGCTCAGACTCTGTGCTTGCAAGTGGGGAAGCATTGCCTCCCAGAGGAACCCGGGGGGCGGGGGGGTGTGAATTTCTCAGGCTACTGGGTGGGGGCTTGAGCCAATTCTGTGTGGGATGGATGAAAAGGAACACCTACATATTGAACCTGGCCTTGGATGCTGCTGGTGCTACCTGGCAGAAGGGTTACACTTATGTAGTCATTGGGCCAGAAACAGATTCAGAATGGCTCTGTTGCCTGGTGGGGAAGGCATCTGCCTGGGAGGCTGGAATCCCAGGTTGTGGTGTGCTTGCTCCAATGACTCTTTTATAATTTATCCACAGTGGAACACCTTCAACAGGAGAGACTGGGGGAGCCTGATCTATGAATATCTTTTAGCTCAGTGGCTAGAGCCCTGCTCAAATTCTTTCTTCCCATTAAGCAGGAGGGAGAACTGAACCTTGATCTGCCACAATCTATATGAGTGCTTTAATCAGTGGGCTAAAAATTAGAAGGTGGGTAGTAGTATTACGCAGTATGATTTAATACATCCTGATAGCAATTGTGGGAAAGCTTTATTAAAGAAGAGAATCTTGCAAAATGTTCTCAAGGCAGTCAGATTCTGGATTTGCTTTATCTCCTGGGGAATGTTATGCCACAGTTGAAATCTCTTCAAGCTTTTTCTGTTTTCATGTTTCATCCTCAGATACATTTTACATGTTTCATCCTCAGTTACATTGTCAGATACATTTTCCCGGAGAAGGGAAGTTGTCTTGGTATGTCATGGATGAAGATGTGATCCTGGTGTAGTTGCATCTTCAGACTTGATGGCTTTGCAGATTAGGAGCAAAGACTTGAACTGACACTGACAGTAGACTGCAGCCAGTGTTGAAATCAGATCACAAGGGCAATATGCTCACAGAACTGGAACCATTTTGCACAAACTGGAGCCTCTATTAGGGTTGCCAGATGGTTTCAACAAAAATACCGGACACACTTGACATTACATCACAATCTACATCACATCTTATTTAGAAAATACCGGACATTTATATTTTCTCAATTCGTTTCCTGAACCTAAAGCTCAAATACTGGACTGTCCGGTTCAAAACCGGACATCTGGCAACCCTAGCCTCTATACTACTTCGATTTTAAGACCTAAAGACAGCAAGCTGCTATAATCATTTCTTTAGGTAACAAATGCATGAATCAGAGACCGTGAGACAGTTCCTGTTCCCTAATGTTACCTACTAGTCTAAGCTTAGTGAGGAGTCAAACAGGACCTTGAGGCTTCACATCACTTTGAATTATTTAAAAACAGATTTTAGCTGAACTAATGCAACTTTTGTGTAAGGACTCAGAAAGACAACTCTGCACAGGTTTTACATCCATTCATACACAGTTCATGGTTAGAAAATGTTTTATTGTTTTCAGCATCTGTAAGGGAACTTACTTAAAAAAAACCCTTGGCATTTGCAGAATCTAAATCTTTCAAGTGGGCCAAATCCAGCCTATACACTTGGGGCTGTGTCTAGACTGGCATGATTTTTCACAAATACTTTTAACGGAAAAGTTTTTCCGTTAAAAGTATTTGCGCAAGAGAGCGTCTATACTGGCATGTGCCTTTGTGCAAAAGATTTGCTTTTGCGCAAAAGCATCCGTGCCCAGTGTAGACACTCTCTTGCACAAGAAAGCTCCGATGGCCATTTTAGCCATCAGGAGTTCTTGCACAAGATATTAACCTGTAGAATAGTGATAGAAATGTAGCCATGTTAGTCTGGGGTAGTTGAAGCAAAATGCAGGACAATGTAGCACTTTAAAGACTAACAAGATGGTTTATTAGATGATGAGCTTTCGTGGGCCAGACCCACTTCCTCAGATCAAATAGTGGAAGAAAGTAGTCACAACCATATATACCAAAGGATACAATTAAAAAAAAGGAACAAATATGAAAAGGACAAATCACATTGCAGAACAGAAGGGGGATGTGGGGGGGTGGGAAGGGGGAGGAAGGAAGGTAAGTGTCTGTGAATTGCTGAATTCACAGACACTTACCTTCCTTCCTCCCCCTTCCCACCCCCCCGCATCCCCCTTCTGTTCTGCAATGTGATTTGTCCTTTTCATATTTGTTCATTTTTTTTAATTGTATCCTTTGGTATATATGGTTGTGACTACTTTCTTCCACTATTTGATCTGAGGAAGTGGGTCTGGCCCACGAAAGCTCATCATCTAATAAACCATCTTGTTAGTCTTTAAAGTGCTACATTGTCCTGCATTTTGCTTCAAGATATTAACCTGTCTGTCTACACTGGCCCTCTTGTGCAGCCTGGTCCCGGGAAGAGGCGGAGGGCTGGGTGGCAGCGGGTGGCTGGCTCGAGCCATGCCAGGTGCAGGTTCTGCTGGCTGGGTGCTGGCAGGCTTGCATCTGGCATAGGCACCGTAGCCAGCCCGTGCCCCTTTAAGGGCTCTAGGGCCGGGAGGGGGGTGGAAGAGTTTTCCTGGTGGTGCCCAGAGTGGCCACCAGGGAAAGCTGGGGAGGGCTAGCCTCCCACTAGTTCGAATTAAGTGGCTACACAGCCCTTAATTCGAACTAGTTAATTTGAACTAGGTGTTAGTCCTCGTAGAATGAGGTTTACCTAGTTCGAATTAAGTTCACCGCTAGTTCGAATTAAGTTCGAACTAGCAATTTGCATGTGTAGCGCCTATCAAAGTTAATTCGAACTAACGTCTGTTAGTTCGAATTAACTTTGTAGTGTAGACATACCCTTGAGTAGTTGCGAACTGCCTGCCTGGTAGACACACTCACGCATCATGAGCACATCTACCAGCCAGGCAGTTCACAGCTACGGACTGATACACCTAATAATAATAAAACTTACCTAATTAGAAAATACTGGACATTTTATAAGTCTGGTATTTTCTCAATTTGTTTCCTGGACAGAACCTCAAATACCGGACTGTCTGGTACAAAACTGGACACCTGGCAGCCCTAGCCCTCCTTGCATCCTTCCTTTAGCCAGATAACCTACCCCCAATCTGCTTCAGGAAACCCATGCGGCCCCGGGTCTCCCAAGCCCTGGCACAGGCTGGGGAGGATGCAGCTGAGTGAAACACTGAAAATTTATTCATTTTTAATTTTTTTATATGCATTTATATTTTTGGGCTGCAAAAAACAGTAATGGAAAAAAAATGGGTTCCAACTAAAGTAAAAAGTTTGGGAAACCCTGGTCTAGCCAGCTTTCTATCCATCTTACAGTCCATTTATCCAATCCATATTCCCTTAACTTGCTGGCAAGAATATTGTGGGTGACCGTATCAAAAGCTTTGCTAAAGCTGGCACTGGGGGCTTTGGGAGGACCAGAAACATCTTATTTGAATATTCATAATTTGCTTAATGATATGTAAATATTCAAATGATTGTTACCAGTCCTCCAAAAGCTGGATTTACTGGTCCCCGTGTCAAAAAGTTTGGGATTCCCTTCCCTAAGCCACTCTCAAAAGCAGTCTATGTGTAATCAAATCTCATTGTTCAAAAATATGCAAATTATACTGAAAATTTGTTTGACTTTGCTATCTGAACTCCATTAAGGTATTCAATGCATACCAGTCATTTCAAAGCTACCAGCTTCCAAATATTTTTAATAACATTAACTTTACATTTTTGTCTATCAGTAGCTGACAGAAAATATCAGCTAAAATTTTGATGCTGACACGAGACATGTTTTTATTTCATCCATAACAGATGGGATTTGCATCAAACTAAGGCTCCATTATGCATAAAAGTTAACATGGGAACACAGGAATTACATACTAGATCAAACCAGTGGTCTATCTAGTCCTGCATTTCCTCTTCAATCATGAACCCTGAAACATTCGGTTTAATATTGCTTTTTAATTTTGTTAGCATTAGCATTTATAACTCTGGGTTTTTTTAATCTCTATATGAATGTCCAATCTTTTTTAGTCTTGCAGAGTATTTTGCCTTAATGACACCTCATAACAATGAAATCCACAATTTAATTATTCATTGTTTGTAAAGACTATTTCCTTTTATTTGTTTTGACTTTGTTTTGACTTTTTTATTTCATTCAATAACTTCTTAGTCATTTTTTATGAAAAAGGGAAAAGCAAAGCTCCTGATTTCTACACCATTCATTCTTCACATATATCATGTCCTACCTTATTCATCTTGTTTCCAAGGTTAATTAGTAATTTTTGCAATCTCTTTTCACATGAAAGTTTTGCTATAACCCTAATAATTTTCCATTGCTCTTTTCAGAACCCTGTCTAATTCTGCAATATTCTATGCCATTGAATATGTATCTGTAACTTGCCACCCTTTCGGGAAGTAGGAACTGCCTCAACAGCTTTCAAAATAAATGACTGGAATGCAGGCTGAAGGGGCAAATTTTGCTGAGGGCTCAAATATCACCAGCAAAAAAAAAAAAAAAGTTTCACTTCCATCCTTCTGATGTAAATTAATAGCAGCACAGTGGTACTTCTTTGCCTATGTATTTAACCACACAAAAGAGGTCTGGTCTTTTGGCTTTCTGTGGATGCACAGCAAAAACATTAATAATGTCTGTGTGCAAACAGAGGCGTAAGAGTAGGAAGCACCCCGGGTGTGAACTAAAGGCACAAAAACTTGGCAGTGTCTCCTGGCTACAGCTGTTTATAGAATCTCTGAAGTTTATTTCCTGTCCTGTCATCTGACCACTCTAAAACATCCACAGCACTACTGCAAGCCAACAAGGATTTTTTTTAACTGAGAGCTCCCTGAGTAGCCTTTAATATAATAGAAGCAGTTATATATTTTGAATCAAAATGAGTTATCCATAAATATTCAAATATAGTGTAGAACATGTTTACTTTGGGACCTAAATATTTTGCAACTATACTTTTGAACTACATTTTCTGCAGAAAAAATTGTTTCTGGGCACAAATGGTTAGTTTCAGGCCAAAACATTTTTTGGTCTTCTATGACTGAGTTGTAAACCTTTAAAAATATGTTTATAATGGAAACGCTGACAAGATAACTGGATATTGTTATAATGTCATGTTCACAATATCCAATTACCTTTTGTAGTAGCACAACCCAGTTATAATGATGATGGCTAGTTCTGAGAGACATGCTGCAAGGAATACAGCACCACAACACCTTATTGTGTGCAATTAATAAAAAGAAATAAGAAAGGCAGAGTAGTTCTGAACCATGTAATGTTATTTACTTGCTTCCTGATTCCTACTAACTGTGTACAATATTATTTAGTGATCAACAACTGTCTCTTGTTGCAAGGGTGCTTTCTGATTTTGTATTATGCTCCTTTGTGAAAGGTTTAAATAAGTCTAAAAAGTTCTCAGAATATTTTTGTCTTAGGTAATAATTTCCAAACACATTCTTAACCATGTGCAATGAATCATATATATATATATATATATATATATATATCCTTCTAAGATCAAATAATGATGTAGGAAAAAATTAAAAATCCTTTCACTTAGAGAATCTGAGACAATTTATCTGGCAAATAGCAAATTAACTACAGTGCAAACTCCTTCAGAATTGGAAACAATGCAATGTTCTTTCTCATTACGTACTTGGAAATGGAGGAATAAATCTCTTGGTGCTTGTAACCAAGGTGAAACAGATGCCTTCTCATAAATACACATTCATAATGCTTTTATGCAGTTTCTGGCTCTAATAGTTGTAAGACCCCCACAGGGTCTTACTTTTATCTTGCAGTTTCTGGACCTGAGTATATTTTTCCTTATTCCCCTTCAATAAATGTAACAAGTGAATCACTATTTTTGCTGTCATTTGAACAAGTGATACAGAAGGTGTTTACTGCAAATATGAAAGGATCTCTACAAACGAGTGTAGCACTGGTAACTCAGCTACCTCCCGCCTACCGATGCTTCTTGTAGGTGAGATGAAATCACCACAATGGTCCCTTCCGACCTTGGGCTCTATGAGTCTAGTCATGACTTACTACCCGAGAAATTCAAAGTTGTGCATATGCGGTTTAACTGCAGGGCAGGATCGGGCCCGGCACCCCCGAGGGCCCGTTGCTTCCGGCAGGGGAGCAGAGGGAAGCAGTTGACTCTACAAAACAACCCCCACGGCCGGCCGGCGGCTGCAGCACGGTACCCGCCACGAGGCAGGACTGCACCCCCGGGGCAAAGGTACGGTTGGACCGGCAAGGGGCGCCCCGCAAGCACAGCGAGAGGCTCTCAGCACGGACCACGCAGCGGGCATCCCGCCCCCCGACGGGCGGAAGCCGGGCTGGAGCCGGGTCCCCGCTCCCGCTAGCCAGGAGGGAAGGGGGCAGGGCGGCCCGGCTCCCACCGCGCGCAGCCCCAGGGGACGCAGCACAGGACGTGCATCACACCCACGCCATGGCTCACGTCATCCCCCGCCTCCCCCGCACGGCTCGCTCCACGTGCGCCTCCCATCCCCCACTGCCCATGCCGGGGATTCTCCAGTCCGGCCTGACGTCATTCCCATGCTGCATCGGCGCCGCCCCCTCTCCGGCCGCCATGTTGGGGGTGGGGGCGCGGTGCGCGCAGAGCCGAGCCGCCCCCGCCGGCCGGCCGCCGCAGTAGCAGAGCCAGTTCCTGCGCCGCCGTCGCGCTCTATGGGCCGGCGGAGGGGGCCAGCGGGCTCGGCAGCGCGCTGCCCCTGAGGCCGCCGGAGCAGTAGCCGCCGCGGAGCCGGGACATGAGCAGCGGTTGCGAGCGGCAGCGGCTCCCCGGCTAGCGGGCGCGGGGTCATGGTACCGTTCGCCCCGCTGGAGGACGCGGAGGAGCCGGAGCCTTGCCACAAAATGGAGCTGTGCGTGAGCGGCGGCGAGGTCAGTGCGGGGCCGCTCGGCGGGGGTTGGGAGCCGCGCAGTGGGGATCGGGACGCCGGGCGGGCACCTGCTGCCTCTGTCCGCTCCCACGCGTGGGTCTAGCTGCTGGGGGGGAGGGGCGGCGGAGCCGAGAGCCTGGAGTTGCCCGAGTCTAGCAGCCCCCATTTGCCCCCGAGAACCCACCCGGCCCCCACCCACCCCGAGGCAGTTCCCATTTGCCCCTGCTCTGAGACTCCGCCCTCACCTGCGCCCCTCCTCCCCCACCACACACCTCTCAGCGAGCCCACTAGTTCCATCCTGATCCGGTGCCAGAAATCTCTCCCTACTCGAAGAATCGCTCCTCATCCCAATCGTGCCTAGCCCAAAGAATGTCCACTCCTGTCTGTCCACATCTCCCCCCAACTCACTGCACCCCCACCAAGAGACTGTCGGCCCCTACCTGCTCCCCTGAGAGCCTTCCTGATCTTCCCTGCTAGATCCTGCTGTTCCCAGTCAAAGTCTATCAGTCTTCCCTCAGAATCCTTCTGTGCACGCTCCCTTTAGTCTCTCGGAGAGCCTACTTGCAACTCATTCGGATGCTGTCCCAGCCCATGTATCTCTCTCCCCTTGGTCCAGCTGCCATTCTCTGAAGACTGCCTGTCCCATGCTGGTCTTGCCTTTCCCAGCTGCTGTCCCCCTAAGAGTCTATCTGCCTTCACCCCTAGATCTGGCTGTGACTGTTTCCCTTATACTTCTGGCCCCCCCAGAGATAACATCTCACCTCAATCCTGCTGCCTGAAACAACCCAGCCAAGTCCCTCTTGTCCCTTATCCCAGTTCTCCTACCCCCAGACATCCTCTAATGTCCATCTCTTCTTCATCTTAATTCTGTTGCCTTCTGCCATACCGCCTAAAACCATGGTGTCCAACTAGTTCTGAAGCAAAATAGCCACACTCAACCAACCATATAGCCACATGTGCTAGTGGCTAGTGTGTTGGACACCACGGACCTAGAACCTACTGAGTCCTCATCCTGATGCTGCCATCCTTAGCCAAACCTACATCTCAGCTACAGTCTGTTTGAACCTACTTACCGTAAGTTACCTCTGCGGTCATTACCCTGAATCCTCCATTTCTGAGTGCTCAAAGTGCCCACCAACACATCCCTTATATTACTACCCGGAGGCCTGTCATTTCCTAAACCACCACCTTGAACTCTTTCCATCTCCTTCAGTTAACTGTCACCTCCTTATACCTAGAACTCTCTTGGTTACTGTTTCTAGGCTCAGCGGGAGTGACAAGTCTCTTCTTTCATGTATTTATGCTACCTGTAACATGTGCAAAGTTATAGCAGTGTTAGCTTCTCTTCAGATGAATTAATGGTCATTGAGTGAGAGATGTTAATTTGGTGTGGTGCAGAGTTCTGTGTGTATTTAATTCAACAATTGCCACGCTACAGGTTGGACCTCCCTGGGCTACGCCCCCCCTGGACCAGAATGGTTCTGGATGAGGGATTTTTCTGGAATAAGGGAGGTCATTTCAGGCCTCCCACCTCAGGTCTCTTCACCCGTTTCCTGGCTCTCCCTGCAACCCAGATGAGCCGTGCACTGGCTCCTGGTACTCTCCCGCAGCACAGCTGAGCTGCGCACTCTTCCTGCCACCCTACCCCAGCAGCCTAGCTCAGCTGTGCATGCTGGCTCCTGACGCTGTCCCGCAGCACAACTGAGCTGTGCACACTTCCTGCCCTGCCCTCCCCTAGCAGCCCAACTGAGCCCTGCGCAGGCTCCTGGGCCCGCAGGCTCCTGGGCCCCCACCCTCTTGCAGCGTGCCGGGACTTTCTGGCCCTGGGATATCCATGGACATGCCAGATCATGGATGTTGCCAAACCAGATAATCCTGGATTTTAGAAGTGCAGCCTGTATTAGCTTGTGGTGGAGAAAATGTTGATTGGTATTGGGCTTTCTATAAGGTATCCTGATAATTTAAATACTCTTGCTGTTACCATTTTGTTAGAAATTTATTTGGGCTGTTCTGATGGCACAATTTTACTTATTAGCCTGTATTTTTGTGTCAGCATTCTGGCAGGTGCTACTATCACATTTCTCATTAAAAAACCATATAGTACATACCAATTAGTGATTTATGGGGAAATCTGAGGTGAAGTAAGTAGTTTCACAGAAAAATCAAATAAGCTCTTGCTAGAGGAATTGAAATATTTCCTCTTAAACAGGAGCCAGGCCAGAAGGGAGCACAAAATGTGTTTGAGCTGCACTGTGAAATCTTTAAATTTATTTTAGTATTGTATCTTGTAGTATGTGACAGCTCAGTGTTATTAATTTTATACACTTAAATGTGAAATATCAGAAGTGTATTGGGGCCTGGATTTTCCAAAGTTGTCAGGTAATGCAGTTGAACTGAATGATATATGTCAGAGGGATTGATTTAATGTTGAAGAAAATTTATATGTTGAAAATGTTTTCTAAGTAAAGCTTCTAACAGCAGGTCTAACTCACTACATATGCTTCAGAGGGGTAGCTGTGTTAGTCTGTAACTGGAAAAACTTAAAAAACAACGAATTGTGTAGCAGTGCCTTAAAGACTAACAAAACATAAAGATGGTATCATGAGCTTTTGTGAGCACAGCAGGCTGTTCTTAGTGAGACTGTATGTGTGGATGTACTACTAACATTCATAAAATAGGCCTTGGATATTAGTTTGGAGAGAATGTGGAACTATTTCATTTCTGGGACTTTGCATAAATGGTATTATCTGATAATTCACATTTATACTTGAAAAGGTATGTGTCAGCCAACGGTCAGGGCAGTGAGTGGGGTGTGTGTTATACACCCGAGACTTCAACTGCTGAGACTGGGGTCCCTTGCAGCGGGCAACCTGGAGGAGGTTGACGGGCGCCCCAATTCTGCCAACCGACGGTCAGGGCAGTGAGTGGTGTGTGTGTGTGTGTGTGTGCGCACGTGCTATACACCCGAGACTTCAACTGCTGAGACCGGGATCCCTTGCAACGGGCAACCTGGAGGAGGTTGATGGGTGCCCCAATAAGTTTACAGGGAGAGCTTATAACACCTCAGATTTTAGCTGCTAGAATCCAAGATTCCTTCCCAGCGGGCAGCCTTAGGGAAAGACTGAGAGATGCCCCAATGGATCTGTCACCTGGGAGTGACACACATCCAAACGCCCAAGCTCTCCCTATACCTGTCCCTTATGACTTGCTGAAGTTCTTTTAAATTGTGCTTGGTTCTGTTACAGCAACTGAAGGAGTCAGGTTAAAGCTTAAACAGTTACTATTTTATTGTTACAGGGTAAACTTGTTAAATGCTACTACTGTGTTACAGATAACACAGTCACTACAAAGGACAGGACAGAAATTACACTAATAAGTCACTAATAAGTACCATGAAACCCTTTTGGTTCTCTGAGCTCTTATTAAATGCATGCAAAATAGACACCTAGCAGGTATATATTCTCACTCCTGCGTTCCAGACTTGGCGTGACCAGCGTCTTTCTCTCAATCTCTCGGGAAGAAGTAGGGCGAGGTTGGGCGTCCCACAGACCTCGGGAGACAATCAGTACCTGCCAGCAGGTATAGATGATTGGAGCTCAAATGGGGTGGGCTACTAAACTCTCTTTATACCCCTCGGGTCACATAGGCTTCTTCCTGGTCTCAAGTGGCCAATTAGGAAAAATGGCTTTGAATGCCAAGTTTCCCACGAAGGGTGCAAAGCATAATTCACACCTGGGAAAATGCAGACAATGGGCACCTCTGGTATGTGATGGGCGAAGATTCCTCTTCTGGGACAGTGCAGGCATGTCAATTACTGATACTAGCCATCAGGGCTCCGGGAGGCTCCGGGTCATCAGCTAGCCCATTTACTGTCTGGTTTCTGTTTATGGTAGAGTCAGGGACAGGCAGCACACCTGCGTTCCCAGGGCATCAAAGGCTGACTGCCTTTGTCTTTCTCTCAGGGGGGGGGGGGAACAAGATGGGGTTCATGTCTGGCTACAGTATGATACTTTATTTTGGCAAGAAAACCAGAGGGAGCCTTTACAGATGGCCCCCGACTTGTGATGCGATCGGTTCCTGGGGAAGCGCCACAAGTCGGGGGCATCGTAACTCAAACCCACATTTGTGATAGGTGCCATGTGCAGTCGTAAATGTGGGCCGAGGATGTAAGTCGGAGGGTTTTGGCCCCTTCCTCACTTGCAACCATTTTTGTAAGTGCGGGGGGTCGCAACTCGGGCTCTTGTAACTTGTGGGTTCCCTGTATCTCAATTGTATTTTATTCTTTCTCTGTTAGTTGTGTCTCTACAGAGTAGTGTTTCTAAGCATTGTAATTACCATACATAGCTGTACAAATGCTTAAATATTGTTGTGATTTTCAATACTTAATCATGGTCTATGTATCTTTAGTAATTTAGAAAATACTGTTATGATAACTACAATGGATGTCTAGATAAACACATTCCATTACCTGCTGCATAAAGATTGTTTCCACTAGTTTGTTAAAATAATAATTGCATCTCAAGCAGTATATCTTTCTTATTCTTCATGATAGCATGTAAATTTTTCATGCTATCATTCATGTGTCTTCAACTAATACTATAATGTCAACATGTTTAAGAAAAGTGAAATTTGGATGTTATAGATAACATTACATAAACTTGTCAAGTATCAGAGGGGTAGCCATGTTAGTCTGAATCTGCAAAAGCGACGAGGAGTCCTGTGGCACCTTATAGACTAACTGAAGTGTAGGAGCATAAGCTTTCGTGGGCAAAGACCCGCTTATGCTCCTACACTTCAGTTAGTCTATTAGGTGCCACAGGACTCCTCGTCGCTATTACATAAACTTGCAAATCTTGTACATTCACTTGGTGTAGTCTCTTACAATTTGACAAATATTGCTGGGTTTTTTAAGTAGACATTCTTTGACTGTGTTTCTGTGTTCAGTTTTAGTTTTCTACAAACATTCTAGCACAGTGTTTTTTTAACCTGTGGTACGTGTACCCTTAGGGCAGTGTTTCCCAAATGGGGTTCCACGGAACCCCACGGTTCTGTGAAGTGAAAATAAGGGTTCCGTGAGAAAATTCCATTACAATCACGTTTTATGGTTTTTAAAAATTAATCATTAATATTTAATGCATATTCGTTTTTGAGCTTTATTATTTGTGCACATTAAATGTGATTATTGTTTTTAAATATGTGCCATTAAACTAAATGTTGATCTCATGACCTTGTTTAGCATTTGTTTATTACTATCTTCCAGAGTTGTTGACTCGAGTCCCATGGCTTGAACTGAGTCCTACTTAATTCACCTAGGTGACTCTACTTGAAACGACTCGGGTTCATTGTTTGTGACTTGAGACTCGACTTGATTTCACAAAATTAGCAAGTCTCGACTTGGTGAAAAAATTGTCTGAAAATGCTGATATTGATGGCTTGTACAAAAGTGACTTGAAATTTTTTTAAATTAAGACTTGAGACTCGACTTGGGACTTGAACTGTAGTGACTTGAGACTCAACTTGGACTTGACAATGATGACTTGAAGACAACACTGCTATCTTTACTTTTTTGTGGTCTATTTTTTCAGCTCCATCTATAAGGGTATTTCTACACTACTCCATATACAAGGGTAGTTTGAACTAGGGTGGCTAATGTAGGCATTTGAACTTGCGAATGAAGCCCAGGATTTAAATATCCCGGGCTTTATTTGCATGTTCCCGGGCGCCGCCATTTTTAAATGCCCCGTAGTTCAAACTACCTGCCCGCGGCTACACGCGGCATGGACTAGGTAGTTCGAATTAAGCTCCTAATTCGAACTACTGTTACTCCTCATTGCAATGAGGAGTAACAGTAGTTCGAATTAGGAGCTTAATTCGAACTACCTAGTCCGTGTAGCCATGGGCAGGTAGTTCAAACTACGGGGCATTTAAAAATGGCGGCTTCATTCGCAAGTTCAAATGCCTACATTAGCCACCCTAGTTTGAACTAGGATAGCAGTGTAGACATACCCTAAGACTGTTGTTAGGGGTTCCACAAAATTCTTTCAAGTTTAAAAGGGTTCCGTGGCCAAATAAAATTGGGAAACACTGCCTTAGGGGTACGTGTGAGAAGTCTGGGGGGAGGTACGTCAACAATTGCCCGTCAAATTGAATGTTCAAGCCCGGACGTTGACAGCTGCTCTGCGCAGGCGCTCCAGCGCCTGGAGGCAAAAGTGTGTGGCTGCAGCGGCGGCGACAGCTCTGGTGAGACCCAGGCATTGGGTTGAGGGAGGAGGGCTGGGGGTTCCTGGCTCTGCCTCAGGAGTGTAACGAGGGAGGTTGGGGGGGCAGTTGCCCCTGGGCGCCATGCTAGGTTCCAGGGTGTGGAGGGCAGGGTGGGGGCTGGCCGGCTACTGCCCCATATGGTGCCGGCGGTGCCCCCGGCAAGCTCCCCGTGCCCCTCTATCAAGCGTATGGTTTGGGACAGCCACCGGCCCCTGCCCACTACACCTAAGTGCTACTCTCACCGCTCATTGGAGCAGGGCTGAGCGGCTCAATGGAACAGCAGGTGCAAGACGGGGCCAGGGACCCCAGCTCCAGGTGGCATGGGGGAAACAACCTGCAAAGCACTGCCCAGCCTGGGGACTAGTTCCTCAAGGACCTGGAGCCCCTACCCATATGCAGAGCCCCTCTGTGCACCCAACTGCTCCGCTCCTTACCTGCAGATGTCTCTGGGTCACTGTCAGGATTCCAGTTTGTGTCCCCAAGCTTGGGCTAGTTTGAGGTATGCAAAATTTTGGGTAACCAAGTTTTGAATACATGCAGCATTTTTGGTCTGATAGTATTGTGCCCATATCAGTTACTGTTGCTAGATAATTTAAATTTTTAGTGTAAATACATATCAGTCTGTGGGAGGGAAAGGACATTGGGTTAGAGCAGGGGTATGGGGGCGCCTGTCTCTGGGGGAGGGAAAGGGCATTTTGAGTGTGTGAACATTGTAAGTACTTAGGGGTACTCTTTTTAATATTCCCCGCTCCCCTCCCCCCACACAAAGGGGTACTTTATAAAAAAGGTTGAGAAACTGTTTGAGCACATAAGACAGGTTTTAGTCTAAGTGCTCATACTGATTTCAGCAGGGCTACACTGTGCTAAAGTGGTCTGCTGCGTTGGAACTAAACAGAAAGAAATGTGAAATTGGTAGTGAACCTTGTTAGAAAACTGATTCCAAGAGTTACACTCTTGAAACCAATGTTCCATATGACCGATGTCCATCCAAAACAACTCAGGTTTCTGATTTTGAATATTGATAATGAACCGTTTATACAGTTGAAAGACTGGTAACTATAAGAAGTGAGTCAGTGAATAATTTTTGTAAAGAATAAACTTGAGAAATCATAAATGTCTTATGGTTAATCACAAATAGTAAGACTAATGAATTGTTATGAATTCACGCGGCTGTCTATTGGATTATTTTTGGATGAATTGTAATTTAAGATCAGAAGTTTGTTAAAACCAAATTGTGTTTTCTTAAGTCTTTTATTTTATGCTCTTCATGCATGTAAAACATAAAAGGACTTTTCCTTGTAGCTGCATTTTTGTAAACTAAAATGAAAATATTTTCCATTTTGCAATATACTGTTGTATATGTATTAGATCTCACATATACAGTAGTATTTTTAAGTTCCTTTTAGAAAGTCTCTATTTACTCAGTTACTGTGTTTAAGGTAGTTTAAACAAAAAACAGGACTATGTAGCACTTTAAAGACTAACAAGATGGCTTCTTAGGTGATGAGCTTGTACCAAAGGATACAATTAAAAAAATGAACACATATGAAAAGGACAAATCAAATTTCAGAACAGAAGGGGGTTGTTTATTAGGTGATGAGCTTTCGTGGGCCAGACCCACTTCCTCAGATCAAATTGTGGAAGAAAATAGGCATGAACATATATATATACCATATATATGGTCATGCCTATTTTCTTCCACAGTTTGATCTGAGGAAGTGGGTCTGGCCCACGAAAGCTCATCACCTAATAAACCATCTTGTTAGTCTTTAAAGTGCTACATAGTCCTGTTTTTTGTTTCAGCTAGACTAGACTAACATAGCTACACCTCTATTACCAAGCTAGTTTATTTTGAGTTACAGCTTTTCATACTTGTAGGCTTTGTCTAGACTGGCAAGATTTTGCGCAAAAGCCACCCTGCAGGCCCCCTCGAGCAGTCTCCTGTGCATCCTCAGAGGAGCTCCTGCCCCCGCCCCCAGAAAGGGCTGGTGCCCTTTTGCCCTCTTCAAAATGGTTCCGGGCTTCTGCTTTTGCGCAAAAGCGTGCTGCCAATGTAGACGCGGTTTTGCGCAAAAACGCATCGTTATAACGATAACTCCGTGCCAATCTAGACGAGCTTTTGCACAAATACTTTTAACAGAAAAATCTTTTTCGTTAAAAGTATTTGTGGAAAATCATGCCAGTCTAGACGTAGCTGTAGGATTTAAATCTTTGTTCATACTGCCTCATGCCACTTCCTATTTATGATTTAGGGTCTGTGACCATGGACTTAATGGAATTAAAAGGAGTTGTTAGTTATTTTTTTTCAATAGTGTATATTTTGCAGGACATTGCACTTACTCTAGTATCAATTTTTGAATATTAACCTTAAACTATCTTTGTGGATGTACTTGTGGACTACATTTATGTCTTGTCTTAAGGTAGGTAATTATTTTATTATTTTAAACTGACAATCTAGGTGGGGAAAATAAAATATTTAATATGTGAAGTATTGTTTCAAGGTGGAAAAGCATCTTCTAAGTAATTAGAAATAAGTTTTCCCTATGGATAAATTATTTTGCAATTACCTACTTCATAACTTTTCTGCACTTTTCCTTTCTGGTCTCAACTGGTGGTGTGATTCTTGTGTTACTATGACAAAAATGAAAAGTCACTTAGTATTCACTGACATTGTTTCCTATAAACTTCCCTTTTTTTAATGAGTGACTTAAGAATCTTAAGGATCTCTATCAAGTAGTTTTGGCTTCAAATGTATGGTAAATGAAATATTTTTACAACCACCACTATACACAAATGTTTTAATGATATTAAATAGATGAAAATCATACTTTTTGCTTATAATAGCAGTATACTATGTGGAAACTTGAAAGTGACAAGATACTCTTTAAAGTGTTTTGTTGGCCATGTCCTTTTTAATAGCTCTACAAATGTAATCTCTCTCCCATTGTGAGAACATTAATGGAACTTTGAGAATTTGGCCCCGATCCTACAGTTTGATCTGTTTGGCCAAGTTCCCATCGAAGCTAGTGAAGCTCCATGTGAATGCAAGGATCTGCTTGCACAGATATCATTGTAAAATTGGAGCCAGGTTCTCCGTTTGATTCATGCCTTCCTGATTTGACTTGTTGGTCCACTTCAACTACGTGTCTTTTCCATTCATTTTTGTTGGGTCTACAACCAATTTAGGAGGAATCTGAATGGGAGGTTGTACCCTGTAGTTGCTTCTTTATGACATACAAAAGGCTTGAAAGGTGGTCTTCTAACTTTCCTGTTTTTTTAACCTTAGAAATAGTATGAATATCTAGGTTGAATTAGCCCGTAGTATGGGAGAGCTCTTTATGTGCACATTGTGAACTTTTTGAAGGTCTTACTGAAAGAGGCTTGGTGTCAAATTTTGACCAAAACCAAACAAAAAATAAGCTGCTTTTTATCAAAGTGTGTATTGAGGAGATTTACTTACATGTGGAACAACAAACATATTAAATAAAAATAACGTTTTCTTTCCTATTCCATTTCACATGTTATCTTGATATATCACTTCCTTTGTCCCTTGGAAAAACTTTCTATGTTTGAACTTATAGTTAAAAAAAAAAGTGGACATTATTGTGAGGGGAGAGGTAGGAAGTCTTTCTAATCTTATTTATACATCTTAAAGAAAGGGAAAAAGGACAGAACACAACTTTTTCAGGGAACTTTTATAGTGGCTGTAGAATCTATGGTCATTTTTTCTTTCATGATAAGTCACAAGTGAATTTCATCATTACTCATACCAAAAGCTGCTTCTATTTTTAAAGGTTAATTACATCTGTAGGATGCCTTTTATTTTTTGTGTGTATTTCCATAGAGAAATGCTGCAAGATAACCCTAGGAAATCTATTTCACTCTGCATTTCTAATAATCTTTTAAAGCATTATTAATAAATGTTTGTTTTATACTGAAACAGACTAAAACAAGTTTTATTTTTAAGAAATCAATTTAAAAACTCAGAAATCCTGCTGAGTATGAGCCCCTTCTGGTCAAGGGTCCATTCCAAATATAGCTGAGGATCTAAAGTTCCTGTAAGATTAGAAGATGCCTTGAACTTTTTGCCATTCAGCAAATAATTTGGTTGTTTAAAGTAGCAAACTTATCACAGTCACTAATAGCTAGAGCAATTTAATCAAAACGAATATCGTACCTTATACCCACAGATGCATTTAGAACCTCAGAGCTAATTGTAAAGACAATTCCGTTTTATCTACAAGGGCAAGAATTCCTTGTAGCTCGCGCGCGGGTGCGCGCGCGCACACACACACACACAACTGTAAGTCTTCAAGAAATTGTGTGGGTTGGATCTTTTAGATGTGAAGTTTTTTTTGAATAATTCTATCCTTTCGAACAATTAGTGGATTCTGAGGAAGGCAGCCAGATACATATAGAAGACAAAAGAATTCTAGCACCAAAAAACATAAATAAACTTGTTTGTTTACAACATACATTCAGTTTTCAAGGCAAATCTTTAAAATGCCATTAAAATCAATAATTTACTTGTACTAATTGCCTTTTTGTGTTTTGCCAGAAATCTTGTAGCACTTAACATTTTATTTTGAAAAGAGTAAGGGGAAACTGAAAATTTCTATTTGTGTTTGAAAATGTCACACGAGTTAAAATACAAAGAGCTAAATTTTATATTAATGAACCTTTAATCAAATAAAGGTAGTAATGTGCAAAATTAGAATGAATATTAGATGACTTCAAAATCCTGTGTCTTAATTGGGTTTGTCACATCTGTTAGTCTCTTCAGTTAACATGTATTAGTTTTGTAAATTATTTTGCCCATTCTCTGTGCTTTTTGAAGAATGGATAAGTTGGTTAAAAACCATAAATTCATTGGTTAAAATCCATAGGAAAATAAATGATTGGCATAAGTAGGCCCAGAAATTAAATGACTCGGGCATAGCAGAAGTGATATTTGTCTAGGATAATGCCATTAGTTTTAAAGAAGACAAATATTGTTATGTGTATGAGTTAAGCCTTATACTTTTGTTGTGGTGCCACATCTGTGCATATTTTTTTTCCCTATGATAATTGTTTGAAACAAGTATCTGTTACTCTGTTTTTGGATGCTGTCTCTAATACAGGTTGAACCTCTCTAAATCGTAACTTTTGGGTCTGGCAACTTTTGGATGTTCTAGGACCAGAGTCCAGGTGAAAGGCTGGTGGCTGGAAGCCCTGAGGGCCATCAGGGTTGCAGGCTGCCTGGAACAGCCAGGAAGCCTGGGGGCAGGGAGGGGAGTGTGTGGTGATAGGGGTCCAGAAATTATCTTTCCTGGTCTGGCAAAATCCCTCCTCTGGGACTGGTCAGGTTCTGGGAGAGTGGGACCAGGTAGATCCAAACTATACATCCGTTTAAATATGTTCTTTTCATAGTCTCTGAAATACTGAACCACATAAAGTATATGCTATTGGCTGAGTATCTAGATACTAGGCATACAACTAATATGAATATTGTCAGTCTGGGAGAGTGTTTGGCTAAAAGTTTACAAGACTTATAACCTGTCTTGAAAGATGTAAGAATTGAGAAGTAATAGTATATTACTTGTGACTTGAAGTGTAGAGCTCTGCAAATCTTACCTATTTCACTTATTCCTCAAGTATTCACATCTGCAGAAGGGGATGTGGATATCTGTAACTCATTTTTTATTATGCAAATGCAGACACGGATACAAAATTTTGTATCCTCAACAGAATCCTGCGGTGTGAGTGTTCAGGTACCAGAATGTTGGCAAACTGTGAAACTGAGCTAAGAGAACAGATTTTAAAAAAAATCTAAGAACACAAATACATTTAACAGTATCTGAAAATTTGTGCTGCCATACCGTAATAATAATGGGCATTAATGTTTTTGTTCACTACTTTTGAAATTAAGGTAGCTTATCTTGGGATTGTTTTTTATGGGATATGAACCTCTGAAAAGTCCAGTGCTGGTCTTCTCAGTTAAATGACTCAAAAATACTCCACTGTTATAGATTGCAAGAAATTTTGCCTCAGTTCTAGCTGAAGGAATATTACATGCTTGTTATCCCAGTTAAGTATTACCAACTATTTACATGTTTAAACCTCTTCATTAGGTTAAGGAACAAGTTAAACACATTCCCATCAATTGTATGTTACCTATTTCATTATCTATCCTCCATTTTCCAATAATGTCAGGAAACAAAATCTATCCAGATGCTAACCTCCCTCTATTCTGCATTTCCATTATGGACCACAGTTTCTTTCAGTACAGGCAGTCCCCGACTTACGCGGATCCGACTTATGTCGGATCCGCAGTTACGAACACGGACTGCGGGACCGTGTGGTCCCGCCACCCGTGTACTCCCGGGCAAGAAAAGCTGCTCCGCGTCTCCCTGGTCTGCAGACCAGGAAGACGCGGAGCAAAGGGGCGCGCCTGGGCTGCCCCCCTGCCGGCTTCCCCCGCGGCTTTGCAAAGCTGCGGGGGGGAGGGTCTCGCGCAGCGGAGCCCCTCCGCACCTTTACAAAGCCGCGGGGGAAGCCGGCAGGGGGGGAGCCCAGGCGGGCTGCGGCTGTCCCGCTGCCGGCGTCCTCAGAGGCTTTGCTCCCTGTCTCCCTGGTCTGCTGGTCTGCAGCAGACTAGGGAGACTGGGAGCAAAGCCGCGGAGGACCCGGGCGGTGGACCGAGGTGCGTCTCGGTACGCCGCCCGCGTCTTCCTGGTCTGCTGGGGGGGGGGGGAATGCGCAGCTAGTACACCCTCCCTCCCCAGCAGACTAGGCTTTTCTACGTCGCCTGTGGCAGAGCAGCTGGGGCCCCTGGTTGCTCTGCCCCGGGCTTCCTGGAATCAGCCGCTGATCAGTTTCAGCAGCAGCTGACTTGGGGACGCTTGGGGTTCTTAAGTTGATTCTGTATGTAAGTCGGAACTGGCGGTCAGTTTCAGCAGCGGCTGAATCTGGACGCCAGTTCCGACTTACATACAAATTCAACTTAAGAACAAACCTATAGTCCCTATCTTGTACGTAACCCGGGGACTGCCTGTACATTAAATACTGTTTCTACAAACTCCTATCTTTCCATCATCAAATTGATAGTATATTTTGCAATTTAAACTGAGCCAGTTTTGAGGATGGAAAGAGTTTTACTAGTAAACTGAGTTAATTGTGAAATTTATTCTGTCCTGGATATTGACTAGCTAAACTGGGTATTTTTTTTTGGGTATTAAAGACTTTTTAATTTTATTTTTAAATATGCATAATCACAAACATCTGTGCCTTCAGTAAAATCACAATTTATTCAGGGTCCCAGTTGTAACTGGTATGGGACATGTATACAGAGGGATCAAGTATCAGAGGGATAGCTGTGTTCGTGTGTATTTGTAAAAATCATGAGCATTTCTATGGCACCCTAAAGACTAACAGATTTGTTTGGGCATAAGCTTTCATGGGAAAAGACCGTTAGATCTGAAGAAGTGGGACTGCCCCACAAAAGCTCATCACCTAATCAGACTAACAAGATAGTTTATCTTGGTAAACTTTAAAGACTAACACGGCTGCCTCTCTATTACTTTGTTAGATCTGTTAGTCTTTAAGGTGCCACAGAACTCCTTGTTGAATTTATCATGTAGCTGTCCCAATTTAGTTAAAACTTACAGTGTGGAAGGGACTAGCGATGTAAGCGACTAGTTGGTTAGTCGACTCGTTGCTCCCCCCCCTCCCCCCCCACTGCCTCTAGCAGAGGCAGCACTGGGCGGAGCAGGAGCCCTCTTAAAGTCGCTTTCCTCCAGCACCGTCTCTGCAGGGGAGGCAGGGAGGTAGTGGGGACCAGGCATGAGTCGGGAATCAGCTGATTTCTGGCTCAGACCTAGCCCTGGACACTGCGCCTCTGCTTTTGAAATGTATTGAGAGCGTGCTGGTTCTTAATATATTTAAAAATCAGAAGTGCAGTGGGGGGGACCTGGCATGAGCTGGTACAACTGATTCCTGGCTCAGGCAGGGTTCCCCCTGTTGTTCACAAGCCTTTTAAATACATTAAAGGCTGGTGTGCAGTGTGGGGGACCCTGCGCAAGCTGGGAAATCAGTTGTCCCGGCTTGAGCTGGGTCCCTCCTGCTGCGCTTTGGCCTTTTAAATGTATTAGTGGACAGGCTTTTATACATTTAAAAGGCAGAACTGCGGGGGGGGGGGGGGGGAGGCGGGGATGTTAGCTGCTGGGCCGGGTTGGGCCGGTAGCCAGCTTAAAAGCTGCCTCCCATCATGCACTGACTCCTGGGGAGCTGGCTGCCACCGGCTGCTGCTTCTGTATCAGAGAATAGGGTGGTAGGTGGGAGCTGGTACACACTGGGAGCTGGTTTAAAAACCCACATCTGGTGTGCACTGGCTTCTGGGAAGCTGGCTGCCGTCCTGCCTGCGCTGCAGGCTCTGTAGTATAAAGCTTATGTTGAAGAGCCCATAGTGCACCTGGCTCCCCAGGAGTGTGTCTGGGAGCTAGCTCCCAGTGTACCCTGGCTGCCAGTCCCACTACTGGGGAGCAGGCTGCACTGTGGGCTCTGTAGTATACACTTTATACTTCAGAGTCTTCAGTGTGAAACTGCTAACGTTTTTTTTAACAGTTACCTAATTAACTGCTTGTTAACGTCCCTGCTTACAACTGAGGAAGACTTTGGTCTTGGACTAGTCAAGGCTTTAATCCATTTGTTTGGCATGATGAGATCCCATCCATACTTCATACAGGTGAATTGGCTCGGGTCACTTTGTAACATGTCTAACTTAGTCGTATGTGTGGTATACAAAGGACTTAAAAATGTTAACATCATGTAGCTACTTTAAACTGCTGGGAGTGACAGCCCAATCTTCCCTCCCTACGTAAGGTTACTGTAGTGTTGAGCATCAGTGTTCCTTGCAAGCTGAGTGCTTGGCTGGCCAGCCAACCAGGAGCGGTTCAAATGCTGCCCAGCCTATTAGCAGAGTGCTCATTGTGTCCACAGCAAGAGCATGTGTTTTTACTGGTGGTATACATGCACATGTACCTTGATGCATGTAAAAAAATGTATTCTGCATATGGATGGAAAAATTAGAAGGAACATTGTTGAACTGCTCTGAATCACATGTGTTTATCTATTAGACATGAAATGAGGGGAAGAACTCTTGTCCCCATTTTTATAGGTGGAGCACTGAAGAAGAGACACTAAATGACTTGCCCATAGTTGCACAGTCCTGATGGAGTAGAAGATTTAATCAGTCCCAGGTTGGTATCTTAGCTACTGGACTTATCTATCCTCAAGTTATTTCAGATGTTCTGTTCAAGATTAGGATTATAGATGTTAATGTCTGCTGAAGTACACGGTTAACCCATGTATCAGAGGCATTGGGGAGTGCGGGAGGCAGGAACTGCCTGCCACCCCATGTGCTGCCTTGGCAGCAGCGTGGGGGAGGAGGGACAGGCGGGAGCTGAGATATAGAGGGAGCTTTCAAACTGGCACCCCCCACATACTGGCTACCACCTAGCCAACTGCTTCTTCCCCCCCTCCCCATGTTGTTGTCTCTGTTAGAAGCAGCAGTGTGGGGGAGGGACAGGCAGGAGCCTGTGTGCGTGGAAAGTGCGCTGAAAATCAGCTCCCTGCAAGCAAAGGCTCATGCGGAGCTGCCTCTGATACAGAGGCAGCAGCTAGTGGGAGGTGGGGTGAGAATTGGGAACCGGCTTTAAAGCTGGCTCCCTGTGAGCAACAGCTCCAGCTCCCGCTGCCTCCTCCCCTCCCCTGCATGTAAACATGTAAGCATTGAAAAATGTTTACACATACATGCATTTTAACATCTCTAGTTAGGGTTTGATTCCTTTTGTGGTGCCCTCCATAATTAATTTCCTTATTTAGTCACTTACTATTAGAGCTGGTTATGAATTTTTTGTCTTGGTGAAAAGTGTTGATTTTTTTGGAAAGAAAACTTTTTTTGGAAATACATTAGAGCAGTGATTACCAACCAGTAGATTGGGATCTACTGGTAGATCTTGGAACCTTTGAGAGGTGATCCTGAGAGGCTTGGCCGGGTGGCCCTCAATTGCTGGCAGTTCATCTGCCCCTCTCAGTGCTGCTCCTGTTCTCTGCCTTGGAGATGCTCCCCACCCGTGGGAGCCTCCTGCTTGCTATGCAGTGCACAGGAAGAAGGGGGGTGCTGATGTCAGGGTGCCCATCCGCTCACCCTGCACCCCATTTCCACAGAGCAGAGGTGGGTCAGGGATGGAGGGAATTTGCTGGTTGCTGTTGAGAGTGGTGCAGGGCCAGGGCCAGGGCCAGGGTCAGGGTCAGGATGAGCCTGCCTTAGGTCCCTGCACTACCACCCAGAAGCCACCTGTGGTAAGCGGTTCCCAGCTGGAGCCTGCATTCTGAACCCCAGCCCAGTCCTGAACCCTCCTGCACCTTAAAACTCTGCCCTAGCCCTGAATCCCCCTGCACCTAAACTCTCTCCCAAGCCTGCACAATGAACCCCCTCCTGTACATCAACTCCCTGCCCCAGGCTCAGCTCAGAACTCCTCCCACACTCCAAATCCTTTAGCCCAAGATCAGTGTCTTCATCTCCCACCCCCACACACCAACCCTTGCCCCCAGCCTGATAAATGGGAGTGAGGATGGGAGAGGAAGGGAGGATGGAGAGAGCAGGAGTGGGACCTTGGAGAAGGGGCAGGAAAGAGGTGGGGCAAGGTTGTTTGGGTTTGAGGTAGATCCTAGATTGCACTTAAATTAAAGTGATCTCATGCTTAAAAAAGTTGGAGACCCCTAGTTAGTTAAATATTTTATATCTCTAATGCAGTGATGTTAGATAGTGGGTAATAGAGTAGTTGATAAACCACATGAATTATTCGCTCCAGCCCCACTCCCGGGGAGCTCCCTGTCACCTTGTGCTGCTGCTGCTTTATCAGAGGCAGCGGCGTGGGGTGCCAGGCGAGAACTGGTCTGCAAGGGATCCATTTTAAAAACCAGCTCCCCTCGCGGATCAGCCTGCAGCCTCTGATACAGTGGCAGCAGTGTGGGGTTGCAGCAGCCCCTGTCCTCTATCAGAGGCAGCAGCACAGGGGTAGGGTTGGGGGCAGGTGGCTCTGGTGCTCGTGGGGAGCCAACTTAAAGCCCGCTCCCCACTGGCACCAGCTACTGCTTCTCCCTCTCCCCTTGCAACCTCTGATACAGCAGCCGGGAGTGGAGGGGAGGAGGGGGAAATGCGTGTAGTTGACAGGATAAAATGTTAATTGTGTAATTGTCCATACCTTGACATTGTTACATTTGGACTAAAAGAAGATTTTTATAGTCAATGATTAAGCAGAACAGGATTTGAACTAGGGTTTCCCACATACAGGCAGTCCCCGGGTTACATGGATCCGACTTACATCGGATCCCTACTTACAAACGGGGTGAGGCAACCCCGCACTAGCTGCTTCCCCCCAGCAGACCAGGGAGACATGAAGCTAGCGCCCCGTCCTCCCCCCAGCAGACCAGGGAGACACGGAGCGGCTTTTCTCAGCAGACACCTCAGCTTGAGAATAAAGGACTGAGGGGAGTGAGGTGTGGGAGAATAAAACTGAGCTCTGGAGAAATGATTGGCTAGAGTTTCCCTTACAGTATGTACCAGTTCCGACTTACATACAAATTCAACTTAAGAACAAACCTACAGTCCCTATCTTGTACGTAACCTGGGGACTGCCTGTACTATGAGAATGACCTAGTCACTGGACTGATGGTTGTTCTGGGGTGCTTCCGGGGGTTTTTTGATCTACAAATTTTGAAAGGTCTGTTTTTGTTCCACATCTGAATGAAAACAAATGTCAACATTTCAATGTTTTGATAAATGGTATTCCTGTTCATAGCCAGTCCTACTTAACAGAATCATGTGGGAGTTACGTTATACCTATATCCCCTTCTGGAAGGATGCAAAACCTTTACTATAAAATAGGTATTGTTTGCAGTTTAGGTAATCAGATCAGAGATGACTTTTCAGGCAGGGGTACAGATAATAAGGACAAATCACTGTAATATAAAAGAAAACTCTAGTAGCTGAAATAAACTTCTTGGTAGTTAAGGGGGGGGGGGAGTACTCTGTGTGTTGTACAGAAATGTGTAATTTTCCAAACAAATCTCAGGAACTCTGACTTAATTGGCAAGATTGTTGTCTTTAGAATCTTGCTAATGTGTCAAGTTTTGCACAAACATTATTTAATAAGATATGGAGGCATGTTTTTCTGATATACTTTTGTTTTGAAAAATCTTTTGAAAAACCTGGTGTTTCAAAAAAAATGCATTTTATTTAAAACATAAAGGACTGGATTGTCCTAGGGATGTGAAGGACTAGTCAACTATCCGATAAGTAAATGCTTATAGGATAGTTGACAGGCTAGTCGATGAGTTGCTTTCCCCTCCCCCTTGCTGCCTCTATCAGAAAAAGGCAGCATGGGGGGGGAGGGGGAGAGGAAGAGGAGGAATACTTCAAAGCAGCAGTGCCACATGGAGCCTGGGGCCAGACCCTGGGCTCTATGCAGCGCTGCCACTTTGAAATCCCCAGCTGGCCCCAGGCTCCACGCGACTATCCCCAGGCTGCAAGCAGTATTTCAAAGTGGCAGTGCCATGTAGAGCCCAGGATCAGTGCTGCCACTGGGAAATGCCGTGAGGACCCTAACGCTGGGCGCCCCACAGCATTTCAAAGCGGTAGTGCCACATGGAGCCCAGATCAGCAGGAGAGTCCTCAGCTAACCCCTTTGCCTTTGAAGTGTAGCAGTACCTCTAGGGCTGTTGCTACACTTCAGAGGCGGATCTGCCCTATTGACTAATTGAATAGTCGATTAGTTAATTGATATTTAACATCCCTATTCGATTAGTTAATTGATATTTAACATCCCTGGATTGTCCTGTGTCCCTTTGAGAGAATGTTAGGGAAGCTGTAAATACAAAGTAATAGCATGGGCAGGAGTATTACAAGAGTGAAGATCATCTTCATGGAAGTATAGTGTTTTTCTTTTATTCTTTAATTCTGTTGGATAGTCAAAATGAGGAATTTTAAATGGCAGTGTAATCCAACTAGTTTCTGATCTTTGAGAATTGCGTTCTCTTGCGGTTTGAAATTGTTGTCAGCCACTTAGTGTTAAGGATGTTAAAAAGCAATTATTTGGCTAATTGTGTATTTGATACAGTTTGTATCAACTACACGATTAGTTGATAAGGGGGGCTGCTCTGCAGAGCTGCAGTGCAGGTGGCTTTGGGAGCTGGTGTGAGCCAGGACTGAGCAGTCCTGGCTGGTGCTGGCTCTGGGACTGGCGAGAGCTGGGACTACTTAGTTCCTGCTTGTGCTGGGTCTAGCAGCCCCATCTCATGGTGACCAGGGCTGGCTGCGAACAGGGACGTTTCACAGTAGCAGCCCCTGTCCCAGAGAGGGGAGGGGGGAACTCAGCTCCCTGCTGGGACCCCTGCAAACAGGGGTTGCTGCTGGAGCAGTCTTCCCTCTCTCTCCCCTTCCCTCCCTTCACCCTCCCCCCGCTGCCTCTATCAGAGCTGGGGGAAGGGAACAGGTGGCACCGCAGAGATGGTGCTTGTGGGAAGTGGTTTTAAAGTGGTTCCCCCCCAGCACCAGGTCCTGTGTCCCCAGCTTCCGCCCCCCCCCCCCCCGCCCATTGCTGCCTCTTATACAGATGGCAACAAGAGGGGGAAAGAGGGTAGTCGAGTACTTTACTGGTAAGCTTAGCCTTATCGGATAATTGAGTACTCGACTACTCACATCCCTATTTAATGTGCCCCACTTGTCCTTTTCTGTTCTTCTAGCTAAAACCTACAGGCATATTAAAGCAAAACAAACTTACTGAACAAGCAGATGACACACCTTTAGTGGCATTAAAAAATCATTCTAGTAGTTGTATGGGGTCTGTAATGACATTCAGAATTTCCCTTTTTGCAGGTATTTTGGAGTAGAGGCTGTTGTGTTGTATGTATATTTTACTCCAGAAGACATATTTCAACCTGTTGACTTAAACCCTACTTAGCCAAAAGACTTGATTTCAAGGAAAGGAAAAAAAAAATTAATGTATTCTCACAAACAAATGCAGTGAACTCCCAAACCAGTCACGAGATCTGCTGAAGCAGTATATTTAAATTAGAAAGACTTTAACTTCATACTGACAGGAAGTTTGGCATTGAAAGGTTGGTTGACTTGACAGTGCTGTTCATCCAAAGAGTAAGTTTGGATCATTAGTGTTGTCTGGGGTTATATATATATATATGATATGATTTTGGTCTGGTCTTTTTGTATGCAGGGATTTCTTTTAAACTGTATTAATTGGTAACCTTGAGAGTCTTTTTAAGTGTATACAAGTTGAAGAAAATTAGTGCTGAAATTAGTTTTTGAGGTGTTGGTTTAATATTTTTAGCCCTTTAATGATTACAGATAAGTTAAATACTGGAAAGCTGAGTGATTCCAGTCTCTCATTCTGATGGCACTTGCTGGTTCTCACTAGCTACGTTTTCTAGTTCGCATAATTATTTTTTTCTGAAGATAAATTGCACCCAAGGATCTAGATGTACTAAACTTATTTTTGTGGTTTTCTAAATAGATACATTTGTATTTACTTAGTGGGCTAGAATAATTCTTTCATACCTTAGCTATTTTCATAGTGTTGGATTGTTATATACAATGATAGTTCAGTGGATAGCTACTTGACAGAAATTACATTTTTCAACAGAAATTATCTGAAAAGCCAGAATTCAAATTAGTATTTTTGTTTTTCTTCAAGGGTGGGCGTTAAGTGTTTTATGTATCACATATGTAAGGCAACGGATAATGCTGAATATTACACTTTTGCTAAATGTAATTCATTCAGCTGAATATTAAAAATCTAGTAACTCATTCATCATTATTTTGACTTTCGGAAGGTTTATGTGCCCTTTTTAAAAACTACTGGATAGTGGTTTGCGGAATGATGGTATTTGAGGATGTTAGAAGAATGTTAGCAACATTTTAGTCTTTAGTTTTTCAATTATGAGTAATGTGGATTGAAAGCTTCTCTGATAAACATTAGAGCTACACTTTATTTTAAAAGTGCACATTGCAGGTGAGTCAATTTTTGGTGAGCCATATGCTTATTTTTCAGAAGTCTGTGTATTCAGCCACGTTGCCAGAGTTCAGTGGGTGAAACTTAGTTCAGTAGCAACAATCCGGGATGTATATGTATATGTACAGGCAGTTCCCGGGTTATGTCAGTCTGACTTAAGTCGGACCCCTAGTTATGAACTGGGGGGGAGGGCGCAGCTAGTGCGGGGTGCTTCCCCCATTGTCGCCGCCTCCATTGGCGTGGGGGGCGCTTCCCCCCAGCAGACTAGGGAGACGCGGAGCGGCTTTTCTCGCCGCGGAGGACGCAGACAGCGGGACCACCGAGACGCACCGCGGTCCCGCCGCCCGTGTCCTCCGCGGCGAGAAAAGCCGCTCCACATCTCCCTGGTCTGCTGGGGGGGAGGGCGGGGGGGGAGGTGCAGCTAGTGCCCGCCCCCCCCAGCAGACCAGGCTTTTCTCGCCAATGCCAGGGGTAGAGCAGCTGGGGGGCTGCCAGGTTGGTCCCACAGCGCCAAGGTGCGGCGCTACCAGACCAACCCAGCAGCACTCCAGCTGCTGTGCCCCAGGCGTGTCCAATTCAGCCGCTGCTGGTCAGTTTCAACAGCGGCTGAATCTAGACGCCAGTTCCGACTTACATGCAAATTCAACTTAAGAACAAACCTATGGTCCCTATCTTGTACGTAACCCGGGGATTGCCTGTATATGTATAGAGAGAGAGAAAATATATTTAACAGGAAACTGCTAATTAAGGTAACTTGATAATTTACCATTAAATCAAATAATCTGCTGTATAATAAGTTGATAGGAATGTAAAAAATTGGTATGCAGAGTGTATGGAAAGCTCACCGAACAAACATTATGAGTTTTTTTGGGGAAAAAAATTTAGGTGTTCACCAAAGTTTTCATACCTACTTGCCTGGAAATCTGGTCACTAAAATGTAGGTGCTTAAATACAGATTCAGGAGTTTAATCTTAGATAACAAGCTTTGAAATTTGGCTACACTGTTGGGTCCGAAGGCCCTATTGAACCTCCATTTATCAATAACAAGATCAGTAATCCATTAGTTGCAGGGATGGCTTGTGTACAAAATGTTGTCTAAAAAGGAAAAGTCTTTACTGGATCGAATAATATTTACCTCTCTATTTAAAATCTCTAAAACATGAAGTTTGTTGATTCAGGCCTTTTACTTTCCAGTCAAGATTGATAATAACACCTGATGTTTTCAGTAGCCTCTCCAGAACAGTATAGTGTGGAGAAGCTTCTGTCTATTTACTGTACTTTCATTGTGGATAAACAGGGCTCATTTTTCATAGTCATTGTTATGGCAGTTTTCATGAACATGAAATTTACTTAAGTACAGTAATAAAATAGTGATAAATTTGGCAAATCTCAAGTGACAGAATGCATGAGAGAAGTTGTACAACGTGTATGTGTATGAGCACAGCTCCAGGTAGCATGTTGACTTCCCCTCTTAAATTTCTCGCTTAAGTCTTGAGGAAGTGGAGTTTGTGCATATTGTTAGGAAGAGGGAACAGAACTGACTAGCATCTGATTAACCAGTGACTAAATAAAGATTTGTTTAATGAAAAAACAAACAAACCGTCTAATTCTGATAAAAAGATATTTAAAGTACAAAAGAGGGAAGTGTGTGAAGTTAACCAAAACCTGAAGTTTTGCTATAAACAGCATCTTGAGGATATTAAAAACAACCCAAAAGCAAGGCTATTACCACTTCTTTTTTATGGGTTGCATCTTGCTAACCAGACTTTAGATTTAGCTTGCATTAAATTTCACTGATTCAAGAATTAAACTTCTAAAAAATCACAACAGTGGTGGAAATGATATAAACATACTAATTTTTCTCTTGGTATTTTAAATAGGCCAAAAATTTAAAATCTGGCTTGTATTGAGTTGTGTAACCTAGTTTATTTCCTTAACATTCATTTCCAGAAACAAAATATTAATGTATGTTTTTCATAATTATTTAAAAAATATTTTCCTACAGAATGTGTGTGCCACATGAGGGTGGAGATGGTGTGATAATTACTAGTTTTTTAATTGCATAGTAATTACTGTAGGAAAATGAATAATTGGCCTCGCCCTTTTCACCAGGTTTTTCCGGATTTGAAATTAATACATTGCATGTTGAAGCAGAGCATATCTTTTTCTTTTTGTGTTTTTTGACTTTCAGCTGTTAAGCAAATTTTAGTTATTTGTTAGTGAGAGGAAAAAGCTTAACTACAAGACATCCACGTTTCTAATTTTATAAATTAAATTGATTTAGTATGTTAACTTAATGTATTTTTGGTTGGTTGAGAAGCTGAAAAACTGAATCTTGCAGGCTTGGTAGTTTAATTAAACTAGGTTCATTTTCTTCCAAATTGATACTATTGAATTTATGCAATATTGCTTCTATTTTTCCTTTTACATACTAGTTTCTAGAAATGATCTGTTCAGACCGATTTCCTTTTCTATGCCATCTATAATTCTCTACTTGCAATTTTTTAAAATCATGTTGACCTCCACTAAAAATGGTAGTACAGGTTGAACCTTCCTGCTCTGGCACCCTCAGGACCTGACTGGTCCTAGATAAGCAATTTTGCTGAACAAAGGGAGGTCATATCTGACCCCCTTACTTCTGGTCCTCCAACCCTGGGCTGGTCACCAGCTTCCTGGCTGGCTCCTCCTGTTCTTCTGGCCTTGCTGCTCTGCCAGTCCCCCCATCCCCTTGTTTGCTGTACCAGGCAGCCCAGTTCCAGCTCAGCTCTAAGCGCTGGTCTCCTGGCTCTGGCAAGAAGCCCAGCCACCAGCCCTCCACTGGGATTCTCTTGTTCTGGAACATCTGTGGACCTGCCAGACCACCTATGTTGCTAGACTAGGGAGTCTCGGTTTACAGCGGTTCAACCTGTACTTCACCAAGTTTGAGAGATACTCTATTTGCCAAGCTAGAGAAAATAATGGAATTTTCAAAATTATTTTAAGGAAATATAGTTAAGGAATTTCAATATATATTTCAAAATATTCTCGTACACAAAGAATTTAAACTTGAATTTAACTTCTTGATAAATATTTCCATGTTTTCTTAGAGATCTGTTCATAGTCTTTACTCATTGAAACTCTAAAATAGCTCATTGGAAAAGTACAGTTTCTTAAACTGTATATGGCAGATATTTCCCAGAATCATAGAAGCAATGACTCATTTATCTTGTGGTCCCCTAGATGACCCCTAGATGCCGTTGTGCAGTATTCCTTCCTAGACAGTCACTTCCCGTTCTGTATGTGTGAAGGGGAATGCTCTGTATACAGTTTGACATGAGTGTTATGTAGACTTCTGTTTTAAATTAATCCTTGGTCAATCAGCACAACATCCTAAAATTTACAAAGCAGTAGGTTAAATGAATATGCACTGCAAGTTACTCTTCGTCGTCTGACCTATGTTTAAAATTGCAGTTGCCAGTCCAACAAGAAACCAACTTTCATTTGTGCTTGCTTTATAATATTAATCAGATTAGCAGTGAATGTGCTTCTGTTGAAATTGTGTTGTAATGCTAGTCTAACTTGCTCCCCTCTCTCTCATATTGCTTATGGTTAATCTTTTTTCCCTTTCCAGCTGAATGGTCTTAAAATGGTGGATGAACCCATGGAAGAAGGAGAACCATATTCTTATAATGTAAGTATATTTTGATGAATGTAGTATTGGATGCCTATGGCTTGCATAGAGCCAGAGGAGAAGTCTTTTTAATAAATGTACCCACTTTTAGGAGTTGTGCGCCTTGGTTTATGAGCCACAAAGCAAGCAATATAAACAATTGGAGATGACTGAATGAGGCTTCCTTCTACTTGGAGGCCAGGTCAAAACCCAACCTCATTTCTAATCTTTTATTTCTGGGGGAGGGGGTAATATCAACTGTTGATTTTGCTGTAAAGATATAATGGAGCAAAGAGATTAATTCTGATTTTTCTCATTAAAAAACACACACACACACACACACACCCCAAGCGAAAAAAGTAGGTCTGCATCCCATTCTTGACTTTCGAAAGTTGATTAAACATTTCAGAAAGATGAAGTTTAATGGATTTTTTTTTCTGGAAACCATTATTCCTTCTCCATTTTAGCAGATTGGATTATGGCCCTCTGTTTAATCATTCCTTCTTCCAGGCATTCTCTTGATCAAGTCAAGAAAAAGTATACATCTTACTTCCCAATGTTGATCAGGAGAATGCATAGGATGTGTATCAGATTTAAAGCGAGCAATAGCCATTTCTGTTGCTTTCTGCTCTCCATGAAGTTGTTTAGTTAATATCTGATGATAGTGACTGACCATCCTTATCTTAAGAAATGCATAACCTTGCCAAGCTGATTGCCTCATAAAATCTCCGTCAAGGTGGTATATTCTCTTTTCAGTTTGTTGGGACTGAAGAGGAAAAGTCCCATACTGAGCTTGACTCTGCTATTGAATATGTATAGGTGCAATTCTGGAAGATTCACTGAGTGAATTGCTTGGCCACAAGCATGAAAGCTGAATGTCTGGTGTTTTATTTCAAAGCAAGTATCTGATGTTTGATAGATGCTTTTTTTTATTGGGGACAGGGCTCGTTCACAATTATTTCTCTGTGCCTCATTGCTTTTCAAGATTTGGAGGAAGATTCTCAGCTCCTTCTGTAAATTAGGATTCTTATATGAGTCTAAAGTTGGGGTGCCACAAAATTGGCAGTCTATCACTTCAAAAAAAATCTTGGCCTGTTTTTTTTTTTTATTGGGCTGTTTGGCTGCTAGCTAAGAATTCTTAAAATTTTCTGTTAAACTTCCTAAACCCACTTAATTTAAATATTAGATTCATGTAGCCTATGTTTTGAGTCAATTTAGTGTGAGTTGTAAGGGAGAAAACTTGTCAAACTTCAGGGCATGAGGGCACTGATTAGGATTAGGGAAGAACTTTGTCTTACTCTATACTACATTAAAAAAAAGATTCATACTAAAAGAGGTCTTAAACTCCAGTTCCCTGCCTTCACGGCAGGACCAAGCACCATCTAGATAGATCATACCTGATAGATGTCTATCCAACCTGCTTTTAAATAACTCCGGTGATGGAGATTCCACAACCTCCTTAGGCAATTTATTCCAGTGTTTAAACATCCTGACAGTTAGGAAGCTTTTCCTAATGTCCAACCTAAATCTCCTTTGTTGCATTTAAAGCCATTGCTTCTTGTCCTATTATTAGAGACCAAGGAGAACATTTTTTTTCTTTTTCCTCCTTGTAACACTCTTTTAGATACTTGAAAACAGCTATCCTGTCCCCTCTCAGTCTTGTCTCTTCTAAACTAAACAATCCCAGTTCTTTCAGTCTTCCGTAATAAGTCATGTTTTCTAGACTTTTAGTAATTTTTGTTGCTCTTCTCTGGATCTTCTGCAATTTCTCCACAGCTTTCTTGAAATGTGATGCCCAGAACTGGACACAATACTCCAACTGAGGTGATCAGTGAAGTGGTGATCAATACCCTCTGAAACATTACATGCTAGAACAGGGTTTCTCAACTTTTGTGGATTGTTTGATAGATAAAGTGGGGGAAGTAATATCTTTAATTAGACCAGAGTGTGTTTGTGAGAGATGGTTTGGTCAGTTTATAGCTGGTGTTCCCTTTAATTTTTAATGTTCATATTGGTACATGTATCTTGTGTGTACCAATGTGGAGATATCACATCAATATGAGGATATGACACACACATCCATATTGGTGCACTTAACAAAATTCATTCCTCACACGGATGATCTGTGACGAGGTGAGACCGAAGCATTTGGAATGGGGATGCAGGGCTGGGACAGAGAGTTGAAGTGCAGGGGTGGAGGCTGTGACTTGGCATGTGAGATCAGGGCTGGGGCTGAGGTGTTTTGGGTACAAGCTTTTGCGAGAAAGAGTGCTGACCTCCAGTCTTCTCTCATTACAGCAGCTGCTGGCCAGGTGAAATGTGGCCCTCTGCTGTCAGGGCAGATCCAGTGAGACTTAGTGGGATGGAGGAGGGGCGCCTCTTTCCTGGCTGCCGCAGTCCTGTGCTCCTGGGGATGGCAGAGTGAAAACTTTGAGAAAGTGCCTCTCGTCTGGCCACAGAAGCTCACTGCTAGCCAAAGCTCCCTCTCACCTGTTCTCAGCCCTAGGGCCGGGGGGGAAGAGGGTGGCAGAGGTAGAAGCGCATCTCCCCCGGCTGCGATAGCTGCATGCAGGAAGCCCTGAGCACCTGCATGGCTGTGCAGCTTAAAGTCAACTTTGGTTATGACAGACCTTATGCTGGGTGACAGAGCTTAGTGCATTACTGTTTTGACTTCAGTCCCCCTTTCACTGTTGTTGTTTTGGTAGTTTGGCTATATGGCTTCTGAAGTGTTCTATAAGAGAAAATACTAAGTAGTGTAATCTACCTATTTAAATAAAAAATATAGTCATTTTGACCTTTCTGTGAAAATAGCTTTTTTAGATATACTGTACTGATGACAGATCCTTCCCACATTTTGCCAAGTTACAGCTCCAAAACATGTTTAATATTGATACTTTCTATGCTGAATGGATATTAGAATCAATCTCAAACTAAGTAATTCTCCACAGTAAAAAGCTTAAATTTATAATGGGAAAAGTTGTTTCTCAGCAAATATCCGAATCTTCTGGATAGGCTCCTGAAGAAGAGGTATCAAATAGAATATTTACCATGTGTTGCTCAGGTCCGTGACTCAATTAACTTTTGTTTTTTGGAAAATGAAAATTTATTAGACTCTAACTTGGTAAAAATCTGTGCCGTATGGTAAATGGAAATACTTTACTTGAACTGAAGGAATCTCGCAGAGCTTGCTAGATTTGATTGTGAGGTGCTTGGCGCCACACACCTCTAACGCTGTAATTAAATTATTGGGTGACAAGCCAAAACTGATAGTGGTCATGCTGTAGGTGCTGGATAACCTCCAGTTTAAGCAGCTGAAATTAACTACCTCTTTTGCAAGCAAGTGAGTCAGTGAGGCTTGGCACACGCTAAGCCTGGAAATGGATGTTGTTGCCCTGGTAGCAAAGTGCAAAAGCATTTACCCAGTATTGTAATCCAGGGAAACTAGACCAGGAATAAAAAAGAAACTGTTTAAATATATTTTTACTGCTCAAGTTGAATGAATGTAACAAGAATGTTAAAAAGTAGCATTTAGAAATGTTCTGTTATAGTATCATGTTTGTTGGGGAAATACTGTAATTTGACTGACCCATTGGGGAAAAATATTAAAATGAAAAACTTTTTTTTTATGATGAGGGTCAGATTATGTGGAATTATAATTGAGAAAAGTATTTGCAAAGGGCAAGTTAGTGGTGCAAGCCAGAGTGTGAATCTAGAGCACACCGTCTTCCTGCAAGCTTACTCACCGAAACTGCTCCCAAAAGTCAAAGTGCACTACAGAACTTGTAGCGTCTGATAGGAGCATCTGCATGGCAACTAGTGATTCAAACTTTGGCTTTCCATGCGCTGACCATGTAGATATGCCCAGAGCCAAATACACTGCAAATGTACCGCACTTTGGTAGCTGCTTCACCCAATTGAAATTTATAAAAGCATTATTGGAACTTACATAAATGTTTTATGCACACAAGTAAAACTGAGCATTATGTTTTTTGACATTTATTTTTTGATGCAGGTGTTGCGGAGGTCTGTGCATGCTGCAAAGGTGCCAAGTTGCAACACTCTAATAGTAGTTAACTAAATAGCATACCAAGTATAAAATAACCTGCTTTTTAAAATAAATGTTTTACCTTTATGAAGGGCATCTTTATATCAATTTATTCTTTATTTTCATCGACAATCGCATGAAAAACAAAAATTTCTTCTCCATTCCCATTTAATAACTGTCAGTTTCCACAGCAACCAATTGTGATGTCAGAGGATAATGATTCAAGGTGGGTGATAAACATAAGAGCAGATGAATTCTTAAGAAATCTGTTTTATGCAAATTTTCTAAGTATTAAGGAACAAAAATGAAGATAGTGATGTTGAAATAGAAAGGTTTCTCAGTAAAATGTTTCTGTCTTTAATATGAAGCATCAACAGCTATTTAAGACTTCATTAGGCAGTTGAATTTATAACTAAGGAAATTCTTGCTGTCACCAGGCAACTTGAATACTAGTATTTCTTAAAGACAAAGTTATGCTATGACTACACTAGCACTTCTGCTGGTATAATTTATGTTGTTCAAGGGTGTGAAAAAAATACTTATTTGAGTGACATAAGTTATGCTGACTAGAAGTGCTTGCTAGTTGACGGGAGACACTTTCCAGGCAACACTGGGAGTGGTTTAATTATTTAATTATTCAGTGGAAGAGTACTTTCTTGTCAGCCGGGAGTGGCTTCATGAGCAATCTTATAGCGACACAGCTTCATTGATACATCTGTGCCACTGTAAGCTTGCTAATGTAGATGTAACCTTGAATTCCTAATGTATGTAGAATGAAAACCAGTTGGAAAGGTGTGTTGGTTCTTGTATTGGGTGGAATGAGGCCTGAATGTAAGAACTTCCCTACATTTTTGCACCATGGGGGTTCAACTGCTATTTCCAAAGGTGATTCATGATCGGTCTTGGGAGGGGCTTCCACCAAAATTTTAATTGCAAAATGGGGTGTCTTTTATGCTACCTCCCTGTCCCAATGTATGGCCCTCTCTGCACCCCTTGTCCTGCAGTCACCTGTGGTTGTTTCCTTGTGCTGATAGAACCGGAATTCTTTTTAAAATGAAGTGGTTTTGCCACTGCTGCCAGCATAACACACCGAAGAATATGGAAGAGAAGGCTAGAGAAATATAGTAAGTTGTGCTTTTCTTCGTTAGCTCAACAGGTGAAAAGAAAAGAATTGAGCACTGATTCTTCTGTGGGAAAGTTTCTCCTATTAAAATGGCCTCAGACTTTGTATATTAATATTTCCTATGCGGAAATGCTAAGCAGTATAGCTGATGCAGTAGAGCAGTTCCATTTTGTGGTAACTTTTGAGGGCTGATGTGGTGTAGTGGAGGTGCTGTCTGCTCTGTAACCCAGGGTCTCCCTGCCTTGTGATGTGTGATTCCCACTGACTCACCCACATGTTGTGATGTGGTATCAGTACCTTGCTGGTTGCTGTGCTTGGGCGGTGGGCTGTGGATGACCCCTACTGGCCTCTGCCCGGGAGCGCTGCCCAGGAGGTGGGCTGCCTAAGTCATGTAGACACAGACCCAACAAGTCAGACGAATTGGAACTAAGGAAGTCAGTATTCGGGGGAAAGGGAGTTGCTGGTGGAGAAACATGAAGGGAACAGCCGGGGCTGAGGGGCTAGGAGTGATGGATCCCTAACCCAAGGAGTCTGAGTTCCCACACTTGTTCCCATACTTAAATTTTCCAACTGTTTGCGGGCAATGAAGATACCATCTCAGCTGTTCAGAAAACTTGAGTAGCTTTGACTACCCTGTTCACTTCTGTAAAAGGGGAAAAGAGGTGCTGTCACACAACTGTGAGTGGGTGATGATGGTTCTTCTCTAAAATTTATTTATTTTTCTTTTTGTATCCCTCTTTCTCTTCTGTTACTCTCTGCAAGCTGGAAGATTCTTGTACCCAGACAATTGCAGCATATTGGTGATTTACATTGGGAAGAGATCTTTCAATTCACTTATTTCATACATCATGTATCATAGTTATTCTGTGCATGAAATCTTGCTTAATGGTGAAAGAAATAAAATGAAGTCATCTGGTCTTGATTTCGTGACATTCAGAGATGGACAATCTATCAATTTCTTTGTTTAATATTTGCAGCATACTTACTAGACCATTTCCAATGGTTGTTGTCAGCTCCAGGAGAAGCAGAATGAAGCTGTGTTCTGGGGTGGCACGTATACTACATTTTCTAGCTTTGAGATTTAAGTTTAGCTGCCTCTCTTATTCTGGAAGGGTACAAGAAACTAGCAGACAACCATACCTCTGAATTAATGAAGTCTATGTACATTTAATCTAATTCAAGGAAGAATTATCTTGTTATAGAAGATATAGTTAATGTTACAGTTGTAGTTTCAGGAATTGAAGGAGAAAATTAACCTGTTTGCTTGGGCATAGAGTTTAATGAGTTAATGTTTAATCTTGGGTTTTGTTGTCACAGAAGCCTGCACGCTGTTTTTACTCCTGCCTGTTAATTTGAGTAGAAAGACCCTCTGGCTGTGAATGTGGCTATCAGGGTTCCAGAAAACACCACCACCTTCGTGCTATTTCTGTCAAAGGAGAGGATTTTGGTGGGATGCCTTGAATCATAGAATCATAGAATAATAGGACTGGAAGGGACCTCCAGAGGTCATCGAGTCCAGCCCCCCGCCCTCAAGGCAGGACCAAGCTCCGTCTACACCATCCCTGACAGATGTCTGTCTAACCTGTTCTTAAATATCTCCAGAGAGGGAGATTCCACCACCTCTCTTGGCAATTTATTCCAATATTTGACCACCCTGACAGTTAGGAATTTTTTCCTAATGTCCAATCTAAACCTCCCCTGCTGCACTTTAAGCCCATTACTCCTTGTCCTGTCCTCAGAAACCAAGAGGAACAAATTTTCTCTTTCCTCCTTGTGACACCCTTTTAGATATTTGAAAACCGCTATCATGTCCCCCCTTAATCTTCTTTTTTCCAAACTAAACAAGCCCAGTTCATGAAGCCTGGCTTCATAGGTCATGTTCTCTAAACCTTTAATCATTCTTGTCGCTCTTCTCTGTACCCTTTCCAATTTCTCCACATCTTTCTTGAAATGTGGCGCCCAGAACTGGACACAGTACTCCAGCTGAGGCCTAACTAGTGCAGAGTAGAGCGGCAGAATGACTTCACGAGTTTTGCTTACAACACACCTGTTGATACAACCTAGAATCATATTTGCTTTTTTTGCAACAGCATCACACTGTTGACTCATATTCAACTTGTGGTCCACTATGACCCCTAGATCCCTTTCCGCCATGCTCCTTCCTAGACAGTCGCGTCCCATCTTGTATGTATGGAACTAATTGTTCCTTCCTAAGTGGAGCACTTTGCATTTCTCTTTATTAAACCTCATCCTGTTTACCTCTGACCATTTCTCTAACTTGCTAAGGTCATTTTGAATTATGTCCCTATCCTCCAAAGAAGTTGCAACCCCACCCAGTTTGGTATCATCTGCAAACTTAATAAGTGTACTCTCTATCCCAATATCTACATCATTGATGAAGATATTGAACAGTACGGGTCCCAAAACAGACCCTTGCGGAACTCCACTTGTTATCCCTTTCCAGCAGGATTTAGCACCATTAACAACAACTCTCTGACTGCGGTTATCCAGCCAATTATGCACCCACCTTATCGTGGCCCTATCTAAGTTATATTTGCCTAGTTTATCAATAAGAATATCATGCGAGACCGTATCAAATGCCTTACTAAAGTCTAGGTATACGACATCCACCGCTTCTCCCTTATCCACAAGGCTCGTTATCCTATCAAAGAAAGCTATCAGATTAGTTTGGCATGACTTGTTCTTCACAAACCCATGCTGGCTATTCCCTATCACTTTATTACCTTCCAAGTGTTTGCATATGATTTCCTTAATTACCTGCTCCATTATCTTCCCTGGGACAGACGTTAAACTGACCGGTCTCTAGTTTCCTGGGTTGTTCTTATTCCCCTTTTTATAGATGGGCACAATATTTGCCCTTTTCCAGTCTTCTGGAATCTCCCCTGTCTGCCATGATTTTTCAAAAATCATAGCTAAAGGCTCAGATACCTCCTCTATCAGATCCTTGAGTATCCTGGGATGCATTTCATCAGGACCTGGTGACTTGCTGACATCTAACTTTCCTAAGTGATTTTTAACTTGTTCTTTGTGTATCCTATCTTCTAAACTTACCCTCTCTCTGCTTGTATTCACTACGTTAGGCACACCTCCAGACTTCTCGGTGAAGACCGAAACAAAAAAGTCATTGAGCATCTCTGCCATTTCCAAGTTTCCTGTTACTGCTTCTCCCTCCTCACTGAGCAGTGGGCCTACCCTGTCCTTGGTCTTCCTCTTGCTTCTAATGTATTTAGAAAAGGTCTTCTTGTTTCCCTTTATGCCTGTAGCTAGTTTGATCTTATTTTGTGCCTTTGCCTTTCTAATCTTGCCCCTGCATTCCCGTGTTGCTTGCCTATATTCATCCTTTGTTATTTGTCCTAGTTTCCATTTTTTATATGACTCCTTTTTTATTTTGAGATCATGCAAGATCTCCTTGTTAAGCCAAGCTGGTCTTTTGCCATATTTTCTATCTTTCCTACACAGCGGAATTGTTTGCTTTTGGGCCCTTAACAACGTCCCTTTGAAATACTTCCAACTCTCCTCAGTTGTTTTTCCCTTCAGTCTTGCTTCCCATGGGACCTTACCTACAAGTTCTCTGAGCTTATCAAAATCTGCCTTCCTGAAATCCATTACCTCAATTGTGCTGGTCTCCCTTCTACCTTTCCTTAAGATCATGAACTCTATTTCATGATCACTGTCCCCTATACTGTCTTCCACTTTCAAGTTCTCAACTAGTTCCTCCCTATTTGTTAAAACCAAATCCAGAACAACTTGAGTCAAGACCTTAGGGGGAGAAACTGTTCTTTTCCAGGTTACTCTCAGGATCAGCAGAACTTTCACAGATTTATCTGAGATTTTTCCATATCTGTTGTTGCCTTAAGCATCTCTTTAGATCTGACATTAGAAGCTTTCATCCATGTTCCTAAGCAGTAGCTTTCTCTTTTCCTCAAAGTAGCCATAGTAAAAATGTGATGTCAGAAAATCAGTCCTCCCACATGGGGCAGGGCTATTTTCCCCCTTCTTGTCCTCCTGTATCTGAGCCGTAACACCATAGTGCATGCATCAAGTTTGTTATCTTCCCTCTAGATCTAGCTTGAGCATAGAAAACAGTAATATGGAGGTATTGAGTAGAATTGGGCACCTCTAGCTTGAAGGTAGTGAGTCCAATGCTAGATTCATTAGAGTCTATTCACTTCTGCTTGCTGTGCTCAAGAAATGAATCAACATTTTTTCTTGTTACATCTGATCTCCTCTAGCTTCAAATTTTTCAAGGCACAAATGACCTTTCCTATTATTGTGGTAGACCCAAGCACTTAACTTGATTTAAAGGATGCTTATTTTATATTCTGTGTGGCTTACCAGAAGTTTCTCATTTGCCTTGGGTTAAATATGTCTGCAATACATCATCTCGTTTGGTTTAACCTTGGCTCCCAGGGTTTTCTGAATAGTGGCTGCTTTCATACTGCACACACAGATTTCCGTACTGTTAACTGCACTGCTTATAAAATAAGGTGCCATCCCTGTAAAAAGCAATTAGGGTAGTTGAAGACCCCATCTAATCTCCTACCCTACCTCAGCTCAGGTTTGTATTACACTTTGAAAAGAATGAATCAATCACAGCAAATCTTGATCTTTCTGTGAACAGTTTTACATATCACAGTGGTGGCCTTTCCATTGGATGAAGAATTTTTTAGGTTTTGTTTGACGATTCATATCCTGTTGACAGTTGCCAAGAATATGCACATCCTCATATTACTTAGGTCAGTAACCTCATTTTTGTTTATTCCTACTCTTGCTTTTACTCTCAGCTAACTTAAAAGGATGAAGGAATTATCAGTAAGTTTTCATTAACAATACTTCAGCCAAGGTCAAGCATACATTTCATCCCCAAATGATTTTGAGAGAGCTAAAAAAACTGAAGCCAGGGGTTTAGAATGGAAGTGTCATCTCATTCTAGAATATCTCTATTGTGATACTGTAATTCTTTTCATCTGAGAAAACTTGTAATGGTTGCAGTCTATCATCTACTTACAAACCTCCAATAAAAGTATTATCTTAGTGGAGAGGAATCTGGTGAGGAAACAGACTTTAGGTTCAAGATTCCTAAATGAGAATATATATAAACAGTAACAAAAACAATTTTTTAAAATTATGAAAAATAACACAAATACCCTTTCAACAATATATGCAAAATACAAGAAGTATTTGTAATGTGTACATCTTGTGAGAGATAACTGTTTCAATACTTTTCAATGCTGTATTGATTTTCCCCCTCATTTTTTTTAAACAGGATGAAGGAAACGTGAAAGAAATTCCTATTACCCACCATGTGAAAGAAGGGTGTGAGAAAGCAGATCCTGCACAATTTGAATTACTTAAGGTTCTTGGTCAGGGATCATTTGGAAAGGTAAGATATAAACTTCCCTTTTCTAACTCTCTACTTCTAATAGAGATCTACTTAGTCCTACTTGTTAACATTAATGAATGTCTCCGTTAAAGTTGCTTTTATAGCTTCTGAATCCTCCTAAATGCTGAATATCTTTCTCATTTGTTGTAGAGCTTAGTGTCCCAGGATACTGATGGATTCCGTAGGCCTTTGTGCATTAGTACTCTGCCTGTGACGTGCATATCTCACTTTGATCAACACATTGTTTATCCTTAGCATTAGAAACACAATCCTGCTGTACTCCTGTGGGCAAAACTCTCATTAAAGTGAAGATAAACTTAAAAAAACCCAAACAGTCTTGTAGCACTTTAAAGACTAACAGAACATGTAGATCCGTGGTCACCAACAGGTCGATTGCAATCGACTGGTCGATCACGAGGTGTCCTGTCCGCCCCGCCCCCATTTCCCTCCCACCCTCGAGAAGCCCCACTACCTACCTCAAGTGAAAATGGAGGTAGTGTAGGCTTCCCAGGGATGGACAGAAGCTGAGGTGCAGGCGCGCGCGCTGGGGGCTTCCCTGTGCGGGGTCGTCCCCGGGGCAGGCGCACGCGCGCACACGCAGGCCTTCCCTGCGCCGCGGGGGGAGTCGGCCCCAGGGCAGGTACGCGCTGGTTTCCTGGGAATCCTGAGAGGAGGTAGATACTGGGGACTCTCTGCCTCCACTGGCACCCCACTCCCCAGCCACAGAACTCTGTCCCTACTCTCCTGTCCCCACTCCCCGAACTCTGTCCCCACTCCCCTGTCCCCAGCCACAGAACTCTGTCTCCACTCCCCTGTCCCCACTAGCCGAACTCTGTCCCCACTCCCCTGTCTCCAGCCACAGAACTCTGTCCCCACTCTCCTGTCCCCAGCCACAGAACTCTGTTCCTATTCCTGTCTCCACTGGCACTCTGTCCCCTGCTGCAGAAACCTGTCCCCACTGGCACTCTGTCCCCTGCTGCAGAACCCTGTCCTCTGCCCTCCCAGCACCCTGTTCCCTCTCCCCTGCCCCCAGCCACAGAACTCTGTCCCCACAAAATGTATAATTATAAATGCTTCATTTTAGATCTAAATAGAATGAATAAAAACCAGACCATTTATTTCATAACTATAAACACGTGATTTTAACTTTATACATCGCACAATTTAAAAATAAACTGTTTATCAGAGTGTGTAAGTAAGGACGGGGGATAGCAAATGATGGACAGGAGGAGAATAGAGAGGGCGGGGCTTCAAGAAAGGGGTGGGGCTTCAAGAAAGGGGTGGGGTGGTAGATCTTCGCCTGTTCGGAGATTTAAAAAGTGATCTTGGGTGTAAAAAGGTTGGAGACCACTGATGTAGATGGTATCATGAGCTTTTGTGGGCACAGCCCACTTCTTCAGATGACCCTTCAAAAGTGGGCTGTGCCTACAAAAGCTCATGATACCATCTGCATGTTTTATTAGTCTTTAAAGTGCTACCAGTCTATTTGTTGTTTTAAGTTTATCCTGTACAGACTAATTCAGCTACTCCCTGAAGCTTATTAAAGTGAAGGGTAGTTTTCCTATAAGTAACAGGACTGCAGTGTTGGGTGCAGAATAATACAGAAACATTCTTAATCCTAATGAAACTCTCAACAGTTTGAGAATGTCAGAGAAGGGGGAGACAGATTTTAGAGGCCTATCCTGTGAAAACTACCCCTTCAGAGGGGTAGCTGAGTTAGTTTTTAAGGTGCTGCAAGACTATTCATTGTTTTATATGTTTTTCCAGTTACAGACTAACAAAACATAGATGGTATCATGAGCTTTCGTGGGCACAACCCACTTCTTCAGATGAATAGAGTTCTTAAAAGTCCAGTTTCTAAATAGGGGGGATGGGGGAGAAGAAAGAAGGGGGGAAAAAGGAAAGAAATAGTCAATTACAGTGTCCATGCTACATGAAGCTGATAGAGAAGGTGCAAATTGTTCTTAAGTACTCATTGTTTCACTTTTATATCATTAGGATGTGGAAGTTAATGGGGGCATCCAGCCAATGTCTTTATTCATACCTTTTGATAGGAATCAAACTTGTCAATGAAGTTAAGTTCTAAGACAGGCATGTCAAACTCGAAGCCTATTGAGGGCCACACAAACAAAAACTGATAGCTTTCAGGGCCACCAATGTACTTCTATCGGAAAGTCTTAATTATTTATTATAGATTATGTTTTAGGTATGTTGTATAATTTTTTTCAGGTCTTGTTTGAATATAATACAATAATTTGATATGTAAAATTTATTTTTATAATTTTTAAATATAAAATGTAAAGTACTTAATTATTTTTATGATACATGACTTGTTTTGTTGAAATACAAACAAATATAGACTAAAACAATAAGGGAGAGTCTCATAGTTCAGAGTAATTGCTTCAGCCTGGCAAACAGTAGCCTTTGAATTTTTTTTAAAGAAACACAGGGTAAACCAGGTACATGCTGATTCTTTTTTTGCCTTGGAATTTAAATATGACATCTATATTGGCTGCCTTATTCTGCATCCATACCCTCCTCCCCTGCCTGCTCTAAATGTCTGTTTGTTCCCAGAAGGATTACCAAAACGAATCAAGTGGCTTGCAAAGCTGGCCTTTATGCTATCCTTAGGATTTCTTAAACTTTGCACTTTCAAAGGTACATGTAATATTCTTACACAGATAATCCATGCAAGACTAACAAGTTAATTGCCCTTTGGCTGGCTGATGTACAAGTGCATATTTATTAGCAATATTGTCTGGTTCTTCTTAGATATAAAACTGGATAGTTTCCTTTTCCTTTTTATCTTTAAAGCAGATGTTGTTTGAGCCAAATGGGTATCCTTCAGAAACTGGAAATCCCTCCCAAGTTAAGTCTATAGAGCAGAAAATGAAATGATAGGTAAAATGTAAGATAGATATCAGGTGTACAAAGTAGGAATTGATGAGCAAACAGCCAAAACATGACAAAAGAAATGGATAAAAGGAAACTTTTTTTTTTTTTTACCCAACTCATCTGTGGAACTCACTGCCATTAAAAAGCAGTCAGGTGAAAAGTTTGTAAAATTTTTAAAAGGATGAATGCTTATTGATAATGAAAACATCTAAAATACCATAGGTAGGATAAAAACAGATTAAAACCTACTCATGTTTCAGGCCAGCCACAAACTGATGGGAGTGAAGAAGAAACATTTCCTATCGGGAGATAACTGTCCACTATAGTTTCTTGTGGACATGTGCGAGCACACTCACACCCCATCCTATGACACATCTTGTGTTGGCCATTTTTTCTACAATACTGGACTAGACTAGAGGGTCCCATTGGCTGATTTGGCAATGCCTACATTCCAAGGAAATCATATGAAAAATATTAACACAGTACAGTTAGATATTTAAAACTCAGGACATATGAAAATTAAACTGGGAACCACAAATCAGCCCCGTGTGTGTGTGTGTGTGTGTGTGTGTGTATATATTACAGTACTCATGATTCCGTTCCATTTGGTGGGAAAAAACTGTATGCTATATTATTTGAGAAATAGTATGTGACACCATGCAATTAACACTGAATTGTATGCTTGTACAAGGGGAAGAGCTAAAGGGCAGTGGTCCAATGCCTCCCCCCTGCCTGAGAGCCAGGATCCCCACGCCCCCCTAATCTAATGCCTCACTCCTCTCCCCAGAGCGGGGCACCCCCAACCTAATGTATTCCCTCTCCCCCAGAACCAGGCACCCCTCAGTCATCCCCAATCTAATGCCTCCCTCCTCCCCTAGAGCCAGGCACTGGGTCCCGGATGCCTGGGTCCCGGAGCTGCCGTCGCCATGTCGCTGCCACGCACTTCTCCCTAAGGTGCTGGGGTGGTGTGAGTATAGTGGCCAACTGTGAGCAGGCGCTTGATGCCTGTGCAGAGCGGCCTGGCTGGCTGTGATCTGCACTCAGATGATTCCCTCTTTATTTAGAAACTGGACTTTTAATAATTCCATTCATCTGAAGAAGTGGGTTGTGCTCATGAAAGCTCAGGATACCATCTACGTGTTTTGTTAAGTCTTTATTGTACTGTGAGATTATTTGTTTTTAAAGTTTTTCCTGTGAAAACTAGTTTGTTTTGAGGAAGATATTCTGTCTTGCAAATTCTTGTGTGGAGGTGTCAGAATTAGAAAACGTAAACCTTGTGTCCAGTAGTCCCATGAACCACAAAACAACTGTTTCTTGTCCTTTAAACATTTTTACCTTTTTTGTTGATATAACTCAGTCTAATTAGGACCAGTATTATCCCTCCAGTCTTCCTGTTGTCCGTGCTGAGATCAGTTGTCAGTTTCTTGCATAAGAGATGTATAGTCAGCTTTGTTTACTTAGCATAAGAGGAGGATAAAAATCTTGTGGAAGGGTAGGTAGTATTACTTGATACTTGTGGTAAGTTTAGTTTAATCTTTTCCACACTTACTGTCTCTGAATGTGGAGTACATATTTTCTCACAAGTGGGAGACAGAAAAGGTCTTTTATCTACTCAGTCTCTGCTAATATAGGATTATTCCCTGTTGTGCATTTACTAATGCTTTGTCCAGTCTAACTTTAATTGATCTGTTCATTGAGATTTTTCCAAGGAAAGTACTTTACAGCCTAATAGATCTGTCAGTAAGCTTCCTCTGAACTTCAGCATAAATGATCCCTTCTTTTATTCTGTAACTCCTAATTACACCCTTTCTATGATTGTAAAAACACCCTTTTTATATATGTATGGCCTGCCATATGTACCACCTGATTTGTTGTTCTTTTCTCCTAACTCAGTTTCTCCAGACATCTAAGTGTTTTTTATTCAATGTATTTTATCCCTACCTGTGTGGGGCTTAGGGGAAGGTATAGGTTGAACCTCTCTGAACTGGGACTCTCTGGTGCAGCAACATCTGTGGTCCTGTGGCCGCAGGAGTGTGCTGAGCTGGCCCCAGGGCGACCAGAGCACCAGCGGACTGCAGAGGGGCAGTGATCTGCCGTCAGGGGTCAGGAGCCCCAGTGGCGGGCTCCTGCTCAGCCACTGGCAGGTTCAGGAGCCCCAGTGATAGGGCTGGAAGCCATGGCAGTAGGATTGAGTGCTGTTGCAGCAGGGCAGGGAACCTGACATTGCAGCAGATTGCTGGCAGGCCCAGGGGGGACTTCTAGGGCAGCAGGCCGGCAGCAAGGAGGAATCCGCAAGGAGGCCAGTGTCTGAACCAGGAGGAGCCAGGCTGGGAGGCAGGCTCATGGGCTGGGAGTTGGCAGGCTCACGTGGGGTGGCAGCACTGAGGGCAGAAAGCCCCTGCACAGAGCCAGAAGCAACCAAGCAGCAATCTTCTCTCCCCCCCCCCCGCCCCTCCTCACCGCTCCAGCCATTACCACTTTGACCTTACACGAGGCTGACAACTCCTAGCCTGTGTGGGCTTGAACAGCTCCTCCTGCCAGCCCTTGTTTAATTAGTTAACTGGTTAAACATTAAGTTTAACCGTTTAACTGATTAAATGGGATTTTTGCATCTCTAATTCAAACTAAATCACTGTTTACAAATAACAATTTTAGCAATAATTTGAAATATTAAATATTTTTTGGGTCAGGTTTTTCTTGTGAGGAAAATAATTGGTCCTGATGCTGGGCAGCTTTATGCAATGAAAGTGTTGAAAAAAGCTTCTCTAAAAGGTAAGTGTGTTTTTTCTTTTATAAAGATCTTGGAAAATATTTTTGTTACTTCATGTGTTGGTCAGTATTGTAAATATTTCTACATTAAATAGCCTTCTGTCTTAAATTAGCTGTTCCTTCTGTGAAATCATCATCCTTTCTTTGGCATTAGTTTTTTATTGAACATTTTGAGGTGTTACTTATTAATGCCTATTAATAATTATTTCAAACCTGTCCAGCCAGATTACTTAATTTTTTTTTGTGCATTAACTTTCTGTATGTCCATTTAGAATTTTTGTTGTTACAGCAAGAGAATTATAGTATTCCTGTATTTTCCATGGTTCTTCTTTGATCAAAATTGTTCCTTTGTCCAATTTTGAGTCAACCTTGGTTTATTTTGGAAGGCAAAGACAGACACCTCACTGGACTCTATTCCACTTTGGATTAGGTTTGGCCATTAAGTTACACTGGTTGAAAATCCAAAATATGGTTTTAATACACAAAAACAACCATAAGGGGCAAAGTTCAGAAGTTGCAGTTAATTGAAATTCCTTCTCCCCAAAAAACAAGCAACCCAGTTTTCCCCCGCTTTTTTGCAATTCTTGAACTGAAACTTGCTTGGTCACTTAAACATAGCAGGATTTGTTGCAGAATTTAGAAGGATAAAATATATGGCGGTAGGAGGGGAAAAATAAAATAAATGAAAATAAAAGCAGTGATTTAAAGGAGAAATAAAGATGATTTTGTATTTCTCTGGATATTTAGAATTTACTGTCTGTTCCTTCCTACCCTACCTTCAACTTTACTGAAATAGAGTTATTTAATATTATTCTGATGTTTTTTTTCAGTACGAGATAGAGTTCGTACAAAGATGGAGAGAGATATATTAGTAGAAGTAAATCATCCATTTATCGTCAAACTGCACTATGGTTGGTATTTTTGTTTTATTGCCTATATATTTTGGCAGGTTTAATGTGTTAAGAAACAAATGACTAATGCCCTTTAATAGTGGGAGTGCATTTGATCTAATCTTATTCTGCCTTATTTATGTTAAATTATTGTAACCAAGTACAGATGATGTGAAAGCCAGGCATAGATGACTAGAAATTACTACCTTCCAGTATGTATTAACTAAGGACAGTAAGGGGAAAAAAAAAGTTTCTTGCCATGATGATGCTTTACCTACAGAAAGTGACATTAATAGACGAATATCAATCCAGCCTTTCTGAAGCATTAACCTACACAGAGTTAAATAAACCAGTATTTTATGCCTTTGAGAGGTTTGAATATACACAGTTATATAAGCATACCTTTTATAATTACTGAGCTTATCTCAGTTTTCACTATTCTAGTCTACATCTCATGTTGTCTCAGAGCATGTGCCCGGTCCACTCTGTGTAGATGGCCTGTGCCTGTACTATAGAGGCTTGTCATTTAGGCCTTGTGTGTCAGTTTTCTTCTGCACAATATGAATACATCTTGAATGTAATCTTCTCAGGGATATATTTCTCATAAGTATAAGCTTATTGTGCCAGTGTAGTTCAGATCAGGATAGTGCTTTTTCCAAGAGGCTAAAGAGTTCATTAAATAAAACATGCACATGATCAATTTAGCATACTTAAAACAATTCCTAAGCACTTAATCAAGAAATCGTAGTTCTTCGAGTGATTGCTCATGTACATTCCACGTAGGTGTGCATGCATCATCGGAAGCTTTTTCCCTTAACAGTACCTGTTGGGCAACAGGGCAGTCCCCTAGAGTGGCACTGCTATATCAGCTGATATATATATTCCTGCTGGCCCTCCACCCCCTCAGTTCCTTCTTACCCCTCTTGAAGTTGCAAGTGCATCTTAGCAGTTCTTCTAGTTGATTCAGTAGTAGTTAAATAGTTCTCAGTTCATTGTTCTTATCTAATGTTTTATTAGCTGTTAGGTATTGTTCTTAGTTTTAAGTACTCAGGCACAGGGCTTCCCCCATGCTCCCTGACCCCACTTTCAATCCCTGTGGAAAGTGCCCATAGCTTATGCCCTCACACAGCCTGTCTTAAGTGCCTGGGAGAGGCCCAGTTGTCTGAGCCCTGTAAGAGCTGCAAGGCCTTCAAGCTGTGTACCAAGCGGGAAAGTGAGTCTCACTTGAAGATTATCTTGATGGAATTGGCCTTACATCTGGCACCGGCATCTGATTCAGCACCGGCAACCCAGAGTGCAGTGGCATTGGTACGTGAGGCACCTAGCCACTCTTGCACTTCCCCGGCATTGTGCAGGCCTCGACACAGGTTGCAGTATCCCATGCCTCAGAAGAAGAGAAGACCTAGCAGGGGCAGGTCTCTCTTGAGGTATGTGCCTTCCATGCACACTCAAGTGGGGCATGACACCAGGACCTTCATGGTTGGATCGGCTCTGCTCAAGTCTGTGCCTTGATGTCAGCATGGTTGGGTCTTTCCAGAACCCTCCATTCCTGATACTTTTGAGGCAGCAAGAGAGCCCCGAACCACGTACTGGACCCAGCCAAGAAACGAGCATCTAGACAGTACTGTCCTGTGGCCTTGGCACCCAGCGCTCTGGCCCCAGATGCTAGAGGGTCCCATTGTCCTGTGCAGTGCTGATAACCTCATCCCCGGTTCAGGGTGCAACACTGGCTCCACCCTCGGCACTGTGACAATAGCCCCTGCAGCAGACTGCAGCACCAGATGCAGTAGCAGTGGCCTCAGCCTACCCCGGTGCCAGTGTTACAGTAGCATTGGCCATCTCAGGTGCAGGCTCTGACCCAGTGGCCTTTTTGGACCCCCTGGGCCTACCATCAGAACCGGGGTATGGGCCCATCCAGACCAGAGTCGGTCTTCTCAGGGCCAAGGGTTCTCCCCCTCCCCAACGTCCCCGGAGCATCACCAGGAAAAGGGGGCCTCCCACCACTCAGCCCGTTACTGTGGCCTCTTCTGTGGTTTCACAAGCCCCCTTGCCAGCTTTGGATCCAGAGGTGGTGGGCATGAAGAGGTCCTTGTCGTCCTCACCTGATGAGGCACTTGCCGGCTCTTTCCCATCTGTGGACTAGAAGTCCCATGAGGGACTTCTTTGCTAACTGGCTCAGAGTTTGGTAGTCCAGGCGGAGAGGATGTCGGAGGATTCGGACCCTATGGTCAACATCCTGCAGGCCAACACCCCTACCAGAGTGTCCCTGCTGATTAATAAGATTGTAAACAAGATCACATAGACACTCTGGCAGACCCTGGCCTCTATCCGGCCGACAGATGAAGTATTTTGTTCCACGGGGAGGAACAAAGTTTTTTTTTTTTTCTTACCTGCCTCCAGGATCCCTGGTTGCTCAGGCAGTGAACCAGAGGGAGAAGCAGGGCCAGCCAGGCACCACTCCCAATAGCAGGGATGCCGAGCAAATGGACCTTTTGGGCAGAAAGGCCTATGTGTTTGGGGGTCTTCAACTTAGTGAACCATCAGGTTCTGCTGAGTCGCTATTCCTAGAACACCTGGTCGAACATGGGCAAGTTTGCCGAGCTAGTCCTAGGGAATCTCGGCCAGAGTTTGGAACCCTAAATGGAAAAGGGCAGGGTGGTCTCCTGGGCGGCCCTGCAAGCTGCCCTGGACACGGCTGGTACAGCTGCCTGTGCTATGGCCATGGGACTGGTTCTGCATTGCAGCTCTTGGCTGCTGGTGTCTGGAATGCCCGCCGAACTCCAGAACGCTATTTAAGACCTTCTGTTTGAGGGTTCATCCCTCTTCTCCAAACAGACCGACCAACACCTGCATGCTCCTGGGCTACCTTGAAGTACCTGGGAATTCATACCCTGGTTAATCAACGGCATTCCCTTTCGGACAGGAATGCCCTTTGGCCCTCTTAGAAGGGCACCTGCCCCAATTTCTCCTGCTGCATAGGGAGAAATGGCAATGAGGGGAACAGCAGATGATAGTCTCGCCCAGCCCTGGACCAGCAAGCCCCTACGTCCTCGTCGAGAGTTTTGAAGGTATGCTCGAGGACATCTTATCAGCCACACCTTTTCCGTTCAGGGTTCGCTTATTCCCTTTCTGCCTGGCCTGGGAATCCATTACTTTGAACTGTTGGGTCTTGGAAATGGTAGAGGGTAGTTATACCACCCCATTCCTTTGACCCCTCTTGCCCCATCCATTTTCAGTGACCCCTCTCATGAGCATCTCCTTCTGGAGGAGGTCTAGCAGCTCTTATCCCTGGGGGCACCCGAAGCAGTTGACCAGCATTTCCAGGACAAGGGTTTCTACTCCTGATACTTCCTGGTCTCCCAAGGCCAAGGGAGGGTTTTGGCCTATCCTAGAATTCAGGGAACTCATAAAAGAACTATTCCTTTATCATCACAGCCAAATTCAGATGGCTACTCTGGCGTCTATCATTCCCTCCCTACATCAGAGTCTGGTACACTGCCCTCGATCTAAAATATGCCTATTTCCATATTTCCATTGCACTGCACCACGGGCGATTCCTTCACTTTATGGTGGGCCAGGACCACTATCCGTTTATAGCCCTTCCTTTTGGCCTTTCTGTGGCCCCTCAAGTGTTCATGATGTGTATGGCCATTGTGGCCACTGCACTGAGAGGGGGGTGTCCAGGTGTTTCCCTACATGGCTGACTGGCTCCTTCAGGGCTCTTCGCTGGATTAGCTGCTAGCCCATATCACTCTAGTGCAAGACCTTTTTTGCAAGCTGGGGCTGCTCCTGAACATGGCCAAGTTGACCCTAGTTTCCACCCAGGTCATAGAGTTTGTGGGGGCCCACCTGGACTCAGAGTTGGACATGGCCTCCCTTCCTAGATCCCGCTTCATGGTGATCAAAGTGGCCATCCAAGGCATGCGGGAGTTTCCGATGACCATGGCCAGGTCTTGCATGTGCCTTCTGGGACTGATGGCTGCATGCATCTTCGTCATTCAACTCACCAGGCTTTGCAAGCACCCTCTGCAGATGTGGCTTGCACAAGTTCACAATCCATCCCTGCACCCTTGGGACAGAGTGGTGATCATTCCTCCCAATGTCATGTTCTCTCTGGACTGATAGACTCAGTAGGAGATCGTCTGAGCCAGAATCCCGTTCTCCAGACCTCTGCCAATCCTCAGGTTAGTGACGGACGCATCCAACACCAGCTGGGGGATGCACGTTGGAGATATGCAGATTCAAGGTATGTGGTCAAGGGATAACCTCTCCCTGCATATCAGTGTCAGGGAGCTCCGGGCAGTCCGCCTCACCAGTGCAGCCTTTCTCTGTTGGCTCCAGGCACAATGGTCCTTATGTTCTCTGACGATACGTCAGCAGTCATCTATATCCATAGGCAGGGAAGGGCCCACTCCTCTCCCCTGTGTTGGGAAGCCCTTCAGCTCTGGGAGCTATGCATCGGGGCAGATATTCAACCGATTGCCTTCTGTCTCCCAGGGTGTGACGGCGCGTTGGGGGTCCCCCGTCTCCTGCACCCCGAAATGGCACAAACAGACTGCACCAGCCGGTGGAATAGAGGAAGTTTATTGCCTCTCCAGGATACAGCACAGATGTAATCTGGTCACAGAGCTGGACTAGGATGCCTCAGGCCCCCTTGAGATGGGGGGAGACTGGGCCCCTAAAATCCAGCCCCTTTCCCTAGTCTGTCTCCTCCATGCTCCCAGACACCAACTAAACTCACCCTCTTCCAGCCCTGCCCCCCAGCCAGGGCAGCCTCCACCTTCCTTTGTTCCTCTCCATGGGGGGTGTTTGGTTCAACAAGTTTGGCATTACCTTTGCATAGTGAGGTTTTCCCTGCTGGGTCTTGCTCCAGACAGCAGGGATCACCACAGCCCAGCAAGTACCCCCACTACGTCACAGTTCTCCCCCCTCTGCGAGTGAACTGATCAGGGTCACTCTGCTCGTGACCTAGGGAAGTTCTGGCCCCTCGCCACGGGACAGCGCGTCGGCGATGATGTTGGCGCTCCCCTTGACGTGGATCACTTCCATGTCGTAGTCCTGCAGGAGGAGGCTCCACCGCAGCAGCTTGGCGTTGGTCCCCTTCATCTGGTGCAGCCAGGTCAGGGGGCAGTGGTCGGTGTACACCATGAAACGCCGGCCAAACAGGTATGGCTGCAGCTTTTGCAGGGCCCACACCATGGCCAGGCATTCCCTCTCTACGGTCGCGTAGCTCCGCTCCCGGGGCAGCAGCTTCCTGCTCAGGTACACGATGGGGTGACGTTCCCCTTTCTTGTCCGCCTGCATCAGCACCGCCACCAGCCCGGTGTCCGAGGCGTCCGTAAACACGATAAAGGGCTTGTCAAAGTCCGGGTTTACCAACACTGGAGCCTTGGCCAGGGCTTCCTTCAGTGCACAGAGAGCCCTCTGGCACTGCTCCGTCCAGACTACCCTGTCTGGCCTCCCCTTCCTGCACAGCTCTCTGATCGGGGCAGCGATGGAGCTGAAGTTGGGCACAAACCTCCGGTAGTACCCTGCCATCCCAATGAAGGCCTGGACCTGCTTCTTGGTCTGAGGCACAGGCCAGTCTCGGATGGCTCCCACTTTGGCCGGCTCTGGCTTCAAGCAGCCGCTTCCCACCTTATGGCCCAGGTAGGACACTTTGGCCATTCCAACCTTGCACTTCCCAGCCTTTAGGGTCAGCCCACCCTCCCTCAGCTGATCCAGTACCTGGCTGACCTGGGCCACGTGTTCCTCCCAGGACTGGCTGAAGATGCAGATGTCATCTATGTACGCTAGGGCACAGTTCTCCATTCCCCGCAGCAGCTGGTCCACCAGGTGCTGGAAGGTGGCCGGCACCCCTTTGAGGCCGAAGGGCAGGACTAGGAACTCATAGAGCCCCAGCGGCGTGATGAAAGCCAATTTCAATCTGGCCTCCTGGTCTAGCGGCACCTGCCAGTAGCCCTTGGTGAGGTCCAGGGTGGTGAGGTAGTGAGCTCCCCCCAGCTTGTCCAGGAGCTCGTCGGGCCTTGGCATCGGGTAGGCGTCGGACACCGTGATGGCGTTGAGCTTCCGGTAGTCCACGCAGAACCGGATTGACCCGTCCTTCTTCGGGACCAGCACCACGGGCGAGGCCCAGGGGCTGGAGGACGGCTGGATCACCCCCAGGGCCAACATGTCCTGGACCTCTCTCTCCAGGTCCTGGGCTGTCTTCCCCGTGACTCTGAAAGAGGAGCAGCGCACCGGGGGGTGAGTGCCCGTCTGCACCCGGTGGACAGCCAGGTTGGTGAGACCAGGCTTGTCGGAGAACAGCTGCTGGCGCAGCACCTCTCGGATCTCGGCCTGCTGGGCCGGGGTGAGCTGGTCCGAGAGGGAAATTGACTCCAGCGAAGAGTCCTCTCCGGTCCCAGGGAACAGGCCCACCAGGGGATCCTCCCCCTGCTCCTCCCACGGCTTACACACGGCCAGCACCAAGTTCTCCCTGTCCCAGTACGGCTTCATCATGTTAACATGATACACCCGCTGGCCGCGCGTCCGGCCCGTCAGCTCCACCACATAGTTCACCTCGTTCAGCTGCTTAACCACCTTGAAGGGGCCGTCCCAGGCGGCTTGCAGCTTGTTCTTCCGCACGGGGATCAGGACCATCACCTGGTCCCCGGTAGCGTAGGCGCGGTGCCCGTGCATTGCGGTCGTACCAGACCTTCTGCTTCCTCTGGGCCCTGCTCAGGTTCTCTCTGGCCAGGCCCATGAGCTCGGCAAGTCTTTCCCGGAATGTCAGGACGTATTCCACGACCGGCTCACCCTCTGGGGAGACCTTCCCCTCCCACTCGTCTTTCAGTAAGTCCAGGGGGCCCCTCACTAGCCTCCCATATAACAGCTCGAACGGCGAGAACCCCGTGGACTCCTGGGGCACTTCCCTGTATGCAAACAGCAGGTGGGGTAGGTACTTGTCCCAGTCCTGCGGGTGTGTGTGCATAAAGGTCCGTAGCATCTGCTTCAGAGTCCCATTGAACCTCTCCATCAGCCCGTTGGTCTGGGGGTGATACGCCGAGGCCCAGGTGTGTTGCACCCCACTCTTCTCCCACAAGCACCGGAGCAGGGCCGACATGAAGTTGGATCCCTGGTCCGTAAGAACCTCCTGGGGAAACCCCACCCTGCTGAAAATGGTCAGCAGGGCATCTGCCACCGTGTCTGCCTCGATAGAGGGCAGGGCCACGGCCTCGGGGTAGCGGGTAGCAAAGTCCACCACCACCAGGATGTATTTCTTCCCTGTCCGGGTCGCTCTGTTGAAGGGCCCCACAATATCCTTCGCCACCTTCTGGAAAGGCTCCTCTATGATGGGCAGAGGTCTCAATGCAGCTTTCCTCCTGTCTTGGGCCTTCCCCACTCGTTGGCAGGAGTCGCAGGACCAGCAGTACCGCTGTACAGCTGCAAACATCCCTGGCCAGTAGAAGTTTTGGAGCAGCCTCAGCCGCGTACGCCGGATCCCCTGGTGTCCCGAGAACGGGATGTCATGGGCCAGGTGTAGCAGCTTCCGGCGATACCTTTGGGGAAGCACCAGCTGCCGCTGAAGCCCCCACTTCCCTACCGTCCCGGGGGAAAGCCATTCCTGGTACAGAAATCCCCTCTCTCACCGGAACTTCTCCTGGCAATCTCCTCCTAGGGGTTGAGCTGCACCCAGGTCAGCCCGGTCCCTCAGGGCCTGCAGGGAGGGATCCGCCCGCACCTCCGCCTGGAATTCAGCGGCTGGGGCTGGGACAGGGCTGTGGTTTCCCCCCACTGCCTAGGTCCAACTCTAGGTCTGCTGGGACGGGGCCCTGGGCCCCCTGTTGGGGAACCTCCTCGAGTTCCGGGCCGCCAGCCCCTCGCTTGCTCTGGCTACCGGTGGTGACCAGCGTCCTGTGGGGTCCGTCTGGCCACTCCTCTAGGTCACTCCCCATCAGCACGTCGGTGGGCAAGTGCGGGTGCACCCCCACTTCCTTGGAGCCCTCCTTGGCCTCCCATTTCAGATGCACCCTGGCTACGGGTACCTTAAAGGGGGTGCCGCCTATGCCCCTCAGTGTCAGCCGAGTGTCGGGTAGCTTATGGTCTGGGGCCACTATGTTGGGTCGGGCCAGTGTCACCTCTGCCCCCGTGTCCCAGAAACCCGTCACCTTCCTGCCATCCACCTCCAGGGGTATGAGGCAGTCCCTTCGCAGGGGCCGCCCTGTCCCCACCCGGTGCACAGATAAATCTGTCTCCCGAGTGTCAGACCTCCCAGGGGAGGGGCACTGAGCATCCTTCCCCCCTCCCCGAGCGGAGGTTTGCCTGCCAGCCCCTGCCTCTGGGGCAGCCTGCCCTTCCTCCCGCCCCAGCCAGTTAACCCTGGAAAGTCCCAGGTCATGGGACCAGTTCTTGTGCCTGGTGCATTGAGCCCTCTTGTGGCCTCGTTGCCCACAGCGATGGCAAGTTAGGTTCTGTGGGCCCATTCGGGTCGGCTGTGCCCGGGCCCTGGCTGGTTTTCTGGGGTATCGGTGACTGGTCCTGGTCCCTGGGGCTCGCTTCGGAGGTGTGTCTCTCCGTTGCTCAGCCGAGAACCAGTCTCTGCGCGATTCTCTATCTCTCCGGGACTCCCGTTCACACCCGGACCGGCTCTCCGTGAACTCATCCGCCAGTCTCCCGGCCTCCTGGGGGTTCTCTGGTCTCTGGTCCTTGAGCCACAGCCTCAGTTTGGGTGGGCACGCTTCATAGAACTGCTCCATCATGACCAGCTGGAGTAGCTCCTCTGGGGTCTGGGCTCTGACTCCAGACACCCACTTGCGGCAGTATTGCGCCAGGCGGGAGGCCAGGTCCACATAGGTCTCCCGTGGCCCTTTCTGCACCCCCTGGAACCTCTTCCTGTACATCTCGGGGGTCAGCCCGAACTTGTGCAGCAGGGCCTCCTTGACTCGGTTGTAATCCCCTGGCTGTAGGTCCTCCAGCTGACTGAGCACTCCGGCCGCCTCCTGGTTCAGTGCGGGGATGAGCTCCTGCAGCCAATCAGCTGGGGGGACCTGCTGCAGTCCACAGGCCCTCTCAAAGGCACTGAGGAACCCGTCTATGTCGCCCATGTCTTTCAATTGGGCCACCACGAGCCTCTCCAAGCGTCTGGCAGTCCTGGGACCCTGGAACCCATCCGCACTTGGCGCAGCCGGTGCCCCACCTGTTCTCCGCTCTGCCATGGCCAGCTCATGCTGTCGCTGCCTCTCTCGGTCCTGGCGGTCCCTTTCTCGGTCCTCTGCTTCCAATTCGTTTATCCGCAGCTGGATCTCCAGCCGCCGCAGCTCCGCTGGCCTGGTCCCTGCCCTAGATGGGCTACGGTTTGCAGGCCTCCCAGGAGACGCTGTCTCATCTCTCCGGTGGGTTCCAGCGCTCCTCCCCCTCTCTGAGCCTGACACACTCTCAGGGGGGGGTCTGGCTGCTTCCCCTGGGGACAAGATCCTGGCCCTGTGGCTGGTCATTCTCTTCCAGCTGGGCAATCAGCTGGGCCTTGGTTGCTCTCCGCACAGGCAAGCCCCTCTCTCTGCACAGCCCCACCAGCTCTGCTTTCAAGAGTCGGGCGTAGGCCATCTGCCCGCTGGGCCCCTCGGTGCAGACTCACCAGTCTAGTGCTGCAGCGTCCCACGATTCCCAGGAACCGCTTTGCTCTGTCTCCAGCACGCCTGGCTCCAGGGCTCTTGCTTCTACAGCGCCTTGTCGCTCGCCGCTGGCAGCTCCATCCACGGGGTGCAGTGCATCCCACTTCTGACACCAGTGTGACGGCGCGTTGGGGGTCCTCCGTCTCCTGCACCCCGAAATGGCACAAACAGACTGCACCAGCCGGTGGAATAGAGGAAGTTTATTGCCTCTCCAGGATACAGCACAGCACAGATGTAATCTGGTCACAGAGCTGGGCTAGGATGCCTCAGGCCCCCTTGAGATGGGGGGAGACTGGGCCCCTAAAATCCAGCCCCTTTCCCTAGTCTGTCTCCTCCATGCTCGCAGACACCAACTAAACTCACCCTCTTCCAGCCCTGCCCCCCAGCCAGGGCAGCCTCCACCTTCCTTTGTTCCTCTCCATGGGGGGTGTCTGGTTCAACAAGTTTGGCATTACCTTTGCATAGTGAGGTTTTCCCTGCTGGGTCTTGCTCCAGACAGCAGGGGTCACCACAGCCCAGCAAGTACCCCCACTACGTCACACAGGGTCCCAGAACATTCTGGTGGATCAGCTGAACAGGTCCTTTGCCAGATACAAGTGGTCCCTCAGAGGGGACATGGCGCTCCAAGTCTTCTGCAAGTGGGGCTTTCTCCTTCTGGACTTGTTTGTTTCGAGGCAGAACAGGAAGTGCCCTTTCTGTTCCCTCATGGGGCTGGGGCGCATTCCCTGGGAGATACACTCCTTACCCCCTGGCCTGAGGTATTCTTTATGCCTTCCCGTCTTTCTCGCTGGTCCACAAGGTATTCCTGTGGGTTTAGGAACTCGGAGCATCCCTGATCCTCATTGTGCCAGCATGGCCAAGACAGCACTGGTCCTGTGAGAGACCAATTGCCCTCCCGTTGGTCCTGGACCTTATCACAAACCTGCAGTCCCTGCACCTAATGGCATGGAAACTCCATGGCTAACAGCGGCAGAGCTGCTCAGAGAGGGTGCAGGAGGTCTTACTTGGAAGTAGGAAACCTTCCACTAGAGCACCTGACGTGGCCAAGTGGAAGCGCTTCTCTATCTGGGCTGTCCAGGAATGGGTATTACTCATGGAGGTCCAGATTCTGGTCGTCCTGGACTGTCTCCTGGATCTTAAATTACAGGTGTCATCCTCCTCCTCAGTGAGGGTACACCTGGTGGCCATCTCCACTTTCCACCCAGGCTCCCGGGACAAAACCCTCTTTGCGGATCCCATGGTACACAGGCTCCTGAAAGAGTTGGACAGACTTTATGCGCATGTTCATCAGCCTATCCCACAATGGGATCTTGACCTGGTCCTGTCCAAGCACCTGAGGGCCTCCTTTCAAGCCCCTGGTGACATGTTCGCTGCTGCACCTTTCTTGGAAGATGTCTTTCCTGGTGGCTATCATGTCAGCCAGCTGTGTGTCCGAGCTGAGGGCCCTCACCTTGGACCCTCTGTACACAGTTTTCTTTAAGGATAAAGTCAGATTACTCCCCCATCCTGCCTTCCTTCTGAAGGTGGTATCTCATTTTCGTGTCTCCAGGGTATTTTCCTCCTAGTTTTTTTTATCCCAAGCCCCATGCTTCGGGTAAGGAACAAGTGTACCACACTTTAGATGTTAGGAGAGCGCTTTAGCCTTCTATTTGGAAAGAACAAAGCCATTCCGTAAGTACACAGTTGCTACAAAGAGCTGTGGGGAGAGTCTGCAGGGACAGCCTGTCTCTGCACAGAGGATCTCTTCATGGATCACGTCCTGTATCAAGGAGTGTTACGGGCTGGCTGGGGTGCCAGCCCTTCCCCTCAAAGCCCACTCCACAAGGGCTCAGGCCTCCTCTATAGCATTCATGGTCTTCTCTCGACACTTTCGCCAATCATTATGTGCTGGGTCATCAGGCAAGGGAGCCTGAGGAGGATCAGCCCTGGGGAGGGTTGTCCTCCGATTGGTTGAAGGTTAAAATTTGATTTCACCTCCTTGGGTTTCTGCTTTTGAGTCACCTATATGGAATGGCTTAAACAATAAAGAGTCTAGTAGCACCTTAAAGACTAACAACATTTGTAGATGGTATCATGAGCTTTCATGGGCAAAACCCACTTCTTCAGATGACCGGAGTATTAAAAACTCTCTCCTCCCCCCCCCCCCCCATCATAGAATCATAGAACTGGAAGAGACCTCAGAAGGTCATCAAGTCCAGCCCCCTGCTCTAGGCAGGACCAATTCCAACTAAATCAACCCAGCCAGGGCTTTGTCAAGCCGAGACTTAAACACTTCTAGGGATGGAGACTCCACTACTTCCCTAGGTAACCCATTCCAGTGCTTCACCACCCTCCTAGTGAAATAGTTTTTCCTAATATCCAACCTGGACCTCTCCCACCACAACCATGGCTCCTTGTTCTACCATCTGTCACTACTGAGAACAGCCTCTCTCCATCCTCTTTGGACCCTCCCTTCAGGAAGTTGAAGGCTGCTATCAAATCCCCCCTCACTCTTCGCTTCTGCAGACTAAACAGACCCAAGTCCCTCAGCCTCTCCTCATAAGTCGTATGCTCCAGACCCCTAATCATTTTGGTTGCCCTCCGCTGGACCCTCTCCAATGCGTCCACATCCTTTTTGTAGTGGGGGGCCCAGAACTGGACACAATACTCCAGATGCGGCCTCACCAAAGTCGAATAAAAGGGAATGATGACATCTCTGGATCTGCTGGCAATGCTCCTCTTAATGCAACCTAATATGCCATTAGCCTTCTTGGCTACAAGGGCACACTGTTGACTCATATCTAGCTTTACTTCCAACTAGTTTTATTTATAGGAAAGGACACGATCAACTTGAAATCCACCCAATTTAAAATAAATTAAGCCTGGTTTCAGCTACTATACTTGCCCCAGTAGATTTTTATAGTACAAGTTGAACCTCTTTAATCCAGCACCCTCAAGACCTGACCAGTGCAAAACCAGAGAATTTGCCAAACCATTGGAGGTCATATTATCTAGCAGTATTACCAACACTTCCATTGCTTACTGGGCTCTTAGAAAGCATTTAGGTGTAACTTCCAGCTAAATAACACAGAATGCTGAGTACCATGACTGGTGGCTGTAAACATACTTTGTAGGACTGTGGGAAATTTGGCCACAATCATAAGAGGACATCTGACTAACTGAAATCATGCGGGACTACAAATGTTGCTGGACAGAGTGCTGGAGAGGTTTTCTCACTTAAAATATTTTTCTCCCTTGTTGCTGTACCAGACAAAAGTGGAAGTTGACTGACTTTATGGGAGAAAACTGAATCTGACTCTGCAACAAATGGGGAGGAGGAATCTTTTAGCTTTTATATTTCATTTATGGTAACCTTTTAAAAACCAACTGTAGGTAAAAAGCTTTTTACCAGAAGTTAAAAAAGAATGTCCTTTTAAAATGTGATTGGCATGACCTGTTTTAAATGTATTGCAAAGGTCAAAATGTAATTACTTAACTTTCAGTGCAAGGGGTTGGAGTAAGAAGCTCTGTGTGCTTCTCCCATTCCCTATATGTATATATGAGCAAGTCACACAGAATTTGATCCCTTGCTCATTTTTCAATACTGTGTCTTTGTCATGGGGTCCGCTTACTGCTAGTGGCTCCCTCTCTTGGCAGTCCTAGGGATTAGTTCTGCCTTCGTCTGGTGGTGGTGTCCTTATCAGTCACCCTTTTTCACTTTGTAGGCCCCTCTGGCTACAGGAACTGCAGCCTCCTGGACACTTGCTGCTTAATTGGTTGGTTGGGGTCCTCTTGGCCTAATTCAGCCTTCTCAGAGCCCAGTATGAGGAATACACTCAATTATAGCCCTATAACATAAACCACTAATATTAAGCTCCCCAAAGACTTCCCATGGATTTAGCTTTTCAGTTTTTAAAGCCAGCACTTTGCAGCAATTTTAGGTACAATAATATTAATCTCATACAAAAACAGACTAGCACAGTCTGGGGTATGGAGGTACATGGATGACCTGTTTAAATGATTAATCTTTTAAATTTTCATATTGTTATGTTGGGTCCTAACAACTTGTGAACAAATTTTATTATTGTGGAACCTTAATTGCCATATCAATAATTCAGAATATAATTGGGGTACAAATATTAGGGGTCTCCTTGTGCATAGCAAAGATGCAATAGAGTAGCGGTTCTTCTGTGAGATCTTTTCTCAAATACATGAATATAGTACATTTTGGTTCAGTATTCATGTAGTTCACAAATTTCAGTGGTTTATATGAAACTGGCATGCCTAATTGAATTACTTCAGTTCAGGTGTGATTAGACTTTGAAGTTAGTTTAGCTGCCTCTGAGATCTTTTGAATCATATAAGTATTTAGATTGGAAATTTTTTCCAAATTCAGAAAACTAAATACTAATGAGTCAAAAGATCTAGGAATTTTTTCTCCAATTTTAGAGAAATCACAATCCTGGTTGATAGCTCACCATTGTTTGGGGGTGAGGAGTCTTAATAGTGCTTCTTGGTTAATTTGTGAAATTACATGTGGACTAGAATGGTATTTCTAAAATGTCAAGCTAATAAATATTTTTCAAAACTTTTCTATACAAATTCTAGATGTTGAATTAAATTTTTGAAGAAGGAACTGTGCTCTACTTTAGTAAAGTTGTAAAAAAGCATTATAAAAAAGTTGTAAAAAAGCCTGTGTTGTCTAATTTCGACATTGTCACATAAAATTATCCATTAAGTTTTGTGTTTTTAAAATCAGCCTTTCAGACTGAAGGGAAGCTATATTTAATATTGGATTTTCTCAGGGGAGGAGATGTGTTCACACGATTATCCAAAGAGGTAAGTACTGACATTTTAACCAAATACAATAGTGTAAAAAGTCAAAGATGCGCAGAAATTAAATCTGGAAAATGTCATCCTTATTTAACCCACTACCAATATCAGATTGTTCCTTATTTCTTTTTTCTCTAATTTTTCTCCCATTCATTATTAGGAACACAGTTGAACTGTCATTCTGTCTCTTGGGACAATGTTCCATAGCTTAAGAAAGCTCCATTTCAGACTTCTAATAATTGACCTAAATTCCTTTTATGTACCTTCCCGTACCAAATTCTCTAAAATGGTCTTGTTACATAGAGAACTAATTGAGGTAGATCAGGTTTATAAGATATATAACAGAAGCATGATTAGACTTTGAAGTTAGTTTAGCTGCCTCTGAGATCTTTTGAATCATATTAGTATTTAATTTGGAAAATTTTTCCTAATTCAGAAAACTAAATACTAATATGAGTCAAAAGATCTAGGATTTTTTTCTCCAATTTGCGAGAAATCTTAACCCTGGTTGATAGCTCACCATTGTTTGGGGGTAAGGAGTCTTAATAGTGTTTCTTGGTTAATTTGTGAAATTACATGTGGACTAGAATGGTATTTCTAATATGTCAAGCTAATAAATATTTTTCAAAACTTTTCTATAAAAATTCTAGATGTTGAATTAAATTTTTGAAGATACCTTCATAATTAGAGTTTAGTACTTTATAGATTTCACAAGTGTATTTCTCATTTTGGAACTGCTTCCATAAGATTGAAACATTCCTCTTGATCATGTCTAATAGAAGACATTACTAGTGGACAAACTAGCTGACTGACTGACTTTGATAAGGAATACATTGTCAGTAGTTGTTTCAAATTAGCATCCTTTATCTTTAAGAACCAATGAACTAGATTTTCTCAGTGAATCTGTTTCCCTAAAGTCAAGTTACATATTGGGGCTAGGTCAGGAAATAAAGTGAGCTTAACTAGTATATGCCCTAAAATTACATTAAACTCTTTTTATTAGCTTGCAATAGTATTGCACAACAAAACTCAACAGAAATACCCTGTGGCTGTGCTATAAAAATATTGATAGTTGTCTATTTCTAAGAGTAAGCAGTTATAAGAATAAATGTAGCATAAAGCAGGAAAGTGCTCAATCTCTACTTCCATTTGATCTGGGATGTCTCCTTTAAGAAATCCCAGTATAATAGGAAACTAGGGGGTTGTGCCTCCTACTTGCTGTGCTCACCCTCCCCACCCCCCCACCCCTGTTGTGGAGGGGTAGGCAACCCCAGCTCTCCCCCTAGCCACCAGGGAGGACTGGGCTTTGGCTGTGCCACCAGGGCCCCTTTGCCTTCTTCCTCGCCAATGATCCGGGGGGCTGGAAGCGGCCCCCTCCCCACACCCTGGCACTCTCTCAAGGTCAGGGTTGGGGCCAAGCCAGCCTTGCCCTGGTCCCCCTCCTTGACAGCCAGGGGAAGGAAAGAGCCAGGATGGGGGTGGAAGGAGCTGGAGGTGGAGGGAAGCAGGAGGGAAGAGCAGGAGTGGGTGGGGCATGAGCCCAGGAAGATCTTGGAGCTGAGGGTGGGGGTGGGGAAGAGCCAGGGCCGGTGGGGCCTCGAACCCTCCCAGGAGAGCAGAGCCTCAGGCGTTGCTCAACCCTCCAGCAGCCGGGGGAGAGAACCAGGCCAGCTTCGACCCAGCCCAACCCTGGCGAATGGAGGGAGAGAACTGGGCTAGCCTCAGCCTGGCCCAACCCCCTGGTGGCCAATGGGGTGAGGGTAGAGCTGGGGTTGGTCTGGCCTTGGGCAGACCTGGCAGCCAGAGGGAGAGAGTTGGGGTAGGGTAGGGCTGCCATGACTTGGCCTGGCCTACCCTGGTGGCCAGGGGGGCCGGAGGACAGCTGGGAAAGCCTCCCCCCAGAGAGGAGGCTTGGCGAACATAGCGAGCAGGAGGCAGTGCCTCCTAGTTACTTTTAATTTTGTAAGAGCTGGGTTGTGAGGAAGTCTATTAAATAACTTTCAGGTTTAGATCTACAGAAAAATTTGTGGTTGACAGTTTGTTTATTCTTGCATATCACCTGTATTTAGTGAAACTGCCTCTTGAATTTATAATACATAGTAGTTATGAGAAAAAATTTAGGAAAGCAGAAGAACTGTCTGTTTTTTAGATTGCAGTATTAGAAACTGACAAGATCTGAAGGTAAATCTATACAGTTCTTATTAGGTTATGTTTACAGAGGAAGATGTGAAATTCTACCTCGCAGAACTGGCCCTTGCTTTGGATCATCTACACAGCTTGGGGATCGTATACAGGGATCTGAAGCCAGAAAAGTAAAGTAAAATATATTTTATCCACTATATCTGTATTGTTTGTTTCTTTGCATTTTTATTATACATATTTAGAATGATATAAAAGTAGAATAAAAGATTTTTTATAAGATATCCATATTGGATTTAGTGGTTAAATATATGCATTTATTGAAATATAATGTGCAAATTTATTAAATTAGAATTTTGGAAAGTTGGTTGATTTTTTTGCTTTATTATATTTAAAATGCTTTATATAAATATTCCTGTTATGTGTATTGGTGAATGTGAATTTTAATTTTCAGCATTTTGCTTGATGAAGCAGGACATATCAAGTTAACAGGTAGGTAAAATTTAATAGTATAGCTCTTAAATATTTTAATAAAATATTATATAGCCAGACTGTTTTTATATCGGCTTGTGGTTTTGTTTGCTTAAGGCATTTTAGTGTAGAGTTGCATAATTTCTTGTATGACAATCTCATATGCCAGTACTTACGTTTTTAAAATAAATTATATAGCCTCGGATTGTTTTATCTGATCTCCATTAGCAGACTATCAAGCCTATGCAGAATCTCATTGAAATTAGTGTGACTCCACATGAATGTAATCTGCCCTCATGGGTTACACAGAAAGATTGGAGCCATGATATTTGTATTACACCTACCACCAAAAAATAAAAAGAACCGCCACAAAGGTTAATTTCTGTTGGTAAAGTGGTTAAACATGTTTATAAAATAGACATTGAAAGCTAATTCATTTTTAAAAATAAGATAAATTCAGATGATATTTCATCAATAACAAAAATCACTGTTCAGGTTGAAGTGACTTATATACAGGTTGATTAATAAATTGTCTGTATCTGAAAATCAGCAGATAATGTGAGCAAAACTAAAATGCCAATAATGCTGACTCAGTCAAGAAAGGAAAGAAAAAGATTTAGTACAGACTACATGATTGCTAAAATAGAAAATGTTCTTTACAAAAACATAAAATGGGAGTTCAGAAATTATAGTGTAATGAGCTTAAAAACAAAGATGCAGAAAAATTCTTACCCCAAAAAAGTGGTGCTTGAAAATAAAGCTTGCCAACAAGACTCACAACACCTTGTACTTATGTAAATTAGTTTATTTATAAATTATATTACAACAAGAAAATAATATTGCCACTGATAACATAAAGACCATTTTATATTATTCTGGATAAATATTAACAACCAATAGAACCACCTTGCCAGGTTAAAGATTCATTATATATTGTATTAAATGGATGAGAGTTTAAATACATACAATAGTTTTTCCTGTAACCTTTTATTCTTTCCTAAATTGCAGAATTACTGGATATTCCTTATTTAAAAGCGCTACAGGATATGGTTTTTGCTTCACACTTGCTTTAGACTCTTAGGAAACATCAGGGATTTGAATCCCTATTCAGTATTATTGATTTCTGGATACCAATCTCTCAGACTTCTTCAGCTCTGAGCACTTCTCTCTTTTGCTTTCTGTTTCTCTTACTTGAAATGCCAAAAATAAAAATTGAGGCATTTAATTTAGATTGTCCTTTTTCCTGACCATATTCAAACACCTTTGCCATTTGGGGCTTTCACACTTCAGAGACTAGTGGAAGTAGGATCAAAAGGGTGGAAGTGGTAAGAAATAAAGACTACAAGATTATATTTTTTCACAGGATACATCAGTACTTTAAATTTAGTGTTAATTGGGTTCTAAGGGAAAGAAAAGTCTCCAAAGAATTACAAGAGCTTTTTCCTATCAGCATTCAGAAGCTGCTTATAAAGAAGCTTTTTGAGTTAAAAATACTTATAAAATTCCATTTTCCATTTTACAATGGAAAAGAAAACTGAAATATGTACTTGATATCTGACTTTGGCAAGTTTGTGTGTATCTAGAGTAGAAAAGGAGAGAAGGTGAGTGAGCTGATATCTTGCAAGCTGAGCAAGCTTGATGTGATAGTTGTGACAGTTGGGTCTGGGACTCTAAATGGAACTAAATGCCAACTTCCGAAATAAATATTTTTACAACAGCATATGGAGCATATGTAATTAGCTGGTTCTGTCCTTCTATCCGCACATAAGAGGAAGTACAGCAAAGAGCAACATTGCTTTCAAATTTCAATATGCTCCTGTGTGTTCACATATTAGAAGAAACCAGGTGTCTTTTCATGTAGGTGTGCATTGTCTGGGTATACTGAAAGAAGGGCAGAGGATATTTGATATGGATTTTAATCAGGCCACAAGATTTCTGAGAGTGCCCATCAGATAAAGTGTACAGTGCAGACAAATCCATGTTTATTCAAATAATTACCCAGGGCTTTCCATTTCTAGCCAACCCATATCTTGGACTTTACTTTCTACCACCCTCGTAAGAGGATTAATGTAGGCTCTGATATTGCGCTTTTTTTTGGCTCCCTGACGTACCAATCAGGAGTCCTCAACCCTCCTTCCCCCTTTCTGTTCCTTTATCCAGCAACTTCTTTAAATCCTTTACCAGGCCTTTTACCTGGTCACTGGATGCCTGCCTTATGGAGTACCTGCACTGGGCATCTGCTCCAACAATCTATTATATATCGAGTTTGTCTGTGAGTGAGTGAGTGAGTCTGTTTGTTCAAGGACTCTTCCCAAATGGTATGAGCTAGGGGCTGCCAAATTTGGTATTTATCTTCCTCTTATCATAACTAAAAGCAAGTTAAGGGTTTAGTTGTGTGGAGGAGGGTGAAGCTCTTTTCCCCCCTTCCACCATGTGTATATGCATAACCATATAGAAAGCAGACAAAATCACCAGGCAAATAAAAGGGGCTGGCTAGGGGCATGTCCCCAGTACAGTATTGCCCCAGCCCTGAGCATCCTAACGCCCAGGTGTCTTTTAGGGAAATTGGGGAGGGGGGAACGCAGCTGCCCCACCATACATTCATATAGGAACATTGCTGACTGTTCCCTTTTGTCAGGGAGCGAGGGGAAAATGCAAAGTTTGCTCCATTCCTAAATCTGGCTGGGGAGGGCACGGGGCAGACAAACCTATACTTGCCTCAGCTGGGGGACATGCACCCCTCCCCCAGCTTGCTGGAGCTGTGGCAGCCATGCAGAGGTGCTCCTCACCTGGCCCCAAGCTGCTGCAGTGAGGGGCCTGTGATAGGCTGTGTACTGAACCCCTCATTCCCAACCCCACCCCAGAACAATGATTTATGTGAAGCAAAACCAAAAATTGAGTAAGGTCACAAGTAATACTGGGTGAATCTTCTAGTTACAAAACAAGTTGCAGCATATAGCTCACCCCCAGCCTCTTTGTACCAGAAGAGATGCTCCCTGACACCTGCTGATAGGAAGGCAAAAAACCAAACCCTCACTTCACGAAAGCCTATCTGGTGGTGTGGGGAAAAATTCCTTCCCAGCCTCTCTTGAAAAGGAGTAACTAACCCAACCTGATATTTGCCTCCAAGAAGGAAAGGAGGAGGATGGGTGTTGCCAACAAGGAGGTTTTCCCAGCCTGGGGCTTGTACTTTTATGCCCTTCAGACCTCTGATTCCTGTGGGGATAAGTCAGTGCCACAACACTTATCACCATCTACCTTTTGCAGCAGTTTCTGACTTCATTTCCCTGCCATAAAGCATAACCTTCAGCCAAAGTTTGCTCTACTTTAATTGCAGTGCAGTCATTTTCATGCTTTTATTAGATTGTTTTGAGCCTTATATTCTTTCAACATTTAGATGCACTAAATCTTTTAGATAAGTCAGACACACTACTTCTGTCTCAAAGGGGTAGCTGTGTTAGTCTGTAAGGGTACATCTACACAACAGGGCAAAAGTTGAATTAAGATATGCGACTTCAGCTACATCGGATAAGTTTGAAATAGCTTAATTTGGCTTTTGGCACTGTCTCAACAGCAGGAAGTTGAAGGACGAACACTCTTCCTTTGACTTCCCTTACTCCTTGTGGAATGAAGGCTACAGGAGTCAGAGTAAGAAGTCCTCCATTTTAACATTATTTAAAATAAATGTCTCACTTGCTGTGGGCAGACACATTTTGTTACTTCAAAATAACTGCAGTTATTCCAAAATAACTCTGCTGTATAGATGTACCCTAACTGAAAAAACTTAAAAAAAACAACAAATGGTCCTGCAGCACCTTAGAGACTACAGTTTTTGTGAGTCTCTAAGGTGCTACAGGACCATTTGTTTACGTTTTTACACTACAGGCAGTCCCCGGGTTACGTACAAGATAGGGACTGTAGGTTTCTTCTTAAGTTGAATCTGTATGTAAGTCGGAACTGGCGTCCAGATTCAGCCGCTGCTGAAACTGATCAGTTTCAACAGTGGCTGAATCTGGACGCCAGTTCTGACTTACATACAGATTCAACTTAAGAACCCCAGGCATCCCCAAGTCAGCTGCTGCTGAAACTGATCAGCGGCTGATTCCAGGAAGCCTGGGGCAGGGGCTTCCTGTAGTCAGCCACTGGTCAGTTTCAGCAGCGGCTGACTTGGGGACGCCTGGGGCAGAGCAGCTGGGGTGCTGCTGGGTTGGTCCAGTAGCGCCGCCGCTCCTCGGCGCTACTGGACCAACCCAGCAGCACCCAAGCTGCTCTGCCCCAGGCGTCCTGATTCAGCCGCTGCTGAAACTGACCAGCAGTGGCTGAATCAGGACGGCTGGGGCAGAGCAGCTGGGGTGCTGCCCGGTTAGTCCCGTAGCGCCCAGAGCGGCGCTACGGGACCAACTGGCAGCGCCCCAGCTGCTGTACCACAGGTGTCCGGAGCAAAGACGCGCCGTGGCTGTCCTGCTGCCCTCGGGCTCCGTGGCTTTGCTCTGCTTTGCTCCCCATCCCCCTGGTCTGCAGACCAGGGGGACGGGGAGCAAAGCGGCGGAACACGCGGGCAGCGGACAGCCCAGACGCGTCTGGGCTGTCAGCTGCCCGCGCACTCCGCGGCTTTGCTCTGCTTTGCCCCCCCGTTCCCCTGGTCTGCAGACCGGGGGGACGGAGGCAAAGCAGAGCAAAGCAGAGCCAAGCCGCGGAGTGCGCGGTCAGCTGACAGCCCAGACGCGTCTGGGCTGTCAGCTGACCGCGCACTCCGCGGCTTGGCTCTGCTTTGCCCCGTCCCCCTGGTCTGCAGACCAGGGGAACAGGGGAGGGGGGGGCGCAGAGCAAAGCAGAGCCAAGCCGCGGAGCACGTGGGTAGCGGACAGCCCTGTCCGCTGCCCGCGTGTTCCGCCGCTTTGCTTCCCCCCCCGGTCTGCTGGAGACCAGGGAGAGGAAGGGCCCCGTTTGTAACTGCGGATCCGACATAAGTCGGATCCGCGTAACTCGGGGACTGCCTGTAGTTCTGGTTGCCTGCTTAAAAGCCTGTAGGGCTAGATTTCAGGAGAGATCAGCAACTCATTATTTTAATGATAAATGAATGAAAAGCTGTTTTTGAGGCTAAATCATACCATGTTTCCTAGAGAGCCTGGATACTTTTAACACTTAAATGAGTTCTGAACTCTTCTGAAAATCTGGCCACTGCGGTTGTTCTTTTTTATGGAAAAGGTTTCTTTTCTCAGGAAGCTCACTCTGCAATTGGGCTAACATCAAGAATCACAGATAAAATTAGTGGTGATGATACAAACTAGGAAAAAAGTATCTTTTGTGGAGATCATCTTTTTGTACCTCTACTCATTTTTAACTATCTTTATTAATCAACTTATGACACTGTCTGCAGGAGACATATGATCTGCCTCAAACAGGAAGAGGCCTCATCTACACTAGGAATATAATGTGGTATAGCTGCATCTCTCAGGGGTGTGAATCCTTACATTTGAGAGACTTAGCTATACTGACTTGAATACTGCATATAGATGTGGTCGTCTCATCTCAAAAAATATATATTGGCATTGGAAAAGGTTCAGAAAAGGGCAACAAAAATCTTTAGGGGTTTGGAATGGGTCCCATAAGAAGAGAAATTAAAAAGATTTTGACTTTTCAGGTTAGAAAAGAGGAGACTAAGCGGGTATATGATAGAGGCCTATAAAATTATGACTGGCGTGGAAAAAATGAATAAGGAAAAGTTATTCCCACAATATAACTAGGAATCACCAAATTAAATTAATAGACAGCAGGTTTAAAACAAACAAAAGGAAGTTTTTCTTACTTCTACTACTATACTATAGTAAGGATGTGGACGCATTGGAGTGGATCCAGCGGAGGGCAACCAAAATGATTAGAGGGCTGGAGCACATTACCTATGTGGAGAGAGAGAGGGATTTGAGGCTGGAGAAAGGCTATCCTTTGGTATATATGGCTGTGACTATTTTCTTCCACTATTTGATCTGAGGAAGTGTGTCTGGCCCACGAAAGCTCATCATCTAATAAACCATCTTGTTAGTCTTTAAAGTGCTACATAGTCCTGTATTTTGTTTCAGCTACACCAGACTAATACGGCTACATTTCTATCACTATTCATGGTAGTGAGGGATGGCAGAACAAGGAACAATGGTCTCAAGTTACAGTGGGGGAGGTCTAGGTTGGATATTAGGAAAAAAATATTTCACTAAGAGCGTGGTGAAATACTGGAATGGGTTACCTAGGGAGGTGGTGGAATCTCCATCCCTAGAGATTTTTAAGTCTCGGCTTGACAAATCCCTGGCTGTATTGATTTAGTTGGGATTGGTCCTGCCTTGGGCAGGGGGCTGGACTTGTTGACCTCCTGAGGTCTCTTCCAGCTCTTTGATTCTATGATCGTTCTTGTCAGCATAGGTAGTGTTTACATTGTAATGCTGCAGTGGTGTAGTTGTACCTTTGTAGTACAGGCAGTCCCCGGGTTACATGGATCCGACTTACATCGGATCCCTACTTACAAACGGGGTGAGGCAACCCCGCACTAGCTGCTTTCCCCCGCAGACCAGGGAGACACGGAGCGGCTTTTCTCAGCAGACACCTCAGCTTGAGAATAAAGGACTGAGGGAAGTGAGGTGTGGGAGAATAAAACTGAGCTCTGGAGAAATGTTTGGCTAGAGTTTCCCCTACAATATGTACCAGTTTCGACTTACATACAAATTCAACTTAAGAACAAACCTACAGTCCCTATCTTGTACGTAACCCGGGGACTGCCTGTATTTTAAGTGTAGACATATTCTGATTTTACAAAAGCTTCTTTCTGTAATTTAAGGCTATCTGCCCCAGCAGTTATTTTGGGAAAACTCTTGCAGGTGCACAGCTGTATTGTTCAGCTGTGCTGCTGTAAGCTTGTAAGTGTAGACATGGCTTCAGTGCATGTTTTCTGTGATGAAACATTCTTGAGAGAATCCTTTAAAGCAAGCAGCAAGCTCTCAGCAAATAAGAAAAATAAAAGCATACCCTTTTCATAATTTTAAGGTTTTAAATACCTAATTGTATGTGTACTAAGCAACAATAATGGTTGCTGAGACTTTCAGTTCGCTTTCAAATTTTCCTGGCACTCTAAAATAGATTGAGTAATATATTATTAAACTGTTGTTCTCCAGTAAGCTTTAGAATAATGGTTCTTCATTCATAAACAGTCTTTCAATGTTTGAAGCCAAAATATGAAAAGATTGTTTAGAATATTGTTTTTAAAGTTCTTTACTAGATATATCTTTGTAATGCTGTTGTTGTAGACTTCGGACTCAGCAAAGAATCAGTAGATCAAGAAAAGAAGGCCTACTCTTTCTGTGGTACTGTAGAATACATGGCACCTGAAGTAGTAAACAGGCGAGGCCACAACCAGAGTGCTGATTGGTGGTCATTTGGTGTTCTCATGGTACTGTATAATTAATTGCATAATGTTGTTTCCAGTCAAATACTTTGCATGCCTCTCCAGAGTAATGTTAAATTTATTTAGAATAAACTTGCTCAAACTGAATTAGAACTTCTTTAGATTAAGAAGAAGCAGGTAACTGGATTACTACTAAAGAAACAATAGTTTGGAAATAAATTGAATCTTGACATGTTTAGACCATCAGGAAATACATACCTTTAAGAATTATTAACATGTGATTTTGAACAATTTTATTCAATCACTTTAGGTTGTTGTTAGTCTTTGATTTAAATGTTTCTTTGACACTTTGCTTCTTAGCTAAAAAGAAAATACAAAACAAAAAAACCCCTGAATTTGGCAAAGCATTCATTTAATAATGTTTGACGATAAGTCCGTTGAAGTAACAGCATGGAAAAGTGGAATACACCAGTAATGTATGCCAGAGTTGACAGGAAATTGTTATATCATTAGCATTTGTACTGAGGAGGAAAAATCAAGGCAAACAAACTTTTTGGCTGCTTTTTTTGTGGTCTAGCAGTATATAGCTTCAGGCAGAAATCAATTTAACTTCTCAGATAGCTTTTGAATTGTGATCCATGATCCTCCATTGATCAGTACAGCCCTCCAGGATGCGTTGCCATCTTTTTATCCCATGTACAGGAAATATTGATTGTTGTGTAGTTTGCCTTTGAAAAGAAAATGAGAACTTTTTTGATATTTTTAAAGTTAAAATTAATATGCATTTGCTAATCGCCTTGAAGAATTCTCAGATCTTTGTGTGTGTACTCCAAGTGCAATACCATGTTAATTAAAATCTTGTAAGAGTACTTTAAAAAAAAAACTTGATGTTGATTAAATGTTTGTGCTTTTCAGTTTGAAATGCTTACTGGTACACTACCATTTCAAGGTAAAGATCGAAATGAAACTATGAATATGATACTGAAGTAAGTATTTTTCTTTTAATAGAATTATTTTTGTTTTTGGAAAATAACAGAAAATGTAGATATACTGTAGTTTGTGTATTGTAATTTGCTCTCTTTCAGGCCCCCCAGAAGGGGACTTGAGCAGAACGGGTGGGGTTGGAGGCTACAGAGTGTGAAGGAGAGAGAGAGAGAGAGACTCTGTGTGTGAGACACTGTGACATAGATTGTGTTTGTGTGGCCCAGATATGGGAGAGTGTGTGGCACAGACTGGCTGTGTGAGACAGTGACACAGTGCATGTGCGGGCAAGCATCTGAGAGAAGGCACATGCTGTCTCTTTAAGATAGGGAAAACTGTCCTGCTCTGTTGTCTCCCCCTCCCCTGCTCTGCTGAGATGGGGTATGGGTGGGGGGAGAGAGAGAGAGCTCACATGCACAAGCACTGAAATCATAGAAACAGGGCACTGCCTCTTAAACAGGCACCCCTCTGAGTCACTTACTATCCATGCTTTACATTGGAACACCTCTGCTGTGTGTCCCCAGCTCTGCAGAGATGGGGTATAGGGCCAGGGGACACCCTGACTTTACCACTCTCCCCTCCCCCTGTTCTGCATAGGTGCAGGATGGAGCAAGGTGGGGAGAGGGGCATCTGAACATAAGCTGCTAGCTATAAGTATGCACACGCTGCTAATCACCTGGGCGGGATGGAGAGAAATGCTTGGCAGGCTGTATTCGGCCCCATGGCCTGATTTTACCCACCCCTGATTAAAACTGTTAGCATAAATTTATGTGCTTGTGTAAAGTTAGTACTCTGGTCGAGCAACATCCCTGGTCCGGCAGGACCACAGATGTCTCAATGGAGGGCTGGTGGCTGGGAGCCCTGCAGTGGTGCTAGAACCCAGTAGCGAGGCTGCGAAACCAGGAGCCCACCAGTAGGGCTGATGCCTGGTGCTGATGCTGAGGGGGTTGTGGTACGGGAGGCAGCAGGGCTGGAGCCAAGCAGTGTAACTGCTTCGCGAGACTGGGAGTCAGCTGGGCCACCCGGCAGCACAACCAGGAGCCTGGCAGAAGCCTAAGCGGGGCATGTCGCCCGATGGCACAACTGTACCGCAGCAAGGAGGGCTGCCTCGCGGGGATGGAGCCAGGCAGTGGGCTGTGCATGCTGGTTGCGGTGCTGCCACAGTGGGGTCAGGAGCCCTGCTTGCGGAGAAGCTGGCAGCAGAGGGAAGCTGGCTGGGAGGCTGGCAGCGATTCCGTGGCTCGGGGGTGGAGGTGGCAGGCGGTGAGGGCAGTGATGAGGTGAGCCCAGAAATGACCTTCCCTGATCCAGCAAAATCCCTCATCCAGGACTAGTCAGATCCCAAAGAGGTACAACCAGTATTAAAAATAGGTATAGTAAAGCACACTAGAGACTTCATTTACCAAGCACCTGTCTATATGCTGGTTATCTGATGTTGCAACATCGCTTATTTTAAAATGTAAAAGAATCTCTTTTATATAGATTGTTTATGCGCTATACTCTCTGTGCGTATGCACACTTCCTGAATAGAATAGATTCAACTATGTTGTAATAAGTGAGACAAGATTATAGTTGTGACTGTAAATGAGTCCTAGCTGTACACTATTGCCATTGTTTAAATGAAGGAGAGAGAGTGTACTGCTTTTGTGAGTGGTCAGAGAAGGGTTCTCTGCAGCTTAAATGGTAAGTCTTGTGCAGGGCTGGGCAAACTATGGTCCACGGGCCAGAGCTGGCCCACAGGAACCTCAGCTGGCTCCTTGCCTGCCCCACCCCTGCTCAGCACTCGGAAAAGCCAGCTGCAGGGCCATGTGGGCATCTTTGATTCTGAGAGCCTGGTGAGAGATTTCTCATGCTGCCCCATGTCTAGTAGTTCCCTTTGGCCGGTTTCCAGCCAGTAGCAGCTGCCTGTTTGTTGGACAGGCAGCATGCGAAGTGCTTCCCCCCCCCCCCCATCTCCCAGGCTCACAGTGTTGAGTTCAGAGTGGCAAACCTACTCTGAGCACGTACAGAGGTGAGGAAGGCAGGGGCCCTGACTAAGGAACCTGCTGTGTAACTGACTCTGAGCTGTCCAGGTAAGGTCTCCCAGCCAGAGCCCCTGGCACCCTAACCTCTCCCTCCCCTAGTCCTCTGCCCCCATCCTGCACCCCACTCCATGTAACCCAAACTTTCTGCACTCCTGTTCCAGCCCCTATATACTTTTCCAGACCATGCACCCCGTCCTGCATGCCTGACCCAGGTCAGAACTCCCTCCGAAATCCTGTATTCTCTCCTCTTATGGACTCTTCCCTTAGGCCAGCATACTCTCCTGCAACCATACTCCTTCCCAGATCCTGCATCCCAAATCCCTGCACCCATATTCCAGGTCCCAGTCCCCTACCAGATTGTGCACCCCCACTCCTGAATCCCAGTCTCATGCCCCAGGTCACAATCTCCTCTTTTACACAAACTCTCCCCATCCCTTACTCCAACCTTCCTTCTGCACCCAACCTCCACCATTAATATAATGGAAGAGTGCAGCTCTCAACTACTTACCAAAATCTTGGAGTGTCCCCCTATCAAAAATTATTGCCCACCCTTGGTTTTTTGGGACTTTCTGAGGTGGGGTTTTGTCCTGGATGCATGGTAGAAGGGAGTGCCTGTGGTTAATGTATAACAGCATTGATGCAGAAGACTGAATACTTAACTACCTTTTTCAAGATTTGTAGCATAATGAATGTGTGTGTAGCATAATGTTACAATTCTGATAAATTCCAGGCTGAATTTGATGCTTTGATTATTAAGATTATTGTTCAAATCACTTAAGTTGTTTAAAATTAGTAATTGTGCTTACAAAATCTCAGTGAAGTTGACCCATTTGGCCTTATCTAACAACTTTAATGATCTAATTCTTGAGACTTTTTCTGGGTGGAGGAAAAAACAGGTGACATGAAGGTACATTCCAGTGCTGGGCAGAGAAACAAACAGGTGACTTATGTAGTTGGGGGGAGGGGGGGGGTGTTGTTCATTCCAGTGTTGGCTATTTCCAAGTGCCTTCCAAAGTTGGTTCTGATAGGAAAAGATGAATGCTTTCTTTTTGTCATATTTTAGCATGTTTGGATAGATTTATGTATACTTGAACTCTAACTTTAAGGGCTTTATGCATGTTTAGTTTGAAGCCACTTATTTGTTTGAAAGCACTACACCTGCCTATGTGTTTTTTCTACAAATAAACTAGTAGCTTTTTTAATATTAAATTTGAAATCTTGTTCATAGAATTTCACTGCCTTTGTGACATTAATTGACAGATCTGATGATAGTGTTTTACCTTCAGTAAATAAGCCCAACTAGAGCACTTTTAGCAAAATATGCTCTTTTTTTTTAGTCATAATTTCCCTGTTCTCTTTCTCCAGAGCAAAACTTGGAATGCCACAATTCCTTAGCCCTGAAGCTCAAAGCCTTCTAAGGATGTTGTTTAAAAGGAATCCATCAAATAGATTAGGTAACATGCTCTTGTTTTGGTTGGTTCTTTTGGCCCATCTACAATGTAATTTATGAGCAATTTAATTGTGAAGTGAAACTTAATTGAATAGCCATATTAGTTCTTGGTTATTTAACAGATTTAATTTTCTCATATTTCTACAAGTTTTCAGTATGATTGTTCTAAGTTTGGCTCACCTGAGCAAATGATAGAGGAAGGTAGACTGAAAATGAGTTCCTTGGACCAGTTGTTCACCTAGATTTTGGGTGCAGCATTCTGTAGAGTTCCAATTCAATATCTCCTTTTAAGCAGCTGCCAATAAAGCTGCCATGCTGCCTATAAAGGGAGCTTTGGAGTACATGAACTTTTGCTAACTGGATACACCAAATAAATTGGATTTGCAGGAATTAGAACCAGTTTATCCTCCTCTTAGTCACCTAAAGACTTTGCACTCTGAATCTGTATTCTAATCAATTTTAATATGATGTACATCATAGCCGTAGTGTTTTACTAAACTTTATCACATATTACGGGGCTACTCAACACGCGGCCCATTTGTTTGCTGCCTGTAATGCGATTTGGGTTTATGTGGGGCTCAACACGCGGCCCGTGGGTGGGAGCCAAAACAAAAAAGTAGTCAATAGAATGGTCTTCTGTTGATATGCTTTTTAGTAGTTAAATTCCTGGACTGTCATTGCTCATTAAAAGTGCTGTCATATGGGTGGAAATGGGGTAAATATTGCATTTTATTAATATCAGCACAACTGACTTAAATGGGGCCTGTGTGTTGAGTAGTCTTGCCTTAATCTTTGTATTCATGCCCATCAGTGTGAAAAAAGCTGTTTGCATACATTTGCATGTATATGCAACTATAATTAAGTTGCAGCCCTTGGCATGTACTTTGAGTATCTTTGTGGCCCCCAGCGCTTCCAGAGTCGAGTAGCCCTGACATTTTATGTTGGATTCGCTCAGCAATGAAGCCCATTTTGCAAGTCTTAAAAATGTCAGCAGTAAGGATGTTAAGAGGTGGGTAATTCACTAATCGTGTTGTCAATAAAAATTGTATTGACTACACAATTAGTTGATAAGGAAAGGCTTCCTCAGTCCAGGAGCTACCCCTGCTGTGGCTCTGCCACTTAAATGTAGTAAGAACTGGATATGCAGGCAGCATGGCTTCTTCTACATTTAAACTACAGAGGTGCAGCGGGGGTAAGTTGCGAACAGGAGCTTCTGCCAGAGTAGCCTCTGCAAAGGCCAATCCGGGCCGCCGCGAACAGGGATTGCTTCGCAGCAGCAGCCTCTGCTTGCGGCAAACCTGGGCTAGCTGCGGGCAGAAACCGCTTTGCGGCAGCCTCCCCTGTCTCCCCAAGGCAGCAGCGTGGGGTGGGGTGGGGGAAGTAGCATCATGGAGACGATGCTGGGGGGAACCAGCTTTTAAGCCGACTCCCACTAGTAGTGGCTGCTGCTTCTGTTACGGAGGCAGCAAGGGGGTGGAGGCGAGTGGTCAGCTTGACTACTCGACTACTCACTTACATCCTTAGTCAGCAGGCCATCATTCAAGGGAAAAAAAGGAGTCTTTCTATTACCTCTCTCAGCATGACTGTCTGTGGCTTAATATAGCATCCCATTTTACTGTTTTTGCCGGCAGCCCCTTCTCCATAGGTACACGGAACAGTGACTTATTAGACCATCCATATGGCTGTTATCCTGAACTAAGGTGCCAAAAAAATCAAGCAGCTGATGGGGGGGGAACATATTCCCCAGCCATCGTCTCCAGCTATTTGTTAGAAGGTTTAATATTTGATTAATTAGTGTCTTGCAGGGCGGTACTCCTGATTCTTTGTAAACTGATACATGTGAAGTTGCCCTTTGAGGAGAGTTTCTTTATATACCCAAAAGAAGTAAACAAGAAACAAGCCCATTTTTTTCCTTTTTCTAAGTTCCTTTTAAATGTGATCGTTTTCTTCAACTATTGTGACTCCTCCCACCTATACTTCAGTCTGTTCTTTGTCAAATAGCTTTCTTGTTTGTAAGTCCTAAACCTAGGCAGTACTCCATGCAATTTTCCAAGAAACCAAGTGTTTAACTTTTAGTGCAATATTGTTTTACACTGAAGCTGGTTTTGATTTACTCACTTTTGTTCCCTATAATTACAGGAGCAGGTTCAGATGGAGTTGAAGAAATCAAGAGACATCCTTTTTTTTCAACAGTTGATTGGAATGTAAGTAGAAAACAGGTCTATAATTGAAAGCCATTTCTAGTTTTGCTACAGTGTTTTGCAACATCTCTAAATTGCAGGATAATTTAAACAGGCTATACTAGACAAGTAAGACTTCTGATTGTTTGTTCTGAGACTATTTCTCTTCACTGACGTACATTTTAATAGTGATTAGAATTGCAACATTCTAATCCTAAAATACCAAATTAAATGCCTTCAAAATGACTTAGAGGGGGGAGAGATACAGAAATTCATTCTTTGTGTCTGTCAGCGTAGAGCCCCCTATAGATGCTCATGTGCAAGAGATTGGATTTGTTTGAATGCAGTATTTGTCAGACTTGTGCATGCATTCTGTGCCTCCTTGTTCTCACGTGTAAAGCTCTAAAAGGCAGTGTGGTCATAGTTAGGGATGTGGAAGTGTAAATGGTTAACCAATGAGCTTGGTCCTCATCAGAGGCAGCAGGGTTGGGATGAGGAGGACAGGTGGGGACCAGTGCTCCCGGGGAGCGTACGTATTGGTTCCCAGGAAGGAGTTGCCTGCTTCCCCCTCTCTCTTCACACTACTGCCTCAAATATAGAGGCAGCAGCATGTGGAGGAAGCAGGCTGGAGCTGGCTTTTAAGATGGCTTTCCATGAACGCTGTCTTCCACAGATCCACCTGCCCCCTCCCCTTGCAATGCTGCTCCCATGAGCATTGGTTCCCGTCTCTCTCCTCTTCGGCATGGGGCTGGGGGAAGGGGCGGGGCAGGAGGAGGGGAGGCAGCTCCTTGGGAGCCTGTTTGCACGGGAAGCTGTCTTAAAAGCCTGCCCCCCACATGCACTGACTGCCTCGTGTGTAAACGTGTAACCATTGAAAATGTCAGCAGTCACATGTTTACCAGGGTAAACACGTTTTAACATCCCTAGTCATAATTCTCTTTGTTCCCTATTACTGTTTATGGCAGTAAGGGCTGAATCCAGTGGGTGTCCATCCCACTACATCCACTGAATGTCAAATTCATCCTTTTCCCAGCTAATTTAGTGAGGGAAATTGATCTTCGCACTTCTTATCCCATTTTCTTTAATTTGGATATTTCATTAAAAAAAGATTCCCCCGTCCACCTCTTACAGCATGGGGAGGTGCTTCACACCAATACAGAGTCTAGTCATGGCTCAGTTCCCACCTGCCTTAGCATGGCCTTTTATCCACTTGCTGACTGACTTAGTGCCTTTTTTGCCTAGTCCTAGAGGAGAGCCATATCCCAGACAATGTTCTGGTCAGTGTGCTGATTGCGTCCCTCCAAGTCCCACAAATCCAGAGGCACACAGCTCTAGTTACATCTGCTTGACCAGGATTCTTCAAACCTAGAAGAAACAATTACCATCAGGATGGAGTGTCGAAGCTGCACTGACTATCTTCCCATCATGTAGGAATTGAGTTGATATAGAAAGGCGAGAAAGAGGACATTGTTGAAATTGGAGCTAGCAACTTCTGCATTGCTGCTTACATGCATGCATTGCTGAAAAAAGAGAAGCTGAGACATAACTTCATATAGAGCATAAATGCATCTCCAAACAATACTTGGAGCAATCCCATGAGGACATAAGCCATCGCTTCTCCAAGAATGAAGCCTCTGTTCTCCCATCTTGGTAGGAGCAGCATAAGGTGCAGGAACCCCAATACTTGTGTTAATGCCCACAACCAAACCAGGACATAGCTCCTAAGTGTTCCTTGTTCCTGAATGTTGACTGATACCTTCCCTGACCCTATTCAGAGGGCTTATTTATAGAGTTTGCCACAAAGGTGTGTGTCCTTGTTACTTTATTTAGAAGCTATAGAAGAGGTATTCTAGGAATACAGGGGAAAAGGCTTCTACTCAGAATATTTCCTTATCCTGAAGAAGAGAAGGGGTCTTTGTCATATTCTACACTTAAGGAGACTGAGCAAATACCTACAGTGCTGCCTCATATTCAGGATGCTGACTCATCCTGAATGAGTCATTTGTCATTTCATTCCTGCAGTTTCTGGCTCTCAACTTGCAGGACTTATACTTTCACATAGCCATCAATCTGGCCCATAGTAAATAGCTGAGTGGTCTAAAACATTGTCAGTACCAAGTGTTGGATCTAGTTAAGCATCTGCTCTTGGTCACTTATGCTGTGGGAGTTTATCTCACTGTATCACTGGTGCTTTCCACATCTGAAGTTAGAACTATCCAGGCACTCCCCTGGCTGTGTGGTCTCTGAATACATAGTTGGTGTATAGAGCCTATGTTTAGCATACTCTCCTGAGTTAAGATCTCCTGGTGCAATTGCTTCACCTCTGGGACCAGTGCTAATAT